>NC_086097.1:122374120-122991620 GCF_963921235.1 Mobula hypostoma
AGTGAAACTGTTGTAGCTTTGAATTGTCAACAAACGAGTGATTTTACAATCTACTGAACGATTCTCGAGAATGAAGGTACATCCGGGGTGGCCATCACTGGAGCCGAACGCCGTGTTGAGGCCCGAGAGTGGGGAAGGAACCAGAGTTCAATGGCATCTTCCTGCATTTGACTTGTCTCCCTCTCTGCTCACAGCTATCACCAGGTGGAGAGGTGCAAGAGTCCACCCTGGCACTTCTGGAAGCAGTTGTTGCCCTGTGGCCATTGGGCTTCTGGACCACCTTCCCTTGCCTCAGCACTGAACTGACCCACTGACTCTATAGCTGTGGACTCACTTTCAGGGATTGTGTAGATCATGTTCTATGTATTACTTGTTTACCTTTCTTTTAAACTACTTGAACAATTTGTTCCCTTTTGTACATTAGATGCTTGCCAGGCTTTGTTGTGTGTGGTTTATTGTGGATTCTATTGTGTTTCTTTGTTTGATGGGCATGTCCCAGACACTCACAATTTTCTGCAGATATACTGAGGAGAGGATTCTAATTGGTCGCATCACCATCTGGCATGGAGGGGCCACTGCATAGGATCGGGAAAAGCTGCAGAAAGCTGTAAGCTCAGTCAGCTCCATCATGGGAAGTAGCCTCCCCAGCATCCAGGACACCTTCAAAATGTGATGCCTCAGTAAGGCAGCATTCATCATTCAAGACCCCAATAATCCAGAACATGCCCTCTTCCCATTGCTGCCATCAAGGAGGAGGTACAGGAGCCTGAACGCACACACTCAACATTTCTTCCCCTCCGCCATCAGATTTCTGAATGGACAATGAACCCATGAACACTACCTCAATATTTTTTCCTCTCTGTTTGCATTACTTATTTAATTTATTATTTTATGTGTACTTCTTACTGTAATTTAGTATTTTTATTATGTATAGCAATGTACCGCAAAACAACAATTTTCACGACATACGCCAAAGATATTAAACTTGTTTCGGATACAGAAGGTTGTGTGTGGTATACATACTTCGATAATAAATTTGAATTTGAACATTGAACCCCATCTGGCACCAACAATCATTCCACGGTCAAAGTCATTTAGATCACATTTCTTTCCCTAATCTGATTTTTGGTCTGAACAACAACTGAACCTCTTGACCACATCTGCATGCTTTTATTCAGGGAGTTGCTGTCAGGTGATTGGCTGATTAGATGTTTGTATTAGTGGGTAGATGTACAGGTGTACCTAATAAAGTGGCCACTGAGTGCACATCTCATTCTCCTCTGCCAAACCGCAACAGAATGAAGGCATAGATTCACCAGGGTTGTGGGCATCCCCATGGTACAAGGTGTCATGGCCTGTCTGCATCCGCAGTGCTTTACAGAAGCCATATGGATCATGTCTGGAAAGAATTCAACTTCCTGAACGTCCAGATGGTCCTGACCATGCACAGTGGATTCATGTTGCTTAATGCTGAGTATCCTGGCAGATGTCTCAATGCACAATTGTGCAGCCATCTGTGCCCATCGATATCTAAAACTCCACATTAAAGCAACGAATGGCGACAGTAGTGACCAGAGCTACCCTCTGATGACCTCAATTCTGACATCTAACTTGGTCTCAGATGGACAATGTGCAACGCCGTGCTGACTGAGCAGATAATTTGAATCCTCAAGGAACAAACAAGCCATCTCAATAACTTCACTCATCTCATGCCGAACTGACTTACTTTCAAGGACTCTGCAACTCATGTTTCCTGTATTATTTATTGATATATATTTTTTATTTATGATTCGCACCATTATTTATAAAAGAAAGGAAGAGGCAAACTGAGTAGTTGCAGGTCAAATGGAAAAATGACTGGAATCGATTCTTAGAGACAGAATATACAGAGAATGAGAGGTACCTGGAATGAGTTACCAGGGTTAATCATGGAATCAGATAGTTTGGAGGACTTTGGGGCATTATTTATTGACTCTTTTTCATTTACTATTTTCACGATTTGTCTTTTTTGCCCATTTTGTCAATCTTTGCTATGCGTAGCTTTTTGTAAATGCTTTTATATTTATTTATTTTCCTGTAAATGCCTACAAGGGACTGCGTCTCCGGGTAGTATATGGTGACATAAATATGTTTGTGGTCTTCTGCTGCTGGAGCCCATCCGCTTCAAGGTTCAACGTATTGAACATCCAGAGATGCTCTCTGCAAGGTACTGTCATAATGCGTGGTTATTTGAATTACTGTCACCTTCCTGTCAGCTTAAACCAGTCTGGCTATTCTTCTGTACCTCTCCCATTGAAACCATAATACCATAAGATTTAGGAGCAGAACTAGGCCATTCAATCCATTGAGTCTGCTCTGCCATTCCATCATAGTGGATTATTTTATCCCTCTCAACCACATTCTCCCACCTTCTCCCCGTAACCTTTGAAGCCCTGACTAATCGAGAACCTATCAACCTCCACTTTAAGTAAACTCAATGACTTGGCTTCCAGAGCTGTCTGTTGTAATGAGTTCCACAGAATCACCAACCTCTGGCTAAAGTAATCCTCTGTTCTCAAGAGAAACCTTGCCCCCTGCACCAGTTCCTCAGCTACACATTCATCTGTACTATAATCCTACTCCTGACCAGCACTGGGAGTAATCCAGAGGTTACTACCTTGGAGGTCCTATTCTTCAGCCTCTTCCCGAGCTCCTTATGCTCAATGCACAGGACCTCTTCCCCCTTTCTACCAACGTCATTGGCGCAGTGAGTACCGTGACCTCTGGCTGCTCACCCTTCCCCTTGAGAATCTTCAGCAGCCATTCTGAGACATCCTGGATCCGAGTACCTGGGAGGCAACATACCATCCAGGCATCACTTTTATGGACACAGAATCTACTGTCTTTTCCCCTAATTATCAAGTCTCCAATCATCATTTCTCTGCCTGACTTTACTTTTCCCTGCTGATCCTCGGAGCTGGCCGCAGTGCCACTAGCCGGGCTGCTGCTGCTGTGCCTTGATAGGTCATCACACTCCGACCCCAGTAGTATCCACATGTGTATACTTGTTACTGAGGGGAATGGCCAGAGGGGAGCCCTGCACTGACTGCTTACTCCCCTTACTTCTCCTGGTGGTCACCAAGTTACGACTTGAAGCCTGCACTCTGAGTGTGGCCATCTCAGTAAAAGTCTCATCTATGAGGTTTTCAATCTCCCAGATTGCCCTGAATACTTCCAGCTCCACTCCTTGACCTTGTTAGTCAGAAGCTAACGTTCGGCATACTTCTTCCAGATGCAGTCATCAGGGAGACTGTTAGGTACTCTGAAATCCCACTTCTCACAGAAGGAGCATTCCATTGCCTTAACTACCATCCAACCTGTACATGTTATACATCTAACTTCTCAAAAGTTCTATCCTGCGCCTGTTCTCAACCAAGCCTGTTGAGCCAAAGCCTGGCAACTCTAACACTATCCACTCCAACAATGGCCACTCCACTTACATCTCGTTCCTTTTTATTAGCCCCTGCCTAAGATAACACAATGACTGCCAAAAACTTTCAAAAGGTCCCAAGCACTTTTTAAACCTGGTGCTGCCTCACCAATGAACGACATCTCAACATGTTTGCAGAACTGCCACCCACTGGCTGATTTTTTTTTTTGTTTTTCACAGCATTCTCTGTAAACTCAAGAGACAGTGTGTCAAAATCCCAAGAAATCAGCAGTTTCTGAGAAAATCAAAACACTCTGTCTGGCACCAACAATCATTCCACAATCAAAGTCACATAGATCACAGTTCTTCCCCATTCTGTAGTTTTGTCTGAACAACTGAACTTCTTTTATGCATTGAGTTGCTGCCACATGATTGGCTGATGAGATATTCTCATTAAAGAGCACGTGTACCTAATAAAGTGGCCAATGAGTGTACGTACTTTGAACCTCGCGTGTTCTGAGGGATTTTGAGTGGAATTTAACAGAGCAAGTCATGAGAAAGCCGTCCAACCCCAATAAACCAAGGGCACCCTGTGTGCTTGGGTTTGTGCTACTAAGACACTTCAGCTGATATGATCTATAGCTCATTTCATTAAGTGTTTAAACATTAATGTCTTCACCACAAAGACACGTAATTCCGCATGCTAACTGGATCCTTTAATCAATTAGCAAAACCCCATCATTACTTTTATGGTGGATTGCATACCACCCTTTTCCGAAGTGGTCCATTTGAAAATAGGTCAGTATTCTTTTAACACGCTGAGTCGCAAAGACCAAGGACTTTCATGGAATCTTCAAAACATTTTCTCAATATTTATTATTTATTTATTTGTTGTACATGGATTTTTATGACAGTTTGACAGCATCGTGCTCATCAAAGTTGATGCCATTTCTAATCTCTCCGCATCCCTTTCCAATTTAATTAACTGTCTTCTTTTGCACGTTGGTTGTTTGCCTGTCTTTGTGTGCAGCTTTCAATTGATTCTATTGTGCTTCTTTGCATCTATGACACATGCCCACAAGAAAATGGGTCTCAGGGCAGTATATGGTGACATACTGTACATACTTAATTAATAAATTTACTTTGTGTTTCGAATAACTTGGAATTTTTCCCCAGGTGGCATCACCATTTACAACGTTTGCAGTTTGAAAAGCGAAATCTGACAGAGTTTTGGCCCAGGACTGAAATGCAGACAAGGATAAATTCTTTAAAATGTTTTAATGTGGGCAAGGGATAATAAAATGGTTGCAATCGGACTGGTAATCCAGAGACCTAAACTAATGACTCAGAGACCCAAGATCAATTCCCACCACAGCTGCTTTGGAATTCAATTAGTTAATTAGATTGGAAGGGGATGCGGGGAGATTAGAAATGGCATCAACTTTGATGAGCATGGAGCTGTCAGACTGTCATACTGATCCATGTAGCTGATTGAAGTCCTCTCTCCCCAGAGGAAACCTTCCACCTTTATCTGCTTTGGCTTGTGCACAACTGTACATTCACAGGAAATATTCCTGGTCATCAGCCACTCTCTGAACCAGGAGGCTTGCCAGGCTATTTCAAAGGATAATTAGGGATGGGTAATAACTGCATTACTCAACAGTCATGCCGAGATCCCATGAAAGAATTCCTTCATAATGAACAATGTCCAAATTTTTGAGTAACACACACTTAACGCTGAAGGAATTCAGCCAGTGGGGAGGGGAAGCATCTATGGTAGGAAATAAACAGTCAACGTTTTGGGCCAAGACCCTTCTTCGGAATGAAGTGTTGTGGCCTGAAACATCGAGTGTTTATAGCCAAATTTTATACAACAAATGGTACAGGATTACAGCAAATTACATTGAGCAAATCAAGAAGCCAATCTCCCTGTTATTTCAGGTGTTCACCATTGCAGTTTTTTTTTGCTTCAGCTGCATTATCATGGCTTTATAAAAAGACTAAAAGATGTGTGAAAATAGCTCACAACATTACATCAAAATAGTTTGTGAAATCTACCAGCGATTATTTTGTTCTGATATTCAGCCATCTTCTCACACTCCTTTCAGACACTTCAGTTGCTTCTGTTTATTCTATAAGACCATAAGACATAGGAGGAGAATTAGGCCATTGAGTCCGCTCTGCCATTCCAGCATGGCTGATTTATTATCCCTCTCAACCCCACTCTCCTGCATTCTTCTCATAAAATTTGATGCACAGACTAATCAAGAACCTATCAACCTCTGTTTAAATATACCCAACGACTTGGCCTCCACATCCATCTCTGCCAATGAACTCCACAGATTCACCACCCTCTGCTTCAAGAAATTCCTTCTCATTTCTTTTCTAAATGGATGACCCTCTGTTCTGAGGCTGTGCACTCTGGTCCTAGATAATCCCACTATAGGAAATATCCTCTCCACATCCACCCTCTCTAGGCCTTTCAATATTCGATAGGTTTCAATGAGATTCCCACCTCATTCTTCTAAACTCCAGTGAGTACAGGCCCAGAGCCATCAAACGCTCCTCATACATTAACTCTTTAATTCCTGTAATCTTTTCATGAACCTTCTCTGGAACCACGGTCTGCTTTATACAATAGAAAAGTGAGGTGATCAAATTAAATGTTTCTGAGTCTCCAAGAATTCTGGTACCAGAAAAGGCACTGCATATGCTGAACCGGAATCCATTTCCGTGCTAAGACATGTCTCTGCTATCATTTCCTCCAGTCACACCACAAAATGCATGTCCACATAAGCAAGAGTAACCTCCTGCTGCTGAACTCACCCAGAACTTTGACACTTGCTGGCCAAAACATTTCCAAAAGCCTTAGAATATACTTGGCTTATTCCCTCTAATACCACTGTTCCTCCTCCATCTCTCATGGTCCACTCTCCTTTCCTATCAGATTCCTTCTTCTTCAGCCCTACACCTTTTCCACCTATCACCTCCCAGCTTCTCTCTTTATACCCCCTCCGCCACTCATGACCTCGCCCCTTTATGGTTTCACCTATCATCTTCTACTTGTACTCCTTCCCCTCCCCCACAATTCTTATTCTGGCTTCTTTCCCCTTCTGTTCCAGTCCTGATGAAGGGTCTCAGCCAAAACCTCAATTGTTTATTCCTTTCCATAGGTGCTGCCTGAATGGCTGAGTTCTTCCTGCATCTTGTGTGTGTTATTCTGCATAAAGCTCTATCCTCTTATCATGCATGACCCCATTCTATATTGACTTTTACCTCCAACATTTAAAGTTGAAAAGTGGATGTGTGCATGTACACACACAGGTCAAGGATGTGCACAAGGATTTTTAATGAATACAGAGAGGTCACAGTGGTCTTTAAAAAATACAGAGAATATGTTAAGTATTTCAAGAAGAGATGTGAAATATTTGTTGTACTATATAATAAAATATTAAGTATTGTGGGGTTTGTAAATAGTTAAAGATGAAACAGTAATGAAATATTAAAGAATTCGTGAAGGCTCTTCTCATGATTTTTTAAGTAGTTACAGTTGTCAGCAATGATACCAAAAATGTACTAACATTTTACCATTGTTTATAAAAGAAAGGAAGAGACAAACTGAGTAGTTGTGGGTCAAGTGGATTCAGTAATGGGAAAAATGGCTGGAATCGATTCTAAGGGACAGAATATACAGAGAATGGGAGGTACCTGGAATGGATTACTAGGGTGGTAGTGCAATCAGACAGTATAGTGGACTTTGTGGCTTTCAGATAAACACATGGAGGAATATGGATGATAAACACGAAGATTATTTAGTATAAATTGACATTATGATCAGCACATCGTCCTCTGCTATACTGTTCTATGTTTATGACATTTGAGAATGAATGCAAAATCCTTGCTCCAAATATGTTCCTGTTCTCCAAGTGTCATTCATAAAATTTAGTCAAGTCTCACTAACATTTAAACAGACAGCATTAAGGTATCATTTGGGATACTGTTACATCTTTCAAGCTGGAAGATGTTATAGAAACATTAAATTGTCATGTCCTTATTTACTCCAAATAATAGTGGCCTCGTCTCATAGAACATCGAACATTATAGCACAGTATAGGCCAATCAGCCCACAATGTTGTGCCGATCTTTTAACCTACTGTAAGATCAATCTATGCCTTCTCTCCTAAATACTCCTCCATTTTTGTACCATTCATGTGCCTATCTAAGTGTTTCTTAAATACCCCTAATGTATCTGTGTCCACCACCATCCCTGGCAGGGTTTCCATGCACCCACCACTCTTTATGTAAAAAAAATACTTCTGACTTTCCCGCTATACTTTCTTCCAATCACTTTAAAATTAGGCCCCTCTTGTTAGCCACTTTCGACTTGAGGAAAAGTCTCTGACTATCCACTCAACCTATACCTCTTGTACTCCTCTCCCAAGTCACCTCTCATGCTCCCTCGCTCCAAAAAGAAAAGCCCCAGCTCGCTCTCCCTATCTTTCAACATATGCAAACCTTATCATCTTAATCAACTCTTGAAAGTGCGAAAAGAAGTTTCTGTGGGACTGAGGTTTAAAAATAGAATAATGTCAAGCACAGACCCAGTGTAATGATAGTCACCATGAAGGACCATCGATCAAATCAGCTCAGGTAATCCACAGAGAGAAACTGTGAGGCACTGTCTATTAAGGGAGATATCAAGACACTGTCCAGATTAAAGGCTTACGATGAGTCAGTGCCAAGCAAGATCAACAAATTCTAATTGGTTCAGCATGATTAATTGATTAAAATTGTTAATAGGTACAAACCCTGGAATTTGCTTTCAGATTCTTTTCAGAAAGGGTTGGCTTGGTACAGTGCAATTGATCCCCCATCTTGGGCTAATTATCATTCAGCGTGTGCAATCTTTGTGCACGAAGCACTAGTATTTAAATTAGGAGTGATGCGTTTGCTTCAGTCCAGTTACTGCACAAAAATAATGATACAATATAAAGATTAATGTCATGAAGGGCTTTTACAGAGGAAGTTCTGATTTTTTTTTCAGGTTCGTGGGGATGGTCTCTGTCTCCACATTTCTGGAACATCCGGACAGAGAAGTTACAACATCAAGAAGCTCTTCATTGACTACAGATCAGCACTCAATGTTATCATCCCCTTAAAACTAGTCAATAAGGTCCAAGTCCTTGATTTCCTCTCTTGCAGACCACAGTCAGTTTGGATTGGTAACATCTTCTCCACAATCTCCATCAGCACAGTTGCATCACAGGGCGGTGTGATTAGCCCCTGTTCTACTTGTTTTATACTTATGACTGTGAGGCTAAATACAGCTCCAATGCCATACTTAAGTTTACTGATGACACCACTGTTGTTGGCCGAATCAAAAGTGATGAGGAATTGGCATATAGAAAGAAGAGTGGTGCCATAACAGCAACCCTTTACCCAAAGTCAACAAGACCAAGGAGCTAATTGTTGACTTCAGGAGAAGGAAACCAGAGGTCCGTCAGCAAGTTTTCTTTGGAGGCTTGGAGGTGGAGAGGGTCAGCAACTTAAATTCCTGGGTGTTATTATCATTTCAGAGAACCTGTCCTGCACCCAGCACATTTGTACCTCTTACTTTCTACCGTAGGCCAAATCAAAGGTGGTGACAAATCAGCATATAGGAGGGAGAATGAAAATCTGGTAGACTGGTACCACAGCAACAACCTCTCACTGAAGGTCAACAAAACCAAAGAACCGATTATTGGAAGAAGTCTGAATTAAATTCCTTGGTGTTATGATTTCAGAGGATCTGTCCTGGACTTAGCATATAAATGCCTTTACAAAGCAGGCACGGCAGCACCTCTACTTTCTTAGAAGTTTGTGCAGATTTGGCATGTCATCTAAACTTTTGACAAACTTCTATAGATGCACAGTGGGAGTATCCTGACTAGTTGCAACATGGCCTCGAATGGAGACACCAAAGTCTAAGAATGGCCTACAAAAAGTGGTGGATACAGCCCAGTCTATCACAGGCAATGCCCTTCCCACCATTAAGTATGTTTGCATGGAGCATTGCCAAAGGAAAGCAGCACCCATCTTCAAGGACCCATACCAACCAGACCAAGCTCACTTCTCACTGCAACCCTCAGGAAGAAGGTATAGAAGCCTTCAATCCCACACAACCAGGTTCATGAACAGTTATTTCCCTTGAACCATCAGGCTCCTGAACCAGCATGGATAACTTCACTCTTCTAAACTCTGAACTGATTGCTCAACCTATGGACTCACATTCAAGGGCTCGATAACTCACAGTATTTTTATCAACTTTTGTTTTTTAAATATGACTTGTTTTTGTATTTGCAGAATTTGTCTCTTTTGCATATTGGTTCTTTGTCAGTCTTTGTGTGTAGTTTTATCACAGATTCTACTGTATATCTTTGTTCAATGGTGAATGCCTGCAGAAAATGAATCTCAGGGTGGCAATGGTGACATATACACACTCTGATAATAAACTTACTTTGAACTTTGAGAGACAGGAGTTAGGCGTCAGGCTAGGTTTTAGGGACAGGGATGTGGGAAATTGGAGCAACCTCCGTTCTATCTTCAAAAGATGATAGCGTGGGTTGAGCAGTTTGAGTCCTGGTTTTTGGGAGTCTGTTATCAGTGAGTCTGGCGTTTGAGGCCTAGAGTCTGGGCCCTCATCCAGGGTAGTCATTCATCATCATCTGTGAAGTCCTGGGTCAATACCAAAGGTCAAAGCTCAAAGGTTGATCAAAGCTTGAAGGTCTTGATCAAATTCTGCAGGATAATCAGAGGTCCAGATCGAAAGCCAAAGATTGATCACTGGTCCGGATCGAAGCCTAAGTGCCAAACTGGGATCCAGATTGAAGCCTGAAGGATGACTGCAAATCCAAAATTTGGAGGTCTGAAGGCCAGAGGCCCAGGTCTGTGAATCCCTGCAAATCCTTTTGGGAAGTCAGGGCCCAGTGTCCACTGGAAGCTGGAAGCCAAAGATATCTTGTCCTGGGATTAGAGGATTGTGTATTTACATGGGTGGGTGGGTGGTAGGGAGGGAAGATCTGGGTTTGTTTGCCGATGTTGCTTGATATGTTGTGTTTTCTGTTCTGTGTTATTCTGCTGAGCAATATGGGCATGCTATGTTGGCACTGGTAGGTGTGGTGACACTTGCCAGCTGCCCCCAGCACATCCATTGGTGATTTGTTTGTTAAAGCAAATGACATATTTCACTATATTTTTTGATGTACATGTGATAATACATGTGCTGCTGGGTCTGGAGGACCCGACTAATACAGTAAGATTGAATAAGTTAGGATTTTATTCCTTTGAACGTAGAAGATTGAGAGAAGATTTAATACAGGTATACAAAATTATGAGGAATGTCGCTAGGGTATATACAAGCAAACTTTTGCCACTGAGGTTGGGTGGGATTACAATTATAAGTTAAGAGTTAAGGCTGAAAGTTGAAAAGTTTAAGGGGAACAAGAGGGGAAACTTCTTCACTCAGAGGTTTGTGAGAGTGCAGAATGAGCTGCCAGCGCAAGTTGTGTATGTGACCTCGATTTCAATGTTTAAGAGAAGTTTCTAGGGGTACATGGATGGAAAGCGTATGGAGGGTTATGGTCCAGGTGTAAGTCGATCAGGCTAGGCAGCTTAAATGGATCGGCATGGACTAGATGGGTCGAAGGGCCTGTTTCTATGCAGTATTTTTCTATGACTCTATTTCATGGTTTTAGTTTGCTCCTCCTCTAACTGCCCCATTAATCCATTGACCAGGCGACCTCCATAACTCATCCCCTGACCTAACAATGTAGAAATTCCTGTTATCTTGCTCATCCTGCCCACAATTTCTCTGCAACATCTTATGCTTCCCAGTTGTGTCAAATGGTCTTCCACCTCAAAGACCATCTCCACTTCCCTTTAGGCAGATCCTGCCTGGGATATTTCAACACATCTCTATCCACTAGTTCTTGGACATTCCACATCTCCTATACTCTGTTTTTTGCACCGAAAAAACAAGTTTCATGACATACGCCATCGATAATAAAGCTGATTCTGATTCTGATTCATCTAGTTTATGCACCATGCAGAAGTGTGGCATTTGTCTTCATACCACAGGAACAGACCTTGCTTCACTTCTTCAGGACAGGACTTGTGCTGTGCTCTATTGTGTTCTGTCTTGTCCTGCTGAGCATCGTGGGTATGCTATTTTTGAACTGGAATGAATGTGAGGCAGCACTCGCAGGCTGACCTCACCATATTGTTGGGTTATGTTGGTTGTTAACACAAATAACACATTTCACTGAACATGTGATAAATAAATGAATCTATATCTGAATAGACATTGAGTCACAGATAGATTTCCAGGCACAGAAAGGAATCATGGGCTGTGGAAAAAGAGGTGCTGATAGTCGACACCAGGCATGATATTCTGGAATTGTAGAGCTTACTCAAATGGGCAAGTGGCCCACTCCAGATACACTTTAAATGTGACAGGTTTATGCTTCAGCTGAAGTTCACTTCAGTTAGCTGTTACCAAGGAGTCTGGTTGTAGGTGGCTAACATCGAATAATCCAACACAGCAATGGGCCCCATGTCTTCACTGATCATTGATCATGATGTCAATACAACTAACTCCATACTTCTGCATGTGCAATATCTCCCTCTATTCCTTGTCTGCCTAGGTGTCTTTCTCTTTAGTGTTTCTGTTGTATCTGTTTCTATAACCTCTCTTGTCAGCACATCTCGAGCATTTGCCAGTGTGTTAAAAAAAACTCATTTCCCACATCTTCTTTAAACTTTCCCTCTCTTATGCCCTCTAACATTCAACATTTCCACCCCCGAAAAAGACTATCTAACTCTTCTGTGTCTCTCAAAAGAATGTATACACATTTTCAGGTTGTCCCTCACCTTTTGACACCCCAGCACAAACAGTCCAAGTTTGTCTGATCTCTTATAGAGTACTCTCCAATCCAGGCAATATCCTGGTGAATTTCTTTACACCCTTTCCAAAGCCTCCTTGTCCTTCACAAAATGTGGCAATGGAAGCATTCTCCTTCAATGGCATTCGAGACAAAAACATCATCACCCTCATCCTCCCACAATGGCATCCAAACCAAAAATATCATCTCCCTCACCCTCCTGCAATGGCATCCAAGTCAAAAACATAATCTCCCTCATCCTGCTACAATGGCATCCAAGTCAAACACATAATCTCCTTCATCTTGCTTATGATGCTTCACTGATGGAAATTTTTTCCATGTCTATCACTACAGGGCAAGGTTGGTGTTTCAGTGCAATCTTCCTGTAGTATCATTACAAGTCAACTCAGACATCACTATCCAGCTGTTGCCTGGAATAATTTATATTCCATTTTTTCATCTTACAAAATGCCATCGTGAGACATCTAGCAGGAGTCATTCTTTCTGAAGGCTGAATGATTTTGAAAGTTGCAGTTGACACATTCAAATAAAGATGACTGAAATGAGCCACAAAGATGTTTCCAGAAAAGGTGAAAGCTGTATAGATTTGGCTGACATTTTAATGGATACTCCTTTATCAGGGAAATAGCAAAGGTGGATACTTTCCACCAAGCATTGATCATCTCCTCTTCTTCTACCCATTTTCTGATTCTTTTTTATCAGACCCCTCCCACAGATGAGTAAGAAGATTCTTCTTCCTGTTTGTGATCTCTCGCACTTGTTATGGATCATCTTTATCACCTTCAGTGGGTTTTGAGACGCTCCGGAAACACTAAGAAATGTCACTACACATTCCAGCGCCATGTTCACATGCTCACCGTGTTCACAGAACAACAGAAGCAGCAACAAAAGAACAACAGCAACAAAACAACAACAGCATAACAAGCCCCGTTCCTCCCTCCCACGCACACACACAGACAGTCCTCCAACACCAGGACAGGCCATCTCTGGCCTCCATCGCAGATTCACACATACTGTGCCTTTGACATCCCCAGTGGACTCTCATATGCAGGGCTCCAGCCATCACAGTGGCATAACCATTATTTAAACTTCAGCCTAGCCAGAAGTAGATTGTGCTGGCAATCATTCTGAGGTGAAGTTGAGGCCACTGTGAGAGTGGATCAGGTACTCTCATGCAAAATTCACATTAGCAGCTCCCGACCACTTCTCAATGTCAAGTGCACCCTAATGATGTCATTATTTCAGTCATATCCATAATGACACAAATTTGAGAAGAAACCAGCACACTGCAAACAGCCTCAGTAAAACAGGGAGCAATTTGTTACATTTCTTGCTTTAGTACATACAGCTGACTTCACTAAACTGACCAAGGAACTGTACCATCTTTTTAAGTCAATTGTACAACTGAGTGAGTCTTTTCTCCAACATGTAGTTGAGATACCTTCTTTATGTTGCTGCCTCCCTTGCTGAAGGCTTCAAAATAGTGAAGGCAAGCCATTCAGGGCAGGTGGACAACTCCCTAACAGCAGATATGTCTGTCAGAAAAAAAGCCTACCACCATGGAATCTTCACATCTTTCTGAGGCTGTCGTCATTGATATGTGGAGAAGGTAATATGACACAACCGAGGTTCAAGAGCATAGCCAGAAGTCTTCCCAAAGATATCACTGGGGAGGCCATCTTAACTCTCAACTTCTCCAGCACAAAATCTTCTCTCATGCTCTACCAGATCCCTATCATATCTCAGTGGTCAAGCCGTGTTTTTGCTAGGAGACAGTTTCATCTGGTTTGATTTCAGCAAAGTTTTGGTGGCACTGAGATTTGACCATAAAACGTTAAAACATAGAAGCAGAATTAGACTATTCGGCCCATTGAGCCTGTTCCACCATTCCATCATGGCTGATTGATCATGCCCCTCCGCCCCACTCTCCTGCCTTCCCACAAGTGCAGGCGTTAAATAATTTTCTTCCAGGTCTTATTAATGCATCACCAACCTTCATCGAAAATGCGAACCTTCAATTTTAATTTCTTCCGAGTACATTTAGACTGGAAGGTGACTGTTTAAATTTGTTCTTTCTACCCTTCCCGCCTCCAGCAGCACTGGAGAGCTACAGTGGTACAGTTAGCTGCTTCTCTGCTCACGGCAATCAGCCCAACCTCTTAGCTTCTGAAGAATGGGAAAAAGAAAAATCACACACAATACGTTAGAGGCATTTAAGAAACTCTTAAGGAAAATGATGATAGAAAAATGAAGGGCTATGTGAGAGGGAAGGGTTAGGTTGATCTTAGAGTAGGTTAAAATGTCAGCACCACATCAAGGCCCTGGACTTTGCTGCAACGTTCTACTTATCGTCGTGGCTATCCCTCAAGGTCGAGGATGATGGTCTTCGTTCTGTTGATCTACTTATGGGCTCTCAAGTGGCTTATGAGTCCAATCTTGGCTCTGAAAGTTCTTCCGCATTCAGGACAGGTAGTTCCAGATGGCAGATCGGGCTTTGGTTGTTGCTGCCTCTCTTTCCATTTTCTTCTCTTTTCTTCTAATTCTGCACATCTGTTGGCTTCAAAAGTAGCTGTTCCTTCTCGGATGATGGCTTGCCAGAGTTTCCTGTCCTTGGCATTGGTTTCCCAATTATTGATGTCAATGTTACATTTCTTCATGTTGGCTTTTAAGACGTCTGTTCTATTTATATAAAAGTGCTGGTATATCAAATTACATTTATGATTGTGATCGGATTATTCCCAACCATTAATCCTACTCCTGTTAAGCCAGAGATGACACTTGATCTCAAAGGGATAGCTTTTTTTTAAATTATTTAATGCATTGCCAGGTCATTAATCTGATATTTTAGATCAAGCCATCAGTTAACAAATCTGCCCAGCTGCCACTTGGAATGACACAGGACTTCAGAGGGTTAATCACTTCTGATGATATTTTTGAACACAAACTGTGGTATGCATGATATTTCAATGAAGTTCTAAAAAAAGTCAAGGTATCGCCAAAGTAGAATTCACAATCATTTCACTCAATGTTTAAGAAATGTACAAAGAAATTTCAGCCAGTACAGTGAAATGAACTCTTATCTTCCAAGGCGTTATGCCAAATTAAGCCCAAAGCACGAGAATAAAAGTCATTTTCTCAAAACCTTCCAGAAGATAAATAGAACACAAGACAAGAGCATAGAACATAGAAATCCACAGCACGTTACAGGCCCTTCAGCCCATAATGTTGTGCTGACTATGTAACCTGCTCTAGAAGCTGCCTAGAATTTCCCTACTGCATAGTCCTCTATTTTTCTAAGCTCCATGTACCTATCTAAAAGTCTCTTAAAAAGCCCTATTGTATCCGCCTCTATCACTGTCGCAGGCAGTACATTCCATGCACCCACCACTCTGTGTGTGAAAGACTTACCTCTGACATCTCCCTTGTACCTACTTCCAAGCACCTTAAAACTATGCCCCCTCGTGTTAGCCATTTCAGCCCTGGGAAGGAGCCTCTGGCTATCCACATGATTAATGCCTCTCATCATCTTATACACCTCTATCAGGTCACCTCTCATCCTCCTTTGCTGCAAGGAGAAAAGGCAAGTTCATTCAACCTATTCTCATAAGGTACGCCCTCCAATCCAGGCAAAATCTTTGTAAATCTCTTCATCACTCTCTATACAGTATCCACATCCTTCCTGTAGTGATGTGACCAGAACTGAACACAATATTCCAAGTGGGGTCTAACTAAGGTCTTATATATCTTTAACATTACCTAACAGCTCTTAAACACAATCCTACGGCTGATGAAGGCCATCACACTATACGCCTCCTTAACAACATTGTCAACCTGTGTAGTAGCTTTAGGTGTCCTATGGACATGGCCCCAAGATCTCGCTGATCCTCCACACTGCCAAGAGTCTTACCATTAATATTATACTCTGTCATTAGATTTGACCTACCGAAATGAACCACTTTACACTTATTTGGGTTTAACTTAAGACTAATTTAAAATTCAGACAATCTTTGCATAGAAATTTCCTTCATGTAACATACAGTCCAAATTATGTTGACGTGTCTCAGTGCTCAGAACTCTTATTCATTAGTCCAACAATCTAACAATCTTTTAGCAACATACATCAAAGTTGCTGGTGAACGCAGCAGGCCAGGCAGCATCTATAGGAAGAGGCGCAGTCGACGTTTCAGGCCGAGACCCTTCGTCAGGACTAACTGAAGGAAGAGTTTTCTTCTCGGCCTGAAACATCGACTGCGCCTCTTCCTATAGATGCTGCCTGGCCTGCTGCGTTCACCAGCAACTTTGATGTATGTTGCTTGAATTTCCAGCATCTGCAGAATTCCTGTTGTTTGCGTAACAATCTTTTAATCTGGATTTGTTAAACAGTGTTTGGAGTGGAGCATGATATAGAATAATTAATCTATTTATACTGTGGTAAAAGCTCTCTAGTAATAATATGACAAGGGTTGAGGAATTGAAGAATAGGGTACAATAAGAATTTAATGCAGAAGAAAGTAATTATAATTTTTCCACATTTTGTAGAGATACAGCAGGGTAACAGGTCCTTCTAGCTAAACAAGCCTGTACTGTTCCATCACATCCATGCAACCAATTAAACTACCAATCCTTACTTTTGTGGAATGCAGGAGGAAACCAGAGCACCTGGAGGAAACTCACATGGTCACTGGGAGAATTTACAAACTCCTAATGGCTTTGTGGCCAAGTTTGCAGATGATACGAAGATAGGTGGAGGGGCTGTCAAGGTTGAGGAAGCAGGTTACCTGCAGAAAGATTTAGATAGATTGGGGGAAAGGACAAAGAAGTGGCAGATAGAATATAATGCAGGGAAGTACTTGATCATGGACTCTATTACAAATGGTCAGAAAATTCAAAAATCAGAGATTCAGAGGGACTTGGGAATCCTCATGCAAGATTCCCTAAAGGTTAACTTGCAGATTGAGTCAGCGGTAAGGAAGGCAAATGCAATGTTAGCATTCATTCCGAAAGGACTAGAATGCAAAAACAAGGATGTAATGCATTATACTACTTTATAAGGCATTGGTCAAACAGCAGTTGGAGTATTGTGAGCAGCTTGGGCCCCTTATCGAAGAAACAATGTGCTGGCATTGGAGAGAGCTGAGAGGAGGTTCACGAGAAAGATCCTAAGAAGGAAAGGGTTAACATTTGAGGAGCTTTCGATGGCTCTGGGCCTGTATTCACTGGAGTTTAGGAGAATGAGATGAACCTCATTGAGACCTATTAAATATTGAAAGATCTAGATAGAGTGGATGTAGAGGGGGTGTTCCCTATAGTGGGTGAGTCTAGAACTAGAGGGCATGTCTCAGATTTGAGAGATTTACACTTTGAACAGAGATGAGAAAATATTTCTTGAGCCAGAGGGTAGTGAATCTGAGGAATTCTTTGCCACAGACAGCTGTGAAGGCCAAATCATTGGGTATATTTAAAGTGGAGGTTGATAGGTTCTTGATTAATTATAGTTTCAAAAGTTCTAGGGAGAAGGCAGGAGAATAGGGTTGAGAGCGATAATGGATCAGCAATGATGAAGTGGCAAAGACGACTCAGTAGATGAATAGCCTAATTCTGCTCCCATATCTTATGGTCTAAATTAAAATGAAAAATATAGCAATTATTTTTGTTTTTGATTCTGCCTGTAAACAATGTCGCACATTTGCACAAGGCCTTTGTTTACAGAGCACTCAATAATGGGTACTACTTCCAGATAATGCCTGCACTGAATGGGTTGACGTTTGCAAATGGAAATGCTTGCAGATACAATGTGCCATATAGAGGATTCACCAGACATCTTCTCCCAGTCCCCTTGCCTTCACGCCCAGCTATGGGCTGGGCAATATTGGCCATATCAGTTCATGATCTTCCTTTCATAGGCAATTTGGTTGTCAAGGTGGACAAGACATACAGTCTGAGTGCTAAAGAGTCAGGAGTTCTGAGAGCACTGTCCAAAATTATGGAGCTAGGATGAAGTCTGATCATTTAAATCAAAAAACCTGACACGTAAGTTGATAGGGTTTTCAAGAATGTCCTTCATTAGTTGGGGCCTGAGTTCAGGAGCCACGAGGTAACGCTGCAGGTCTATAAAATGCTACTTAGATCAGACTTGCAATGTTGTATTCAGTTGGGATCACCCCATTATAGGAAAGACGTAGAAGCTTTAGAAAGGATGCAGAGGAGATTTATCAGGTTGCTGCATGGATTAGAGAGCCTGTCTTATGAAGCTAAATTAAGCAAGCTAGTGTTCTTCTCTTTGGAGTGAAGGAGGATGAGAGGTGACTTGACAGAGATGTACAAGATGTTAAGAGGCATAGATCAAGTGGATAGCCAGAGACTTTTTCCCAGGGCAGTGATGGCTTAACTAAGTGGGCACAATTTTAAGGTGTTTGGAGGAATGTCAAAGGTAAATTTTTTTACAGAGAGTGGTGAGCGCATAAAATGCCTTGCCAAAGTGATGGTAGAGGCAGATGTATTAGGAGGCATATAAGAAACTATCAGATGATTTAAAAAATGGAGGGTTATGTGGGAAAGAAGAATTAGATTGATCTTAGAGTTGGTTGAAGGATGGCACAACATTGTGGCAGAAGAGCCTGCCCTGTGCTGTAATATTTCATGTTCCACGTAAGAAAGGTTTCTAGACAGCCGTTGGTAGCAGAAATCTGCCTGAAAAGGTCTAACGTGAGTAGTGTATTTGTATGCAAAATTAGGTTGACGGTGGGAAGAAAAGGGTGGTATTAGAGCAGGGGTTCCCAACATGGAGTCCACACACCTCTTGCTTAATGGTATTGGTCCATAGCATGAAAAAGGTTGGGAACCCCTGTATTAGAGGTTGTTTCTCAATTTGAAGGCCTGTGCCACAGGGATCAGTGCTGGGTCCTCTGTTGTTTGTCACCATGTATTTATTGATTTGAATGAGATTAGAGGTGACATGATTAGCAAGTTCATAGAAGATAACTAGACTGATGGTATTAGTGGACAGTGAAGGTGGTTGACTAAGTTTACAAAAGAATATAGATCAACTGTGAAGGTCACCAAAGGAACGCTGTATGGATTTTAAAATACTAAAGATTCTGGAGATGCTGGAAATCTTGAGCAACATGCATAAAATGCTGAAGGGTCACGCAGCAACTATGGATAGGAATAAGCAGCCAACGTTTCAGGCTGAGGCCCTTCATCAGGAGTGGAAAAGGAGGAAGAAGCCAAAGTAAGAAGGTAGGGGTAGAGGATGGAGTACAAGCTGGCAGGTGAGGTAAACCAGCTGAGGGGGGAGGTGGATAGGTGGGGGATGGAAGAATGATGTGAAAAGCTGGGAGGTGATAGAGGGGGGAGGTAAAGGGATGAAGCGGAAGGAATCTGATTGGATTGGAGAGTATGTTTTTGATCATAAATGTGGGGTGACTTTTTGAACAGTTTATGGTAAAAAAAATGACATCATAACTATTCTAAATTAATGCATTAAGAGAAAGCAATCAACATGGAGTGGGCAGAGGCCAGCATTATCCACAGTTAAAGTGAGGTATCCATAAGAATGTGGGGGGCTGGCAGAGGGAGAAGGAATTCAGAGTAGCTTTACAGAATAGTGGCTATTAAAACCTTCTCCAACATCTGAAGAGCCTCAGTTGCCAAAATGCAAACAGTTCAATCCAATTCAAAGTTTCAAGTTCAAAGTTCAAAGTAAATGTAAATTTTACGGTCTACTCGTGACAGAGGTGTGTGGAGATGCCCAAAGTGCAAAGTGAGAGACACTGAAGCAGATGAACAGCTCACTGAATATTAATAAGAACTGTGCTGAAGAAAAGTTAAAACAATAAACGCTAGGGCAACAGGACCATTAAATAGAACTCCCAAACTGAAAGCTAACTTTGACACTGCGGCTCAGAAGCAGTTACTCCATACTAAATGAATACCACTCCTGTACAGCGTCAATCTAAATGGTGGTCTTCTTTCCTGGAACAAGGGCGAAGGTAAGCAGGGAGCGTTGATGATGCTGTCCTCGGACCATGACTCAATACTGTGCTTTGGCCAAGACTGACATGAGAGGAAGGGAGTTAAACACAACCACAATGAAACATTAATTGGCTGGAACGTGCAAACTCACAAGTGTGATTGCCAACACATTCAGCAGCCCGCCTGCAGGGGCGTGCAGACTCTGCGTTTGTGACAACTACCCTGAGATTCATTTTCTTGCAGGCATTTACAGTAGAACAAGAAAATACAATAGAGTCAATGAAAAGCTATGCACAACAAAAGCTGACAAACAACCAAAGTGCAAAAGGAGACAAACAGTGCAAACACAAAAAAGTGAATAAATAATACTGAGAGTATGAGTTGTACAGCCCTTGAAAATGTGTCTGTAGGTTGTGGAATCAGTTCAGAATTGAGGTGAGTGAAGTTATCCACACTATTTCAGGAGCCTGATGTTCACAGGGTAATAACTCATCCTGAACCTGGTGGTATGGGACCTTTCCTGTACCTCCTGCCTGATTGTAACAGTGAGAAGAGAGCATGGCCCATTTGGTGGAGGTCCTTGATGATGGATGTTGCCTTCTTATTTTAAGCTGAGTTCTTGGGTGTTAAGCTGATTCACATCTCCATGCAGACAGCATTGCGATTGATTATAATTCACTAAACAGGGCTGCTGGCATTTGTAGTCTGCAACTGATTGTCTTCACATCCATAAAAGCAGTGTATGCCAATCTCTCAGAGCTACTGTGAGGGCCTGGCACACATTCACATGCAAACCTCACTGCACAAACTCAGCAGAATAGTAAGCCAAACAGTGCTTCTCAAAGAATGACAAAAGAAGATCTCAAACTACTAGACTAAATGGCAGCCTCCTGAGGAAACTAGAGTATGAGAAAACCTACTCCCTACTTTCAGATTGCCCTAGTGATGGATAACTGTGTCTTTTCTAAACAACACAGCACACTGGGTTTTAAGCATCTTACTGTTGCTTTGTTATGAATGGATTATCCCAGTTCTTTAACCATGCAAAATAAAAGTTCTATTTGTTCCACAAAGATAAAGAATATTATTGGATCAGACAGCATCTTCTACTCACTGGTCTGAATAATTGAGTTAAATATCCAACATCATTCTCCCAACAGCAGCTTTAGATCCACACCATCAAGTTCAGGGACAGTTATCACCCTTCAACCATCAGGCTGCTGAACCAGCATTGATAACTTCACTCACCTCAACTCCAAACTGACTTAACAACCTACAAACTCATTTTCAAGGACTCTACAACTCACGGTCTCAGTATTATTTACATTCAGCAGCCACTGTTTTCGGTACCTCCTGTACCAAATAAAGTAGCCACTGAGTGCATGTTTGTAGTTTTCTGCTGCAGAAGCCCATCCATATCAAAGTTCAATATGATGTGCATTCAGAGGTTCTATTCTTCACACCACTGTTGTAACACATGGATATTTGAGTTACTGTCACCTTCCTGTCAGCGTGAACCAGTCTGGTCATTCTCAACTGACTTGTCTCATTAAGAAGGCATTTTTGCCGAAAGAATTGTGCTCACTGAATTTTTTTTAGATCATTTTCTGTAAATTCTAGAGACTGTTGTGCATGAAAATCTCAGGAGATCAGTAGTTTCTTTGCTGCTCAAACCATCCCATCTGACACCAACAATCAATCCTCAGCCAAAGTCACTTAGATCATATTTCTTTCCAATTCTGAGGTTTGATCAGGGCAACACTCAACTGAACCTCTTGACCGTGTCTGCATGCTTTAATGCACTGTATTGCTGCCATATGATTGGCTGAATAGATATTTGTATCAACACGCAGGTGAACAGATATACCTAATAAAGTGACTACTGTTTGCTTTTATTTTTTTAATTTTTCAGTTTGTCTTCTTTTGGCACATTGGTTGTCTGACAGTTCTTATCTGAACTTTTTCATTGATTCTATTGTATTTCTCTGTTCTACTGTAAAGGAGTGCAAGAAAATGAATCTCAAGCAAAGATATGGTGACATCCCATATCCCTGGTGCCAGGGTCCGGGATATTTCTGATTGTGTCCAAGATATCCTGAAGTGGGAGGGTGAGGAGCCAGAGGTCATGGTACATATAGGTACCAATGACATAGGTAGGAAAAGGGATGAGGTCCTGAAAGGAGAATATAGGGAGCTAGGAAGGGAGTTGAGAAAAAGGGCCGCAAAGGTAGTAATCTCGGGATTACTGCCTGTGCCACGCGACAGTGAGAGTAGGAATGCGATGAGGTGGAGGATAAATGCGTGGCTGAGGGATTGGAGCAGGGGGCAGGGATTCAAGTTTTTGGATCATTGGGACCTCTTTTGGCGCAGGCGTGACCTGTACAAAAAGGACGGGTTACACTTGAATCCTAGGGGGACCAATATCCTGGCAGGGAGATTAGCGAGGGCTACTGAGGTGACTTTAAACAAGAATGGTTGGGGGGTGGGAATCAAATTAAAGAGGCTAGGCGAGAGGAGGTTAGTTCACAACAGGGGGATGGGAACGAGTGCAGAGAGACAGAGGGGTGTAAAGTGAGGGTAGAAGCAAAAAGTAGTAAGGAGAAAAGAAAAAGTGGCAGGCCGACAAATCCAGGGCAAGCATTAAAAAGGGCCACTTTTCAACATAATTGTATAAGGGCTAAGAGAGTTGTAAAAGAGCGCCTGAAGGCTTTGTGTGCCAACGCAAGGAGCATTCATAACAAGGTGGATGAATTGAAAGTGCAGATTGTTATTAATGATTATGATATAGTTGGGATCACAGAGACAAGGCTCCAGGGTGACCAAGGATGGGAGCTCAACGTTCAGGGATATTCAATATTCAGGAGGGATAGACATGAAAGAAAAGGAGGTGGGGTGGCGTTGCAGGTTAAAGAGGAGATTATCGCAATAGAAAGGAAGGACATAAGCCGGGAAGATGTGGAATCAATATGGGTAGAGCTGCGTAACACTAAGGGGCAGAAAACGCTGGTGGGAGTTGTGTACAGGCCACCTAACAGTAGTAGTGAGGTCGGAGATGGTATTAAACAGGAAATTAGAAATGTGTGCAATAAAGGAACAGCAGTTATAATGGGTGACTTCAATCTACATGTAGATTGGGTGAACCAAATTGGTACAGGTGCTGAGGAAGAGGACTTCTTGGAATGTATGCGGGATGGTTTTTTGAACCAACATGTCGAGGAACCAACTAGAGAGCAGGCTATTCTGGACTGGGTTTTGAGCAATGAGGAAGGGTTAATTAGCGATCTTGTCGTGAGAGGCCCCTTGGGTAAGAGTGACCATAACATGGTGGAATTCTTTATTAAGATGGAGAGTGACATAGTTAATTCAGAAACAAAGGTTCTGAACTTAAAGAGGGGTAACTTTGAAGGTATGAGACGTGAATTAGCTAAGATAGACTGGCAAATGACACTTAAAGGATTGACGGTGGATATGCAATGGCAAGCTTTTAAAGATTGCATGGATGAACTACAACAATTGTTCATCCCAGTTTGGCAAAAGAATAAATCAAGGAAGATAGTGCACCCGTGGCTGACAAGAGAAATTAGGGATAGTATCAATTCCAAAGAAGAAGCATACAAATTAGCCAGAAAAAGTGGCTCACCTGAGGACTGGGAGAAATTCAGAGTTCAGCAGAGGAGGACAAAGGGCTTAATTAGGAAGGGGAAAAAAGATTATGAGAGAAAACTGGCAGGGAACATAAAAACTGACTGTAAAAGCTTTTATAGATATGTAAAAAGGAAAAGACTGGTAAAGACAAATGTAGGTCCCCGACAGACAGAAACAGGTAAATTGATTATGGGGAGCAAGGACATGGCAGACCAATTGAATAATTACTTTGGTTCTGTCTTCACTAAGGAGGACATAAATAATCTTCCAGAAATAGTAGGGGACAGAGGGTCCAGTGAGATGGAGGAACTGAGCGAAATACATGTTAGTAAGGAAGTGGTGTTAGGTAAATTGAAGGGATTAAAGGCAGATAATTCCCCAGGGCCAGATGGTCTGCATCCCAGTGTGCTTAAGGAAGTAGCCCAAGAAATAGTGGATGCATTAGTGATAATTTTTCAAAACTCGTTAGATTCTGGACTAGTTCCTGAGGATTGGAGGGTGGCTAATGTAACCCCACTTTTTATAAAAGGAGGGAGAGAGGAACCGGGGAATTATAGACCGGTTAGCCTAATGTCAGTGGTGGGGAAACTGCTGGAGTCAGTTATCAAAGATGTGATAACAGCACATTTGGAAAGCGGTGAAATCATCGGACAAAGTCAGCATGGATTTGTGAAAGGAAAATCATGTCTGACAAATCTCACAGAATTTTTTGAGGATTTAACTAGTAGAGTGGATAGGGGAGAACCAGTGGATGTGGTATATTTGGATTTTCCAAAGGGTTTTGACAAGGTCCCACACAGGAGATTAGTGTGCAAACTTAAAGCACATGGTATTGGGGGTAAGGTATTGATGTGGATAGAGAATTGGTTAGCAGACAGGAAGCAAAGAGTGGGAATAAACGGGACCTTTTCAGAATGGCAGGCAGTGACTAGTGGGGTACCGCAAGGCTTAGTGCTGGGACCCCAGTTGTTTACAATATATATTAATGACTTGGATGAGGGAATTAAATGCAGCATCTCCAAGTTTGTGGATGACACGAAGCTGGGTGGCAGTGTTAGCTGTGAGGAGGATGCTAAAAGGATGCAGAGTGACTTGGATAGGTTGGGTGAGTGGGCAAATTCATGGCAGATGCAATTTAATGTGGATAAATGTGAAGTTATCCACTTTGGTGGCAAAAATAGGAAAACAGATTATTATCTGAATGGTGACCGATTAGGAAAAGGGGAGGTGCAACGAGACCTGGGTGTCATTATACACCAGTCATTGAAAGTGGGCATGCAGGTACAGCAGGCGGTGAAAAAGGCGAATGGTATGCTGGCATTTATAGCGAGAGGATTCGAGTACAGGAGCAGGGAGGTACTACTGCAGTTGTACAAGGCCTTGGTGAGACCACACCTGGAGTATTGTGTGCAGTTTTGGTCCCCTAATCTGAGGAAAGACATCCTTGCCATAGAGGGAGTACAAAGAAGGTTCACCAGGTTGATTCCTGGGATGGCAGGACTTTCATATGAAGAAAGACTGGATGAACTGGGCTTGTACTTGTTGGAATTTAGAAGATTGAGGGGGGATCTGATTGAAACGTATAAAATCCTAAAGGGATTGGACAGGCTAGATGCAGGAAGATTGTTCCCGATGTTGGGGAAGTCCAAAATGAGGGGTCACAGTTTGAGGATAAAGGGGAAGCCTTTTAGGACCGAGATTAGGAAAAACTTCTTCACACAGAGAGTGGTGAATCTGTGGAATTCTCTGCCACAGGAAACAGTTGAGGCCAGTTCATTGGCTATATTTAAGAGGGAGTTAGATATGGCCGTTGTGTCTACGGGGATCAGGGGGTATGGAGGGAAGGCTGGGGCAGGGTTTTGAGTTGGATGATCAACCATGATCATAATAAATGGCGGTGCAGGCTTGAAGGGCCGAATGGCCTACTCCTGCACCTATTTTCTATGTTTCTATGTTTCTATGCTGTATAGGTACTTTGATAATAAATTTACTTTGAACTTTTGAGCAATCCCAATGAAGATGTCCAAAGTCAGTTGCCATTTGGAATGAGTGCTGAGGAAGTTGCTGCTAAATCTATTTGCAAAACTTGAGCACTCTTGCCCAGCACCATTGACACACTACTTTGCTTGCCAACCTGTCATTATACCACGGCCCTCAAGCCACCTTTTTCCATCTAATGCCCATCTCTCATTCTTTGTAATAGGAGCAAGTCTGTGCAAAGAGCCAAACATCACATTTTCTATCAGTTGAGAGTAGGTGCACAATCAGACACAGAATTATTTATCAGATGTAAGTGGAAATATACAGTGAAATGTGTTGTTTGTGTTAACAACCAACACAGCTAAGGATTGCTGGAGGCAGCCTGCAAGTGTTGCCACACGTTCCGGCGCCAACAGAACATGCCCACAAAGCTCGGCACAGTAACACAGAACACAAAAAGCATCAAAGCAACAACAGCAAAACAAGCCCCTTTTCTCCCTCCCACTTACCCACAGACGCAGACAGACCTCTAACTCCAGAAAAGGCCATCAGGCCTCCAGTCGCCAGTCTCCAGACTTAGGCTATCTGGTTTCGACTTACAGATTTACGATCGATCTCGAGGCTTCAATCTCCAGACTATCCGATGACGTGACCTCAAACTCCAGGCGTGCTGACTGACTGGCCCTCAGGCCTCCTGCTTACACAGTATCCAGTCCCGGAATCCATGCATGAATGCTCTTCATCACATCTCTGCACTGCTGAGGCCTAATTTCTAGATCAGGGATGCCCAACCATTTTTATGTCATGGACCCTTACCGTTAACAGAGGGTTAATGTATGGGTCCACGCAAAACACAACGTTTGCTATGGAGGAATCACACTCGAGTCCCTATTTATAAACCCTCAGAAAAGAAGTATCAGCAGTCTCTATATCACAATTACATTGTATCTTTATGCCACAAAATAAGCATGTGGTAAACACATGTATAACAAATGAATAACAAATACCGAGTCATAAAACAGGCCACCAGGTCCATCGGGCTCCTATCTATATTAATTCCATTTCCCAGGATTCCCTGTAATCTTCTATGCTATTGTGTTTCAAGTGCTCATCTAAATAGTTTCTCAATGTTGTAAGAAACTCAGTGATGCAAGAATTTATCAAGGACCCCTTGCTTTCTTCTTACTACTCCCATCGGGCAGGAGGCACAGGAGGTCAGCACACCACTAGGTTCAGGAACAATTATTACCCTTCAGTCATTGGACTCCTGAACCAGTGTGGACAACTTCATTGACCTCAACTCTGAACTGATTCCATAACCTTTGAACTCACTTTCAAGGTCTCTACAACTTATGTTCTCAGTATTATTTGTTTACCTTTTATTTATTTATTATTTGCATAATGTGTCATCTTTTGCACATTGGTTGTTTGTCAGTCTATGTGATGTATACTTCTTCCATAAATTCTATTGTACTTCTTTATTTTTCTGTAAACGTTTGCAAGAAAATGAATCTCAGGATAATATCTGGTGACATATTCATACTTTGATAATAAATTAACTTTGAACATTGAACTATACCCTCAGGCAGAACATTCCAGATTTTAACTACCCCCTGGGTGTAAAATATTCTTCAACAGATCCCCTCTAAAGCACCTGCCCCATCACTTAGATCCATGCCCTCTGGTTTTACATACCTACAGTGGGGGAAACAATCTCACCATCTACCTTATTTATGTCCATCAGAAATTTAGTAACCCTAAAATTGGGATTCCATCCCGCCACACCGCCCCCCCCGCCTTAGCTTTCCTCCATTCCACAGAAAATAAACTCAATCTATCCACTCTCCTTTTAGCCAAAACACACCATTTCAGACATCATCTGAGTGAATCTCTTTATCAGATCCTTCTTATGGTGTGACATCCAGAATTTCTATACAGCTTTTCATTTGCAGCCTAAGCAAATTTTTTAACCATGACCTGCCTGCTCTTATAGCATAGATACATACCCTAGCTAGAGAAGGCAAGTATCTGATATGTCGTTCTAAGCAGCTGCCTTCAGGGATTCTAATACACTAAGGTCCCTCTGTCCCTCAGTACTTCCTCAAATCCTATAGTTCATCCGAAAAATCTAAGCCTTACTAGACCTCTCAAATTGTGTCAACTCTCTGCCCATTTTACCAGCAGATCGATATCCTTCAATCACACCACCAGTCTATGTATCATCTGCAGACTTCATCATCACATCTCCAGTGTTCACATCTAGATAGTTAACGTACATAATAAACAGCAAGGGTCCCAGCGTCAATCCCTGCAGTATTGATGGGTCAGACTTCTAATCTCAAAAATAAACCTCATCCATCATGCAGTGCCTCTTGTCAGCAAGTTCATTTCAAATCAAGTTTGTCAAATTGCCCTGGATCCCATGGGCTCAGAAGCCTTTGGATGAGTCTCTCTTGTGTGACCTTGTCAAAAGGTCTCACTGGTCCATTTTGAGTACATCATGGTACCGTCATTCTTAACAAACTTTGTCACCCATTCCAAAATTCAACTGTTAGATAGGAGCTCCCCCTCAAAATTCAAAGTAAATTTATTATTGAAGTATGTATATTTACTGTATACTACCCTGAGATTCATTTTCTTGCAAACATTTACAGTAGAACAATAAAAAGAATCAATGAAAAATTACACACAAAGACAGATACACAATCAATATGCAAAAAAAGACT
This sequence comes from Mobula hypostoma, assembly GCF_963921235.1. NCBI lineage: Eukaryota > Metazoa > Chordata > Chondrichthyes > Myliobatiformes > Myliobatidae > Mobula > Mobula hypostoma. The sequence goes on from NC_086097.1 coordinate 122,402,794, forward strand.
GTGCAAATACAGAAATAGACAAATAATAATAAATAATACTGAGGATATAAATTGTAGAGTTCTTGAAAGTGAGTCCGTAGGTTGTTTGATGATTAATTCAGTGTTGAGGTGAGTGAAGTTATCCATGCTGGTTCAGGAGCCTGATGGTTGAATGGTAGTAACTATTCCCAAACCCAGTGTTGTGGGACCTAAGGTTCCTTTGACTCCTTCCAGAAGGCAGCAGTAAAAAGAGAGCATGGCCTGGGTGGTGGGGATCCTTGAAGTTGGATAGTGCTTTTCTCTGGTGGTACTCTGTGTAGATATTCTAAATGGTGGGGAGGGTTTTTCCTATGATGGAATGGGCTGTATCCACCATTTTCTGTAGGTTTTTCTGTTCGTAGGAATTGGTGTTTCTATACCAAGCCATGATGCAACATTTGGATCCTCTTCACTGCGCACCAATTGCTCCTGAAGCCATGTCAACTATCTCTGATCAATCTCCACCTCCAAGCACAGATGAATCCTGCCCCTTGGAATGATTTCCATTTCTGATTACTATTTTACATAAGTCATACAAGGACTAAAAAGACAGCACATTGGCATTACTGGTGTGGTCTGTCTTGCTGTTTGACTAAGCGCTACATGGTCAAGGGAATAAAGTTGGTTGGATTCAGTCAGAGCCACACACTAAATAAAGTTACTAAATAAAGTTAGTGCACATGAAACTGAGGGTAATATAATGGCAGGGATTTATGTTTGATTAAAGAAAGGAGATAGACAGCAGGAAACGACAAGCTAGTTAACTTATTGTTTGTTTTAGGGAAAATACAAGGAGTGATTATGTTATAACAGGGCATTTCAAATCAAACTACTAAATCAAATCAATGTGGATTTGTAAAAGGTGAATCATACTGGGCAGAACTATTGGTGTTTTCTGCAGTAATAAAAAATCCATTCAGTGGCCATTTTATTAAGTACACCTGTACAATTGCTTGTTAATGCAAATATCTAATCGGCCAATCATGTGGCAGCATTGCAGGAAGACACTTAAGACTATTGCTTTAGAAATTGACAAGCAATTCTTCCACTGATACTTCTGTTACGATAGTCCATACAAAAATGTAATACGCATTGGTACTGCAGGCCCATTTAACCAAGCCATTGGGCAAAGGACATCCGGATTCTGCACCCTTGCAACTGGATGGAACAAAGGCAATAAAAACACTCAATAGCCACTTTATTAGGTACCTCTGCATCTAATAGGCCACTGAGTGTATGTTCATGGTCTTCTGCTGCTGTAGACTATCCACTTCAAGTTTCAACATGTTGTGCATTCAAAGAGGAGTTATTAGGTAGGGCAACCAAAAACTAGACAAGCCAGGATTTGAAAAGAGTCCTCAATATAGACCAGGATTTCCAGAATATTAAACCCGAGTTCAATTCCCGCCGCTGTCTACAAGGAGTTTGAACAATCTCCCCATGACCACATGGGCTTATTCCAGGTGTTCCAGTGTCCTCTCACCTTCCAAAGGTGTATGGGGTATTAGTCACAAGGGTAGAATAGGAAGGCTTGTAGGGCAGGACAGGGCAGTTACCATTATGTATCTGTAAGTAAAATAAGGAAACTTTCAAGATTGGGTTAGACCTAGAAAGAAGCAACAGAATAAGAAGATCTGGCCAGGCCAGGCCCCAAAAATATACACAACTCAGAGAGCAGGTCAGGCAAAGAAAGAAAAGAAAGATTAGTCTGCCACGAAGGGTTTGTATTGGGAGGGTCTGTCTAGTTTTCTACTGGTTTGCATGTAAACTCAATTTATTTGACAAAGGAATGTTTGGACTTTTACCATGCACCCTTGAGCAAATTTACAAGGAGCGCTGCCATATGGAAGCAGCATCCATCATCAAGGGCCACACCATCCAGGCCATGCTCTCTTCTCACTGCTGCCAACAGGAAGGAGGTTCAGGAGCAGTTAATACCCTACAAGCATCAGACGCCTGACCAGACGTGGATAACTTCACTTAACTGAACTCTGAGCTGGTTTCATAAACTATGGACTCACTTTCAGTGACTCTACAAATCATGTTATCAGTATTTTATTAAATGTGTTTTTTATTTGCACAAATTCTACTTCTCATATTCAACTAGTCTGTTGTTGCCAGTATAATCTGCTATGCAGTGGTGTGCTGGGGCAATAGCATCAACACAGATGATGCCAACAGGCTCAATAAACTGATTAGAAAGGCTGACTCTATTATAAGAGTCAAACTGGACACACTGGAGGCTGTGGTAGAACAAAGGACCCTACGGAAAATCCTGGCAATTCTAGACAATGATTTTCACCCTCTGCACTCCATCTTGGCTGACCAGAGGAGCACTTTTCGCAATAGATGAAGACAACTGCACTGCTCCAAGGAGCGCTATATGAGGTCATTCTTAGCCTCAACCATTGGGCTCTATGGCTGGGGAAGTGATGGCCCCTTCCTGTTAGACTGTTTGAGGTAACTTAATTTTTATTCTTACTGTGACACTGTAATTCCTTTGGGATCAATAAAGTATCTATCTCTCTATCTATCTATCTTTTTGCGCATTGGTTGTTTGTCAGTGTTTATTTATGTATGGTTGTTCATTATTTCAATTGTATTTCTTTATTTTCTTATAAATGCCTGCAGGAAAATGAATCTAACGGTAACGTATACATACTTTGATAATAAACTTACTTTGATTTTGATCAAGCCTATTCTCTGCAACGGAGTCCAGTGTTGTTGACTCAGTTCTCAACCCTTGTGAATGTCTCCAGTCCAAAAGCTCAACCATTCCTTAAAGTGCACTTTCCATTAGATTCTAACAATCTTGTTTTAGATATATTGTACCTCATTCTGCTGTTCCCTGTCCAGGGAAAGCAACTACAATTCATTCCTTCTTCCTCTATTCTTAATGCAAACATTCCTCTTACTAAAGGAATAGACTTGCATCATTTTATGTTCCTAAACCCTGCTATGTTAAGCAAGTACAAAATATGCAGCTGCAGAAACATGTTGATTTTAGCAAATAAAGAATATTCTGCAAAGTCCTGCATATGAGGTGTGTGTTTGTAGTCAATATTATTGCCTGAAAATTACAGCACACAAGTTTGCTGTTCAACGAGTGTGCGGTGAAGTGCATCATCTTGATGGCATGAGACCCAACACCTCATCACCATCCCTTGCTTCAAAACTATTTTTTTTTCATTCCTGTTATTTCCATTTTCTTCAACTGCCTTATCTTCTCTTGCCAAGAACATTACTCCAAAATACTAACTCAGGATGAGAAAATTTGTCCAGAAATTTATGCACTCAAGTCCAACTTTTATTAAATGGGCACTCACATACCAAAGGACTACGTTATGCAGATGACACCTCCAGTGAAACCGTTCCCTTCAAAAAAGTGGACCCAAGCATTTATATTCACAATTTATCTGTGTGTGCCCAATGTTTTTCTTAAGTCAGTCACACACTTAACAGAAGCATCAGTGACACAGCTCAGATTTCTTCTTTGCTGAGATCATGTAGAATTTTTAGATACAGTCTATCACTCACAGATTTTCAATTCTACCATTTCAAGACCATATTGAACTTTCAATGTCTTTGTCACAGGGTCTTTTGGCACCAGAAGTGCGTTGACACTAGCCAAGCAGCAAGGACATTACTTGATGCAAATACTGTATTTCACCGTATGTTTCGACGTACATGTGACAAATAAAGCCAGTTTTTATCTTTAATGTTACCACCTGCCTAGCTCTTTGTATGGTGACCTTTGTGTCTCTCTTGTTCCTTGTGGGACACACATCCTGCCTCTTGGTGTTCACCTTTGTGATGGGAATGCTAGATCTCCCCACTATGTCCATGGAAACTGCAGTATCTAAATTCTAAAGGGAGTATACCTTTAAGGTTTATCAAAGTTCTTTGCTTAGTAAGATATGAGAAGCTGTGCTAAACTGAGCCCAGTCCAATCAGGAATGGCACAGATTGCAACTTCACACAAGAAACTGGTGTAAGCCGCCCTAGTGTTAATCCTAATGTTTTTTTTTGGCCAATTTGTTTATCACTTGCAGGGAAATTGTACTACCAGTTAGCACCATACACAACATATGTTCAGAGCACTGAAGATACAATCCAGTTTTCAGGCCAAGATTTCCCTGGTTTCTTCACTAATGTTTTACATTTGATTCACCATTTATGCCTCTTCACACTTTGGCTGTTAACTATGGAGTGAGTGAAGAGGCATAGATGGTAAATCGCTCCCCACTCTCTCCCAGCCCATATCGTTTTAACAGTAAGTTCCACTGAAACGTCCCAAAATCACAAACAAAAATCAGAAAATCCTGGAAATACACCTCAGGCAAGTTAATCTAAGGTCAGACACAGCAGAGTTGCCAGGAGTGGAAGGAATTAGCTAGGAAGAAATATTGAAGAAGCAACGGCTATTTTCTTTGAAAAGAGATTGGAGGGGAGATTTAACAGAGGTAAATAAATAAAATGAACCTATTTTCATTCACTGAGGGGTCAAAGACAGGGAGTGTAGATTAACGATTAGTTTTATTTGTCATATGTACATTGAAACATGCAGTGAAATGTATGTTCAAACCAAATCAGCAAGAATTGTGCTGGGCAGCCCACAAGTCTCATCATGCTTCCAATGGCAACATAACATGCCCACAACTCACTAACACTAACTGTTCACCTTTGATGTGAGGGAGGAAACCAAAGCAGATGGAAGAAATTCCATGCAGTCTTGCTGGAATATGGAAAAGGAAGGAGGGAACCTACTGAATATTGAAAGGTCTACATAATGTGGAGAGGATGTTTCCTGCAGTGGGTGAGTCTAGGACCAGAGGGCACAGCCTCACAATAGAGGGATGTCAATTTAGAACAGAGAGGGGGAGGAATTTCTTGAGTGAATTTGTGGAATTTTATTGCCACAGATGGCTGTGGAGACCAAGTGATTGGGGACATTAGAAGCGGAGGTTGATAGGTTCTTGATTAGTGGTGGCATTAAAGGTTATGGGGAGAAGGAGAGAATGAGGTCGAGAAGGTTATTAAATCAGCAATGATCAAATAGTCCAGCAGACTTGAGGGACTGAATGGCCTAATTCTGCTCCTGTGGATAATGGTCCTGCTGGGGGAATGAAGAGACTAAATGATAGAAGGTTGATGGAAGATGGAAAAAAGGAATGGTCAAGTCAAGGTTATTGTTATGTAACTATATACATGTATATAACATTTAGCTATATAACGTATATGGAAATGAGACAACGTTTTTTCAACCCAGGGTGTAAAACACAGTAGTACACATAACACGCAATAACTTAGGAGGGATAATTTATGAATGGTGATGGGACAAGAAACAAAAAGATGTAAGCATGAGCCATAAATGCCAAGAGCAGAGACATTACTTGAACACAAAGACAGAACAATCTGGTTAAGTACTGCCCAATCTTCTCGTGGTCAATGTGATGAAAACTGTTTTGATCGTGTTATGAAGAACCCTAACCAATAACCCTCATGGGTTTCATCAAGACTACTCCACTGCAGATCTCAGATTCAGATGGGATTTACTGATCACATGTACATCAAAACAAAAAAGTCAAATACGCCATTTGCGTTAGCAACCAGCACACCCAAGGAGACATGTTCTGGCTGTGAGGATTTGAAAATTTTCTCCATGAATTGCACCAATATGTTCTCAGGAAGATGAAATTTTACCAGCTGCTGCAAGAACTACATCCTCTGCAAAATCTTTATGTTAATGAAGGAGATATGATTCTCCTACATGAGGTCCTGTGAAATAAAGATGCCCAGGAACGTGAATGGTGAAACACTGCTAACTATAGAGGTGTTGCTGATCAGTGGGTGAAGAGGAGACACATTTCTCCTGGTAATGAGCCCAAAGTTCTTCCCAATCACAAACACAAAAATCTCAATCACCGATCCAGAGTACGACTAAAGGGAACAATGCACTGAGGTGTTCTTGTTGGATGAAATATTAAGCATATTTATCCATCACACCCATATCCTCTCTCATCCCTTTCAGAATAACACAGATCCCAAGTTACTTGTCTGAAAAATAGGGAAAAAAAGAGTCATACAGCACAAAAACAGGCCCTTCGACCCATCTAGTCCATGTCAAACCATTTAAACTGCCTAATCCTATTGACCAGTACTTGGAACATTGCTCTCCCATCCATGCACCTATCTAAACTGCTCTTAAATGTTGAAATCACCGCTTTCGTGCACTGCTTGTGCTATCTATACTCCTCATAATTTTGTATACCTCGATCAAATTTCCGCTCAGTCTTCTGCATTCCAAGGAATAAGGTCCTAACCTATTCAATCTGTCCTTATAACTCAAGTTCTGTAGTCCTGACAACATCCTTGTAAATTTTCTCTGTATTCTTTCAACTTTATTTACAACTTTCCTGTAGGTAGATGACAAAACTGCACACAGTCCTCCAAATTAGGACTCACCAATTACAACATAACATCCCTTCTCCTGTACTCAGTACTTTGATTTGAAGACCAATGTGCCAATAGCTTTCCTTATGACCCTATCTATCTGTGACACCACTTTCAATGAATTATGGACCTGTAATCCCTGATCCCTTTGCTGTACCACATTCCTCAGTGCCCTACCATTCACTGTGTAAGACCTACCCTGGTTGGTCCTACCAAAGCGCAACACCTCATACTGGTCTGCATTAAATTGCATCTGACATTTTTGCAGCCCATTTTCCAGCTGATCCAGATCCTGCTGCAAGCTCTGAGAGTCTTCCTCACTGTCCACTACAGCCCCAGTCTTAGCGACATCCACAAATTTGCTGATCCAGTTACCACATTATCACCCAGATCATTGACATAGATGACAAACAACAATGGACCCGGCACCAATCCCTACAGCACTCCACCAGTCACAGGCCTCCGGGCAGAAAGTCAACCTTCTACTACCACACTGTGGCTTCTCCTACAAAGCCAATATCTAATCCGATATACTACCTCATCTTTAATGCCAAGCAACTGAGCCTTTTTGACCAACATCCCATGTGGGACCTTGTCAAATTCCTTGCTAAAATCCATGTAGACAACACATTGGCTTGCCTTCATCAACTTTCCTGGTAACTTCCTTGAAAATCTCATTAAGATTGGTTAGACATGACCTGCCACACACAAAGCCATGCTGACTATCCCTAATCAATTCGTGTCTGTTGAAATACTCACATATCCAGTCACTTAGAATACCTTCCAACAACTTTCTCACTATTGATATTAGGTTCACCTTCCTATGATTTTTAGAACCCTTCTGATACAGCAAAACGACATTAGCTATCCCCCAATCCTCTGGTGCCTCACCTATCAGTAAGGATTATTTAATATCTCTGCTAGGGTCCCTGCATTTTCTGTTCTTGCTTCCCATACGGTCTGAACGACCACCTTGTCAAGTCCTAGGGATTTATCCACCCTAATTTACTGCAAGACACCAAACACCTCCTCTGTAACTTGTATAGGGTCCATGACTTTGCTGCTGCTTTTCCTCACTTCTATAGATCCTGTGTCCATCTCCTGAGTAAATACAAATGCAAAAAAAAAAATCCATTTATGATCTCCCCCATCCCTTATGGCTCCACACATAGATTACCATTATGATCTTCCAGAGATCAATTTTATCCCTTGCAATCCTTTTGCTCTTAACATATCTATAGAATTCCTTAGGATTTTCCTTCACCTTGCCTGTCAAGGCAACCTCATGCCTTCTTTTAGCTTTCCTAGTTTCTTTCTTAAGTGTTCTCTTGCACTTTGTATTGTCCATAAGCATCTCATTTGTTCCTACCTGTCTATACCAGCTATTCACCTCCTTTTTTCCCTTAACTAGGGCCTTAATATCTCTTGAAAGTCAAGGTTCCCTGAACCTATTATCTTTACTTTTTATTCTGACAGGCATGTACAAGCTTTGTACTCTCAAAACTTCACTTTTGAAGGCTTCCCACTTACCAAGTACACTTTTCTCAGAAAACAGCCTGTCCTAATCCACACTTTCCAGACCCTTTCTGATACCATCAAAATTGGCCTTTCTCCAATTTAGAATCTTAACCTGCAGACTAAACCTATCTTTTTTCTATATTTACATTGAACCTACTGGCATTATGATCACTAGATGCAAAGTGTTCTCCTACACAAATTTCTGTGACCTGCCTTGTCTCGTTCCCTAACAGGAGATCAAGTATTGCAAACTCTCTCATTGGGACATCTATATACTTAATATTAAGGAAACTTTCTTGAACACATTTGACAAACTCTATCCCATCTAGTTCTTTTACAGTATGAGAGTCCCAGTCAATACGTGGAAAGTCTGCGATCTCTCTACAGATTTGTTCCTCTAAATCTCATGTACTGTTGCGTGTTCTCTAATATAGCCCCATTAACATGGTCATACCTTTCTTATTCCTCAGTTCCTCCTATAAAGCCTCACTAGATGAGTTCTTCAGTCTGTTCTGACTAAGCACTACCACGACTTCTTCCCTGATTAAAACACCACCCCTCCCCCTTTAATCCTTCCCACTCTGTCATGTCTAAAAGAGGTACTGCCCTTTAACTTAGCACCTAACTCCCTGAACACACTATGCAGAAACTCGTCACTCGTCCTACTCATATCATTAGTGCCTACATGGACAACAACCTCTGACTGCTCACCTTCCTATGTAACACTACCGAGGACTTGATCCGAGATGTCCCAGACCCTAGCCCACAGGAGGCAATATACCATCAAGGAATCCTGTTCTTGTCCACAGAACCTCCTTTCTGTCCCCCTAATTAATGATTCACCTATTACCACAGCTCGCCTCTTTTTGTCCCTTCCCTTCTGAGTCACAGAGCCAGACTCAATGCCAGAAACGTGACCACTGTAACTTTCCTCTACGAGATCATCCCCCCCCCACCCAACCGTATCTAAAGTGGAATAACTGTTGTTTAGGGGGATAGCCACAGGGGTACTCTGCATGTGCTTTTTAACCCCTTTCTCTTTCCTACTTGTCACCCAGTCTCCTGTGTCCTGTACCTTGGGTGTAACTACCTTTCTCATTCTCCCGAATGATCTGGAGTTCATCTAGTTCTGGCTCCAATGACTGAATGTGGAGTCTTAGAAGCTGCATTTCTGTCCTGGGAAAAAGTCTCTTGGTATCCACTTGATCTATGCCTCTAATCATCTTGTGTTGGTTGTCCGTCATTTCCAATCTTGACTTAAGCCTGTGCGGGAGGAGGTTTACTGTTGAAAAGCCGTTGCACTGGGGCAGTTCCACTCTCTCAGCCTCAAAAATCTTGGTCCAATGATATGAAAAATTGTCACGACTGGAGAATTCCTCTGCTGCAGAGGATTGCCATGACGCATTCTGTGCCTTGTCATGCTCTTCGCTCTCCGTGAAGCGTTGCAGCCCTGCCTTCTTGGCCATTGGATCCTGTAGTTGATCACATCAGCCCAGTCCTCCCAATCTGGCTTCGCATGCTGAGGTAGGCATATCCCTATCTCACCGGGGCTGAAGTTCCTCGCTACCCTCACCTGGTTTATCATCTTGTACACCTCTATGTTTGTGGTTGGGGTGACTTGGGGCCCCAATGATCCTTCAGACCCTCTTTACGCACCTGTCTCTGTAAATGTCCTGAATCGTGGGAAGTTCACATCTACTGATGCGCTGGGCTGTCCGCACCACTCTCTGCAGAGTCCCGCGATTGAGGGAAGTACAGTACCCATACCAGGCAGTGATGCAGCCAGTCAAGATGCTGTCAATTGTGCCCCTGTAGAAAGTCCTTAGGATCTGGGGACTCATGCCAACTTCTTCAAATGTCTGAGGCAAAAGAGGCACTGTTGTGCTTTTTTCACCACACAGCCAGCATGTACAGATCACGTGAAATCCTCAGTGACGTGTATGCCAAGGGACTTAAAGCTATTCACCCTCTCAACCCCAGATCTATTGATGTCAATAGGGGTTAGCCTGTCTCCATTCCTCCTGTAATCCACAACCAGCTCCTTTGTTTTTGCGACATTGAGAGAAAGGTTTTCTTGACACCACTGTGTCAGGGTGATGACTTCTTCTCTGCAGGCTGCCTCACTATTCTTTGAGATGAGCCCAATCGATGTAGTATCATCTACACATGCAATTAGCAGAATGGAGCTGTGGGTGGCGACACAGTCATGGGTATACAGAGAGTAAAGGAGGGGGCTTAGAGCACAGCCCTGGAAGGCACCTGTGTTGAGGGTCTGAGGGGCAGAGGTGAGGGAGCCCACTCTTACCACCTGCTGGCTACCTGACGGGAGGTCCAGGAACCAGCTACACAAGGCAGGGTGATTACCCTTCAACCATCAGGCTCCTGAACCAGCGTGGATAACTTCCCTCACCTCGGCTCTGGGCTAATTCCACAACCTTTAGACACACTTTCAAGGATTCAATATTATTTATTTATTTGTTTGTTTAGTCATTCATCTGTTCACTCATTCTTTCATTTATTTGGTATTTATACCATTGGTCTCCTTTTGAGCACCGGCTGTTTGCTTATCCCTATGCACAGTTTTTAATTTATTTATTTTGTGATACAGCATGGAGTGGGTCCTTCAATCCTTCGGGCCACGCCACTCCAGCAACGCTGACCCCAAGAACAGACTGGTTCGAGATAACAGGAAGGCAACAGTAACTCAAATAACCACATGTTACAACAGTGGTGTGCGGAAGTGCAGCTCTGAATACACAACATGTTGGACTTTGAAGTGGATACAGCAGAAGACCCTGAACATAAACTCAGTACCCACTCCACTAGGTACAGGAGGTATCGAATAAAGTGAGCACCGAGTGTAATACTTCAATGCTGCTTACTTCTCAACAAATTGCAATTCTTTCACGGCTGAAATGGAAAGTTTTTTCATATCTTAAAACTTAATTAAGATATCCCTACATGGCTAATTCAATGCAGTGAAAGCAACACATGCCAGTGATTGATTCTAGTGCTCCCCCCATCTTCTTTTCATTAGAAGATTTTCATAAAAGAAACATGAAAAATGTCTAAAGCTACATTGATCAAGTCCATTTACAGCTACATTTCCCTAACATTGGGTATAAGGTTATTGCTAAATCATCTCTTTAGCAGTAAGCACTTGTGAATGCATTGATCATTAAAACCCCAAAATCAGATTTTCCAGCTCAAATGACCACATTTAAGGTGTACAATAATCCACTATAATGTGAGGCATCATTAGATTAGAGCACAAGAAGAGTTTTTTTTAAATTTAATTTGATAGATCATTTCTTTCAAACTGTCAGGAAATGATAGTATCAATTCTGGCTCCAATGAAGGCTGTACATAGTATTGATGAATGAGATGTGGACAACCCAGAATATAGCTATTGCCCATGGGGATCACACTGGAGCCAAGTAGAGGCCTCATTTTTAATGTGAGACACAGTCTTCTTGTCAAACTTTTTTTTCGTGTGTGTGTGTGTGTGTGTGTGTGTGTGTGTGTGTGTGTGTGTGTAGCAGCTGGAAAAACAGCAACGACACTTTACCTTCAAATCAGAATCAGCTGAAATGCAATTTGAAATGTAAACAGATTTTGCCAATTTGCCAGAAGTGCTAAGAGGAGTCATTCTACATCTACAAAGAGGGGACCAGATACAGTTTTATGCTGATGTTATCTTTTATCAAAGCCGGAAGAATTTAGACACCAGTAAATGAAACTTGTTGCAGGCTCGAACAAAGAGGAGAGGTCTTTGACTGTGCATTTGATCAGCACCTCTCTTTACGCAAAATATTGGAAGGCACAAAGTATGTGATAAGCAGCAGCAAAGTACAAAATCAAAAGGCTATTTTCTAAATGGGGAGAAAATTCAGAAATCAAAGAAGTAAAGGGACTTGGAAATCCTGGAGCAAATCCGAGGTTATGTCAATGGTAAGGAAGGCAAGTGCAATGTTTGCACTCATTTCCAGGGACTGGAATAAAAAAGCAAAGATGTGATTCTGAGGCCTTATAAGGCAATGGTCAGACCACACCTGGAGTATTGTGAGCAGTTTTAGGATCCTTATCAAACAAAGCATGTGCCGGCATTGGAGATGGTCCAAATGAAATTCATGAAATGATTCTAGGAATGAAAGGCTTAACATGTGAGGAGCATTTGATGACTCTGAGCCTGTACTCACCGGAATTTAGAAGAATATGGAGGGATCTCATTGAAACCTATTGATTATAGAAATGCCTCAATAGAGTGGGCATGGGGAAAATCTTTCCAATCAAAGTGGATACAAGTACTTCACTTTAGAACAGAGATAATGGGTGGCGAATTTGTGGAATTCATTGGAACCGATGGCCATAGAGGCCAAGTCTTTGGGTATAATTAATGATTTAGATAAGGGAATTAAAAGTAACATTAGCAAATCTGTCGATGACACAAAGCTGGGAGGCAGTGTGAAATGTGAGGAGGATGTTATGAGAATGCAGGGTAACTTGGACAGGCTGGGTGAGTGGGCAGATGCAGTTTAATGTGGAAAAGTGTGAGGTTATCGACTTTGGTGGTAAGACCAGGAAGGCAGATTATTATCTAAATGGAGTCAAGTTATGAAAAGGGGAAGCACAACGAGATCTAGGTGTTCTTGTACATCAGTCACTGAAAACAAGCATGCAAGTACAGCAGGCAGTGAAAAAAGCTAATGGCATGCTGGCCTTCATAACAAGGGGAACTGAGTATAGGAGCAAACCTTCTGCAGCTGTGCAGGGCCCTGGTGAGACCACACCTGGAGTACTGTGTGCAGTTTTGGTCTCCAAGTTTGAAGAAGGACATTCTTGCTATTGAGGGAGTGCAGCATAGATTCACAAAGTTAATTCCCGGGATGGCGGGACTGTCATATGTTGAAAGATTCGAGCGACTGGGCTTGTATACTCTGGAATTTAGAAGGCTGAGAGGATCTTATTGAAACTTATAGGATTATTAAGGAATTGGACACGCTGCAGGCAGGAAGCATGTTCCCACTGATGGGTGAGTCCAGAACCAGAGGCCACAGTTTAAGAATTAGGGGTAGGCCATTTAGAACGGAGTTGAGGAAAAACTTTTTCACCCAGAGCGTGGTGGATATATGGAATGCTCTGCCCCAGAAGGCTGTGGAGGCCAAGTCTCTGGATGCTTTCAAAAAAGAGATGGATAGAGCTCTTAAAGATAGTGGAATCAAAGGTTATGGGGATAAGGCAGGAACTGGATACTGACAGTGGATGATCAGCCATGATCACAGTGAATGGCGGTGCTGGCTCGAAGGGCTGAATGGCCTACTCCTGCACCTATTGTCTATTGTCTATTGTCTATATTGATAACAGTGTTTGCTAGGTTATTAAGTAGTAAGGGTGTCAATGGTTAGAGTGCAAAGGCAGGAGAATGGCAATGAATGGGGTAATAAACATAGAAAATAGGTGCAGGAGTAGGCCATTCGGCCCTTCGAGCCTGCACCGCCATTCAGTATGATCATGGCTGATCATCCAACTCAGAACCCTGTACCAGCCTTCCCTCCATACCCCCGATCCCTTTAGCCACAAGGGCCATATCTAACTCCCTCTTAAATATAGCCAATGAACTGGCCTCAATTGTTAACTGTGGCAGAGAATTCCACAGATTCACCACTCTCTGTGTGAAGAAGTTTTTCCTGATCTTGGTCCTAAAAGGCTTCCCCTTTATCCTCAAACTGTGACCCCTCGTTCTGGACTTCCCCAACATTGGGAACAATCTTCCTGCATCTAGCCTGCCCAATCCCTTTAGGATTTTATACGTTTCAATAAGATCCCCCCTCAATCTTCTAAATTCCAACGAGTATAAGCCTAGTTCATCCAGTCTTTCATCATATGAAAGTCCTGCCATCCCAGGAATCAATCTGGTGAACCTTCTTTGTACTCCCTCTATGGCAAGGATGTCTTTCCTCAGAATAGGGGACCAAAACTGCACACAATACTCCAGGTGTTGTCTCACCAAGGCCTTGTACAACTGCAGTAGTACCTCCCTGCTCCTGTACTCAAATCCTCTTGCTATAAATGCCAGCACACCATTCGCCTTTTTCACCGCTTGCTGTACCTGCATGCCCACTTTCAATGACTGGTGTATAATGACACCCAGGTCTCGTTGCACTTCCCCTTTTCGATCAGATTGCCAATTGCGTCGCCTCTGATCTGGGCCGACGATTATGTGCCGGGTGGCACCTTATTAATTAGCTCGTTTATTTCGGCTTTTTTCTTAAAGATGTGTTGGGTGTGCCTCCCAGCTACTGCTGCATTCTCCGCGAATCAGTATCTGTCCGTGGCCTGGGGTTGGGGTGGTGGGACACCGGGGTGTCATCTCATCGTTGTCTGTTTCCATGAGGGTAGGCAGGTCATCTTCTTCTATGTCTGCTCGTCTTGTTGTCAAAGGTCGAGGTTCATCATCTGCTGTGGCTGATGTGGAAGGCTTGCTTGACTGCTTAGCCTCACACATTTTTCTATCATACAGTTCTTTGTAAGCACTCAAACCATCCTGCAAATATGCCCTAAACCGACGTACCCTTTCAAAATTAAAGTCGTACTTTATCATTGCAGCAAAAATCTCACGCAGTTGCTTAACGTTCAGTTTGCTTCTGCATTCAGTTTCAATTGTTATCCTTTCCTCTTCCAATTGCATCAGCTCTTCAGCTATCAGTTCTTGGTCATGGGATCCCAAAACTTCTTCAACATCATCTTCGTCAACTTCCACAAGCCAAACTCACTTTGTCCTTACTTTGCTCACCACGATCGAAACGCTTAATTATGTCTAGTTTTATGCTAAGTGGAACACCCTTCCGAGCTCCTTCAGGCTTTTCCGACACCTTAAAACTCATCTTGCAAATGGCTGCTCACAGGCACGTGTTTAAGCAATGCCGGAGAGAATGCAGTTCCGAATCTTGGGGAGAGCAGCTGCTCGGGGTGCGCACTGCCTTTCATCGTAACAGTGAAAACACCTTCTGTTAGCGAAAACAGGGAACTAATGTAGGTCTTTCATAACAGTGAGGTTTTGTAAAGCAAATGTTCGAAAAGCAGGGGACACCTGTATAGCGCTCTATGACTCTAAGTCAAATTCATTGTGTGTCCTTCACCAATTCTCTTTCCATGGCTTTCTTCTGAACAGGTTGACTTCTTTCCTTTTTAAATCTTTTTATTAAATAAGTATACAAAAAGGTAAGCCATATAGACACTAATACATTGTTAGAATATAATAAAATTACAGAAGATATTAATACAAAAAAAATACTACAAACAATGTAATTTAAACATAACATACCAAGGTAACATAATAGTATACTAATTTTATATATATATCGATGGAGAAAAAGAAAAAAAAAACCCCAAAAAAAACCCACCGTGCAACTAACGAAAAGCAACACAAAGCAATGGGCTAACTAGAAACCAAACAGAGTTAAACTTAAAATCACGTCCTCAATCCCGACCTCCATTAAAAACAGTAAAAAAAACAAGAAGGGTATATATTACATTAAATGAAAATATTGAATAAAAGATCTCCAAGTCTGTTCAAATTTAAATGAGGAGTCATAAAGATTGCTTCTAATTTTCTCCAAATTCAAGCATAATATCGTCTGAGAAAACCAAAAACAAGGTAGTTGGAGCATTAAGCTCTTTCCAATGTTGTAAGATACATCTTTTCCCCATTAAAGTAAGAAATGCAATCATTCTACGGGCTGAAGGGGAGAGATTACTGGAAATTTTAGATAGTCCAAAGATAGCAGTAATAGGGTGAGGAGAGATATCTATATTCAATACCTTGATAATATTAAAAATGTCTCTCCAAAAAGTTTCCAAAGTAGGGCAAGACCAAAACATATGAGTTAAAGAGGCTATCTGCCCCGGACATCTATCACAAAAAGGATTAATATGAGAATAAAAGCGCGCTAACTTATCTTTGGACATATGTGCTCTACGAACAACTTTAAATTGAATTAGGGAATGTTTAGCACAGATAGAAGAAGTATTGACTAATTGTAAAATCTGCCCCCAGTCATCCACAGAAATGGTAAACCCCAATTCCTGTTCCCAATCTACCCTAATCTTATCAAATGAAGCTTTCCTAAGTTTCATAATAATATTATAAATCATAGCCGATGCACCTTTCTGACATGGATTAAGGTTGATTATAGTTTCTAAAATGTATGTAGGAGGGAGCATTGGAAAGGAAGAAAGTATAGTACTTAGAAAATTTCTAACTTGTAAATATCTAAAAAAATGTATTCTTGATAAGTTATATTTATTAGATAATTGTTCAAAAGACATAAGGGAACCATCTAAAAATAAATCCAAAAATCATGAAATACCCTTAGTCTTCCAAATTTGAAAAGCACGATCCGTAAAAGAGGGAGGAAAAAATATGTTACCTAAAATAGGAATCGCTAACCCAAATTGATTAAGATCAAAAAATTTTCTGAATTGAAACCAAATATGCAAGGTATATTTAACTATCGGGTTAGACACCTGTTTAAGGCGTTTCCAATCAAAAGGAAGAGAGGAACCTAACATAGAGCCAAGTGTAAAACCCTGAACAGATTGTAATTCCAATACTACCCATTTAGGAATAGATAGTATATCCTGGTCCAGTAACCAGAATTTCATATGTCGAATATTAATTGCCCAATAATAAAATCTAAAGCTAGGTAATGCTAAGCCTCCATCTCTCTTAGCTTTCTGTAAATGTATTTTACCCAGTCTCGGGTTTTTATTCTGCCAAATAAATGAAGAAATTTTAGAGTCAACTTTGTCAAAAAAAGATTTTGGAACAAAGATTGGTAACGCCTGAAATATATATAAAAATTTTGGCAAAAAAAACATCTTAACTGCGTTAATACGACCAATCAAAGTTAAATATAAAGGAAGCCATTTAGATGAAAGTTGAGTAATATGGTCTATTAATGGTAAAAAGTTAGTCTTAAATAAATCTTTGTATTTACAAGTAATTTTAATCCCAAGATATGAAAAATAATTATTAATCAATTTAAATGGAAATTTATAATATAAGGGAAGTTGTTTATTAATCGGAAAGAGTTCACTCTTGCTAAGATTTAATTTATAACCTGAAAAAAGACCAAATTGTGCTAATAACTCTAAAACAGCCGGGATGGATTTTTGAGGATTAGAAATATATAAAAGTAAATCATCAGCATAGAGTGATAATTTATGGGACTTTAAGCCCCGAGTTATCCCAGTAATATTTGGAGATTCTCGAATGGCAATTGCAAGAGGTTCTAATGCAATATCAAATAATAAAGGACTAAGAGGACAACCTTGTTGAGTACCTCGAAAAAGAGGGAAAAAAGGTGAACTTAAAGAGTTAGTACGGACCGAGGCCACAGGAGAATAATATAAGAGTTTAATCCAGGATATAAATTTCAAGCTGAAATTAAACCTTTCAAGCACCTTAAATAAATAAGGCCATTCTACTCTATCAAAAGCTTTCTCGGCATCTAAAGAGATAACACACTCTGGAACATTTTGTGAGGGAGTATAAACAATATTTAACAGTGTACGAATATTATAAAAAGAGTAACGACCTTTAATAAAACCCGTTTGGTCTTCCGAAATAATAGAGGGAAGTACTTTTTCTAATCTATTTGCTAATAACTTAGAAAAAACTTTAGAATCAACATTTAATAAAGATATTGGTCTATAAGATGCACATTGAGCAGGATCTTTATCCTTCTTTAATATTAAAGAGATTGACGCTCTATTAAAAGATTCAGGAAGTTTACCAAGTTTCGATGAAGCCTCAAAAACCCTACAGAGCCAAGGGATTAATGAAGGAGCAAAACATTTATAAAATTCTACGGTAAACCCATCAGGGCCAGGAGCTTTCCCCAAATTCAGAGAAAATAACATTCTTGATCTCATCCATGGTAATAGGAGTATCTAACATAGAAGCCATATCCTGTGAAATCTCAGGGAAGTCTAAATTATCTAAAAAATCATTCATACATTTAGAATCTCGAGGAGACACTGATTGATATAAGGAAGAGTAAAAATCACAGAAGGTTTGATTAATCCCCACATGATCAAGTATTAGTCGATCATTTTGGTTATAAGTCTGATTAATTTGAGATTTAGCATAATTAGACTTCAATTGATTAGCCAACAGTTTACCAATTTTGTCACTGTGTACATAAAATTCACTTCTTGTTTTCTTTAATTGGTTTACAATCGAGGACGAGAGTAATAAACTGTGTTCCATTTGAAGTTCAGTTCTTTGTTTATATAACTCCTCAGAAGGAGCTATAACATATTTCTTATCAATTTCCTTAATCTTGTCCACAATTACCAACTCCTCCTGCTTCTTCTTCTTCCTCAAAGCAGCAGAATACGAGATAATCTGACCACGAATATAAGCTTTAAAAGTATCCCAAAGAGTGTTAACAGAAATATCCTCTGTATGGTTAATTGTAAAAAAAAGATCAATCTGTTCATTCATAAAGTTAACAAAGTCCGAGTCCTGAAGCAACAGCGAATTAAAACGCCATTGTCTATTATTTTGTATATTGGCCAGAATTTTAATAGAAAGCTTAAGTGGAGCATGATCCGAAATGGTTATAGAATCATAATCACATTTAATCACTGAGGGAATAAGACGAGAATCAATAAAGAAATAATCAATTCTTGAATAGGAATGATGAACATGTGAAAAAAAAGAAAAATCTTTTTCCTGAGGCTGCAAAAAGCGCCAAATGTCCGTCGACCCAGAATCAGAAAGAAATGAATTAATCAAAGTTGCAGATTTATTAGGTAAGGTCCGTAAAGGAGCCGAACGGTCCAAAGCTGGAGACAAACAGGTATTAAGATCTCCGCCCCAGATCAATGAAAACTCATTCAAATTCGGAAACTGATTAAATAATGATTTATAAAATTCCGGACAATCCATATTAGGAGCATAAACATTAACCAAAACTACTTTTTTATTAAATAGTAAACCACTAACCAATAGAAATCTACCATTCGGATCAGAAATAATATCATGCTTTATAAAAGTAACTGAGGAGTCTATAAAAATAGAGACGCCTCAAATCTTAGCATTGGAGTTCGAATGAAACTGTTGTCCCTTCCAGAATTTAAAAAAACGTAGTCTGTCCCCCCTCCGCACATGGGTCTCTTGTAAGAATAAAATTTGTGCTTTAAGTCTCCGGAACACTTTAAAAACTTTTTTTCCTTTTAATAGGATGATTAAGACCATTAGTATTCCAGAAGACAAAATTAATAATAGACTCCATAAACCCTAAAGTCAACCCACAACAAGGAGGATTGACGATAGGCTCGACCCACGAAACCGGAGAGGGAACAGAACATACAAGAGATACCGGGAAGAAGAACGCAACCCATACTTCAATAATGTATATAGCCCAAGAAGAAAGAAACTAAAAAGTGAAGCCCCTCCCACCACCCCCACCCCATGTCCCGAAAGCTAAGTCTAACGCAGACCAGCCCAAAAGAAGCAAGCACTAAAACTACCCCCATGACTTCCGGTATACGCTCCCTAAAAAAAAGTGTAAACATAAAAAAGATCAGCTGATTATAAAACAGTAAAAGAATAAAAAAAGATAACTCAATTAAAATAAACACATAACAGAATAAAAGCCAGAAAATATATGAAAAAAAACCGCAATAAACCGCAGACTCATGAATAAACAGAACAACAAAAAAGAAATAAGATTATTGACATAAACTAGTTATAAAAACCTACAAAACAAAATAGATTTTAAAAAAACTACAAAATTTAAGGCCACAAAGGAAATACGTAAAATGACAATAAGGAAGTAACCACCCAGAATCCCCTGGGAAAAAGAAAGAAATGACGCAGTTAAAAAGAAAGTTTAGCAACCATATTAAGTAATCAAAAATAAACTTTTCTGCCCATATAAGGCAAAAAAAAAATTAAGACCAACAAATTCACAGCCTCCGATCAGCGGAGATAGTTAAAAAATTACAATTAAGATTTTGAAGGTGAAAATTGATCCAAATAACTCTGGGCATCCGATGGAGAGTCAAAAAAACGGAGGGCTCCATCCAACGTACGAATCCTTAGACGTGCAGGGTAAAGCAGCGCTGGTCTTAAATCCATCTTATAGAGTTCCGACATCACAGATCTGTAACGAACCCGTTGATCCCGGATTGGTTTACTGAAATCTTCCACGAATCGGAATTTAAGATCCAGAAAATCAATGAAACCCTTAGATCGAACGAATCGAAACAGTTTCTCCTTGTCTTGAAAGTAATGAAACCGTAAAATAACATGTCGAGGTCTATCTGACCTAGGCGAGTATGATGGAACTCTGTGAACACGATCCAATAACGGTGGTTGGTCGGGAAATACAGTAGGAAATGCATCTTTTAAAAATTGAGAAAAATACTTCATAGGGTTATCAGATTCAACAGCTTCACGCACCCCGATCATTCGTAGATTCTGCCGTCGCATTCTAGATTCTAAGTCAGAGTTTTTAAAGGTCAGAAAATCAAGTTTCTTCTTCATTACATTAATTGTTTCTTCGATTTTCCCCATCTTAAGCTCACTTTGTTGTGTGGATTTTTGAAGATCAGATATAGCCGACTGATGTTCCGTAATAGATGTTTATATCTTATCGATTGAATCGGCAATTTTCTGGAACTGAATTGAAATTTCCGCACGAATCAGCTCCGTAACAAGAGGTTGAAATTTCCCTTTGAATTAACTCCGATATAGCTTTCAAAGTCACCGGTGGTTCAGTTGGAGGGAAATCGGTACCTTTCGGTTTAACCGGAGGTTTGCCATCCTTCCCGTTTTTCCCATTCTTAGACATAGCAGATCTTAAACGCATCCAGTTATCGAAGAGCCCAATTTAATTCAAAGTATTGTAAAAGTTGATGCCTTAATGGTTAATTAAAATATAGCTGATCAGAAGAAAAAAAACTCAGAGGTAATGGAGCGAGTCAAGAACGCGACTTCACTCCATGAGCGCTACCGGAAGTCCCCAGGTTGACTTCTTTCAAAAACTCCACTCTCCAAAATGGATGAACTTTAGTTCAAGTTTCAGTATGTGAGGTTTGTTCCATGGGACTTTGGGCCTCAAGCAACAAATACTGGCAGCTTGAAGCCAGGCAGAAAATTAATACAGTACTCTTCATACAAAGTCCTATTAACATTTGAGTCCATCAGTTTCCACTGGTAGCTGGTAACTGTTGTATTTTTCATCAAGCTTCCTACGCAAAACAATAATTGAATATGAATAATGATGATGCAGAAGTGCTAAGTAGTGATTAGCTTAGTTTGTCTCCTCAGATCAAGTAGTAAATCCTACCTTACATTATCTTATTGCTTCTTCCCTCTGATGTTGCTCCCATTTTGTGTTTAGAAGTAAGTTGTAGAAAAGATTCAGAAAGGATATTGCCAGGACTGAAGAACTTGAGTTATAAAGGAGAAACTAGAGTAGGCTGGGATTGTTGTTTTTGGAGGCAGAGACTAACTCTATATCATGGCATAAGTTGTGAAATTTGTTGTTTTGTGGCAGCAGTACAGTGCAACGAATAAAATAATTATTCGTGCATGGGTTTATTGGCCACTTAGAAATCTAATGACAGAGAGGAAGAAGCTGTTCCTAAAGCATTGTGTGTGTCTTTTAAGGCTCCTGCACCTCCTCCCTGATGGTAGCAATGAGGAGAGGGCATGTCCTGGATGGCGGTTGCTCATAGTGACAGATGCTGCCTTTTTAAGGCTTTGCCTAGTGAAGACGTTCTCAATGGTGAGGAGGTTAGTGTTTTGATAGAGCGGACTGAAATTACAACCCTCTGCTGCTTTTCCTGATCCTGTCCATTGCAGCCTCCATACCAGACAGTGATGTACCAAGTCAGAATGCTCTCTATGCTTCATCTGTAGAAATTTGCAGGAGTCCTTGTTGACGTACCAAATCTCCTCAGACTCATAAAGAAATACTTTTGCTGTCATCCCTTCTTTGTTGTTGGGCCCAGGATAGATCTTCAGTCATATTGACACCCAGAAACTTGAAGCTGCTCCCCCTTTCCATTGCAGCTCCCTCGAGGACCAATATGACATCCCCTTCTTAAAGTCCACAATCAATTTCTTGGTCTTACCCAAAGTTGAGTGCAACGTCGCTGTTGTGGTACCACTCAACCAGTCAATCTACCTCACTCCTGTACGCTTCCTTGTCACCATCTGAGGTTCTGCCAACAGCATTGGTGAACTTATAGATGACGTTTGAGCTGTCCCTAGCCACACAGTCATGAGAGTAGAGCAGTGGGCTAACCCTAATGGAGGTTTATAAAATCATGAAGGGCATAGATAAGGTGGAGTATTCCCCAGGGTAGAAGAGTTTAAAACTAGAAAGCATAGGTTTAATATGAGAAGAGAAAATTTTATAAGGGACTGGAGCGGCAAGATTTTCCTCTCAGAAGTTTATAAGGGTACCTGAAAGGTAAGATTTTCCACACACAGATGGTGGTGGATATATGGACAAGCTGAAGGAGCAGATGGTAGATACGGGAAGAATTACAATGGTTAAAATAAATTTGGATTGGAATATAAATAGGAAAAAATTAGTGTGATATTGAGACAAAGTCAGGTAAGCACTTTGATTGTCATGCAAGAGTTAGGCCAAAATGCTACACAGCATGGAGGCAGCACTATGACTGTTGGCTTATGAAGCGAGATCCAGTCATACTTTGCAAACCTCCAGCAGGAAAGCACTGCAGATAATTTGTAAGATACAGTCATACCTTACTAACCAACAACAAGAAAACACTGCAGATAATCAGCTCACAAAGCAAGACACCACACTTTTTCCAAGTGTTACTGGCCTTTGGGTTAAATATTGACCACACCACGAGGAGTGCTCACCTGCCGTTTGTCTATTAATGCCACAGATACTTTAAGTCATCTATGAAAATAAAAGAGATCTTAATTTAATAGATCCTATTTGTACCCTCTCAGGCCAAATATTGAGCCTCAAGACTTTGAAGCCCACTGAAGGAGTATGACTCCAAGCGCACAACTTTCTCTTAATTCCTTCATATAAACAGATGAACAGTACAGCATAGTACAGGCCCTTCAGCCCACAATATTGTGCCGATCTTTTAACCTACTCTAAGATCAAACTAACCATAAGACCATAAGATATTGGCCTTTTGAGACTGCTCCACCATTTCATCATGGCTGATCCAATTTTCCTCTCAGCCCTAATTTCTGGCCTTCTCCCCATATCCCTTTATGCCCTGACCAATCAAGAATCTATCAACCTCTGCCTTAAATATACATACAGACTTGGCCTCCACAGCTGCTGTGACAAATAATTCCACAGGTTCACCACCCTCTGGCTAAAGAAACTCCTCCTCACCTCCATTCTAAAAGTCATTCTATTCTGAGGCTATGTCCACTGGTCTTAGACTCTCCTACTATAGGAAACATCCTCTCCACATTCACTCTATCAAGGCCTTTCACCATTCAATTGGTTTCAATGAGGTCAGCCTCATTCTTCTGAATTCTAGTGGATACAGGCCCAGAGCCATCAGACTCTCTTCATATGACAGGCCATTCAATCCTAGAATCATTTTTGTGAACTTCTTTTGAATCTTCTCCAGTTTCAGCACATCCTCTCTAAGATAAGGGGCTCAAACCTGCTCCTACTATCCCAAGAGCAGCCAAACCAGTACTTTATAAAGTTCAAACATTACATCATTGCTTTTATATTCTAGTCCTCCTGAAATGAATGCTAACACTGCATTTGCCTTCCTCAATACAGACTCAACCTGAAAATTATAAACACAAAATACTCTGCAGATGCTGGGGTCAGAGCAACACTCAAAATACACTGGAGGAACTCAGCAGGTCGGGCAGCATCCATGGAAACGATCAGTCAACATTTTGGGCCGGAACCCTTTGTCTGACGAAGGGGTCTGGCCCGAAACGTTGACTTATCGTTTCCACGGATGCTGCCCAACCTGCTGAGTTCCTCCAGCGTATTGTGAGTGTTTCAACCTGAAAATGAACCTTTAGGGAAACCTGCACAAGCATTCCCAAGTCCCTCTGTGCCTCAATTTTTTGTATTTTCTCACTATTTAGAAAATAGTCAACACTTTCATTTCTTCTATCAAAGTGCATGTCCATACACTTCCTGGCACTGTATTTCATCTGCCATTTCTTTGCCCATTTTCCTTATCTGTCTTAAGTCCTTCTGTAGCCTCTCTATTTCCTCAAATCTACCTGCTCCTCTGCCTATCTTCATATCAGCTGCAAACTTTGTAACAAAGCCATCAATTCCAGCATCATCATTGATACGTAACATAAAAAGAATCGGTTTCAACACAGATCCCTGTGGAACATCACTAATCACTGTCAGCCAGCCAGAAAAAGCTCCCGTTATTTCCATTTCTGCCTCCTGCCAATCAGCCACTACTTTATCCATGCTAGAATCTTTTTTCCTGTCACACCATGGGCTCGTAGCTTGTTAAGCAGCCTCATGTGTGGCACCTTGACAAAGGCCTTCTGAAAATCCAAGTCCAAAACATCAACCAATTCTCCTTTGTCTCTCCCGCTCTTTACATCTTCAAAGAATTCCAAAAGATCTGTCAGGCGAGATTGTCCCTGGAGGAAACCATGCTGACTATGGCCTATTTTATCATGTGCCTCCAAGTACCCTGAGACCTCATACTTAATAATTGACTCCAACATCCACTGAGGTCAGTCTAACTGGCCCATAGTTTCCTTTCTTCTGCCTCTCTCCCTGCCTGAAGAGTGGAGTGACATTTGCAATTTTCCAGTCTTACAGAACCAGTCCAGAATCTAGTGATTCTTCAAAGATCATTACAATGCCTTCATAATCTCTTCATCCACCCCCTTCAGAACTCTGGGGTGTAAACCATCTGATCCAGGTGACTTATATACCTTGAGACCTTTCAGTTTCCCTAGAACCTTCTCTCTAGTTATGTGAACTTCACTCACTTCATGCCCCCGACACTTGAAACTTCCACCATCCTGCTAGTGTCTTCAATAATGAAGACTGATGCAAAATACTTATTTAGTTCATCTGCTAATTCATTGTTCCCCATTACTACCTCTCCAACATCATTTTCCAGTAGTCCGATATCCACTCACCTCTCTTTTACACTTTATGTACCTGAAATAACTTTTGGTATCCTCTTTAATATTATTGTCTAGCTTACTTTTGTATCCATCTTTACGTCCTTAATGCCTTTTATCGTTGCCTTGGTTTATAAAAGCTTCCCAATCCTCTAAGCCCATTGGGTAGATCCACATGTCTGCAAATCTCTACAAGTCTGCCGGTATAGTTGTTGTTGTTGTTCGTCCTTTGTAGTCGAAGATGACCATGGCTTCAAAGTCAAATGGGAGATTGGTGGCTGTGGGTCCGAAGGTGACTGATGAGGCCAATCCGGGCCCTGAAGGCTCGCCCACATGTGGGACACAAGTGGGTGGGTGCTGTCGTGGCAGTGGATGCTGCTCGGGCCTTGCGCACAGCACGCTTTCGTTGCGCCTCGATGATGCGCCTGACTTCAGCTACACGGGCTCCTGTGGTGATCTTGCTGCGCCAAGCTGGACGGTCGAGGGCAAGCGTCTCCCATGTGTTGATGTCGACACCTAGGCCTTTGAGGAGTGCTTTCAGGCAGTCTATGTAACGTTTCTTCTGCCCCCCCCCCCCCCCCCCGACTGAGCACTTGCCCTGACACAGTTCTCCGTACAGCAGCTGCTTAGGCAATCGGCTGTCTGGCATTCTGACCACATGCCCAGTCCACCTGGCTTGGGCTTTCAGCAGGAGGGTGTAGACGCTGCAGAGCCCAGCTCGTTCCAGGATTTCCGTGTCGGGGACTTCGTCCTGCCACCTGATGTGGAGGAGTCTGCGGAGACAGCTCAGGTGAAAATGGTTGAGCTGTTTGGCGTGTCTGCTGTAGATAGTCCAGGTCTCGCTGGCGTAAAGGAGGGTGGTAAGGACCACTGCACAGTACGCCTTCAGCTTGGTGGTAAGGCTGAGTCCTCTCTGCTCCCAGACATTCTCACGGAGTCTCCCAAAGGCGGCGCTGGCTTTGGCAATCCTGTTGTTGACCTCAGCATCTATGTTTACTGCGCGAGAGAGTATGCTGCCCAGGTTGGTGAAGTTGTCGGCTGCCTGGAGGTTCTGGCCCTTCACCGTGATGCGTGGCTCCTGGTATGGCTTTCCTGGGGCAGGCTGGTACATAACTTCGGTCTTTTTGGTGCTGATAGTGAGACCGAAGTTGTCGCAGGCTTGTGAGAAGCAGTCCATTTCACGCTGCATCTCCTACTCTGTGCTGGCGTTGAGTGCGCAGTCATCAGCAAACAACAAGTCTCTGATGACAGTCTCTCGCACCTTTGTAACTGCCTGCAGGCGCCTAAGGTTGAACAACCTGCTGTCAGTCCTGTACTTGACGTGGATTCCTTCTTTGTAGTTATGGAAGGCATCTGTCAGCATGGCAGAGAATACCATACTGAACAGAGTCGAGGCAAGAACGCCATTTGTCACTGGGAAGGCCTCCGACTCGTCGCCGTCATCCAGAACTTTCACCATCATACCATCGTGGAACTGCCGGACGATTGTGATGAACTTGCTGGGGCAGCCAAACTTCTCCATGATCTTCCACAAGCCTTCTCTGCTGATCGTATCGAAAGCCTTGGTTAGATTGACAAAGGTCACGAAGAGGTCGCTGTGTTACTCCTGGCATTTTTCCTGGAGTTGGCGTGCAGCAAAAATCATGTTCTCGGTCCCATGTTCAGCATGGAAGCCACACTGGCTTTCTGGGAGCAGACCTTGCTTGAGATGTTGGAGAAGGCGGTTGAGCAGGACGTGGGCCGGAATCTTCCCCGCAATGGACAAGAGGGAGATGCCTCGGTGGTTGTCGCAAGACTGGCGGTTGCCTTTCCTCTTGTAGATGTGGACTATGCTGGCATCTTTCAGCTGTTGCGGGACCTGTCCTTTTTTCCACGTGGACTGGAAGAGTACAGTCAGCTTTTACATCATGACAGGGCCTCCTGCTTTGTATACCTCAGCAGGGATTGCATCGGGTCCTGGTGCTTTGCCACAGGAGAGTTGCTTCACTGCCTTCCTGACTTCATCTACTGTAGGGAGGGTGTCGAGGTTCTTGTTGATCTCTACCTGGGGCAGGCGGGCAATGGCCTCGTCGTTGATGTCGGCAGGGCGGTTAAGGACATTGTTAAAGTGCTCAGCCCACTGATCCAGAATCTGCTTCTTCTCTGTCAGCAGCTGCGTCTCATCTGCGTTGAGGAGGGGTGAGGAGCCGGAGGACTGGGGTCCGTATACAGCCTTAAGTGCTTTATGTCGTGGCTGTCTGCATAGCCCTGGATTTCATCGGCCTTCTTGCTGAACCAGCTGTCCTGCATCTCGTGAAGTTTTTCTGCACCTTTCTTCTTGCGTTGGTAAAGGCATCTTTTTTGGCTGGCGACGTGGGGTCATTCTGATGCGCTCTGTAATGTTGATGTTTCTCCATTAGTAGTGCCTGTATTTCTTCATCATTCTCATCGAACCAGTCTTGGTTTCTTCGGGTTGCTGGTCCGAGATGTTTGAGGGTGGTAGTGTAGACAGCGTCTCTGAAGGCCGTCCACTGTTCCTCAACGCTGGTCCCGTCATCCTGTGGTGTGTCTGGCAGTCTGCCTTCAAGGTCATCGACGAATTCTTCTGCAACCCTGCTGCTTTTCAGCTTGGAGACATTCAGCCTCTTTGCAGTCTTCTGCCCTTGGGGTCTTCTCATGGGCAGAATGCGAAGCCTGAACTTGGACACAATGAGGCGGTGGTCGGTCCAGCAGTCAGCACCACACATAGCTCTCGTCACTCTGACATCCATCCTGTCCCTCTTCCTGGTGATGATGTAGTCAATCAGATGCCAGTGCTTCGAGTGTGGGTGCATCCATGACGTCTTCTTACGGGTGGGTAAGCGGAACAGGGTGTTGGTGATGACAAGGTCGTGTGTGGCACATGTCTTGAGGAGCAGAAGGCCGTTGTTGTTACACTTGCCAGTGCCGTGTTTTTCAATGATCCCTTCCCAGGTTTGGTAGTCTGTCCCTACTCTGGCATTGAAGTTCCCAAGTAAAGGTCCAATGTCTACATGTCCACTCCCATATTTGGATCCCCTGGTGGCTGGAAGTTGCATGTCAAAGAATACAAAATGTCTTGGGGTTAGAGGACTATGTATGTGCATCGGTTAGAGGGAGGAATGGGGCTTGTTTTGCTGTTGTTTAGAAGTTTGTTGGGTTGAGTTTTGATGTATTCTGCTAAGCATTGTGGGCATGCAATGTTGACGCCAGAATCTATGGCAACGTTTGTGGGCTGCACCCAGCATGTCCTTGAGTGCTGTTGGGTGTTAATCAAATGACGCATTCCTCTGAATGTTCCTACGTACATGCTATAAATCAGAATTGCCTGGGTTGGTCAGTGAACTGTGGTTGACACAAGCATTGCCAACTACACCCCCCCCCACGCCCCGCAATTTGTAAATGCCCACCACTATTCCTTTCAGAAAAGCTGTGGAATCTTGGGTCATACCACCAAGCTGGTAAAAGGACCATTCTCACAGAGATCAGTACATTCTCAAAAACACACACAAAATGCTAGAGGAACTCAGCAGGTCAGGCCACAGCTATGGAGAGGAGTAGAGTTAACGTTTCAGGCTGAGACCCCTCATCCCTCCTTCCCTGGAAAAGGAGGGAAAAGAAGCCAGAATAAGATGGTGGGGAAGATGTACAAGGTGGGGGATGCAGTAGATGAGTGAGTATATTATTTTATAGAATTGCTTTTAGATTTGATTTTTTTTTTGTTGTGGTCTTCCTACTGTATCAGATCCAGAGTAACAATCATTACGTTCTCCTTTACACTCGTGTACTGAAGAATGACAATAAACCATCCTCGATGTTGAATTTTGAATCTGGGAGGATAGGAGGGAAAGGCAATGGGCTGAAGAAGAAATCTGATATGAAAGGAGAGAGGACCATGGGAGAGAGGAAAGGTGGAAGGGCACCAGAGGGAGGTAATAGGCAAGTGAGCAGAAGAGAAGGAATCTGCCTTCTGCACCCTGCCACGTAGTAAGAAACTGTAATGTTGACATTGTAATAACAGACCAAGTTGGTGCAAAGCAAATGCCATAAATTCCCAGCTGCTGAACTAACAATATGGTTGTGGCTTTGTCCTTGAATTGGTTTCAACAGTTAGACTAATTACAATAGCGAAGAGGTACTGTCAGCATTTTTAGTTGTGAATGTTACCGAATGGAAATTATAAACTGTCTATGACACGAAACACAGGCGTTATTAGAATCTCAGCTACTTGGATAACAGAATGATGCTCAGTTGGGGGGTAAATGGAGGTAGAGGCAGATGTGCAGTGAACATTGCCTGAACCATGTTGGATACAAATTGTTAAGAATTTTTGCAAATAAGCACTTTCTTTTTCAGAATTAGTCTAGAGAGGAAATCAAATAAACACTTTGTCATGAAGGATCCCATCCACCCTGCTCATGGACTGTCCGTTCCGCTCCCATCAGGGATGAGGCTTCGCCACCACCCTCAAAAACAGTTACTTCCTCCAAGCCGACAGGCTAATCTACACCCCCAAACATTAACCCACTCCCAACTCCCACCAACACTGCATACACTCACCCAGTGTCACTTTATGGTCATACAGTCAGTCTACGTATGTACTTAACACTTACTTGTACATTGTTTTATAAACTTGCTTCTATAGTTATTGTGGGGTTTTTTTGTTTTTTTATTGCGTTCATGTTGTTGCATCAGAACCAGAGTAACAATAATTTCATTCTATTTTACACTTGTTTACAAGAATAACAACAAACAATCTAGAATCTTTAATCTTGAATGTAAGTTCCAACAGTGTAATAAATAGATACCACTACAGTACATGGTCTGAAGCCTTATGGGTATCTGTTTCTCGAGCTCCTGCTGAAATGCCTTGAATAAAGATTGTGTAAGGTTTTGTGCATATTGATCTCATTTGGTTAAACATACAAAAAAAAAGACCATAAGACCATAAGGCATAGAAATAGTAGTAGACAATTCAGTCCATCAAGGTCCCACACAGCCGGTTAGTTCAGAAGGTTCAGACACTTGGTATCCATGGAGAAGTTGTAAACGGGATTCGAAATTGGCTGTGTGGAAGAAGACAGAGAGTGGTAGTGGATGATTGCTTCTCAGACTGGAGGCCTGTGACTAGTGGTGTGCCTCAGGGATCTGTGCGGGGACCATTGTTGTTTGTTGTCTGTATCAGTGATTTAGATGATAATGTGGTAAATTGGATCTGCAAGTTTGCTGATGACACTAAGATTGGAGATGTTGTGGACAGCGAGGAAGGCTTTCAAAGCTTGCAGAGGGTTCTGGACCAACTGGAAAAATGGGCCAGAAAATGGAAGATGGAATTTATTGCAGACAAATGTAAGGTGTTGCATTTTAGAAGGACAAATCAAGGTAGGATATACACAGTAAATGGTAGGGCACTGAGGAGTGCGGAGGAACAAAGGGATCTGGGAGTTCAGATACATAATTTCCTCCTCCCAACCCATAATCAATCACCACACCCCACACCGCCCCCCCCCCATCAGACCCCAGTCAACAAGCCTTTGAACAGCAATTCTCAACAAGGCTTTTAGATCTCTATCTACCCATTCACACGAATTATTTGATTCTGGCCAAACCACAATCCCAGTTGCTCCACTCCCACCATACAAACTCATACAGCCATGGTTGTTGGAACAAGAGTTGATCAAGTCTGGGTTCCAGTTTGATTGCAATGCTTGCAAGGAGACAGCAATTCCAATAGATTTGTTAACTGTTGTCAAGGAATGTTTGCGAAAAGTGATCAGGTGACTGACAAGGAAACTCTTTCAGCAGCTTTGGATTCTTTCAATGTGTGATGGACCATAAATATGACAGTTATTGACACCAACTACCTAGTATCCCCATTCACACAGACTAAAACTTCTGGCCATATCCTTAGCTATCCCTCCTTCATTTGGCAAAATTGTCCAACTTCCAATGGAGATTCAGATTCAGATTCATTTATTTATCACATGTACATTGAAACTTACAGTGAAGAGCATCATTTGCATTAACCAACACAACCTAAAATGTGCCAGACGGTAGCCCGCAAGTGTCAACACACATTTTGGTGCCAATACAGTATGCACATCATGCTATCTTGCTGCTTGTATATGTGGCGACCCCCAGCAACAGAAGTAACCACAAAACATGAATAAGCCCCTTACCTCCCTCCCTTCCATTCAAGCACACACACAGACTGTCCTCTAACCCTATGGCAGACCATCTCTGAGCCTTCAGCTTCCGGTGGACTCAAATTCACAGAAGCTCGCAGACCCAGGCTTTAGGCCTCGATGCCCAGACCTTCGGGCTTCAATCTTTGGAACTGAATCCAGGACTTGCTAATAACTATCAATGAAGATCCTGGATATGGATGCCAGATGAGGACTGCGAACTTCAGACCCTGAACTCTGGTCTCACTAACTTACGTGCCTAGGGGGTCACCAGCC
Organism: Mobula hypostoma; assembly: GCF_963921235.1. Classification (NCBI taxonomy): domain Eukaryota; kingdom Metazoa; phylum Chordata; class Chondrichthyes; order Myliobatiformes; family Myliobatidae; genus Mobula; species Mobula hypostoma. The sequence continues at coordinate 122,434,396 of NC_086097.1, forward strand.
TTTGTGCATCCTGCCCACATGGAACTCTGATCCCGGAACACACTGATGACTCATTGTTATTGGGGGGGGAAGGGGAGGGGACATCAGCGCTCTACCTCGCTGATCTGCCAGCCGACGTCTGACCACAGATGTCTTTGTTACAACTCTATGTCACTGGACTTCTAAGGCAGAACACAGAGCAGAAGGCAAGACTCTGGCCTGACCTCCAAACCTGCCCCCGCCATATTCCTGTCCCTATTGTGGCTTTAGATACTGTACAGCTCCGCCCAATCAGATACCCATTGCAAATGGCAGCAACTGGACAGTATTGTACATATCTCATTGAAACCTACTCAATATTAAAAGCCCTTAAAGAGAGTAGACATTGAGAAGATGTTTCCAATAGTGGGAAAGTCAAGGACCAGAGGACACAGCCCTAGAATATAAGAGCATCCCTTGAGAACAGAGATGAAGAGGAACTTCTTTAGCCAGAGGATGGTGAATCTGTGGAATTCATTGCCACAGAGAGATTTAGAGCCCAAGTCATTGGATATATTTAAAGCAGAATTGGATAGGTTCTTAATAAATAAGGGCATCCAAGGCAATGGGGGGAAGGCAGGATAATTGGGTAGAAAGGGATAATAAATCAACCATGATGGAATGGTGGAGCAGACTCGATGGGCCAAATGAAATAATTCTGCTCATATGTCTTATGGTCTTATATTGCCTTCAGCAATCTCTAGTTAGCAGGTAGCCTGCAATAATCACAAGCAGTGACCATGACTAACTCACCTGTCCCCAGCTCCTGGCATTTTCCTAAAACATTCAAAATTCATTACTGATTAAGTTGACAATGACAGCAAATGCGCTGCACCTGCAAATTCTGTGTGGAAGAGGGAGAAGAACAATTTTTTTTTGGTAGGATTCCAAGGAAAACATTTTGTTGGAAGAAAAAGAACACAGAACTACTTTGTTCTTTAATTAATACCAAGGGAATTTTGATATCCACATGTATCAAAGTTTTAAGTTCCAAGAACACTCAGTGGCCACTTTATAAAGCACAGAAATGGAACCTGGTGTGGTCTTCTGTTGCTACAACCTATCCAATTCAACATTCAACATGGTTATTTGAGTTAATGTCACCTTCATGTCAATTTGAACCAGTCTGACCATTCTCCTCTGACTGCTCTCATTAAGAAGGTGTATTCACCCACAGAACTGCCACTCACTGGATTTTTTTCACACCACTCCCTGTAAACTCTAGAGACTGTTGTGCATAAAAATCCCAGGAGATCAGCAGTTTTTGAGATACTCAAACCACCCTATCTAGCACCAACAATCAATGCATGATCAAAATCACTTAGATCACCATACTTCCCCATTCTGATGTTTGGTGTTAACAACAACTGAACATCTCGACCATATCTACATGATTTTATGCATTGAGTCGCTGCCACATGATTGACTGATTAGATGTTTGCATTAATGAGCAGGTGTACAGGTGTATCTAATAAAGATGCTAAGTGCAAATTTATTATCAAAGTATGTATTTGTCACCATATAATTATTATGAAATTTACTTCCTTGCAGGCATTCACAGTAGAGCAAAGAAACATAAATGAATCAATGAAAAACTTCTAATAGGGAAACTTATTAGCCTCTTTAATATCTTCCACCATTGTTCATCTGATCACCTCAAAAGAATAACATTTGCTTTAAATGTATTACAATTATCAGTAAGTCCTTTTCGGATAACTGAATTTACATGGTTGATTCCACAGATGAAATCTAAGACATTTCCCGAGGCTATGTTCATCACTTGATATGCACAAGCATCAGGCCTTGAAAACACATTGTTGTTGGAACAAGAGTTGGTCAGATTGGGTTTGCAGTTTGATTGCGATGCTTGCAAGGAGACAACAGTGCCAGAAGAGTGCAATACATAAACATACTATAAATTACAATAAGAAATATACATTTAAAACTTTAAATAAATAGTGCAAAAAGAGGGAAATAATGGTGAGAGAGTACTGATGGGTTCTTTGACAGTTCAGAAATATGATGATAGAGAGGAAGAAGTTGTTTCTAAAATGCTGAGAGTGTGCCTTTAGACTCCTGTTTTCTCCCCCCTGATGGTAGTAATGAGAAGAGGGCATGTCTTGGGTGGTGAGGGTCCTTAATAATCGATGCTACCTATTTGAGTCGCCGTCTTTTGAAGATGTCATCGGTAACAGTGAGGAGAGTGCCCAAGATGGAGCTAGCTGAGTATGCGAACCCCACAGCTTTTTCCAGTCCTGTGCAGCAGCCCCTCCATACCAGACAGTGATGCAACCAGCTAGAATGCCTTCCACGATACACCTGTGGAAATTTGCTGGGGTCTATTGTGACATAACTGATCTGCTCAACTTCTAATAAACTATCGCTACTGGCCTGCCCTCTTCGTAATTGCATCAATATGTTGGGCCCAGGACAAATCTTCAGAGATGTTGACACCCAGGAACTTGAAATGGCTCACCCTTTCCTCTGCTGACTCCTTGATGAGGACTGGTGTGTGTTCTCTCGACTTCCCCTTCCTGAAGTCCAGGATCGATTCCTTGATCGCACTGACATTGATATATAGTGCAAACAGAGATGCCAGTACCAATCCTTTCAAAATGCTAGAGGACTTGGACTTCCCGCCAGTTTTCCATACCCCTATCCTGTCTTCCACAGGCAAGATCATTCTGAATCCAGATGTGCAATTCACCCAGGATCCAATGAATTTTTATCTTCTGCATCAATCTCCCATGAGGTACATTATCAATTGTTTTATCAAGGGGATCTTGTCAAATTCAAAACTTTCAGGAGAATCCAAGAATTATGAAACAGTTTTAAATGATCAAGTTTATATATCCTCCCAAAACTAGCCTAAACCCATGCAGTGACATTGGGGTACAATTCCAGCCACTGAAGTTATGTATGACTTTGTATTAGATGAACCAAAATGGTGGCAAAATCCAGTCCCTTCATATCTAAAACATCTGGAATCCCTTTCGATCAACGTTTGCCGCAAAAATTGAACACGGATGCAAATCAGAGTCTGCACCCAGATCAGAATAGAACAGAGTTCAAGGCCTAGTGCTCGTGGTACCATCGTGGAGAGTATGGAGCTCAAGGCCTGGAGTTTGCATCCTTATTTATTGTCAAAGGTAAATCCTGGGTCAATAACAATGATCGAAGCCCGTGGGTCAATTGGAAGTCCACATCAGAACCAAAAGGTCACTGAGAAATCCAGACCTTGACGCTTGATAGCCATAGCCCTGAGTCTGCAAATCTCCACAAGTCAGATTGGCAAGTCAAAGCTCCAGTGTTTGTGACTGCACAAGTCCACTGGAGGCTGGAGGCTAAAGAAGATTGCTGGTCCTGGGGTTAGAGGACTGTGTATGCGCATGGTGGAGGAATGGAGCTTGTTCTGCTGTTGTTGCTTTGTAGCTTGGTATGTTATGTTTTCTTGTGTTCTGTGTTGCTCTGCCAAGCATTGTGGACATCCTACGTTGGCGCCAGCATGTGTGGCAAAGCTTGTGGTTGCCTCCAGCACACCCTTGGGTGCATTGGTTTTTCATGCAAATGATGCATTTTGCTGTATGTTTTGATATACAGTACATGTGATAAGTAAATGTGTACCGGAATCCGAATATGTTGGGCACGTGGCCAAGTGGTTAAGGCATTCGTCTAGTGATCTCAAGGTCGCTAGTTCAAGCCTCAGCTGTGGCAGCGTGTTTGTGTCCTTGAGCAAGGCACTGAACCGCACATTGCTCTAGTGTCTGTGTGAGGAGTGGCGCCCCACACAGACTTCCAATCTGCATGAAAATGCATGAAAGGCATGAAAATGCCTGACGCAGGCCTCTCATGGTCAGAGTCAACGTTCCCCTGAATCCAAACCATCCTGTGCAAAACTGGTTGGCTGTCCACCTGGTGGATAAGTGTGTATAAATGGCATATACTTCCTAGGCCTGATTTTATAAAGCTTTAATAGACTGAACCACATTCCTCAGTCTCCAACACAAATTTTCTTCTCTTACCAATAACAGGATAACCTACAGCAACTGCCAGGAAACTCTGGTGTCCCACCTCATCGTCAATCTAGTTGAGCTTCAAGCTCTGTATTGTATCATCAGCAAGAGTATTTTTCTGTCACGCTCTGGAATATATGAACTTGGCCCAAATCTGCAGTATCTTTACACTATTTGTTTGCTAAAATGCACAGGCATTTGCCAAAGCCATTGTCAGGACTTGAAGGCCTGGTTGAATAGGGAAAGGTTGAATAAATTCGGACTTTATTCCCTGGAGTGCAGGGAATGGGGGGAGATTTGATAGTTTTAAGGAAAATTACGAGAGTACAGATAAGAAAATGCAAGCAGGCTTTTTCCACTGAGATTAGGTGAGATTTGAAATGGAGCACAGAAGTTAATGTTGAAAAGTAAAATACGTAAGAAGAACCCACGCGGAAATGATGAAAGCGGGTTCTATATCAACATTTAAGAGAAAATTGGTTAAGTATATAGATGGGAGGGGTTTGGAGGGCTATGGTCAGGGCGATGAGATTAAGCAGAATAATAGTTCAATACAAACTAGATGGGCCAAAAGACCTGTTTCTCTGCTGTAATGCTCTCTGACTATTTTGTTTAACTCTGAATAAATAGTAGGCTTTACATTACTCTATAATACATCAACCCCCTAAATTCAGTTGTCTCAGGAAAACCCATTCCATCTTTAGTTATTATAAGCATTCATAGTTCTGCATTTCATACCACACAATGGACAAGAAAATAATTGGGAGTTAAATATGGGGACCTTTTACCCTACCTGGCAGTTCCTTAGCTCTATCCACAATGGTTCAATACCTTCCAACACGATGTCACTCTTTCTAATGATTTGATTTCATTTTTTACCAACAGAGCAACGCTGTCCCCTCTGCTTTCCTGCTTGTCCTCTTGATACAATATGTATCTTAATCTTCTTTCAGCCATGATTCAATAGTACCTGCAACATCATACCTGCCAATCCGCAGCTGTGCAACAAGTTCATCTACCTTATTCCGAATACTGCACGCATCTAAAGATAACGCTTTCAGTTCTGTGTTCACCCTGTGAAGAGGCATCCTGCAGTGATAAGGGTTTCATTAGTTAGGGGAACGGACAAGAGGTTCTGTGGGCGAGAACGAGATTCCCGGATGGTATGTTGCCTCCCGGGTGCCAGGGTCTGGAATATCTTAGATCAAGTCTCAGCATTCTTAAGTGGAATGGCAAACAGCCAGAAGTCATGGTCCATGTAGTTACCAGTGACATGGGTAGAACGAGTGATGAAGTTCTGCATCGGGAGTTCAGGGAGTTAGGTGCTAAGTTTAAGAGCAATGGAGCCCAAAAATGCTCACCGTACTCCAAGTGGGGCCTCACCAGTGACTTATAAAGCCTCAACATTACATCCTTGCTTTTACATTCTAGCTCTCTCAAAATGAATGCTAACATTGCATTTGCATTCCTCACCACTGACTCAACCTGCATATTAACCTTTATGGAATCCTGCACGAGGACTCTCAAATCCCTTTGCACCTTGGATTTTTGCATTTTACTTGTGTTTGCTGCCCTACAATGCCACGAGTTAAGCAATGCCATGATTTTTAAAGCTCTAATCATTACTTCTTACAACCTCTAATTTTCACTCACCCAACAGTACACGGGGATTTGCATTTCTCCAATTCTCATTTGCTAAATTTGCTGATTTAAAATCACCCCCTCATTGGTGCAGTACATTCCAGAACCAAGACCCTATGCTCTAGAGTTCCCTGTATAAATCGTAAAAATCATTCTCTATTTCTTTCCTGTTAAGTCACCCTGATCAGGAGCTTGGTCACCTGCCTGCTTAGGTGACTCAGTGTGAGCACTTGTTTTAAAAAAAACATTTCTGTGGAATGTCCTTGAATGTTTGCATTACATTAAATAGGTTTTCAATTGAATCGGGTGTCAGCTGTGCCCAACGTATTGATGCAATTATCACAGCAACTATATCTCATAAGGAGTTTCAGGAGATCTGGTATGTCACCAAAGACTCTAGAGAAGATGGTGGCGTGACACAGCACTCGCGGCCACTCCGAAATGATATCGTATTTGTAAGTAGGTACCGTGCACAATCCTGATTTGATGGAGAAAGACGTGAGAAGCACAGAGGAACATCTGGAGAAACTTCTGAAATGCCTGCTTCGCTGCCGCTGCTACTGTGATCAAGAATCCCCAGAGGGGAAGGCCCCAAATCCTCGGCTTTGCCTATTGCCAGTTGCCGGGGCTGGGGTCGAAGCGCTCAGTAGAGATGGTGCTCTGTGCTTGGTGTCGGAGGGCTGGTCAGAGGCTCGAAGTTTTCGGACGGACTCAAGAGTCAGCTGTGGTCAGGTGCTTCCAGGGTGCTGCATCGGCAAGTTTGCGGCGCTGGAGGTTCATGGCAGGAAGAGAGTTTCTCTTCCTTCTACCATCTGCGTGAGATGATGGGACTTTCAAGAGATTTTGAGACTCTTTTTTACCGTGCCCATGGTCTGTTCTTTATCAAATTACGGTATTGCTTTGCACTGTTGTAACTCTATGTTATAATTATGTGGTTTTGTCAGTTATTCAGTCTTGGTTTGTCTTGCGTTTCTGTGATATCATTCTGGAGGAACATTGTATCATTTCTTAATGCATGCATAACTAAATGACAAAAAAAGAGGACTGCGTGTCCTCATAATCTTTAAAAAAAAATCTAAAAGACTCCAGCAAATTTCAACAGATGTATAATGGAGAGCATTCTAACTGGCTGCATCACCACCTGGTATGGAGACATCAACACACAGGATTGGAAAAAGCTGCAGAGGGTTGTAACCTCAGCCAGCTTCATCATGAGCTCTAGACTCCCCACCATTGAGGGCATCTTCTAAAGGCACTGCCCCAATAGGCAGCATCTTTAAGTATCCCCATCACCCAGGACTTGGCTGCTGCTCATTGCCACTATTAGGGAGGAGGTACAGGAGTGTGAAAACACACAGTCAACATTTTAGGAGTAGTTTCTTCCCATCTGCCAACCGGGTAATAAACCCATGAACACTACTTCACTATGTTTGCTCTCTTTTTTAATATATTATTATTTCATATATTTCTTATTGTATTTTATAATACATTTTATACACTGCACTATATGGCTAACACAAAACTCTTGTAGTCTTATATCTCAGTGACAATAAACTGATTCCGAAGATGCTACTGCTGTGGAATTATGCACATAATCCCCATGTTGAGGAAAGTGGAACTTTGAATTTTGCTTCATGGCACATGAGGTGACAGAGTCAACAAACGGCCTGCTGTAAATCACAGTATTAGATGTGGAAGCTAAAGCAAGAACAAATTGCATTCCTTTGCCTGCGTACACACACACATACACAAACAGAAGTCCACCACTCTTTGAATTTATACCAGTTCTATGCAAGAGCAAGACAACTCATCCCACTTCCCTGCCCTTTCTCTATGACCTTAATTATTCTTTCCTTTCTAGATATTTCTAGTGGAGGCATAATTTTAAGGCGACAGGAGGACAGTAGAGGAGGAATGTCAGAGGTAAGTTTTTTTTACAGAGAGAATTCTGTGTGGATGGAACATACAGCAGGGGTGGTGACAGAGGGACATTTAGGAGACTCTTAGATAGGCAGATGATTGAATGAAAAATGGAGGACGTGGGAGGGAAGAGTTAGATTGATTTCAGAGTAGGTTAAGAGGTCAGCACAACACTGTGGGCCAAAGGGCCTGTACTGCACCATAAATTCTGTATTCTATATGTACCACCTCTCTTTTCAGAATCAGAATCAGGTTTAATATCACCGGCATATGTCGTGAAACTGGTTACACTACAATTGAATTGCTTTGCCTCCTGCCCAGGCATTGCATTCCTGAATCTATCCACTTACTGAGAAAGTCTCCGTTCCAACAGTACTAACATTGTAAGCAGTGAACTGGCCAAATGCATGAAGCAAAGCCTCAGGGTGTTTTTGTGCCCATCTCAACTGTGCTTTAGATAGTTGAGAACATTGTAAGGATCAACACCATGAATTAGTAATCTATAGAAGTAATGTTGCTTTGCTGTTTGCAACAGAATTCCCTTATGACTCCAACCAGTTTACAGCTTAAATTCATGGAACACTACGGCATAAAAAGAGCCCTTCAGCCTAAGTTGTCCATGCAAAACTATAATTCTGCTTAGGCGCATTGACCTGTACCTGGAAGACTGGCCTCCATAACCACCACCCCCCCCCAATCCACATACCTATCCAAATTTCTTTTAAATATTGAAATTGAACCCATATCCACCACATCCACAGGCAGCTTGTTCCACACTTTCACCACCCTCTGGGTGAAGAAGTTCCCACTCATATTCCCCTTAAATATTTCACCTTTCATCTTGAAACATTTCACCTTTCACCCTTAAACATTTAACCTCTCAGCAACTACTTCTTACTCCCAAACTATTTTACCACATTAAAGTGTTCTATAACTGCAAAACATTTTTATTCAAGCCATAGTTGGCTCTTCATTTAGTTACGCTGTAGTAAGGCTTTCAAGGGATACTAACATTCTTCCTCCTTTGACAGAAGATCTCTGACCAGTGTTGGTTGTTCTAGCAGATGTTGGGTGACCTGCTGAGTATCTCCATCATTTTGTTTCATTTGTTGGCAATATAAGACCACAAGACATAGGAGCAGAATTATTCCGTTTGGAGCATTGAGTTTACTCTACCATTCCATCAAGGCTGATATATTATCCCCTCATCCCTTTCTCCAGCCTTCTCACTATAACCTTTGACACCCTCACTAATCAAGAACCTATCAAACTCCACTTTAAATATAGTTAAATAGGTAGATAGATACTTTATTGATCCCAAAGGAAATTACAGAGTCACAGTAGCATTACAATTGCACAGGTGTAAATATTAGAAGAAAAGTAGAAAGAATTTTAAAAAATAAGTTACAACAATCAGGAGGAGGTCATCACTTCCCCAGCTATAGGTTGACTCATTATAGAGCTTAATAGCCGAAGGCAAGAATAAGCTCATATAGCGCTCTTCGCAGCAGCGCAGTCTACGAGTCTATTTAGTCTAGAGTCTATTTAGTCTAAAGTGCTCCTCTGTTCAGCCAAGGTGGTGTGCAGAGGGTGAGAAACATTGTCCAGAACTGTCAGGATTTTCTGTAGAGTCCTTTGTTCCACTACAGCCTCCACTGTGTCCAGTTTGATTCCTATAACAGAACCAGCCTTTCTAATCAGTTTATTGAGCCTGTTGGCATCACCTGTATGGATGCCATGGCTCCAGCACACCACCACATGGAAGACTGTACTGGCAACAACAGACTGGTAGAACATGTGAAGGAGAAGCCTGCATAGTCCAAAGGACCACAGTCTCCTCAGGAAGTAGAGGTGACTCTGGTCCTTCTTGTACACAGCCTCTGTGTTGGTATTCTTTTCAAGTCTGTTCATCCAGGTGCACCCCCGGGTACTTGTAGGTCCTCACCACATCCATGTTCTCACCATCAATAGTACCAGGGAGCAATGCAGGTTTACTCTTCCTGAAGTGCATCACCATCTTCTTTGTTTTACTAATGTATACCAATGATTTGGCCTCCACAGTCATCTGTGGCAATGAATTCCACAGATTCACCACACTTTGGCTAAAGAAATCCCTTCTTATCTCTGTCCTTGTACTCCGTGGCTATGCACTCTGGTCCTGGTCTCCTCCATGATAGGAAACATCCTCTTGACATGCTCTCTACATAGGCCTTTCATATTCGATGAGATTCAGTTATTTTTGTAACTTTAAAACATTAAACTCATTCAAATGAATCCAAAATGTGAGTCTAAGTTAGGTGCACACGTATCACATGGTAGCGTGATGATGTGTACAATTTATGTATTTATACATGTAACTCATAATAAATTATTTAAATGGACAAGAATACTTAACCACCCTCTCTCTCTCTCTCTCTCTCTCTCTCTCTCTCTCTCTCTCTCTCTCTCTCTCTCTCTCTATATATATATATACCCCTCTCATTCATGTAAACTCCAGTGAGTACAGGCCCAGAGTGATCAAAGGTTCCTCCTAGGTTAACACTTTCATTCCCAGGATCATTCTCATGAATCTTCTCAGCACATCCTGTCTTAGAAAACTGCTCACAATACACGAAGTGCTGTCTGACCAATGTTTTATAAAGCCTCAGATTTAAGAGCAATTAGGCCACTGGCTGCTTCTGAAATTCTAACATAGTCCTCTCATTATCGCTCTTAGTTTTTGCTGCCTAAAATCCTTCAGTCACATTTCTGACAAAACCCCAGAAACTTTCGACAAGAGAAATATGCAAAAAAGGTAGGTTTGGAAAAGATACTTCAGGCACAGTTACTGTATATCCATAGTCCAAGTCATTGCCAACAACTAAGCCAATTTGGAGATAAAACACAACAGTCCTGTAGCAAACCGTGCAAGAAACAAATTCATACATAAAACCTCTCCCAGATCATCTTGTTATATGTTGTCAGTGAGGTATATTTATGAAGAATAAGCCAGAGTCTATGAGCCAGTGCACATCATGGGATCAGAGGTGAAGAGGGTCAGTAGTTTAATGTTCCTTGGCATTATCATGTCAGAGGATCTATCCTGGGACCAGCAGCAAGCACTATGACAAAGATGGCATGACAGCACCTCTAATTTCTCAGAAGTTTGTAGGTATTCAGAATGTCATCAAAAACTGACACATTTCTATAGATGCACAGTGGAGAGGATCCTAACTGGCTGCATTGTGGCCTGCTATGGAAACCTCAATGCCCAAGAACGGAAAAATATACAAAGAGAGTGGTGGTTACAGCCCAATCCATCACAAGCAAAGCCATCCCTACCATTGAGGACGTCCACAAGGAGCACAGTTGTATTTGCAGAGTTTGTCTTCTTTTGCACATTGGTTGTTTGTCAATCTTGTTTGTGTGTGGTTTTTTAATTCATCCTATTGTATTCCTTTGTTCTACTGATAATGTCTGCAAGGAAATGAATCACATGGTGGTATACAGTGACAAATATGCATTTGGAGAATAAATTTACTTTGAACTTTGAAATATTGTCCACAGAGAGGACTCGATCAAGGAAGCACTGCTTTTGTGTTAACCATTTCTTAGGAGCAGGAAACGAGACTGAACTTCATTTCCATCATCTGTTCGCGCAGTGATGCTGGAGGAAGAGTTCGATTTAAAATCACGTTGCAACATTTTGGGATATTCTAACCAGAGGCATTCTTACATGTTGGGTTTTCCTCCAGAGATAGGAGCACTGCATAAATTGGAAGAAATCAATCCATTATTATTTTGTATGACAGCCCACAATTTGGACACAAGATAGAAATTGGCATGAATTTCATCCAGCTGTTAGCTATAACAAAAGTAAGACAATGCTGTGCACCAAACATATCAGGATAGTATGATCTATTGACACTCACTGCTTTCAGACACACGTAATGTGTTCTGGGTATCAGCAACAGATCAAAGTAAATAGGCAGAGGAGGTGTTTTTCCTCCCCCTTCAGTGCATTTCTGAGCCAGACATGCTTAAAGCCAGTTGGTTGCTGTTGCTATCGTACAACAATTTAAATAATTATCTTCATAGGGAGTGCCACAATGCATGGAAAAAAACATTTTCCTCCAGCTAATCAAGAACTGCATGGGCTCTTGTCTGTCCACAGTCTGTAGCTCCACATTACCTGCTCACCTCCCTCAACTGGTGTTGCTGCAGATCTAAATTGATCTGGTTATTTGTTTGCAGGATTATCGCCAAGCCTGAAGGGTAAGTTGCAATGGTTTTGTCCCCATGTTGAGATGACATCATCAATGCCCAATTGAGTACTGTGTCTGTTGAGTGCTCACGTTTATATTGGTCTAACTCGTTGCTCAGATTGGTGGGCTGTCACACTGTCTGCTAGTCTTCACTGGGTTACAGACTACAGGCCAACTGCATGATCTTCGCTGGCTTGTGTCCCGGGTTATCGGTCACTGTGAGCATTGGTTCCTCGGGTATCCGTGACTTACCCCTCGGCCTCAATCCTGCAGATGCATAGGTTTGCAAATTATGTCCGATTCAATATGCTTGTTAATAGAGTCTTCTGTTGAGAGCCAAGCTTCTAAGGATCTCTTCATTTCTTGTATTGTGCTTCTGCCAGAATTTTTGTAGTTTCCCAGATGAACTTGTGTCCTTTTTGGTCTTCATATCCTGAGGTGAGTGACAGAGGATTGCATCTCAGACTATAAAACCATAAGACATAGGAGAAGAATTAGGCCATCTGGCCCATCGAGTCTGCTCCACCATTCAATCATGGCTGATCTGTCTTTTTCTCCTCCTCAACCCTAGTTCCCAGCCTTCTCCCTGTAACCTTTGATTCCATGTCCAATCAAGAACCTATCAATCTTCGTCTTAAATACAGCCAATTACCTGGCCTCCACAGCTGCATGCGGCAACAAATTCCACAAATTCACCACCCCTTGACTAAAGAAATTTCTCCGCATCTCTGTTTTGAAAGAGCGCCCCTCTATCCTGAGGCTGTGTCTGTTGAGTGCTCACGTTTATAAAGGGCGCTCTTCCATCTAGTCCTCTTGAAATGAATGCTAGCATGACATTTGCCTTCTTCACCACTGACTCAACCTGCAAATTAACCTTCAGGTTGTTTTGCACAAGGACTCCCAAGCCCCTCTGCATCTCAGATTCCTGGACTTTCTGCCTGGTGATTTTTGAAAGATCATTTCTAATGACACCACAATCTCTAATGCTACCTCTTTCAGAACCCTAAGGTGTAGTTGATCTGGTCTGGGTGACTTATGTACCTTTAGGTCTTTCAACTTTTTGAGCACCTTCTCTCTTGTAACAGTAACTGCATCCACTTATCTTGCTTCACACACTACAACATCAGGCATATTGCTAGTGTCTTCCACAGTGAAAACTGATACAAAATACTCATTTAGTTCAGCAGCCATCTCCTTGTCCCCTGCTATTATTTCTCCTGCCTCATTTTCTAGCGGTCCTATATCCACCCTCATTTCTCTTTTATTTTTAACATACTTGAAAAATCTTTTACTATCCACTTTGATATTATTTGCTAGCTTGCTTTCATATTTCATCTTTTCCTTTCTAATGATTTTTTTAGTTGTGTGGCACAGGCAGCAATCCATAAATTAATAACCAGGAGGTCCTGCTTCTTAGCTTTCTACCTAGCTCTCTAAATTCTCTTTTCAGGACTTTATTGCTTCTCTTTCCTACGTCATTGGTGCCAATATGTACCAAGACATCTGGCTGCTCCCCATCCCTCTCCAAAATGTTGTGGACGTGATTTGAGACATCCCTGACCCTGACACCTGTGAGGCAATATACCATCTGGGTGTCCCGTTCACGTCCAGAGTATCTTCTGTCTGTTCCTCTCACTATCGAGTTCCCTATCATTCTCGTTCCTTTCTTCTTTCTCTTTCCCTTCTGCATCATGGACCCGGTCACCGTGGCATCCTCTCAGGAGGTCAACCCCACAAAAGTATCCAAAGTGGTATACTTGTTTTTGAGGGGAATGGCCACAGGCTCTGTTCTAACTACCTATTTCCATTTCTCCTGACGGTCACCCAGCTACTCGCCTTCTGCAACTTCAAGGTGACTACTTCCCTGTTACTTCGATCAATTTTTTCCTCACTCTCCCATACAAGTTGAAGGTCATCCAGATCCCTAACACAGTCTTCAAAGAACTGCAGCCGGATGCATTTCATGCAGATGCAGTTCCCCGGGATACTCTGGGTCTCCCACTTCTTCTTACGCCGAGCTGATGTTCGTGTAGTCTCATGAATATTTCTCTCCCCTTCTGTCCAACATAAACTCCACATTGGATTTGGTATACTACATTTGTTATCTTCATGCGGGTTGTTGGATCTTTGGACTTTGAAATGTGCATTCTAATGGTTGTGCTGGGTTTGTGTGCTCCCTTTATTCCATGTGGTTGGAGCAGTCTTATCGTCATTTCAGAAATATTTGGATCTGGTTATATCACAAAAGGTAATAGCACTCATTTATAGAGTTTGGGGGTGGTATGGTAGCACAGGGGTTAGCACAATGCCATTACAACACCAGCAGCCTTGGGTTCAGTACCAGCCACTGTCTGTAAGGAGTCACTTCGTTCTCCCCGCGAGTTTCCGCCTGGTGCTCCAGTTTCCTTCCCCATAACAAAGGTCTATCGATTGGTAGAGTAATTGGTCACATTTGTGTAATTGGGCAGTGAGGGCTCATTGGGCTGGAAAGGCATGTTACTATGCTGCATCTCCAAGTAAAATAAAATATCAACAGATGCAATTCTGTAAAGCTGGCATCACTGAAACAAGTCACAGGTTCGCCGGTATTTGCAAGGTTCCAGATAGGACAGCCATATGCATATTTTTGGTCAAAGACAAAAAGCCGAGTGCATCTGACATCTGGCTCTAATACTTGTTCCTCAATCAGTTACGACTAGGACACGTTGTACAGGAGGACAGTGTCTGATGAACGACTTGCTATCCCTTAAGTGAAGGCCAAAGCCCAAATGTCAAAGACTACTTTGGCGAGTCTGGAAGTCGAGGCCTGATAGCTGAAGCCCACTTTAGTGTGTCTGCGATTCCAATGGGGAAGCCACAGGCTCAATATTTGTGAGTCTGTTAAGTCCACTGGAAGCCCAGAAGTGGCCTGTCCATGGCTTGTAGGCCTTTGTGTATGTCTAAGTGGGTGGATGAGGAGAAAGAAATGGGCTTGTTTTGCTATTGTTGCTTGTGTTGTTCTGCTGAACATTATAGGCTTGTTATATTGGTACTAAGATGTGTGGCGACACCTATTGGGTGCCTCCATCACATCGTTAGGTTGCATTGATTGTTAATGCAAACAATACATTTCACGGTATTTTCCGATATATATGTGATAAATAAATGAATCTAAATCTGTGGATTTTAAGACATGCAGGTTAATAAAAGGGTTTGTTGGAGAGAAACCAAAAGACTTTTAGGAGCAGATTAAGCTAGCTGAAATGCCTTAGCACCATTCCTTCTATCTCTGCCATGCCAAGGGACGATGTTAACCGAGGTCAACCTGCTGATGAGGCCGTTGCAGAGTTGAGATATTTGCAGAGCACTAACAAGTCTTGTACAAGTTCAGAGGTTGTGCTGCAGATCCCATAGCTTGTGGAATCCAAGCGAAAGAGGACAAATTAGGTTACTCAATGAGAAGAAGCAAAGTGTCTAGCAAGCATTTGATATTGCCCAGTCAACAGCTAAGCACACCGGATTTGCAGTATCACCCAGTGAAGATGCATTGTCAACAAGTTGTGATCAGCTCAGTAGTATCTTCAAGGAAAAGAGAAATAATCAACCAAGGAGCAAGTTTGTCATGGCCACTCAGAATATCAGGCTAATGGAAACACTAACAACAATTGTTCTGTTAGGGTACAGCTGACTACAGTTTGTAAGAATGCAAGTTAAAACCATGGCATGGTTAGGGAAGCATAAAGAAGCCGATTTGGAAAATTACTAAAGTTCATCAGCTGGACTTGAGAAGAATGAGTGGGAATCTCATTGAAACGTATTGAAGAGTGAAAGGCTGAGACAGAGTGGACATGGAGAGGATGTTTCCTATTGTGGGGGAGTCTAGGACCAGAGGGCACAGCCTCAAAATACGAAGGCATCCCTTTAGAACAGAGATGAGGAATTTCTTTAGCCAGAGGATGGTGAATCCATGAAATTCATTGCCACAGATGTCTGTAGAGACCAAGTCACGTGATATATTTTAATTGGAGGCTGATAGTTTCTTGATGACTAAGGGCATCAAAGATTACAAGGAGAAGGTGGGAGAATGGGGTTGAGAAGGATAATAAAATCAAATCTGATGGAATGGCAGAGCAGACCTGATGGGCAAAATGACCTAAATCTGCTCCTATGCCTTATGGTCTCATAAAGGAGGAAGATGATATTTACATTTTCAATTGACTACTGAACTCTTGGACATCTGATTTACAGTGAAGAATGGAAAGTGTCAAATGAAATTGATGCTGTACATCTAATATCATTGATGTGCAAAGTGACATTGGCCAGCTAGCAAAACAAAGCTTAAACAGTCCTTCATACGTACACTGATAAGTGAAACTGGAGAATCAACTAGTGGAAGCTGAGTTCCCGTGTCCAATTGCTTCAGTACAAGAATCCTCAACTTCTGTTTTCCTCAGTCCTTAACATGAAGGACAAAGATGTGGGACCACTAGAAAGCGGCATGGTTGAATCACTCAAGTTTTCTGATTTGGCTCATTCAATCTCTCCTGTCACAGTCTTCTTAGGTAATCCCTAATGTACTGTATCAGATCAATAGTGAGACTGTGGCCAATCGATTACACGGTGAATCAATTGGGCTTCCTACATGTGGGAGACATTCTTCTTTGGGAGCATGTCACATCTCAGCAGGCCCAGTTTGTAGCTCCCACATTGTTAGTTGCTCAGCATCTACTACCACGCAGTAAAAAGGTTTAATCATACAACTCCACTGATGCTCTTGCTCAAGGGAGTGAGGATGGACCATTTCCACTCAGATAGCTAATGAGGCCGGTGTTGGAGCAACAAACTTGAAGTGGGGAGCCCAATTAATAAGTCAATGGCACCTTTGTAATCACCACAGATCCAAAACCAGAGAAACAAAAACTGAACTCTCCTCTCCGATTCAATACACACAAAATGCTGGGAGAGACCAGAAGGTCAGGCAGTAGCTATGGAGGGGAATAAGCAGCTGATGTTCTGGGTCAAGACCCTCCATCAGGTTTGGAAAGGAAGAGAGAAGAAGTCAGAATAAGAAGGTGGGGTGAGGGGGAGGAGTAAAAGTTAGCAGGTGATAGGTGAGACCAGGTGAGGGAGCAAGGGGGCGGGGGGTATGAAATAAGAAGCTGGAAGGAGATATGTGGAAGGGATAAAGGGCTGAAGTAGAAATCTGATGGAGAGGAAAGTGAACCATGGGAAAAAGGGAGGGAGGAGAGGTGGCCGAAAGAGGTGATGGGCCTTCTTCTTGGTGATACACCAAGGTGAGGCACCAACAGAAGGTGAGTTGCATCATTACAAGAGTATGTGGATGATACTCAAAAACCACATTCCGACAAAATGTGACCCTACTATGTTTTGGGTGCACAATCACACAAGTGAGAAAACGATGATGCATTATTACCAAATTACAGGAAATATTTCAAGTTATGCATCGAGAATCGGGGATCACAAGGTCAAATAGCAATAGCAGTAGTAGTGCTATCACTCGAGTCAAATGTGATGTTTTCCGAAGTGGTTATCTAACGATGCATCCTCAGATGGCTTTAGAGGCCAGTCCAGGGTCTACATATTCTGGAGCCCACTGGACACGAGTAAGTGGTGTCTGTGGTTCGAGGTTGGGTCTTTTGGTTGTTCAGTCTCTCCTGTTGCAGCTGCATTTTGTTCTGGGTGAACAGGTCATTCTCATATAGCGCAGCTCCCTCTTGCACAGATTTCCTCCAGGTGCATCTACTGACTTCCCTGCTTCCCAGTTTTTAGAGGTAATGTTGAAATTCTTCAAGCTGATTTTGATATTATTTTTGAAGCATTTCCTTTGTCCACCAGGGGCTCACTGACCTTCCTTCAACTGGGAGTAAAAGATCTGTTTGAGAAGATGCGAGTTAGGCATTAGGATGACTTGAAGAATACCCAAGAATTGTCTGTATCAGCTAGGTTTCCAGAGGATTTCCCCTGATGTTTGGGAATCAATAAGCAATTGCAGAACATGATAAGATAGAAAGAATGTCGGAATCATCGCATAATTCAACCCATGGCCTTGATGGAAGAAACCAACAATGTTATAGAACCATCCATGAAAAATAATCACGATCAAAGCAGATGCTCATTCAAAGTGGCTAACCGTTCCCATGGAAACTTCAACGTTTCAAGTGATAAATTTAAAAGCTGAGAATATGCAGTTACTTGAAGCAAACAATTGGCTGTAATGACCAAAATTGGCAAAGTACTCAGAATCAATGGAATCTAACACACAAGCACCATGTACCCACTATGCACCCCCTCCCCCGTCAGTGGTATGGCAGAAAGGGCAACAGTCTGTCAAAGGTCAAATGGAATCATGTCAAAGTTTGCAGACATTTATTTATTAGCCTTATTTCATTAGCTCTAGTTCTCACATATACATTGAAACATACAGTGAAATGCATCATCTAATGCCATTGGTCAACACACTGAGCTTGGGGCAGCCTGCAAGTGGTGCAAAGCTTCCGGTGCAAGCATAGCATGCCCACAACTCACGAACCTTAACCTTTTGAAATGCGGGAGGGAACCAGAGTCCCCAGACGAAACCACACGGTCATTGGGAGAATGTACAAAAATGCTTATAGACAGTGACAGGAATAAACCGTAGTCCGTGATCAATAGTGCTGTAAATCAATGTCACTGACTGCCATGCTATCATGCTACCTGAATGGCAGACCACAGTGTGTGCGGCTTCAGAGTTGTGTGTCAGACGTGGCTATAGGCAGCACTGGGGCCCCCCAGGGGACTGTACTGCTGTACTGGCCTGGCTCCCTTCCTGTTCACCCTGTATACCTTGGACTTTAGATACAACACTGAGTCATGTCATCTGCAGAAATTCTCTGATGACTCAGCAGTAGTTGGGTGTATAAAGGGAAGGCTGGAGGAAGAATGCGGGGCCCTGGTGGAGGACTTTGTCAAATGGTGCAAGCATCTAACATCAGTAAAACAAAGGAGATGGTGATGGACTTTAGAAAGACTAAGCCTGCACTGTTACTATTGCTGATGTGGATGTGGATGTGGTGAGGACCCTCAAATACCTGAGGCTGCACATGGATGATAGACTTGAGTGGAGCACCAACACAAAGGCTGTGTATAAGAAAGGCCAGGGTCTCCTCTACTTCCTGAGGAGACTGAGGTCCTTTGGAGTATGCAGGCCTCTCCTTCACGTGTTCTATCAGTCTGTTGTTGCCAGTACAATCTTCAATGCTGTGGTGTGCTGGGACAATGGCATCAACACAGGTGATGCCAACAGGCTCAATAAACTGATTAGAAAGTCTGGTTCTGTTATAGGAGTCAAACTGGACACACTGGAGGCTGTGGTAGAACAAAGAACCCTATGGAAAATCCTGGCAATTCTGGACAATGTTTCTCACCCTCTGCATGCTACCTTGGCTGAACAGAGGAGCACTTTTAGTAATAGACCAAGACAAACTGTGCTACTCCAAAGAGCGCTATATGAGGTGATTCTTTACCCTTGGCCAATAGGCTCTATAATGAGTTAACCTATAGCCAGGAAAGTGATGACCCCCTCCTGTTAGACTGTTTGAGGTAACTTACATTTTATTCTTTCTACTTATCCTCTAATATTTATATCTGTGCACTTGTAATGCTACTGTGACACTGCAATTTCCTTTGGGATCAATGAAGTATCTATCTATCTACCTATGCTGCCCAAATTTGACTTCCCAAATACACCAAATAGAAATGACAAAACAGGTACCTTTGGAGATATGCATGTGCAGACTTAACAGAACATAGTAGGAGAATCTTAGCACCAGAGGGCACAGGATCAGAATTCAAGGACGTCCAATTAGAACAAAGATGAGGAGAAATTTCTTTAGACAGAGGGTGATGAATCTGTGGAATTCACTGCCACCAACAGCACATCATTGGGTATATTTAAAGCGGAGGTTAAGATGCTCTTGCTTAGTCAGGGTGTCAAAGATTACGGAGGGAAGGCAGGAGAATTGAGTTGAGAGAGATAATAAATCAGTCAGGATGGAATGATCGAATAGACCTGATGGGCCAAATGGCCTAATTCTACTCCTATATTTTATAGTCTATTAGCTTATTCCTAATGCAACCCTAGTCTCATCAGAGATTTTCCTTTATCCTAGACACCATCCTCCAGCTTTACTACAACTAAACACTTGTCTTTTTCTTGCCCAATTCTTTCAAAGGGTAGTTAACACAAAACTCGAAATGTCTTTGTTTTTTTTTTGTTCTAATCAGCGTTCAATTCCCAGTGCAGTCTCTAAGGAGGGTGCACCTTCTCTCCATAACTGTGTGGGTTTCCTGCGGGTGCTCCGGTCTTCTCCCACATTCCAAAAATGTATGATTAGCGTCAATGAGTTGTGGACAGGCTATGTTAGCGCCAGAAGTGCAACTACACTTGCAGGTTGCCCCCAGCGCAACCCCACTGATTTGATTTGATGCAAATGCACATTTCACTGCATGTTTCAACGTGTATGTAACCATTAGAGCTAAATCTTCTCCTTCTTTCAATTCTTTAATACCACACTGACCCAAGGAATTCTTTGACCATACAATCAAACTGCATTACCAACACTCATTTAAATATGTCAGAGGAAAAGTCTTGACAAAAGTGGTTTCTCTCTTTAGAAATAATATCCTCCGAATCTTTATTTTCCAGTGCAACATCAATAGGCTGGAAAGCAAATGCACCACCTCTTCTTTGAGCCACCAAGATTCCTCTGAAGTTTGGTCACAGCTACACTCAGACTGGAGATAAACAAAACTCCAATGATAACAACTAAGCCACAAAATAGCCAGATTCCTGTTTTGTTTTATACAGCACGGTTACAGACCCTTCTGGCCCAACGAGACTTCCCTGTCCATTACACCCATGTCACCAATTAACCCACTAACCCATATATCTTTGGAATTGGTGAGGAAACCCATGTGGTCACGGGAGAATGTACCAATTCCTTATTTCTAGAAAACAAACAGAAGTAACTTCACTGTAACGACTCAAAAAATCAGCAAACAATTATATGTGCACAGGTGATTATATAAGCATAGGAAAGTTAAATTATAAGTAAATATCAATTCTACACCCCAATCCAATATACAGGAAATAACACAATATTTCTATAACGAAATGAATAATACAGCTCCTCTCCAGCTGTCATGCTGAATTCATCATCCATGTTATAAATTTTTAATCTATATTTCTATGAGTTATGGTATTAACACAGCACACCACAATGAACAACAACAAAGTAGGTCAAGAGCATCTTTCAGAATGACCCTACCAGGACAAAATTATTTCATTCACTGTTGGCTGGAATGGAATGAATTTATTAAGGCTGTGATCTCTTCTGTAGAGATAAGCCTGCCAAATAGAGATTTATTTTCCATTCCGGATGAAAGGCAAAATCTCCAAGTCACATTCTCGCTTCCTAATATCAGGACATTAAAGGTCACTGGTTCCAGTCTTCAGATGTATGATTTCCTCTTTAGAATTGTTCCCACTTAATTCTAATTGTTCTGTTGAAGTGTACACATTAACCGACTCTTACAGGCTCTGCATTCACCAATAGATTTAATGTTTGTGCTGCACTTGCATTAAAAAGAATCATTTTACAAAAGATTGTGAATAATCTGTTTTAAAGCATTCTTTCCATTATCCTGTTCCAGGCTACAAGGAGAGTAAAGTATTCCTTAAAATATTGCTCCAGGGCGAGTTTTCAGGAATCGTATGTCAGCCTCCTTGGATGCACTGGCAGGAGATAAAATTTTGCATTGAACCCTTTTCTACTGCATGCATTTTGACATCTTACTATTTTTATCTTCAGCACGTGTGCTGATTTCTCTGACAAATTAACATATAGCCTTTCCTGGTCTCTTACTTGGTACAGTAGAAATATCAGCAAAGTCTGGTTAAACATTGGTGCAAATATTGTTGAAAAAATAAAGATGAACAGCATTATCAAGTCAGCAAATTCGTGGAATGAAAGGTATATGCCTCAGGTTGTTGGAAAATTTATAGTACTACATCTTTTGTTTTGCAAAACTGACAGCTTGCTCTTTGCTTCCCGACCACTTTTGATATCTAAGACATTTACACTAATTGTAGAAAGCTGAGAGTGATAATTAAGAAAACAAGAAACACTTTAAAATTGTCACTAACATTTATGTAATTCCTACTAACCTCTGGTTCAGGAAAGGAACAATTTAAACTGCTCAATCTAATAGCACACATGACATTCATAGACCATAGCACAGAGTGAGCCTTTCAACCAGCAATGTAATGCCAACCAATAAACAAACTTCTCCATTGTCAATCTAACCCTTCCCTACTACACAGTCTAAAACTCTGTTCTTATATTTACACTCAGTGGCCACTCTATTAGGTACATCTGTACACCTCATTAATGCAAATACCTAATCAGCCAATCATGTGGCAGTGACTCAATGCATAAAAGCATGCAGTCAGAGTCAAGAGGTTCAGTTGTTGTTCAGACCAAACATCAGAATGGGGAAGAAATGTGACCTAAGTAACTTTAACCATGGAATGATTGTCGGTGCCAGACGGGGCGGTTTGAGTATCTCAGAAACTGCTGATCTTCTGGGATCCTCACACACAAGAGTCACTAGAGTTTACAGAGAATGGTGTGAAAAGCAAAAAAAATACATCCAGTGAGTGGCTGTCCAGTGGATGAAAATGTCTTGTTAATGAGAGAGAGGTCAGAGGAGAATGGCCAGACTAGTTCAACCTGATAGGAAGGTGACAGTAACTCAAATAACCACACATTACAACAGTGGTGTGCAAAAAAGCATCTCTGAATGCACAAGACATTGAAACTTGAAGTGGATGGGCTACAGCATCAGAAGACAACGGACACATGCATAGTGCCACTTTATTAGGTACAGAAGGTATCTGTGAGTATCTGTGTATATCAATTAAACATTGTCTTTTCCCTGTCCTTATCGTATGAGCCTCTACCACTGACCCCCATCAGCATTATCCAAGCATTTTAACATCCTTAAGAGAGATTTATTCTTACTTTTCACCTCTATGAATTTTCCCTTTGGTTTCCACGTTTGCATACCTTGTAGAAGGTTTATTTAGCCAATTGTTTCTGTGCCAGTTTAAAAAGCAATCCTACTAATTTTCCCCTGCAAAATCTATTCTTCCCACGTTCCCTAAAGCTCCAACACTAGGGGCAAGTTAGTGTCCAGTTGACACATCTTTTTGATATAGAGAGAAAAAAACTTCAGCACCCAGAGGAAACACATTCAGTCATAGGAAATATATGTAATCTCCACACAGACGGCACAGGAGGTCAGCATGAAACCTGGGTTGCCAGAGATGTGAGGAGCCAGCACTGCCGAGTGCACCACACGTCTTCTCAGTCAATCCTCTGTAAAATTGTTCTGCTCGCCATTATCAGGAATATTCCAGCATCCTCTAAATACCCTTTTGGTGTCATTGTCAGCTTGAATTTCTACCGGGTTATAGAACTCAAGATTTTCTAAGCCAAAGGTTGAGGAAAGCTTTTCTAATCATGCTTACTTGGACACCTTATCCCAATGTCATGTGGCTCATTATTTTCAGTGTTAATATGCTCTCTTCTGGGGTCTTCCAACTTATAACCATATAACCATATAACAATTACAGCTCAGAAACAGGCCATCTCAGCCCTTCTAGCCGTGCTGAACAATTACTCTCACCTAGTCCCACTGTCCTGCACTCAGCCCATAAACCTCCATTCCTTTCCTGACTATATAGCTGTCCAATTTAACTTTAAATGACAATATCAAACCTGCCTCTGCCACTTCTACTGGAAGCTCATCCCACACAGTTACCACTCTCTGAGTAAAGAAGTTCCCCTTCATGTTACCTCTAAACTTTTGCCCCCTAACTCTCAAATCATGTCCTCTTGTTTGAATCTCCCCTACTCTCAATGGAAAAAACCTATCCACATCAACTCTATCTATCCCCCTCATAATTTTAATACCTCTATTAAGTCCCCCCTCAACCTTCTACACTCCAAAGAATAAAGACCCAACTTGTTCAACCTTTCTTTGTAACTTAGGTGATGAAACCCAGATAACATTCTGGTAAATCGACTCTGTACTCTCTCTATTTTGTTGATATCTTTCCAATAATTTGGTGACCAGAACTGTACACAATACTCCAAATTTGGCCGTACCACTGCCTTGTACAATTTTAACATTACAACTTGGATTTCAAAGTGCAAAGTAAATTTATTCTCAAAGTATGTATATATCACCATATACAGTATTACTTTGATATTCATTTTTTGTGGGCACTTACAGGAAAATAAAGAAATACAATAGAATTTCTGAAAAACTATAAATAAGAATATATCTCATATAGAATATATACCAAAAACCAATGTGCAAAAGATGACACATCATGCAAATAATTCTAAAAAAGTAAATAAATAATACTGAGCTTGAAAATGAGTCTATAGGTTGTGGAGTCAGTTCAGTGTTGAGGTGAGTGAAGGTATCCACACTGGTTCAGGACTCTGATGGCTATAGGGTAATATCTGTTTCTGGACCTGGTGGTTTGGGACATCCTGCCTGATGGCAGCAACATGGCCTGGACAGTGAGGTTATTGGTGATGGATGATACTTTTGTGTGGCAGCGCTCATTGTAAATGTGCTCCTTGTAAATATCCCATCTCCACATAATCCAACCTCCAATGAGCTCAATCATTCATTCATGAAACACGCAGCACTAGAAGAAACTAAATGAAGTAGCATCCATTTTTTTGGTTAAAAATCCAACCCTATAACTAGTTTGAAGAAAAAAAAAGTCTGAGGGATGGAAATGAAGACAAATTTAATCCGGGAGTAACATAGGCATTTTGACTGATGAAGCATTGCAAAATGAGAAAAAAGTGCTGTTGAGAAACAACAAGCAAACCCCCTGTGGCAAAGATTAACAAGCAATGATGAAAGTTTCTTAAATCCTCTATAGTTGCTAAACTAGTATACTTCAATGCCTCTGCAGCTTCCCATTGCAATCTGAAGTGCCACAGTAGCATAGCTGTTAGTGCGACGCTATTACAGCTCAGTACCTCGGAGCCCGGAGTTCAACTCAGTCTCCATCTTGTACGTGAATGCCTGTGTTTTCTCCGGGTGCTCCGGTTTCCTATGATATTCCAAAGATGGACAAGTTACTAGGTTCCAACCTCCAATGAGCTCAACGCTCATTCGTTCATGAAGAACACGGCACTATAAGACATTAACCAAAGGAGCATCAGGGTTTTTTTTTGGTTGAAAATCCAACCCTATAACTAGTAAATTAACAGTAAACCTGTGTAAATTGCCCTGTGATTAGGCTAGGGTTAAATATGTGAGTTACTGGACGGTGTGGCTTGTTGGGCCAGAAGGGCCTGTTTCCTGCTGTATCTCGAAATAAGATAAAATAAAAAGCGTGCACTCCTGACTGGAATCCAGGTGGTGAATCAGTCTGTGTTTGGCCAGGCCTTCAAGGAAACTATTTGTAATAAGGCCCCACACTTGCAATCATTGCAGCGCCCAACAAAAGCAGCGCTACGATATCTGAACATTCATGATGCTTTAAGCAACTTCTGAGCACAAATTTCAACTGACCACTGAGTAGCAATCTATAATTGCTAAGCAGTTGTCAAAAGGTTTCAAGATGAAACAATCATTGTTCCTCAACTGTGTAACCATCAATTAACAAGAAAGCCTCTGGGTAGAGAACAGCATTTTTCATTAAAAATACAAACAGCATTAACCATTAATATTGTCAATTGAAGCCACAAGCTTCAGTGTTAAAAGTCCTACAGATGTGCAACAATGAAGACAAAATGTTTAATGCATTTTAATAGCAATGCTGTCAGATAAAATTCGATGGTGAGGAATGCAGACATATCAGTACAGCTGGCCTAAAGCTCCAGTAAATACAAAAATTTGAAAGAGGCATTGTAACACAACAACAGGGAGCATCAGAAAGGAATTGCTAGAATTTGGGGCATTGGCAGTTGAAGGCATGGACTCTTACAGAAGGTCAGAAATACAAGGCATTCTGCAAATGCTGGAAATCTACAGTAACACACAAAATAAGGAACAATACTGAATATTCTGTCCAAATAGCCTATAACCTGCATCAATTTCTCTACCTTCTGATAATTTCTCCCACCTTCCCCTTTCTTTCTTGTTCCATTCACCATTCTCGCTCCCCTCTTACCTCTTCCCTTCTCCTCATCTGCCTATCACATCCCTCTGGTGCCATGTCTCCTTTCCTTTCTTCCATGGTCCACTCTTCTCTCCTATCAAATTTCTTCTTCTTCATGCTTTTACCTTTTTCACCTATCACCTGTCAGCTTCTCACTTCATCCTCCCCCACTCACCTGGTTTCACCAATAACCTTCAAGCTTGTACACATTCATCTTCCCCACAACCCCACTCCCATTTTCTTATTCTGGATTCTTCCCCATTCTTTTCCAGTCCTGATAAAGAGTCTCAACCCAAAATGTCAATTCTTTCTTCCTTTCCATGGATGCTGCCTGACCAGCTGAGTTCCTCTCTATGAATAGAAAGTCAGAGGGTATGACAATAGAGACCTCTACAGATTGTAGGGCTGGAAGGAAAAACCACAAAAAATCATTGAAAGTCACTCTAATCCTCATCTTTTTCTCCAGTCCTGCGAAATGGTCTCAGCCCGTAACTCTTTTCCACAGATGCTGCCTGGTCTGCCGAGTTCCTCCAGCAACTTGTGTGTGTGTGTTGCTTGGATTTCCAGCATCTGCAGATTTTCTCTTGTTTGTGGTTAAAAAGAAGGCATTTGCAGAGACCAGAGCTACTGCAGCTTGGCAAATAACAAGAGCGCAAGCTGAATAAAGCATTAAGGGTGCTGGTCCATCTTCTGCACACAAAGACAATTTTGAAATCCAAAATCAGATCAGTGCTCTGTAAATCTCCTCTGTGTGCAAGCTATAATTGTGAAATGAGACTTCTAACTTCTCCACATCCCTGTCCCTAAACACTAATCTCACCTCTTTCTCGCCGACAACCATATCCCTAAAACCTAACCAGACCCCAACTTCCCCCTCTCTCTCCTCAAAACCATCCCTGTGAACTTAAAAGAGAGCGAAGTCTGAGTATAAACATGATGGAGACGACAACTCGGTGCCACCTTGAACAAAAAAAACAAAAAGACATCTCCAAAGAAATATTCCCATGCCGAGACCATTTTAAAAGATTGCACACTGGCACACAACAGCTTTTTCTGCTGAGACACAGTTGGAATACATTGCTGGGCCAAGTACAAGTGTGTGGCATTTGGTCATGCAGCACTTAACAAGAGATTGTTGGTGATGGGCACTGAAATGGAAATTGTTATATGCATTCACATCCTTCATCTTAATGAGCACATTTTTTAAAGACCATAGGAACGAGCGACATCAATTTAATGGCTCACAACTTCCATATAAAAGACATCCTTGTGCACAATCCCTTGATGAAAAAAAACCTCAAAGTGCCTAATATTCATGACTCATGTCCTAAATCTAAGTCACATCAGGGTTAATGGCAAATTAAGTATTAAACAAAAATAAAAATCAATTGCAAATTGCAGCACCCTCACTGAGAAATGGTGGGCGAGGTGCATGGGCATTCGATTACCCTCATCACAGTGACAAGAGGAGCTGTCATTTATAACTTTGACAGGAGTTGTATTCTGCATTGTGGCAAGGATGCGAACCAAACTTCAACCATTCTAACTTAAAAACAGCCCAGCCTAAGTTCTACTGGCAGGCTGTCTTTGCTACCAGAGGTGACAACACATTAGACCCGGTTTATATCAACGTCCCTGGTGCATACAAAGCTGCTCCCCACCCCACCTTGGATACTCTGCCCACCTCTCTGTTATGCTAAATTCCTGCATATACACCACTTATCGAACAAGGCAAACCAGTTCAAAGGGAGATGAGGACCTGGTGAGAAGGAGCAACCTCACCATTACAGGACCGTTTTGAAAACACAGACTGGCAGACATTCAGGGAGGTGGCTACCTATGACCATCACATTAACATTGATGAATATGCGGGATCTATGACAGGTTACAGTACATAGCAGTGGCTCCCAACCATTTTTATGCCACGGACAAACACTGTTAATCAAGGAGTCCCTGGTCCCCAGGTTGGGAATCTCTGGTATATGGCGAAGTGCTTTGAGGATGTCACTGTTACTACAGACATCCATGTGTGTAATATCAGAAGCCATGGCCGACAGCAGGCATTGCTGAAACATCGGGATACTGCCTTCAGATTGGGGCTTAAGACAGCTCTCAGGACAGCAAGAGCTTGTGCTTTCCCATGCCATCAGGAAGGCAAAACGGGATTATTCACAGAGGATGTACAACTTGAGACACACAGCGCATGTGGCAGGGCATTCAGACCATAATGGTCTACGTTGACCCCTGCATGTCAACAGCAGCGCTGCCTCTCTTCCTGATAGGCTGAAAGTGTTCTACACTCCGTTTGATGCACGGAGCAATGCGCTGGCGAGGAATCCCCCGCCCACACCCACTCCGTCCTCCCAAGGAGCAGGCACTCTGTGTGGCTACAGCTGATGCGAGGAAGACCCGAGCCAGGATCAATCATGTAAAGCTGCTGGTCCTGAGAACATACATTGTTGGGTGCTGAGGGACTATGTGGTTATCAGAGACATCGTTGTCATTTCTCTGGAACAGTCCACTGTCCCCAAATGCTTCAAGACAGCCACCATCAATCTGTTTCCCAAGAGGGCGGCAGTAATCTGCCTTCACGGCCACCGTCCAGTGGCAATATAACCTCAATAATGAAGTGCTATGAATGGTTGCTTATGGATCACATTAAATCCCAGTGTCCTGCCATATTCGGCCCTGTCCAGTTCGGTTATCACTCATATTGTCCACTGATGATGCCATAGTCTCCGGACTGAACTTCATCCTGTTCCATCTGGAAAATGGTGTCTCGTACACCAGAATGCTGTTTAGCAACTTCGGCAAGGCCTTTAATACGAACGTCCCTCAGAAGCTGGTGCATCCACCGTCCTTGTTGGATATCAACACCTCTCTCTGTAACTGGATCTTGGATTTCTTGACGGAAAGGCCACGGTCCGTTTGTGTTGGGAGCAACACCTTTAGCTCCATCACACTGGGCACCAGTGCCCTCCCACCACCCCCCCCCGTCCCCCATGGCTCTGGACTCAGCCGGCCGCTGTTCACACTGCTGACACATGACTGCACTGCTAGATCCAATCCAAACTGAATCATCAAGTTCACTGATGGTACAGCATTCGTTGGCCTCATCAACAACAACGATGAGACAGCATCCAGAGAGGAGGTAGAGCAGCTGGCAAAATGGTGCCAGCACAACAACTTGAGTCACAAAATGGACCAGACTAAGGAGGTGATTGTTGATTTTAGGAAGGTGCAGACTGACTACTACTCACAGCACAAAAATGACTATTCCATGGAGAGTGTTAGGAGCATAAAGTTTCTGGGAGTGCACATAACAGATGATCTCACCTGGCTCCTTAACACCACCTATTTAGTCAAGAAAGCACAGCAGTGTCTCCACTTCCTGAGGAGGTTGAGCTGAGCGAGGCTCCCCACTGCCCCATTCTAATCAATTTTCACAGCAGCACCATCGGGAGTGTCCTGACCAGCTGCATCACTGTCTGGTACAGGAATTGCAAGGCATTTGACCATAAGACCCTATAAAGAATCGCAAGGACTCCTGAGAAGTTTGTCGCGATCTCCATTCTACCCATATGAGCTATTTATCAGGTGTGGTATGTACACAGGTCCCTTACCACTGTCTATCATCCCTCAACCTCCAACTATACTTTGACCCCCTATTATCAGGCAGGGATACTGTAGCACTAGGACAAGGACCTTGAGGATGGTTCCTGAAATCACGACAGCAATACCATCTTGGGTTTAGCCATCTGGTGCTTTGCTCCTGGTAGGGTAACCCATAGTGATAAGGTCAAGGGGGTGATTCTAGACAAAGAGCGATCCAACCAAGACCTGAACAGTCGAGCGGGCAGTCACTTTGCAGTCCACGACACTGGACCCTGAACCCCAACCTGAGAAGCTGGTGAAACATTCTGGTTTCCTTAGCTGCATAAGCCTTGGGAAGACAATCTCTGGCCCCGCCAAACATGGGAGATTGGGGCGCGAACCCACCCCAAAACCCCACTTATATGGATGCTGTGTGATTCATTACCCTGTTACAAATGAGTGCCACGAAATAACAGATGCTACACCGCATACAATTAAATTCTTTATAATTCTTAATTTGACTAAAGGGTTAATAACAAAAAGAACCAAAAAAAGGGGCCCAGTTTAATGAAATGGTCTAATACGCACAAGTTGGATCTCATGGTTTCCCCAAGTCACCAATCCTCAATTGATCTCACCCCAGGATTCGACAAATCATGGTCCAGCTCCGGGTCGAATCCTATGATCTCTTCTCTCTGGCGTCTTCTCTCTTCATTTCTCTTGAACCACCCAAAAAAAAAACCCCAAGCCCAACCTTAGTGTCACTCACCAGAGAAACCGCCCCTTCAATTCAACCATCCTAATTGGATGGCAGACATGTCCCCATATCTTCAACAATAACCCAAACATAAGCTGGAAACAAGCAGCTCGCACAGAGCAGCACAAAATGAAATACATACAGCATAACAGTAAAATATATGGACCAGGGCATTACACTAGGAAGGGGTAAGTGCAGCCAGGTGAACTCCTCATTCACTTCAGGTCTGTACAACAGCACTACTTACACACCATTTTCTGCATCTTCTTCTTTAAAAGGCAGATACACAAAGCATGTTTCAATTCTCTGCCATTTTTATATTTTACATGATAACTTCTTCAGTCTCAGTCTGTTATGGGAATAACAACAAATGTTTATTAATGTTTTTCACTTTGCACATAGAATTATAAAAAAAATCTATAAACAGGCTATAGAAATATTTACTATCCTTTTTATAAATACTTGCAACAGTTATCTCAACTTTGATCCTCAAAATTCTAAACTTCCCCAGTCTACAGATTCATTGATATTGTTGACAATGTTGCAAGCTTCTTCCTTTAATCTGATACTGTAACTGCTGAAGAGTTTTGGCCCAAAATGTCAACTGTACTCTTGTCCATAGATGCTGCCAGGCCTGCGGAGTTCATCCTGTATTTTGTGTGCATTGTTCGGATTTCCAGCATCTGCAGATTTTCTCTTGTTAGGTATGGTTGGACCGTTTGTCCTACTGGGTTGTTGTGCCAACAGAATTGATCCAAGTTGGTTGTAACATTTATTAATTCTTGATACATTGACCACTGCTTGTTTATATTTTATCTTTCAACACCTTTTCCCCTATTTACCACAGTCAACGTATGCTCCATACCTTGAGAACCCTGGCTTCAGAATCCAATGTTCAATTTTTAAGTAAACTTTAAGTATATTACAATCCCTTTTCCCTGAAGACTGTAATCCAAAAAAATTAATTAACCTTTCTGAATTGCACAGTCCAAGAACCAAACATTTCCATATGATATTGAAGGCCATTCTGCTCTTCAAATATATGGAGCTGTCACAGCAAAGTGCCCCCCCCACCTCAATTCCCACACTTATTTCTCTGTAATCTGCTCACATCAGCCTGTACAGCAGCATCACCCGTCCCCAGTCCTGAGATTCTCCAACACACAACAGACTCTACAGATGCTGAAAATCCAGAGTAACACATACAAAGTGCTGGAGGAACTCAACAGATCAAGCAGCATCTATGGAGGGAATAAGCAGTCAATGTTTTGGACCAAGACCCCTCATCAGGACTGGAAAGGGAGGGGGGAAGGAACCTGAATAAAGTGGAGACAGGATAAGAAGTACAAGTTGGCAGGTGAAAACAGGTGAGGGGAAGGTAGGTGGGTGAGGGGCGGGGGATGAAATGAGAAGGTGGGAGGTGATAGCTGGAAAAGGTAAAGGGCTGAAAAAGAAGGAATCTGACAGGAGACAATTGACCATGGGAGAAAGGCAAGGAGGAGGGACACCAGTGGGAGATGAGAGGCAGGTGAAGAGAATGGAACGGGTAAGGAGAGCCACAATGAGTAATGTAAGAACACAGAAGGTGAAGGGGGGAAAAATTACTCCAAGTTAGAGACCTACACAGTAGGAAATTTATAATGACCAAATAACCTGTGACGTGGGAGGAAACCAGAGTGTTTGGGGAGAAAAGGCAGCATCTATCATCAAGGACTTACATCACCCGGGTTGTTACAGCTGTGGTCAGGCAGGGAGCGAGAAAGGTCTCAAGTCAGGAACACCTATTCATTTTACATTCATTGGGACTTGAAACAACCTGCACAACCCTGACTTTACCTTCACAATGGAATGCCTCTTGCACCACCATGGACACAGCTTTGACCATATCTTTGTTTTTGTTGAACTAATGTCTTGCTTTCGCAGTCCTCCAAAAACCCCAGCCCACTGAAGGGTGTAATTTTACTTTCAAGATTCAAGACTGTTTATTGTCATTCTTCAGTACACCAGTGTGAGGAAGAACAAAATGTTTGTTACTCTTGATCCAACGCAGCTTAAAAAATATAATAAGCATAAGCCACACAATAATTGTAA
The DNA here is from genome assembly GCF_963921235.1 of Mobula hypostoma. NCBI lineage: Eukaryota > Metazoa > Chordata > Chondrichthyes > Myliobatiformes > Myliobatidae > Mobula > Mobula hypostoma. The sequence continues at coordinate 122,466,907 of NC_086097.1, forward strand.
AAGCAATCCTATTAAACACAGTTTACAAATACTTTTTAGTATGGCCATATACATAAAATTAGCTTATATAAATAAACTGAATATATATATATTTGTGTTTGTGTGTGTGTGTGTGTGTGTGTGTGTGTGTGTGTGTGTGCGCACGCGCGCATATATATATATACACACACACACATATACAGACATACATGTGATATCAGGTGCAGAAGTATCTATATATATTAATGACTTGGATGAGGGAATTAAATGCAGCATCTCCAAGTTTGCGGATGACACGAAGCTAGGTGGCAGGGTTAGCTGTGAGGAGAATGCAGAGTGACTTGGATAGGTTGGGTGAGTGGGCAAATTCATGGCAGATGCAATTTAATGTGGATAAATGTGAAGTTATCCACTTTGGTGGCAAAAATAGGAAAACAGATTATTATCTGAATGGTGGCCGATTAGGAGAAGGGGAGGTGCAACGAGACCTGGGTGTCATTATACACCAGTCATTGAAAGTGGGCATGCAGGTACAGCAGGCGGTGAAAAAAGGCGAATGGTATGCTGGCATTTATAGCGAGAGGATTCGAGTACAGGAGCAGGGAGGTACTACTGCAGTTGTACAAGGCCTTGGTGAGACCACACCTGGAGTATTGTGTGCAGTTTTGGTCACCTAATCTGAGGAAAGACATCCTTGCCATAGAGGGAGTACAAAGAAGGTTCACCAGATTGATTCCTGGGATGGCAGGACTTTCATATGAAGAAAGACTGGATGAACTGGCTTGTACTCGTTGGAATTTAGAAGATTGAGGGGGGATCTGATTGAAACGTATAAAATCCTGAAGGGATTGGACAGGCTAGATGCAGGAAGATTGTTCCCGATGTTGGGGAAGTCCAGAACGAGGGGTCACAGTTTGAGGATAAAGGAGAAGCCTTTTAGGACCGAGATTAGGAAAAACTTCTTCACACAGAGAGTGGTAAATCTGTGGAATTCTCTACCACAGGAAACAGTTGAGGCCAGTTGATTGGCTATATTTAAGAGGGAGTTAGATATAGCCCTTGTGGCTACGGGGATCAGGGGGTATGGAGGGAAGGCTGGGGCGGGGTTCTGAGTTGGATGATCAGCCATGATCATCATAAATGGCGGTGTAGGCTCGAAGGGCCGAATGGCCTACTCCTGCACCTATTTTCTATGTTTCTATGTTTCTATAAAGTGACTCTGACAGGAATTGTCTGTACCTAGTACCCCTGATGTTGCTTGCAACTTTTCATTGTGCTGTGCCTCACCTCAATGTACTGGTGCACACTGCAGTAAATTTAACTTGACTTGAAAGCATGTAAGCTCCACATAGACAGCACAAGAGGCAAAACTCCATTTGGATCAGTGGCATTGCAAGGTAGAACTGCCTGATATACCAGCTTGTTCACTGGTTCATCAAGAAACCCTGTAGCAGGGTGACTGCCAATACACTCCTTGATAAATTGGAAACCTTTGCATCCATTTCATACTCAAAATTAAACATTTAGTACATAATAATTCCCACACCATTTTTAGTCCTTGCTCACCTTCTTTGTATTTTTCCTTTGGTTTGTCAATATCAATTCAGAAACAAATGTAACCAAACTTAAAACTGATTTTAGTTACTTCTGAGATCATGTTTCTATGGATTGAAATTGGTCTCAGGAGGTGGTTAATGGGAAACAAAATCATGCAGAGTTTAAAGCAGGCTACTGATGCACTGCTATGTGTTCTACAACTAATATAATACTATTAATCTCTCTCCATCTCTTACAATCATATAGGCCTTAGTTAGGAAACATGCTCATCGTTATTTCACAGGAACCTGAAGGATTAAGTGCGGATCGATTGATGGATCACCATGTAGGCCTGCTAGAAATCCAGCTCAAAAGATCATAGAGCCAGCTGACAGCATCAACAGTGGCTTCAAATGGCATTGCAAGAACCGGTAAGAAAATTAGACCCGCTCATGGGCAACACTCTGAATGTATACTGTCTGAAGCAAAAAGTGACCTGTTGGAAGAAATCAGCAGGTCAAGCAGCAACCATAGAGGAAAGTGTGCAGTCGACATTTTGTGTGGAGACTAATCATCTGGACTGAAAGAGTAAAGGGGAGATAGTAACATAAAGAGGTAAAGAGAGGTGAGGCAAATGAAAACTTAATTATCCAATGTCATACGATCCATTCCCCTTTGATCTCTTTCTCTCTCCCTTATTTCCAGTTTCTTTCCCCTCCCCCACCTACTCCATCTGCCCATCACCCATACACTCCTCCCATTGGGTCCTCTCTCCCCACTGCTCCCATCTGCCCACTGTATCTCCCTTATTTAATTCCTGTTATAAAATGAAATTATCTATAGCCCTTTGTTGCCTCCATATCTCATCTTCCAAGCCTCAGTCTCTCTCTTTGCCCAATGCCTTTCATAAGACTCCATCTGCCCGTGGAACCCCGCCTCACAGCATCCACTTATTGCTTGCCAGCTCTTGCCCCATATGAGCCTCACCCTTTATACCAGTGATCTTCCCTCTGCCATCAGTCCAGATGGAAGGATGCTTTCTGATCTGCTGAGTTCCTTCAGCAACTCATTTTTCAGCACCTGCAATCTAGTGTTTCCATATTCTGCCCAAGGACCTTTTCTGTCTTATTCCTTCCAGACTGAGGAAATAAACTTCAAGCGGCATTCAAACACATACTGTACTGATCGAAAGATCACGCAATGAATTGCTGAAACAATGCTGAAAGGAAGCACATCTCAGAAACATTCAATATTATGAGAAGTCACAATCCCAGCAAACGAAAAAATGCAAGAATTATTCAATATTTTTCTTAATCTTTTTAAAGTAGTTTCCTTTCAATTTAATGACAATAATAAAAAAAGCTTGACTTTCTTCTTAATGGGTCCCATGTATTACTTTGAAGTTTAACTAGCAAATTCTGCTACCAATTAGCCATGAATGTCAGTTCTCCCTGGTGGGATTCCAGTTATTGCTTCAACAGAAAATGGCTATGAATACCAACAGTGATAAGAACGTTAACTTCACAACTCAGAGGTCAGGAAGTGCAGCTTTCTGGCTCCTACTTTAAAACAGAGTCCACCGAACAGACTCTGAAAAGATTATCAATTCTTATCCAGATCACTATACCAGACCACAAAATAAAAGAACATATCATTACTTCTACATCAATACCCAACAAATCAGGAGTGACAATGGCAGCTTACTCCACACTTTAAAGTGCAAAAAATGTTGAGACGTTTTTTCTGCAGTAGAACAAATAAACAAGGGTGGTTCTGGTGCATCCTTTGCCATCAATACGGGCAGTCTGAGGGAATAGCAATCTCTCATCTCTTCCCTCCATTTTAAATAGAACACAAGAAGAAGGACTTGGGCTCATTATCCCATCCGTTACTACATTTGTCTCTTTGGTTGACTGCAAGGCAGGCATCAACGGCATCTGCACTATCTAACGGTTAACAAACAACAGGGTCTTCTTTTGCACTTTGGTTGTTTGTCAGCTTTATGTATAGGTTTTCAGAATTTCAAGTGGGTTTCTTAATGCTTGCGAAAATGGCTCTCAAGATAGTCTATGGTAACACACATACTTTGATAACAAATTGACTTTTGCTTTGAAATCGGTGGTTAATTTGTTTGTTTGCCACCATGGACTACAAGTATAATCCAGTCCTGACAGGTAAAAGGACACTTTTAGGATTACAAATATATAATTGCTTTGGCCTATCGCTTTGGCCTCTGAGAGGCACAGTTCATTTTTGCGAACATCACTTCCTGTACGCAAGCTGTTTTTTGCACCACTTCCTGCACAGGTAGTCTCTATTCTGCACATGATGGAAAGGCATTCATCTTCATTCACACTTAATTGCCCTTGAAATGTAATATCTTTTCACAAAAATAAAAGATATCCTATTAAAAACCCTGAAAGAAAGCTTCTGTCTTGGGTGATTTGTAAGAACTTGTTTAGCTCACTGCATAGCTCTGTCCACACATACACTGAGGACAGTAGACCTATTAAATGAAACACCTTTTACCCACAAAGCATTTCAGTTAAAAATTAGTGCTTGATATTCCTACATTACTTGTGCCATTGCTTTAAATCCAAGGCTGTGTTCTACAGGCAATGAATCCTTCAAGACATTGGATTTTGTAAAGAATAACTCCATTCCGTAAAGCAAAAATTGTTTTTAACAAGGATTCAATCTCATCAAGAGTTTAGCATGAATAAACACTATGACTACAATTCGTAATCTGTGATCAGCATCATGAGACATTTATTTTAACTCTTTTTTCACTGGCAGTCTACTCTCCAAAAAGATGGAATCCTCTTGCTGGATTTTAACTCTCGCCTCCTAAAGTGCTAAGTTCTAACAGGGCTATCATTCTATGAATGTCACCAGCCATCAGAGGTTTCAACAAACCAATCATGTTGGAGACCCTTATGTGAATAATGATTGTGAACATACTGTTTAACAGTAAAAGGCATCACCATCAGGCCTGACCCAACATTCACAAGAACAACGGTGATCAATAGTTTCTCATCGTATTAGGCAAACTGGTTGGTAGATACACATTTTGCCTCTCTCCCTCCTTTCTGAAATAATGGAATCATACAGTATATGCTATGCTCCAATCTGCAGGAACTATTCCAGAATCTATATACAGTAATTCTGAAAAATGATAACCAATACATTCAACATTCCAACAGCCATCTCTTTCAAATTCTATGTCATAAATCAACAGATCCTTAGGATTTATGGCCTCTCAATTTCACCAGCCTCTCTAGTATTTTTAAATTAATATTGATTGCTTTTCACTCTTAATTCTTGCAAGTCCTTTGTACTCCACTACTTTTGTGTCTTCTATGAAGACAGAGACAGCATATTGTTTAATTGCCCTACACAATATTCTAAATTTAAGATATTTTTATCTACTTAATGCAGAAATATTCTGATATTGAAGACTGTTCAGCAAAGGTTCACTGGAATGAGTTCTAGGAGGAAGGGTTGGTGAAAAAGGTAGAGCAAGTTGAGCTCACTGGAATTTTTGACAAGCAAGATGTAGTCTAATTGAAACATAAAGTACTGAGCGAACTTGGGGTAGATACAGAGAGAATGTTTCACTTTGCAAGGAAATTCTGAGCTCAGAAGTATTAATTCAGAATAAGGGATTGTCCAACTAAAATAAAGCAAAGAAAAGAATTTTCTTCTCTCAGAGGAGTATGGATTTTAGGAAATCTTTATTTCAGATGGCTGTGCAGCCTGCCATTGAACATATTGTTATGATAGTCATGGGGACTTCAATTTGCAGATAGATTAGGAAAATCAAGTTGGTGCTGGATTTCAAGAGAGGAAATCTGCCTACAAGAAGCCTTTCTAGAGCAGCCTGTGGTTGTGCTCACTCGTGGAAAGGCAATTCTGGATTGGGTGCTGTGTAATGAACTAGATTTGATTATACAGCTTAAGGTAAAGGAACCCTTGGGAGGCAGTGATCATAATATGATAGAATTCACCCTGTGGTCAGAAAGGGAGAAGGTAAACTCGAATGTATCAGTATTCTAATGGAGTAAAGGGAATTATAGAGGCATGTGAAAGGAGCTGGGCAAATTTGATTGGAAGGGGACACTAGCATGGATGACAGCAGAACAGCAATGGCTGGAGTTTCTGGGGCAATCGGAAGGCACAGGATAGATACATCCTAAAGGTGAAGAGGTATTCTAAAGCATGGATGGGGAAACTGTGACTGACAAGGGAAGTCAAAACAACATAAAAGGAAAAGAGAGTGCATATAGCAAAATTAGTGGAAAGCTAGGAGACTGGAAAGCTTTTAAAGACCAACAGAAGACAACTAAAAAGCAAAAAGGAGAGAAAAGATGATATATGAAGGAAAGCTAGCCAATAATATCAAAGAGGATACCAAAAGTTCTTTTTTCAGATATGTACAATAAGGAGTAAAAGAGAGATAAGAGTAAATATCAGACTATTGGAAAATAATGCTGAGGAGGTAGCAGTGGAAGCAAGGAAATGGCAGACAAACTTAATGAGCATTTTGCATCAGCCTTCACTGTGGAAGACACAAGCACTATGCCATGAATTCGAGAGTGTCAGGGTGTTCGATGGCTCTGGGCCTGTACTCGCTGGTGTTTAAAAGAATGCAGGGGGGGTGGTCTCATTGAAATCCATAGAGTGGATGTGGAGAGGATGTTCCCTACAGTGGGTGATTCGAGGAACAGAGGGTACAACCTCAGAACAGAGGGACATCCATTTAGAACAGAGATTATGAGGAATTTCTTTAGCCAGAGGGTAGTGAATCTGTGGAATTCATTGACACAAACAGCTGTAGAGGCCAAATCATTGAGTATATTTAAAGCCAAGATTGATAGGTTCTTGATTAGTCAGGGTATCAAAGTTTACAGGGAGAAGGCAGGAAAAAGGGTTTGAGAGGGATATTAAATCAGCCTTGATAAAGTGGCAGAGTATACTCGATGGGCTGAATGGCCTAATTCTGCTCCTATGTCTTATGGTCTTATATTCTTGAATAGATTTATTTTACTGTAAGGAATCAAGATCTGACAGGAAATGAATGCAGCCCCCAGCCATGTCCTGACTCAGTATGCGCACATTACAGCTAGTCCAAATGATTGCACATTCAGTTTGAACAGACTGAGTGTCAGTCTTAAATGGCAGTACATTCTCAACAGACCGAATGGCCTGATTCTGCTCTAATGTCTTATGTTCTGTGTTCTCAATGGTAGAGTGAAAGTCCACGAATGACATACCCCTACTCTCACTTTCTCTCATTCCTGTGGCAGAAACTCACTAAGCCACCCTTTAATTATAGCCTTAACTGAGTGCCATCAGATTTATGTATATTCTGAATAGAAAAAGAAATACAAGTAATAGCGAAAGAAGGGATTTTATCCAGAAACCAAATACCCATTTCGGCAATGGAACTTATTAAGAAGATTAATTCTTTGCCTTGTTTTTAATCACTGATAAACTGCCTCACATTCCGTGGCAGATACAAGCTCTGAACTGGCCAGACAATAGTTACAGCAGTCCTGTCAATATTGTTTCAGTCACATAATTTGTGATTTGTTTGGAAAGTATGCTTTTATGGCAACCCACTTAAAAGATCTGAAAAGTCTGTTGCCATTTTAGATCCTATCACTCCAAGAAGCAGACAGCTAATCACCCTTACACCACCTTTCACAGGGTGAAAGTCTGCAACTCTTCATACATTATCTTGATCGTAAATGTAGAAATCAAAGGAGGGTTTATAAGACCGACTGTGCACATTACATTAGATCGAGTTAAAAGCAATTTCAATAACGAGATTCTACAGATGCTGGAAATCCAGACTAACACACACAAACTACTGGAAGAACTCAACAAGTTCATCAGGACTCTGAACTGTTTATTTTCCCCCACCTGATGAAGGGTCTCAGCCCCAAACCCTTTCCATCGATTCTGCCTGACCTGCTGAGTTCCTCCAGCATTTTGCACGTTACTCTGCACATACAAAGTCCACAAACAGATTATCACCCTTAGAATAGTTTTAAACAATTTGAACTTGTATGAATACCTAAATGGGATTTAAGTAACCGGTCAAGATAAACTGTACCAGTATCTAATCAGGGCAGTGAAATGGGAAAAAACATGTTACACTGGACTGATCAAAACCTAGTTTCCACGGCAAGGTTGTTCCTCAGCGGTGGTTAGGAAGAGCCATCTTCGTTCCCGTTTCACGCGCCTTTACCCAGATCTGCATCTCCTGTCCGTTCCCAGACAACGCTTCAAACCACTGCCCAAGGCAACGCAGGTTCGGCAGCTCGTACCCACACCCTCGCAACAATTGCTAGCCCATTGAAATCTCGCACACGCTACAAGGCATTAGCCTGCACAGCGCAAACAGAGCCAAACGCAATAAACCGGATAAGTGAGCATGTGCCGGATTCTCTGGGCAACATTGGACATTTCACAAAAGCAGAACGGAAATCAGCTGGAACTCCAAACCCACGCCGTCAGAAAAATAAGATCAAGCGAACGAAATTTCCTGAGGAAACACACCACTCATCAACCTTCACCAAGGTCCATTTCTAGCTGCACAAAATGTACAAACATTCTTGCCTCACAAACATATCACAAACTGAACAATTATGCATTGTAGCAACACACATCAAAGTTGCTGGTGAACGCAGCAGGCCAGGCAGCATCTGTAGGAAGAGGTGCAGTCGACGTTTCAGGCCGAGACCCTTATGCATTATGCATTGTGTTACTGGAGGAGAAGCTCACATAGCCTTTGAATCTATTTTAAGGACTTGACATGGACGAAACAAGAAAACATGTTAAATGTTTTTAAAAGTTCTTTAAACGGCAACATCTGAACAATTGTTGCAACTTTGGATGTTGTCCTTGCCTTGAGTTCCTGAAGCTAGAGTCAGTCATGGAAACCGGCACTTCGGCCCATCTATTCCGTCCTGAACTATTACCCTGCCTAATCCATCGACCTGCACCCGGACCATGGCCCTCCATATCTCTCCCATTCAGGTACCTATCCAAATTTCTCTCAAATGTTGAAATGGAACCCGCATCTACCACTTCCGCTGACAGTTCGTTCCACACTGGCACCACCCTCTGAGTGAAGAAGTTCTCCCTCATGTTCCCCTTAAACGTTTCACCTTTCACCCTCAACCTATGACCTCTAGTTCTCGTCTCACCCAGCCTCAACGGAGGACAAAAACCTGATTGCTTTTTATCTACACCCCTCACAATTCTGTATAGCTACTATAACACTTTGTTACTTGACCCAAATAGGGCAATACAGTATCCCAATACAACAAACAAGCGCCAATAATGCACTCATATCTCAATTCCATTGATCTTCTCCTGTGACTCTTGATACAAAACTTATGTCTTTTATTTTGCCAACAAAAATCAGCGGTACAATGCGACACATTTGGAAGAGTAGAAGATATCTAGGTGTGCTGCATATGTAAACAACATTTAACGCAATTAAGTGCTGATACATAGAAACAATGACATTGACACAAAATCCTACACTGACACTTGCAAAATGATTCCTGCGCGTTTGGTGAAAAACAACTTTGTCATCAGTTCCAATGTATTTTTACGTGCAAGATGATTTCTTTGTAATGTGCATGATAGCACTACAGCGGGCGAGTAGTTACGTGAAAAATTGGATCAAAATTATCGATCAGTTTTTTAATGTAATTAAATTCCAGCAGGATGTATTGACGTTTAAACCATGGTTGTTCTAAAACAGGAAAAGAGCCATCTCACTGATTACAGACAGGCAAATACTGGGAGCATAATCAGGTGGCATCTTCACGATAAAAGAACATGTTTAACTTCGCTTTTTTTTTCCCCTCCTCAACACAGCACGAGCCTATGAACATGAGTCCTGGTTAGGACTATCTATAAATGACAATTTCCTCGTTCAGAAACTCCGCACTATCAGTGTGGGAAACGCACCGAATCTGACAGATGAGAAATCACGCTGATAAAGGAAAGTTAGGCTTCCCCAGCGCCTTTTTAACATACACACCGAAGCCAACCTTATTGCTTTTGTTAATAATTCACAGTTTTATCTACAGTGTTTAAAGCCCATCCATACCCATCAATACTGTCGCGCTAGTATCAATTGAGATTTTGTTAAAACCAGCTGTTAACAAGCGCTGTCGCTGGATTTCCACTCACCCCCAGTTTTCTGCTGCGAATTTTCACATAGCCCTGTTTCACTATGTCATTAAAATTTGAAGCCATGGCTGGTGTCGCTTTCCCACTGCTGAGCAAGTCCCTGTTCAGCCGGGAGCCCTTTCCCCCGGCAGCTCCACGTTTGAGCCCTCGAGTGTGCGCTAACCCGGTGTCTTCGTCTTCGTCTCCTTCTCCTTCTCCTTCTCCTTCTCCTTCTCCTCCTCCTCCTCCTCCTCCTCCTCCTCTTCGCGTGTGTATTCAGCCGGCTCGGAGGCTATTCCATCTCAACGGGGAGGCAGAGCGTGTCACCTGATTTTTTTTCCCGAACACTCTGCTTCCTGGATTACACCATCCCCAGTTGTCAAAGGGGGTTTGCTTCAGAAATCTGTCTTTTACCAAACGGAGCGTAAACCGCGGACTGTGCGCAGTTTATCAAGTGAAAAGGAGAGGAGTGGGCATTGATTTTAGATTTTGCATCACTTCCCGTTGGTAACTTTTTAATTTACTTTACATTGATTGTATTGTTTTTATTATAAATTGGCGATATCTATTGTATTCTCCAACGAAGTATTTATATACACTGAGGAACTGTATACGTCAGTGAAGGATTTATGTACACTTATCCTGAGGAAAGGTCTCAGCACGAAAAACCGACTGTTTATTTATTTCCGTAGATGCTGCCTGACCTGCTGAGCTCCTCCAGCATTTTGTGTGTGTTGCTTTAGACACACTACAGATATTATACAAAGAAACACACACGAGATGTTCGAGGAACTTAGCAGGTCAGAATCAGTATCAGGTTTATCATCACCGGCATATGTCGTGAAATTTGTTAACTTGGACTGTACCGATGAAGGGTCTCGGCTCGAAACGTCGACTGTTTATTCGTTTCCAACCTGCTGAGTTCCTCCGGCATTTCGTGTGTGTTTCTCTGGGTTTCCAGCATCTACACAATCTCTTGTGCTAATTATGTAGGCAGCATTGTTTGCCACGAATAAAAACCACAATGGGGTAAATTTGATAACTCTCACAAACGGGTCTCAGAAGTATGTGTGTATGGCAAGGTTAATCCTTTTACTGCAGCCCCACTTTGTGCTTCCGATTCACTTCAATGATCACGGCACAGTGGTGGATTCGTTGGGCTGTATCAGGAGGTGTCCAGTGCCTTCATTTAAAGCTGGCCGGCATCTCTTAAAGGGGAGGTGCGCTCCTGTGACCGGGGTAGGTGCTGATGGTTGTGTTGCAAGTAAACCTGACTTACCAAACAGTACAGAATGGCATAACACTGGATGGGGAGGCGGGGGTGGGTCATGATTTTTATAAACTGTGCTTTGGAGGGGACAATTCAAGTTCAAAGTATTGGCATTCAACCATACACATGTATACAGTACATCTGGAGCCAATGCCAAACACAGTACATCCAGTCACACACAGCACATATAATTGCAATCCAGCACATACACTAACAGTATAAAATTGGCTGGTGGAGGAGGTGGAAACTGTGAGAGGTGGCCAGCCCAGAGTGTAAAACCTGAAAGCCTTACATATGGACTATCAAAAGGCAATGGTAACTTTTATCCCTAGAGACTGATGCCACCAGATAGTGACCTCAATGTAACAGCACTTAAGAATGATGGAGTCATATAGCACTGAAATAGGCATGTCAGCCAAGCACGTCAGTCCTACGTTAACCCTATTTCATTCTGCCCACAATCCTATGTTTAAATATCACCAACAATTTGTCCTAGTCCAGCCATGTGGGCACAATGACCAAAACAGCAGATGAGCATCTCTACTTCCTCAGGAGTCTAAATAAATTTGACATGCCTGTATTGACCCTCACCAATTTTTACAGAAAGCATCCTATCTGCATGTAGCACATGTAGCACTGCTTGGTATGGTAACTGCTATGCCCAAGACTCTAAGAATTGCAGAGTTATTAATGCAACCCAATCCATCATATAAGTCTACCTCCCCTGCACTGACTATATTTTCATTTCCACAGCCTTAGGGAAATAGCCGACATAAAGAAGGATTCAAAGTTCAAAGTTCAAAATAAATTTGTTATCCAACTATGTATATGTTACCATATACTGCCTTGAAATTCATTTTTTTTGCAGTCAGGAAAAAAGAAGTATGATAACATTTTATGGAAAAGTACACGTAAAAGACAGACTGATAATCAAGCATAGAAATGCAGAAGACCTGCAGCACAATACAGGCCCTTCGGCCCACAATGTTGTGCTGAAGATGTCCCTACCTTAGAAATTACTAGGCTAAACCATAGCCCTCTATTTTTCTAAGCTCCACGTACCTATCCAGGAGTCTCTTAAAAGACCCTATTGTATCCGCCTCTACCACCGTTGCCAGCAGCCCATTCCACACACTCACCACTCTCTGAGTAAAAAACTTAACTCTGATGACTTCTCTGTACCTGTTCCCCAGCACCTTAAACCTGCGTCCTCTTGTGGCAACCATTTCAGCCCTGCGAGAAAACCTCTGACTATCCACACGATCAATGCCTCTCATCATCTTACACACCTCTATCAGATCACCTCTCATCCTCCGTCGCTCCAAGGAGAAAAGGCCAAGTTCACTCAACATGTTTTCAGAAGGCATGCTCCACAATCCAGGTAACATCCTTGTAAATCTCCTCTGCACCCTTTCTATGGTTTCCACATCCTTCCTGTAGTGAGGTGACCAGAACTGAGCACAGTACTTCAAGTGGTGTCTGACCAGGGTCCTATATAGCTGCAACATTACCTCTTGGCTCCTAAAATCAATTCCACGATTGATGAAGGCCAATACACCATATGCCTTCTTAACGACAGAGTCAACCTGCGCAGCTGCTGTGAGTGTCCTATGGACTCGGACCCCAAGATCCCTCTGAACCTCCACTCCAAGAGTCTTACCATTAATAATATATTCTGCCATCATATTTGACCCACCAAAATGAACTGCTTCACACATCTGGGTTGAACTCCATCTGCAACTTCTCAGCCCAGTTTTGCATCCTATCAATGTCCCACTGTAACCTCTAACAGCCCTGTACACTATCTACAACACCTCCAACCTTTATGTCATCAGCAAATTTACTAACCCATCCCTCCACTTCCTCATCCATGTCATTTATAAAAATCATGAACGGTAAGAGTCCCAGAACAGATCCATTAGGCAAACCATTGGTCACCGACCTCCATGCAGAATATGACCCATCTACAACCATTCTTTGCCTTCTGTGAGCAAGCCAGTTCTGGATCCACGAAGTAATGTCCCCTTGGCTCCCATGCCTCCTTACTTTCTCAATAAGCCTTGAATGTGGTACCTTATCAAATGCCTTGCTGAAATCCATATACACCACATCTACTGCTCTACCTTCATCAATGTGTTTAGTCACATCCTCAAAAATTTCAATCAGGCTCGTAAGGCACGACCTGGCCTTGACAAAGCCATGCTGACTATTCCTAATCATATTATACCTCTCCAAATGTTCATAAATCTTGCCTCTCAGGATCTTCTCCATCAACTTACCAAATCCTGAAGTAAGACTCACTGGTCTATAATTTTCTGGGCTATCTCTATTCCCTTTCTTGAATAAAGGAATAACATCCACAACCCTCCAATCCTCCGGAATCTCTCCAGTCCCCAATGATGATGCAAAGATCATGGCCAGAGACTCAGCAATCCTCTCCCTCGCTTCCCACAGTAGCCTGGGGTACACCTCATCCGGTCCTGGCAACCTATCCAACTTGATGCTTTCCAAAAGCTCCAACACATCCTCTTTCTTAATATCTACATGCTCAAGCTTTTCAGTCCGCTGCAAGTCATCACTACAATCACCAAGATCCTTTTCCATAGTGAATACTGAAGTAAAGTATTCATTAATACCTCTGCTATTTCCTCTGATTCCATACACACTTTCCCATTGTCATACTTGATAGGTCCTATTCTTTCATGTCTTATCATCTTGCTCTTAACATACTTGTAGAATGCCTTGGGGTTTTCCTTAATCCTGCCCACAAAGGCCTTCTCTTGGCCCCTTCTGGCTCTCCTAATTTCCTTTTTAAGCTCCTTTCCATTAGCCTTATAATCTTCTAGTTCTCTAAACCTTTTGTAAGCTTTTTTTTGCTTCTTGACTAGATTTATTACTAACTTTGTGCACCATGGTTCCTGTACCCTACCATAACTTTCCTGTTTCATTAGAACGTACCTATGCAGAGCTCCACACAAATATCCCCTAAACATTTGCCACATTTCTTCTGTACTTTTCCCTGAGAACATCTGTTCTCAATTTCAGCATCCAATTTCCTGCCTGATAGCCTCATAATTCCCCTTACTCCAACTAAAAGCTTTTCCAACTTGTCTGTTCCAATCTCTCTCCAATACTATTGTAAAGGAGATAGAATTATGATCACTATCTTCAAAATGCTCTCCCGCTGAGAGATCGGACACCTGACCACGTTCATTTCCCAATACCAAATCAAGTACAGTCTCGCCTCTTGTAGGCTTATCTACATATTGTGTCAATATGCAAAAGCAGTTAAACAATGCAAATAAAAGCAATACTTCGTATATGAGTTGCAATAAGTCCTTGAAAATGAGTCTGTGGATGATGGATTCATTTCAGAGTTGTGGTGAGTGAAGTTATTCACGCCAGTTCAGGAGCCTGGTGGTTGATAGGCAATACCTTTCCTGAACCTGTGGTGTGGAACCTAAGGCTTCTATATGTCTTGTTCCATGGTAGAAGAGACCATGGCCTGGAGAGTGGGATGTTGTTTTGATGATGGATGAAACTTTATTGTGGCAGCACTCCATGTAACATACACAATGATGGGAAAGACTTCACTATGATGGACTGGGTTGCATCTATTTTCTGAAGACTTTCCTGTTCCTGGGCATTGGTGTTTCCATGCCAGGCTGTGATGCAACCAGTAAAGATGCTCCCCACTGTACATCTATAAATTGTCAAATTTTTTGTAGACAGGCCAAATCTATGCAAGCTTCTAGGAAACTAGAGGCATTTTCCCTGATATAAGATCATAAAACAATAAGATACAGGAGCAGAAGTAGACCATTTGGCCCATCGAGTCTGTTCCGCCATTCAATCATAGGCTGATCCAAGAGCTACCAGACGTTCCTCATACGGTAACCCTTTCATTCCTGGAATCATTCTCATGGATCTTCTCTGAACTCTCTCCAATGTTAGTATATCCTTTCTAAAATAAGGAGCCCAAAACTGCACACAATACTCCAAGTGTGGTCTCACACGTGCCTTGTAGAGCCTCAACATCACATTCCTACTCTTATATTCTATACCTCTAGAAATGAATGCCAACATTGCATTTGCCTTCCTCACCACCGACTCAATCTGGAGGTTAACCTTTCGGATATCCTGCACAAGGACTCCCAAGTCCCTTTGCATCTCTGCATTTTAGAACATAAGAACATAAGAAATAGGAGCAGGAGTAGGCCATCCAGCCCATCAAGCCTGCCCCGCCATTCAATAGGATCGTGGCTGATCTGTCCGTAAACTCAGCTCCATCTACCTGTCTTTTCTCTATAACCCTTAATTCCCCTACTACGTAAAATCTAACTAACTGTATCTTAAATATCTTTAGTGAAGAAGCCTCAACTGCTACCCTGGGCAGAGAATTCCACAGATTCACCACTCTCTGGGAAAAGCAGTTTCTCCTCATCTCCGTCCTAAGTCTTCTCCACTGAATCTTGAGGCAATGTCCCCTAGATCAGTGGTCCCCAACCTCCGGGCTGTGAAGCATGCAGGGGTGCAGCGGCAGCCGGAACGCACCCAGCACACCTTTAAGAAAAAAGCTATAATAATGTGCTGGGTGCATTCCACCTGCCGCTGCACCCCTGCATGCTTCACGGCTCGGTATCGGTCTGCGGCCCGGAGGTTGTGGACCACTGCCCTAGTTCCAGTCTCACCTACCAATGGAAACAGCTTTTCTACTTCTATCTTATCTACCCCTTTCAAAATTTTGTATGTTTCTATAAGATCTCCTCTCATTCTTCTGAATTTCAGAGAGTGTAGTCCCAGGGGACTCAATCTCTCCTCATAGGTTAACCCCTTCATCTCTGGAATCAACCTGGTGAACCTCCTCTGCACTGCCTCCAAAGCCAGTATATCCTTTATACTGGAAGCTTAAACAAGCATTACTCCCCACTAACATCTTAACTACATTCTACAGAGGCATGGTTGAGAGTGTGCTGACCTTTTGCATCACAACCTGGTACTTTAGCTGCAGTGCTGTCGACAAAAAAGCCTTGCAGAGGGTGGTTAGGGGAGCAGAGAAGGTTATTGGGGTCTCCCTACCTTCTGTCCAAGACCTCTTTCAGAGTCGATGCCTCCGGAAGACACGGTACATCATTAAAAACCCTCACACCCTCTCCGTGAACTGTTTGTTCTTCTGCCATCAGGCAAGCGTTACAGGAGCATCAAAACTAAAACCACAAGGCTACTAAACAGCTTCCTCCCACAGGCAGTCAAACTGCTAAATAGCTGCTCTACCTGACTCTGCTTTGGACACTTTTAACTTGCACTGGACACTTATAACTTGACTTTAACTGACATGTGGCTATTGTGTTTTACTATTTATTGTTATGTTTATTATTTAGTGTTGCGTTTGTTATGTTATGATTGCACTGCCCCTGAGAAACGCTGTCTCATTCTGCCCTGCAGAACTGATGTACGGTTAGAATGACAATCAAGTTTTCTGAATCTTTTGAATCTTGAATCTTGAATCCTTCCTCAAGTATGGAGACCAGAACTGCACACAGTACTCCAGTTGTAGCCTCACCAGTACCCTGTATAGTTGCAGCATGACCTCCCTGCTCTTAAATTCAATCCCTCTAGCAATGAAGGCGAACATTCCGTTTGCCTTCTTAGTAACCTGTTCCACCTGCAAGCCAACGTTTTATGATTCATACACAAGCACTCCGAAGTCCCTTTGCACAACAGCATGCTGCAATTTTTCACCATTTAAATAATCATCTGCTCTTCTATTATTCCTTCCAAAGTGGATGATCTCGCATTTACCAGCATTGTATTCCATCTGCTGGACCTTGGCCCACTAATTTAATCTATCTATATCCCTCTGCAGACTCTCCACATCCTTGGTACAATTTGCTTTTCCACTCAGTTTAGTGTTATCAGCAATTTTTGCTACGCTGCACTCAGTCCCCTCTTCCAAGTCATCAATGTAAATGGTAAACAGCTGCGGGCCCAGCACCGACCCCTGCAGCACCCCACTCACCACAGACTGCCAAACGGAGAAACACCAATTTATACCAACCCTCTGCCTTCTATTGGTTAACCAATCCTCTATCCCTCTCAATACTCTTCCTCCGACTCCATGCATCCATATCTTATTTATAAGTCTCTTGTGCGGCACCTTATTGAACGCCTTCTGGGAATCCAAGTATTCAACATCCACCTGTTACCCTCTATCCACTGCACTCATTATGTCCTCAAAGAACTCCAGTAAGTTTATCAAACTGGACCTGCCCTTTCTGAATCCATGCTGTGTCTGTCTAATATAACCCCTCCTTTCTAAATGTTTCACTATTTCTTCCTTAATGACAGCTTCAAGCATCTTCCCAACTACAGATGTTAGGCTAACTGGCCTATAGTTGCCCATCTTTTGCCTACATCCTTTTTTAAAAAGTGGCATGATATTTACTGTCTTCCAACCCACCAGGACCTGCCCAGAGTCTACTGAGTTTTGGTAAATGATTACCAACACGTCTCCTATAACCTCCGCCAATTCCCTCTGCACCCTGGGATGCATCCCATCAGCACCAGGGGACTTATCTACCTTCAGGCCCTCTAGTTTGCTCATCACTGTCTCTTTAGTGACAGTGATTTTATCTAAGTCCTCACCTCCCATTTCATCCGTAACATCATTCTTTGGCATATTGGACATGTCCTCCACTGTGAAGACCGACACAAAATAGTTGTTCAATGCTTCAAACATTTCCTTATCACCCAATATCAATTTCCCTTTTTCGTCTTCCAAGGGACCTACATTGACTTTAGCCACCCTCTTCCACTTTATATATTTATAAAATTTTTTGCTATCTGTTTTTATATTTTGTGCTAATTTACTTTCATACTCTACCTTCCCTTTCCTTATTTCTTGCTTAGTTGTTCCTTGTTGCTTTTTAAAGTTTTCTCAATCCTTCAGCCTTCCACTATTCTTTGTGACTTCGTACAAATGAGCTTTTAATTTGATACTATCTTTTATTTCCTCACTTATCCAAGGCTGGCTCTCCCCACACTTACTGTCCTTACTCTTGACTGGAATATACTTTTGTTGAGAACTGTGAAAAATCTCTTTGAAAGTATTCCACTGTTCCTCAACTGTCCTACCAAATAGCCTGTGCTCCCAATCTAAATTAGCCAACTCCTCCCTCATCCCGTTGTAGTCTCCCTTGTTCAAGCATTATACACTGGTTTTAGATCTAACTATTTCATCCTCCATCTGTATGCAAATTTCAATCATACTATGATCACTCTTTCCAAGAGAATCCCTGACTACAAGATCATTAATCTTTTGAATTCTATCCCCATCTAAATAATAGTCTGCCCATTCATTTCTTCCCCCAAAGTGCAGGACGATACTCTTTCCACCATTGTATTTCATTTGCCACTTCTTTACCCAGTCCCCAAAACTATCTAAGTCTCTCTGCAGGCTCTCTGTTCCCTCAATGCTACCCACTCCTCCATCTATCTTTGTATCGTCGGCAAATTTAGCCACAAATCCATTAATCCCATAGGCCATATCATTGACTTACATCGTAAAAAGCAGAGGCCTCAACACCGACCCCTATGGAACTCCACTGGTAACCAGCAGCCAGCCAGAATAGGATCCCTTTATTCCACCTCCCTGTTTTCTGCTGACCAGCCAATGTGCTACCCATGCTCGTAACTTCCGTGCAATTCCATGGGCTGTTATCTTGCTAAGCAGCCTCATGTGCGGCGCCTTTTCAAAGGCCTTCTGAAAAACATGTACAACACATCTAGTGCATCTCCTTTGATACGTTGATGTCAAGTAATTTCAATTTCTGGCACTCTCCACCTCTGATCTTCTATGTGGACTGGCTCATGGACCTCCTGCTTCTTCCTCCTGTAGTCAACAATCAACTCTTTGGCCTTGTTGACATTGAATGAGAAGTTGTTGTTGTGGCCCCTTTCAACCAGATTTTCAGCTCATTCCTATATGCCAATTCATCACCACCTTTAACTCAGCCAAGAGTAGTGTCATCAGCAAACTTAAATATGGCATTGGAGCTGTATGTAAGCAAGGATTCTTATCTCCCCTGTCAGGCAGAAGGTACAAAAGCCCACATGATTCAAGGGCAACTTTCATCCCATTATTCTCAAACTCTTGAATAGACTTCTCATAAACTAAATGATGAACTCTTGATCTCACAGTCTACCTGGACCTTGTTTGTCTACCTGCACCGCACTTTCTCTGTAAGTGCGACACTATATACTGCATTCCGTTTTACTTCCACTACCTCAGTGTAATTATGCATAGCGTGACCTGTCAGGATGGCACACAAAGAAAATCTTTCCCTGTATCTTAATATACCATGTTACAATATTTATTCATTTATTTATTGAGATAAAATGTGGCCCTTCAAGCCATGCGGGCCAGCAACCCCCGATTTACACCTTGCCTAATCACGGGACAATTTACAATGACCAATTAACCTACCTACCATTACACCTTTGGAATGTGGGAGGAAACCAGAGCACCCAGAGGAAACCCAAGCAGTCAGGGGAGAATGTACAAACTCCTTACAGGCAGTGGCGGGAATTAAACCTGGGTTGCCTGTACTGTAAAGTGTTGTACTAGCCACTACACTATCGTGCCGCACCAATAATAGACCAGTTACTGAGATACGGTGAAAGTTCCCATATAGATGGTGGGGAGGGCTTCATCTGTGATGGACTGGGCTGAATCCGTCATTTTTCCATTGCTGGGCATTGATGTTTTCATACCAGGCTATGCTGTAACCCATTAGGTTACTCTCCATTGTACATCTACAGAGATTTATCAAAGAAAAAAAAACAGCATTGCTGCCAACTGCTTCCAGATTTGACCTGCTACATAGTAAAACAACTTACAGTAACATACACAAATTGCTGGAGGAACTCAGTAGGTCAGGCAGCATCCATGGAAAGGAATGAACAGTCGATGATCCAGGCTGAGAGTTTACAGTGCCTATTAACATACCAAACTATGTGTCTTTGGGAAGCGGAAGTAAACTGGAACTCCGATGGAAACCCGTGTGATCACTGGGAGAACAGGCAAACTTCACACAGATCAGCACACAAAGTCAGGATTCCCAGAGCTATGAGTTCACTGCCTTATCCACTGCCACCTCCAGATACAAACTTCTGCCAACTAGTTTCCAATAGCATTAAATTCACCAATTCACTTCCATAGAGTCAAACAGTATTACGGTGAAGAAACAAGCCACTCAGCCCATCTAGTCCGTGCCAAACTATTACTCTGCCTAGTCTGAGTTACCTGTACCTGAACCATAGCCCTCTATACCTCTCCCATCCAATTACTTAAACAAACTTCTCTTAAATGTTGAAATTAAATGTGCATCCATCACTTCTGCTCGCAGCTCATTGCACACTCTCAGCACCCTCCGAGTGAAGAAGTTCCCCTTCCTGTTGCCCTTAAACATTTCACCTTTCACCTTTAACCCATGACCTCTAGTTCTAATCTCACATGAGCTCAGTGGAAAAAGCCTGCTTGCATTTACCCTATCTAAGTTTTTCCTACACCATGCATAATCTTATATAATTATCAAATCTTCCTTTATTTTCCAACATCCCAGGGAATAAAATCCGAAGTTTCACTCAGCTGTCAGCAACTCCTATCAATTATTATTAATATCTAACATTCCTGCGCACTGTTTTATTCCATGCTGGTAACAATACTTCACAGTTTGCACATACTGCCAGCTATTCAACCAAACTGAGTACCCAACACTCATTGACACAGATTCTCCCACTTGAAGCAGAAGTACATAGATCCACAATTGTACTGAAGAAGCAGGTGTGACTCTGTATGGTGATGGACCGTTCACTGGGGTGGCCTCAGCTGAGACCTGTCAATGCTGGTACTGAGACCAAGAAAATGACATACCTTTACTTTACTATTCAAGCTGTTCCCTTAACTTAGGCTTACAGGTGCTGCAAACGCGCATCTTTCCCCATCTTCCGTCACCACCTTCTTTGCTGAGCATCACGCCCTATTTTATTTCCAAGTACTACAACTTAACCAGACGGAAGAGGAACAGCAGGAAGGCGTTGAGCATCAAAGTATTGGGTACCAGAGTTTGGATGTTATGTTGAACTTGTTTTGGATGTTTGCGAGGCTTAGTTTCGAGTATTTCATGTAGTTCTGGTCACTCGCCTACAGAACAGATCAAGTTCAAGTTTAGTTGTCATTCAGCCATACACGTGTATACAGCTAAAGGAAACCGTGCTCCTCCAGGGCCAGGGTGCAAAACACAATACATACAGTCACACACAATACACATAGTTACTATAGCAGATATAGTCACAAAAATAGTACGAGCACAAGTTCCTGAGTGATATGGCCTGAAGAATGATGGATCGTGGGATGTCATCCTGGAGCCATGTTTCTGCAAGAATAAGCACTTAGCAGTTCCTCATCTCATTCTGGCTCAGCTGCATATGAAAGCATATCAGCTTGCACTGCCTGATATCAATAAAATTGAAAGAGTCCAGAGAAAATTTAAGAGGATGTTGCCAGGACTTGAAGTCCCGAGATATCGTGAAAGGTTAAATAGACTCCCTTGAGTGTAGGAGAGTGAAAGCAGATTTGATAGAGTTATACAATATTATGAAGGGTAGAGACAGAGTAAATGCGAACTGGCATTTTCCACTGCGGTTGGGTGAGACTAGAATGAGAGATCATAGGTGAAGAATGAAAGGCAAAATATTTAAGGGGAACATGAAAGGGAACTTGCTCTCTCAGAGGGTGGTGAAAGTGTGGCACAAGCTGCCAGCAGAAGTGGTGGATGCACGTTTGATTTCAACATTTATGAAACGTTTGGATAAGTATCTGGAATTGAAGGATATGGAGGGAAATGGTCCATGTGCTGGCTAATGGGACCAAACAGAATAAAAGTTTAGCGCAAACTGGACAGACTGAATGGCTGTTTCTGTGCTGTAGTGCTCTATGACTCTATGACAAAAACTGAAATGGAAGTTCTTCAACAGGTCTCTTCATAAATTGAAGAGGAACACAACAGTTTGTTACAGACTCTGAAGTTCTGATGTCTTCCTTGCACAACAATCGGAGATCTTTTTGCCTTAATCGATTCCTTCTTTGCAGTGTGCAGATTCCAGCTGAAGAATTGTGCAGTGTAAAGACAACTATGATGTGAGGACTGGGATATGGTGGAAGAATATCAGGAGTGGAGGAGCTGCATGGTTGGGATTAATGGGATGAAAGAATAGGGAGTAGAGAAATTGGAATGTGCTGGAAAGATAAATAAGAGGCTGGGAAGATGGAGGTATGAAGGGGACAATGTGGTAGAAGCTGGAAAGATCAGTGCCAAGGTTGACAAGGGAGCAAATTGGAGAAACAATTGGTGGGGAGGGGTGAGTGGTTGTGGGGAGTTGGAGAGGGGCTGGTGATAGAAAGGTGAGCAAGAAGTTGAAGGAAGAGATCTAGAGGTCCAAAAAAAGATGGTAGAGTGGCATGGAGAGATCTGAGAGGCTACGGGAATGTCCATAGGGAGCCAAGACTCTCATTAGCAAGAATGGGAGTATAGATACAGGTCAGGTGACAAAAATGGAAACTGGATAGCTCAAAGAAAATTGTTGCCTTAGATGTGGGCAGTTGGAGGGTCTTTAACGAATGCAAGCAACTGGCACAATGCTCCAAATCAGACCCGCTCCACTATTCATGGCCCCCACCTTTCAAGGATCTTAAATGTGCAATCTAGTTACCACATGCTGCCAACCACTTGTTGTCATCTGATGTACAACCCTGTGTGTGTGTGTGTGTGTGTGTGTGTGTGTGTGTGTGTGTGTATCTATACAACTGGATCAGCATGGTAGTGTAGCTGTTAACACATTGCTTTACAACCCTAGCTGTAAGATCAGGGTTTGATTTTTGTCCTGCCTGTAAGGAGTTTGTACGTTTTCCCGTGACCACGCGGGTTTTCTCCAGTTATTCCGATTTCCTCACACATTCCAAAGATATGTGGTCAGGGTTGGGGTTAGTGAGTGGTTAGCACCAGAAGCATTGCCACACTTCTGAGCTACCAGCAGCACAATCCTTACTGATATGATTTGACACAATTGGCGCATTTCACTGTATGTTTTGATATACAATGGCTAAATAAAGCTAATCAAATAAATGAAAATCTACCCAGTAAATTTGAAGGTCATTTTCAACCAATTTTGCCTGGAAGCTAAAGCTCAGATCCTCTTATTGTGGCAAATTTACTGGGTTATCTATGTGAAGTAAGTCACTGGGTAGAAATGATCTTGTACCAGGAGAAAAGAAGAAAGACATATTTACTTTCTTTTTCCAATATTTTTATTAAATTTCATATACACAAATACAGATACAAATCAAACAAAATAAATTGAATTATGAAATACAATAATATGGTTAATTATATTATTAAAAAAATCTACACCCACTACCAAGACAAAGCTGGTTGGTAAAAAAAACAAAAGAAAAAAGGAGTACTTTACCATATAGTGTTTTATAATAATGCCCAGATCTATATTTTAATAACAATAACAATTCAAAGATTTTCAAAATAGTTCAGAAAGAGTCCCATAATGTTTGAAAATCTTGATTAGAATCAGAAATCGAACAACGAATCTTCTCTAAATTTAAACATGACATTAATGACATTACATCGCATAACCATTAAGCGCATGTGGGGGGGGGGCAATCTCCTTCCATTTAAGCAAGACTCCCCCCCCCCCGCCATAAGAGAAATAAAAGCCAATACCCGCAAATGAGAAGGCTCCAAAATTACAGCTCTTTCCTCAACAATACTAAATAAGGCAGTCAAAGGACTGGGCTTAAAATTAACTTTAAAAAGTACAGAAGAAGTTTGGAATACATCTTTCCAATATTTTTCAATGCTCGAACATGGCCAAAACATATGAATTAATGAAGCCTCTTCATTATTACATCAGTCACAATAAGGAGATATAAACGAGAGAGCTTGTCTTTAGACATATGAGCCCTATGTATCACTTTAAATTGTAGGAGGGAATAACGAGCACATAATAAAGAATTAACCATTTTGAAAATAGCCCAGGTCTCATCAGATAATGAAGTCTGTAAATCCTTTTCTGTAACTTTTTAAATTTTGTCTAAAGGAGTCATTCTCAGTCCCAACAACAGACCATAAATATAAGATATTGAACCATTATCAAAAGGTTTCAAATTAAGCATTACATCTATTTTGTAAGAAAACAATTTACATATTTGGGTGTAACAATCACTAAGAATTATAAAGATCTATTCAAAGAAAATTTTCTAACCTTAATGAATTATGTGAAAAAGGCACTTTCTAATTGGTCGCCTCTCTCTTTATCATTGATTGGTTGAATTAATTCTATTAAAATGAATATTTTACCTAAATTTATATACCTTTTTCAAGCCGTACCTGTTTTTATTCCTAAGTCTGTTTTTGATTCTTTAGATTCAATTCTTTCTTCCTATATATGGAAGAACAGAAAACCCCGATTAAATAAAGCCCACCTTCAAAAAAATTAAAAAGAATGGAGGCTTTGCTTTACCCAATTTTAGGTTATATTATTGGGCAATTAACATATGAAATCTCATGTTCTGGTTATATTATATTGTGAGGATTGTCCAATATGGATCTTTTTGGAAGCCAACTCTGTTACGAAATTTTCTATTATTTCTCTTCTCAGATCCTCTCTTCCTTTATCTTTAAATAAATTAACTGACAGTTTGTTGGTTAAACATACTTCGAGGATCTGGCTGGAGTTTAGAAAAATTTCAGTTTATTGAGATTTTCTCTTTCTAGTCCCATTTTTTCTAATTTTTTTTTGAGCCATCTACGATCGATCTGTTTTTTAGAGAATGGGATAGATTAGGCACTGAACAATTTCAGTGTCTGTTTGTTGGAGGGACCTTTCTTCTTTTGAGCAGCTCTCAGTGAAATGTCACTTATCAAATACTCACTTTTATCGATATCTACAGATTAGAGATTTTTTAAGATCTAAACTGCGTATATTTCCAACCATCCAGGATAAGAAAGACATATTTACCAACTCGTTAAAAGCAAAAGCTAAGCACACACACAAGTAGAGGATTCAGGTGAGAAATTTGATGGAACGGGTTGAATGATGTGCAATGAAATAGTTGGCTACCAGCAACTTGCCAGAAGGTCTGAATTGAAAGCAATGATGCATGAAGGACCAACTCCACATGGGTTTTATTTGCAACACTTGGACCATCCATAACTTCTTTTTTCTTTTGGCATCTGCCTGCGTGCGTGTGTGTCTGTGTGTGCGCGTCTGTGTGTACATGCATGCGTCCATGATGATGTCTTTTTCATGGCTTTTACAAGGCGCAGAGTGAGAGAGAGAAACTGTGTGACACGCCACTCCCCACACAGACACTTTTACAGCATTTTTCCCTCTTATTTTACTAGGTCGAGTTGCAATCTCAACATTCAACCCGGCACGGATGGAAAGCGTACTTGGGAGCGGACCCGACTGGTTTCGAACCCGGGAACCTCCGCTCCCGAGTCCAGCGCCGATGACATTGCTCCACCAGCCGGCCCCATCCATAACTTCTTAAAACTTACCGAGTCGGTAAGTTGGCAATGGTTTATTATTGTCACACGAAATGAAATACATTGAAAAGCTTTGTTTTCCAAACCATTATACAGCCATTATAAGTACATCAATGTAATACAAAGGGAAAAACAATAAAAGAATACAGAATATAGTGTTAGTTATAAAGATAGTGTCATACATCAAACTGACCACCAGAAGGAAGCAGAGGTGACAACGCCAACACTTCCTGCCCACTTACCTATTAGACTAATTATTGGTGCATTGTTATCCCTTGTGCCTTCTTTGTAGCCCTATATCAGTTCCTTGTCCCTTGTTTCTTTGCTTAGTCTTGGAGTCATCTTTTGTGAGTGAGTGTATGGCTTTGTTTCTAGTAAAGCCTTGTTGGATTCCACACCCCCTCCCCCTCCACCCCATCTAATTTCTCTGCAATTGGATTCACCACTATTCAGTGTGAGGGAAGTTAAAGCTAAAGAATTTCCCTAGTCAGCTATGACAGAAAATGCAGTGCAGCTAGGCAGTAAGATAGTGAGGGAGACTGTGAGATCAAGAGTTCTTTATCTTACCTGAACTCCATTCAAGAATTTTGTAAGAGCAGGACAGAAGTTGTATTGGTGGTGCATGTTCATAGGCTTTTGTACCTTCTGGCCAATTGAAGAGGAATGGAGAGAAAATGTCTGGGTGGGAGGGATATTTGATTATGTTGACTGCTTTCCCAAGGCAGCAGGAAGTGCAGACTGAGACAATGGAGGGGAGGCTGGTTTGCATGTGTAATGCCCTGGTTAAGATTTTACTGCTATACTGTAGGTATTTCATTTTAGCAGTTCTGTAAGAGCAGTCTGTTCTGCTTTTAGCATGTTTGGGTTTGAGCTAAAGATAAAGAGCTATGTTGTTCAACTTAAAAATGTTGTGTCAGCCAATCAGGATGGTGGTATTGGGAGGATGCTGAGTGGAGAAGTTTAGGTGGCGGACACTGGTGTGTATTGAGGTCTCTTTAGAGGGAGCTGGGAGAAGATGAGGGAAGATGGCTGAGGATGTTATTGCACTTGCACAAGGTGCTTTGTGTAGATGATTGACTGCAAGGAGGAAGGGCCAATACTCCTGTAGGAGAGCCCGATTGTTTGAGGTGGATTTCAAGTGTAATGTGGAAGGTGGTGTATGCTTTCACGCAGTCTGTGGGCCCAGTGCATGAGTTAAAGACAGCTTCAAGATGAGTTCCAACTTGTGCACATTTGGACTGGGTTAACCGTAATGGGGCCCTTTTTACTTTTTTTTCTCTTTCCTACTAACTGGTAACATTGACATTTGTAAGTATACTTTCTTTGTACACTGCATACAATTACAATCTGTTATTTCTTGCTGAGGCTAATGCATGGGGGCAATAGTTGCACAAATCAGCATTTGGGTGATCGAGACATTCCACCTTCCTGGTTTTAGTGGGACCCAAGTCATACTGACCCTAGATGTAGCGAGTTTGAGAAAAGTCATTTTCCTCACCACAGAGTCCAGTGGCTGTTAGCGAGGGGCTAACAAGCTGCATCACATGAAAGACTGGACTGTGTTCGCAACTCTCTGCAATTTCTTCTGATCCTGAATAGAGCAGTTGCTGTGCCAAGCTCAGATGTATCTGGATAGAGTGATGCATCAACAAAAGTTGGTGTGTGTCCTGCTAATTTTCCTTGGCCTTCTGAAGAAGGAGATTATGGAAGACGGGTAGTGGGGAAATAAGTTTGGAAGATGGAGGAAAGATGGTTACATCCTTATTTTGATACCTTAGACCTTCAATAATGCCAGGTTATTGAGATTAAAAAGAACATGGGGTGAAAGAGTTGTTGTTTTTTTCTCTATACTTCCATGGGTGCCACTCACAGAAAGACGTGAGGAGCCCTGAGGTCCAAGTGGTGGTATCTTGCTGGTATGCTTTCAGGAGAATTGGATGCATTCAATGTACAAATAAGTGGTTTATTGATCTCAGTTCTTGGAATATACGCAGTAGATTAAAAAGATCAGAATTTATCATTGAACATTTCATGACTTGGGAGCTTCTTAAATGTTGGCATTCAATTGAACTGGAAAGTACAGTAGTCAACCTGAGCACAACAAGCTCTCTCAAACCAATATAATTGTGCTACATAACTAGATCTAATGATGTTTATTCAGTTAATATTGCCAGTCATTGTTACAGAGTTAGTCCAAAACTATCATGCCAAATCTTTATCCCTTTATTTTAATAAAAATTATGATTGTAATTGCATTTGTACTGCATTCTGCAATACTGTATATGTGATTGTCAGAGGCAAGTGACAGCAATCATAAACACAAGAGTTTCTGCAAATGCTGGAAAACCTGAGCAACACACATGAGATTCAGGAGGAACTAAGCAGGTTAGACAACATCTGTAGAGGGGAATGAGTCACTAGCTCAGGACTAATGCAGACTCTTCAGCTCAAATATCAACTATTTATTCTGACCTGCTGCGATACAGCACAGAACAGGTCCTTCTGGCTGAAAGAGCTGTACCGCCCAGTAACCCACCCATTTAACAGTCGCTACACAGAATCCAGGCGTGAACTCCGGAAAGTCATTAAGGACGCCAAGAGGCAACATCAAGCCAAGTTGGAAGCCCAGGCTAACCAAAGGGATTCCAGTAGACTATGGCAGGGTCTAAATGAGATCACTGGGCACAAAGAAAAGGCTGGGAATATCAATAACTGTGGCGCTTCTCTTCCTGATGAACTTAACGTATTCTACGCAAGATTCGAACAGAAGAGGAGCGTCCCGCTCCCTCCGGATGAACCGGACCTGATGGCATCGAGATTCATCATCACCGAGGAGGACATTAGAAGGGCCTTCCTGAAGATAAATCCAAGGAAGGCTACGGGCCCAGATGGCGTCCCAGGACGGGGTCTCCGGGCCTGTGCAAGCGAGCCAGCTGGAGTGTTTGCTGACATCTTCAATGGCTCCTTGCTTCAGTCTAAGATCCCCTCATGTTTTAAGAAGACAACGATAATCCCAGTGCCGAAGAAGAGCAAGGTGGCATGCCTGAATGACTATCGACCTGTGGTTCTGACATCAGTTGCTATGAAGTGCTTTGAGCGATTGGTTATGACACACATCAACCACAGCCTACCAGTCAACCTCGACGCTTCGCAATCTGCCTACCGGAGCAACAGGTCAACGGCAGATGCCATCTCTCTGGCCCTACATTCCTCCTTAGAACAACTGGAGAATAAGGACACATACGTAAGGCTCCTTTTCATTGACTACAGCTCTGCCTTTAATACCATCATTCCAAATAAACTGATTCCTAAGCTCTGGAACCTGGGCCTTAGCACTCAGATCTGCAGCTGGATCTTCAACTTCCTCACAGACAGGACCCAGGCTGTAAAAATAGGGGACAAGCTCTCCTCTACAATCACTCTGAGCACCGGTGCCCCACAAGGCTGTGTACTCAGCCCCCTGCTGTACTCACTGTACACCCATGATTGTGTAGCCAAATTTCCATCAGACTCTATATATAAGTTCGCTGATGACACAACAATTGTAGGCCGTATCTCGGGTAATGATGTGTTTGAGTACAGAGAGGAAATTAAGAACCTGGTGGCATGGTGCGAAGACAATAACCTATCCCTCAACGTCAGCAGGACGAAGGAATTGGTTGTTGACTTCAGAAGGAGTAGCGGACCACATGACCCAATTTATAATGGTGGTGCACAAGTGGAACAGGTCAAAAGCTTTAAGTTCCTCGGGGTCAATATCACAAATGACCTAACTTGGTTCAACCAAGCAGAGTTCACTGTCAAAAAGGCCCACCAGTGCCTTTACTTCCTGAGAAAACTAAAGAAATTTGGCCTGTCCCCTAAAACCCTCACTAATTTTTATAGATGCACCATAGAAAGCATTCTTCTAGGGTGCATCACAACCTGGTATGGAAGTTGTCCTGTCCAAGACCGAAAGAAGCTGCAGAAGATTGTGAACACGGCGCAGCACATCACACAAACCAATCTTCCGTCCTTGGACTCACTTTACACCGCACGCTGTCGGAACAGTGCTGCCAGGATAATCAAGGACACGACCCACCCAGACAACACACTTTTTGTCCCTCTTCCCTCCGGAAGAAGGCTCAGGAGCTTGAAGACTCAAACAGCCAGATTTGGGAACAGCTTCTTTCCAACTGTGATAAGACTGCTGAACAGATCCTGACCCGGGTCTGGGCCGTACCCTCCAAATATCCGGACCTGCCTCTCGGTGTTTTTTGCGCTACTTTACTTTCCATGTTTCTATTTTCTATTAATGATTTATAATTTAAATTTTAAATATTTAATAATTTTTACTATTTTTAATATTTAATATTTGTAATCCAGGGAGTGAGAAGCGCAAAATCAAATATCGCCTTGATGATTGTACGTTCTAGTATCAATTGTTTGGCGACAATAAGGTATGAAGTATAAAGTATAACACTAGCCTAAGCACAGGACAATTTACAATGACCAATTAGTCTTCTAACCAGTACATCGTTGGACTGTGGGAAGATACAAGAACACTGAAAGAAACCTTCACGGTTCACAGGAAAACACCGCGTACAAACTCCTTGCAGATGGTGCCGGGATTGAACTTCCAACTATGAAATGCCCCAAGCTGTAATAGGAGCACACTAACTGTAACTCTGTGGAATGCACAGAAGCAGAATAAGGCCCTTCGGTCCATCAAGTCCACTCCACCATTCCATCATGGCTGATTTATATAACCATATAAACACATAACAATTACAGTAAAGAAACAGGCCATCTCGGCCCTTCTAGTCCCTGCCGAATGCTACTGTCACCTAGTCCCACAGACCTGCACTCAGTCCATAACCCTCCATTCCCTTCCTGTCCATATAGCTATCTAGTTTTACTTTAAATGACAATATCGAATCTGCCTTGACCACTTCTGCTGGAAGCTCGTTCCACACAGCCTCCACACTGAGTAAAGAAGTTCCACCTCATGTTACCCCTAAACCTTTGCCCCCAACTCTCAACTCATGTCTTCTTGTTTGAATCTCCCCTACTCTCAATGGAAAAAGCCTATCCATGTCAAATCTATCTATCCCCCTCATAATTTTAAATACCTCTATTAAGGTCTCCCCTCAACCTTCAATGCTCCAAAGAATAAAGACCCAACTTGTTCAACCTTCCTCTGTAACTTAGGTGCTGAAATCCAGGTAACATTCTAGTAAATCTTCTCTGTACTCTCTCTATTTTGTTGACATCTTTCCTATAATTCAGTGACCAGAATTGTACACAGTACTCCAGATTTGGCCTTACCAATGCCTTGTACAATTTTAACATTATATCCCAACTCCTATACTCAATGCTCTGATTTATAAAGGCCAGCATACCAAAAGCTTTCTTCACCACCCTATCCACATGAGATTCCATGAATCGGGAGGAGGAGAAGATGGCGGCACAACGCAGCCTCTCCGGTGATGAATATCTGTAATCTGTCAAGTAGGAGGCCGTGCACAATTCTGATTTAATGAAGGCAGACATGAGAGCATGGAGGGACATCTGGTGAAACTTCTGAAATGCCTGCTTCGCTGCCACTGCCACTATATGATCCGAAATCTCCGGAGGGGAAGGCCTCGAATCCTTGGCTTTGCCTGTTGCTTAGCGGCTGGGGTCGGGGTCGAAGCGCTCGGCAGAGATGGTGCTCAGTGCTCGGTGTCGGAGGGCTGGTTGGAGGCTCGAAGATTTAGGACGGACTCAGAGTCGGACTGTGGTCGGGTGCTTCCAGGACGCTGCATCGGCAAGTTTGCGGTGCTGGAAGCTCGTGGTAGGGAGAGTTTCTTCCTTCTACTGTCTGCGTGAGATGTTGGGGCTATCAGGACTTTGAGACTTTTTTTTACCTTGCCCATGGTCTGCTCTTATCAAATTACGATATTGCTTTGCACTGTTGTAACTATATGTTATAATTATGTGGTTTTTGTCAATTTTAGTCTTGGTCTGTCTTGTGTTTCTGTGATATCATACCGGAGGAACATTGTATCATTTTTTAATGTATGCATTTCTAAATGACAATAACGAGGGCTGAGTGTCCTCATAATCTAATCTAACCTTCAGGGAGCTATGCACCATTATTTGTAGATCCCTCTGTTCTACTGCATTCTTCAATGCCCTACCATTTACCATGTATGTCCTATTTTGATTGGTTCTACCAAAATGTAGCACCTCACATGTATTAGCATTAAACTCCATCTGCCATCTTTCAGCTCACTCTTCTAACTGGCCTAAATCTCTCTACAAGCTTTGAAAACCTGCTTTATTATCCACAACTCCACCTATCTTAGTATCATCTGCATACTTACTCATCCAATTTACCACCCCATCATCCAGATCATTAATGTATATGACAAACAACATTGGACCCAGTACAGATCCCTGAGTCACATCACTAGTCACCGGCCTCCAATCTGACAAACAGTTATCCACCACTACTCTCTGGCGTCTCCCATCCAGCCACTGCTGAATCCATTTTACCACTTCAATATTAATACCTAACGATTGAACCTTCCTAACTAACCTTCTGTGTGGAACCTTGTCAAAGGCCTTACTGAAGTCCATATAGACAACATCCAACGCTTTACCCTCATCAACTTTCCTAGTATCCTCTTCAAAAATTCAATAAGATTTGTCAAACATGACCTTCCACACACAAATCCATGTTGACTGTTCCTAATCAGACCTTGTCTATTCAGATAATTATATATACCATCTCTAAGAATACTTTCCATCAATTTACCCACCACTGACGTCAAACTCACAGGCCAATAATTGCTAGGTTTACTCTTAGAATCCTTTTTAAACGATGGAACAACATGAGCAATACGCCAATCCTCCGGCACCATCCCCGTTTCTAATGACATTTGAAATATTTCTGTCAGAGCCCCTGCTGTTTCTACACTGATTTCCCTCAAGGTCCTAGGGAATATCCTATCGGGACCCAGAGACTTATCCACTTTTATATTCCTTAAAAGCGCCAGTACTTCCTCTTCTTTAATCATCATAATTTCCATAACTTACTTACCTATTTCCCTTACCTTACACAATTCAATATCCTTCTCCTTAGTGAACACCGAAGAAAAGAAATTGTTCAAAATCTCCCCCATCTCTTTTGGTTCCACACATAGATGTCCACTCTGATTCTCTAAGGGACCAATTTTATGCCTCACTATCCTTTTGCTATTAATATAACTGTAGAAACCCTTTGGATTTATTTTCACCTTACTTGCCAAAGCAACCTCGTATCTTCTTTTAGCTTTTCTAATTTCTTTAAGATTCTTTTTACGTTCTTTATATTCTTTGAGCACCTCATTTACTCCATGCTGACTATATTTATTGTAGATATCTCTCTCTTTCCAAACCAAGTTTCCAATATCCCTTGAAAACCATGGCTCTCTCAAACCCTTAACCTTTCCTTTCAACCTAACAGGAGCAGAAAGATCCAGTACCCTCAAAATTTCACCTTTAAATGACTTCCATTTCTCTATTACATCCTTCCTATAAAACAATTTTTCCCAATCCACTTGTTCTAAATCCTTTTGCATGTCCTGAAGGTTAGCTTTTCTCCAAGCAAAAATCTCAACCCTACATGGGCCATGACATCTGGCTGCTCCCCACTCCCACTGCCTCAACTCCATTCTCCATTCTCCATTCTCCTGCCTTTGACTCACTTACTAATCAAGAACTTGCTGACCTCTGCTTTACAAATACCCAATGGCTTGTATACCCAATACCATTTACAGCCATCTGTGGCAATGAATTCCACAGATTCATCACCCTGTAGCTAAAGATATTTCTCCTCGTCTCTGTTCTAAGGAGATGTTCATGTACTCTGAGGCTGTGTCCTCTGGTCCTAGACTCCCCCACTATAGGAAACGTCCTCTGCACATTCACTCTATCAATTTTCAATAGGTTCACAGCCATTTTGTTACCTAACTCAGAAGCAATTGTGTCCCATCAAGGAATGACAAAATGTGAAATCAATAACTCCCTGCGCTGAACACTTTAGTGATTAAAAAAAAACTTTGTCAATAGAGTGCCCAAAAGGTGATATTCTATCACTCATCTGCTACATACCCCGCTCTGTGCCTTGTAATCACTGCTACCAATGCCAGTTGAGAGAAGCCGTGGGCAGGATGAATGTGTCAGCCAAGGCCGTCCTCTTTCAGCTATGACCCAAGGTGGATGTTCAAGATCAGTGGGGAAAGTATGTATACTTCTCTGGTCAAAAATAAAGTATGACATATTGGGTGATTTTGATGTCTTCATCAAACCACATGTGAAAGTGTTTGGAATACTTTAATGAAAATGGTGCTGCATTTACACTTTGTGGCTACTTTAATATGAATAACTAATCAGCCAATCATGTGGCAGCATCTCAATGCATAAAAGCATGCAGACATGGTCAGGAGGTTCAGTTATTGTTCAGACCAAACATCCGAATGGGGAAGAAATGTAATCTAAGTGACTCTGCCCGTGGAGTAATTGTTGATGTCAGGTGGGATGATTTGAATATCTTAGAAAATGCTGATCTCATGGGACTTTCACATGCACCAGTATCTAGAGTTGACAGCAAATGGTGCAAGAAATTAAAAAAATACAGTGAGCACCAGATCTGTGGGCATAAACCACCTTACTAATGGGAGAAGTCAGGGAAGAATGGCCAGACTGGTTCAAGCTGACAGGAAGGTGATAGTAACACAAATAACTATGCATTACAACAGTGGTCAGCAGAAGAGTATCACCGAATGCACAACATGTTAAACCTTGAGGTGGCTGGGCTACAGCAGCAGAAGATCATGAGCATACATTCAGTGGCAACTTTTATTAGATACGGGATGTACCTAATAAAGTGGCCACTGAGAGAATAATTCCCATTGAAAGCTTGGTTTCAGTGCAAAGTATTGACCTTAATCCATGATTAATTCCTAATGAAGTTAAAATGAATATCAGCATGTTTAGTACTCAGATGCTTTCATTGGATCATCAAGAGATGTGACCATGCTCCCATCTTCAATGTAACTGTGGGATCTGTTGGCTGGCAAGTAACAAGAAGCATAGAATTTATAAGGCCAGAGGGTCATGGAATCATGTCGCACAGAAACAGGCCCTTCAACACATGGTGTGCATGCCATCCATTCAAGATTCATGTTTATTTATCACATGTACATCCAAACGTACAATAAAATGTGTCATTACCAACACACTTGAAGGTGCATGGGGTTAGCCCAC
The DNA here is from genome assembly GCF_963921235.1 of Mobula hypostoma. Taxonomy (NCBI): domain Eukaryota; kingdom Metazoa; phylum Chordata; class Chondrichthyes; order Myliobatiformes; family Myliobatidae; genus Mobula; species Mobula hypostoma. Next base: position 122,501,779 of record NC_086097.1, read on the forward strand.
AGGTGTCAGCACACATTCCACTGCCAAAATAGCATGCCCACAATGCTCGGCAAAACAACACAGAACACAACTAAACACAATACAACAAGGAGCAAAACAAGCCCCATACCTCCCTCACAACCACAGACATACACAGTCCTTTAACCCCAAAACAGTTCTTTCTGTTTCCAGCCTCGGACTTGAACCTGTAAAAAATTAAACTGCATCTTCCTCAGCAGACTCACAGGGGTTCGCAGACTCAGTATCAACAATGAGCCTCGACTTCCAAGCTAAAAATTCACCCCTTGGCATCAATCCTAGGAGATTCCTATCTCATCATTTCATGAACTCAGTGGGTCATTGGAACTCATTCCTCCTGCCCGTACAGAACTCCAACTGCAAAACCTGCTGATCTTTCTACTCATCAACACTAATATTATTTACTAACAATAGGTCCACACACATCTATGCATTGGCAATTTCTTTTTGTCTAGATCATGGTAAATATCATCAGAGTATCAGCCTCCAAAACCTCTTCAGGCAGCTCACTCCAAATGCCAACCAGTTGGGTAAAAAAAAAATTGTACTCAGACCCCCACCAAACCTTTTACCTTTCACCTTAAACTTTGATTGAGGGAGATAGCATAAGGAAGTGGAGATCCTTCTGGTACAGATACAAAGACCTGTGCCTGCAGTGTGGAACGAGCTTGTGCCCCCTCGCACCACGCTGCAACTTGTCCCACAATCTCTCGGAATCGGAATCAGAATCAGATTTATTATAAGATCATAAGACCAACAACAATGAGCACTGGTGTGTGTTACCTTGACTCCCCCTTCCTGAAGTCCGCAATCAATTCTGTGGTCTTACTGATGTTGAGTGAAATGTTGCGACACCACTCAATCAGCTGATCTCCCTCCTGTACGCCTCCTTTTCACTATCTGAAATTCTGCCAACAGTAGTTATGTCATCGGCAAATTTATAGATGGCATTTGAGTTGTGTCTAGACACAGTTGTGCGTGTTTCTTGGAAGCATTCACATTAGAACAAAGAAACACAATAGAATCAATGAAAATCTACACAGAAAGATGGACAAACAATTTGCAAAAAAAGACAAGCTGTGCAAATACAAAAAGAAAACAAATAATAAAAACAATAAATAATTAAGTAACAAATAACATTGAGAACATGAGTTGCGGAGTCCTTGAAAGTGGGTACATAGGTTGTGGGATCAGTTCAGTTTTATTATTCTTACCGGTGCAGGAACCTGGTGATAACTGTGGGGCTAGCTTCTGGTGTAGTGGTATCGGCACTGGACTTCAAGGCAGATGGTCCTGAGTTCAAACCCAGCCAGGTCCCAACCTGGGCAGCAGCAGTACCTCTGCAGAAGAAAGGCCTAGCAATCTACTTCTGTACCTTGCCATGAAAACTCTGTGGATCCAGTGGTCCATGAGGTCACGAAGAGTTGGACTTGACTAAAACAACCAAACTTTATTTTTGACCAAATTGTTCATGAACCTGGTGTTGTGGAAGCTATGTACTTCTGTACCACCTTGTCAATGTAGCAGTCAGCATGTCCTGTGTGTTGGTGGTCCTTGATGTTGGATGCTGCTATCTTGTGTCAGCCCTTCCTGTGGGAAGGGCTTTGCCTGTGATAGACTGTGATAGACTGGACTGTGCTCGACACTTCTTGTAGGCTCTACAGAAAAGCCAACCCAAGTTCTCCTGAGCATTCATCACCTTCTAGTTAGCTACCCCACATAAAAAGCCGCAGTCACAACAGGACTTTCTTATGGAAATATGTATGTGGCCAATGTGTGTAGCCAAGCTAAAAATTCATAAGCACTTGCACAAATAACATCTTGCACATTGTGCTCCCCGTGGACTCAATGAAACTGTTGCATTTCCCATCCAGGACAACTTGTATGCTTATTATTGATGTAAGGCAGAATTACTAGTTAGCACATCACTTTATAGCACCAGCTATAGGATTGGAGTTTGATTCCCGTTGCTGCCTGTAAGGGGTCCCTACATTTTCCTCGTGACACCATGGGCTTCCTCCAGGTGCTCAGGTTTCCTCCCACATTTCAGAAGATGTGCATTTAGGGTTGGTGAATTATGGGAATACTACAAACGGTATGTTGACACTGGAAGCTGGTGACTCTTGTGGGCTACCCGCACAACTCTCACTGTTTTGATTTGACGCAACTGACACATTTCACTATATGTTTCAATGTACATGTGACAACTCAGTAAAGGTAATTTTTAATCTCCTTAAGGAGTCCCTTCTGACCGAGGATGAATTACTTCCATTGAGATTTATAGGTTCTGCAGTTAACGATGAAGCCATTTCAAAAACTGCAGACTCTGCCATGAGTTGGGCAAAAGGTGTTGGACACAAGCGACCATCAGGTTTTGAGGCCACACACAGGTTGGGGGAGCAACACTTCATACTCCATCTGGGTAGCCTTCAACCTGACAGCATGAACATTGATTTACCATTCTACCCCCCCCCCACCCCCCACTCGTTTTGTATCCCATTCTGGGTCCACCTCTCCCTTTCTCTCATCCACACCTGCCCACCACCTCCCTCTGGTGCCCCTACTCCTTCCCTTTCTTCTATGGTCTACTGTCTTCTCTTGTCATATTCCTTCTTCTTCAGCCCTTTACCTCTTTCACCTATCACCTCCTATCTTCTTACTTCATGCCCCCTCCCCCAACCACCGCATTCCCCCTCATCTGGTTTTACCAATCACTTGCCATTTGTGATCCATCCCTTCCTCCACCTCCTTACTCTGGCTTCTTCTCCTCTTTTCCAATCCTGACGAAAAGTCTCTGTCCAAAAACGTTGACTGTTAAATTCTTTCTATAAATGCTACCTGACCTGCTGAGTTCCTCCAACATTTTGAGTGTATTCCCTACGATTTCCAGTATCTACAGAACTTCTTATGTTTGTGATTGGCCCCTTCTGCTGCTTATACCTGGCTCCTGTATAGAGTCGATCAAATCACTTGAGCTACTCGATACCAAGCGTAATGGCGTTTCCGCACTTCAAAGGTGCCAAGGAAAGGCCAGTGACATCATGAAGTATCATATCCACCCCGCTGATGGACTGTTTGTCCTGGTCCCATCGGGGAGGAGGCTGTGTAACATCCATGTCAGGACCACCCTATTCAAAAACAGTTACTTTCCCCAAGCAGTAAGGCTGATCAACACCTCCACCCACGAACCCACCCCTTCACACCACCAACCACCAGTACTTTATCATTGTCTGTCAGTCATCTTATATACAGATATCCCTCTACCTCGCATCACCTTGTGGACATAAAATCAATTTATGTATGTAAGCTATCTTATGACTTTGTATGTATTATGTTTTTTTATTGTTGTGTTCTTTATCTTATTAGCTTCTTTTGTGCTGCATCAGATTTGGAGTAGCTATTATTTCATTCTCCTTTACACTTGAGTACTGGAAATGACATTAACCAATTTTGAATCTTGAATCTTGAATTTTGATCCTGTGTAGGCTAGGGATTCCTGGGAGTTATTGTTGAACTTTGCTTTTCTTCAAAGAAGCTTCGAACACATCTTTGAATCTCTTCCTTTGTCTATTTGGTAACTTCTTCCCACCAAAGGGCTCAGAATAGAATGTCTATTTTAGGAGAATGGTGTGTGAATCATATGGCCTATGCAACATAACTGACTGAGTAGAATGAGGGCCTCAATGCTAGGGATGGATTCCTGAGAGAGAATATGGAGACATAATAGATTGCAGATACTGGTGTATAGAGAGGAAACAAACAAACTGCTGGAGGAACTCAGTAGGTGACACAATGTCTATGGAAGCAGAAGTATAGTTAGAAACGTAGAAAAACTGCAGCACAATACAGGCCCTTTGGCCCACAAAGTTGTGCCGAACATGTCCCTACCTTAGAAATTGCCTAAGATTACCCATAGCTCTCTATTTTCTTAGCTCCATGTACCTATCCAAAAGTCTCCTAAAAGACCCTATCATATTCGCCTCCACCACTGTTGCCTGCAGCCCATTCCACGCACTCACCACTATCTGCGTAAAAAAAACTTACCCCTGACATCTCCTCTGTACCTACTCCCCAGCACCTTAAACAGCTGCCCTCTTGTGGCAGCCATTTCAACCCTGGGAGTAAGCCTCTGACTTTCCACACGATCAATGCCTCTCATCATCTTATCCACCTCTGTCAGGTCATCTCTCATCCTCTGTTGCTCCAAGGAGAAAAGGCCGAGTTCACTCAACCTGTTTTCATAAGGCATGCTCCCCAATCCAGGCAATATCCTTGTAAATCTCCTCTGCACCCTTTCTATGGTTTCCACATCCTTCCTGTAGTGAGGCGACCAGAACTGAACACAGTACTCCAAGTGGGGTCTGACCAGGGTCCTATATAGCTGCAACATTACCTCTTGGCTCCTAAATTCAATACCGTGATTGATGAAGACCAATACACCGTACGCCTTCTTAACCACATAGTCAACCTGCGCAGCAGCCTTGAGCGTCTTATGGACTCGGACACCAAGATCCCTCTGATCCTTCACGCTGCCAACAGTCTTACCATTAATACTATATTCTGCCATCATATTTGACCTACCAAAATGAACCACCTCACACTTAGCTGGTTTGAACTTCATCTGCCACTTCTCAGCCCAGTTTTGCTATCAATGTCGTGCTGTAATCTCTGACAGACCTCCACATTATCAACAACACTCACAACCTTTGTGTCATCAGCAAACTTATTAACCCATCCCTCCACTTCCTCATGCAGTTCATTTATAAAAATCACGAAGAGTAAGGGTCCCAGAACAGATCCCTGAATCACACCACTGGTGACTGACCTCCATGCAGAATATGACCCGTCTACAACCACTCTTTGCCTTCTATGGGCAAGCCAGTACTGGATCCACAAAGCAATGTCCCCTTGGATCCCATGCCTCCTTACTTTCTCAATAAGCCTTGCATGGGGTACCTTATCAAATGCCTTGCTGAAATCCATATGCACTACATCTGCTGCTCTTCCTTTATCAACGTGTTTAGTCACATCCTCAAAAAATACAACCAGGCTTGTAAGGCATGACCTGCCCTTGACAAAGCCATGCTGACTATTCCTAGTCATATTATACCTCTCCACGTGTTCATAAATCCTGCCTCTCAGGATTTTCTCCATCAACTTACCAACCACTGAAGTAAGACTCACTGGCTTATAATTTCCTGAGCTATCTCTACTCCCTTTCTTGAATAAGGGAACAACATTCGCAACCCTCCAATCCTCTGGAACTTCTCCCGTCCCCATTAATGATGCAAAGATCATTGCCAGAGGCTCAGCAATCTCCTCCCTCACCTCCCACAGTAGCCTAGGGTGCACCTCATCCAGTCCCAGCAACTTATCCAACCTGATGCTTTCCAAAATCTCAGTTGTTGTTTTAAGTTGTGACTGAATTGGGACTGAGAGCCCAGTGGGGTAACAGCCAGTATAAAGAGGGGAAAGGGACAGTTAAAACCTAATTTTGGTTTATATATCCTTCCTAAGGATTTGGATAGGTGGCGGGTTGAAGATACATCTCTACCAAAGGAGGTGTAAAATGCTCCTTCCCTCTACTAGTCTGCAGGTTACCCTTGGGCAAGGGGTAGCCCTGCTTCACCCCCTGACATGAAGGTCACATGAAGTCATGGGAGCAAGGAGTGGATGGTCATATTAACAGCTGGTGCTTATCACAGTTCCTGGTTATGCGACCTCTGATGCCAGGGAGATGATCCCTTAAGGGTATTGATAATGGCTGGGGTCACCCATTTTGTCAAGACACTGTCCAGAAGAAGGCAATGGCAAATCTCTTCTGTAGAAAAATTTGTCAAGAACAATCATGATCAAAGACCATGATTACCTACATCATCAGACACAGCACATCATGATGATGATGAAGAGGAGGATTTGGAGAATTCTTCTAGAAGCAGCTTTGATGATTTCTTTCCAGATCTTGGAATGGAGCTGAAGGTAATCCAGATCTTGGGGCTGAAAGTAATCCGGGTCTTGGAATAGGAGCTGAAGGTAATCCGGGTCTTGGACGAATGCAATGGGGCAAGTTGGTTGAAGGGACTTTTAACTTGTAGATGTTCACCAGGTCCCTCATTACTCTTTTGATAACAACATTTACTAAGTGAAATCATATTTCTCCTTCACTTATGTGAAAGCTGGCAAATTTATGCTGGTTACCACTACAAGAGAGGAACAATGTGGGAACTTGGGAAGGGAGCCCATTGTTAAAGCTTTCAAAGTCTTAAAGTCATAGAGCACTGCACCACAGAAACAGGCCCTTTAGCCCATCTAGTCCATGCCAAACAGCTATTCTGCCTGGTCCCATTGACCCGCACCTTTGTCTTCCTCCCATCCATGTACCTACACAAATTTCTCTTAAGTGTTGCAACTAAAACCACATCCACTGACAGTATGCTCCACACTCTCACCACTCCCTGGGTGAAGAAGATCCCCCTCAGGTCCCTCTTAATTATTTCACCTTTCACCCTTAACCTGTAACTTCTAGTTCTAGTCTCACCCAACCTCAGTGGAAAAAAAAGACTGCATTTATTTACCTTATCAATACCCCTCATAATGTTATGCCTTTGTGCCCGACGCTGGCCCCCTAGGCCTGAGTCAGCGTAGTAGTAGTAGTCATAATGTTATCTGCTTGCATCAAATCTCCTCTCATTCTCCTACGCTCCTAACCTGATCAACCTTTCCCTATAAGTCAGGTTCTCAAGTCTTGGTGACATTATTATAAATTTTCTCTGCACTCTTTCAATACAATATTATTGATATCCTTCCTGTACGTAGGTGAGCAGAACTGCACACAATACTCCAAATTCAACCTTTCCCTATAACTTTGTCTGCTTTTGAAAGCAAAGAGGTGAAATTAATTTGGAAAGACAAAGGACAAGCATGTAGAAAGAAAGGTCAACTTGTGATGCCAGGGTGGGAGCGGGGGGGAAGTGAAGATATTCCAGGATCACAGGAAAAAAAAGATTTGCGACAAAATTACATTCAATTCTTTTCACTATACTAAGCAATGAACATATTCCCTGGTAGCACACACCCAAAGCTCACGCTGATTCTCTGCCATCAGAATGCAGTCAGTCACAGCTTTTATTCAGCTCTTTACCTCATATGTTCCAGATCATCTGCTCTGCATTCCTGCTGTAAGTGACCGCAAACACAAACCAATGCTCTGTTTTTTTTATGTCTCTGCACTATTCCAGCAAGCTAGCAGAAAGCTAATAAAAAAGATTATAGCCTTTTTACTACTAGGCTTCAAAATGCTCTCTTTCTTTACTGCAGTTTAAGAATGAATATCCTCCAGCCTTTGTCTGCTCTGCCATCAAAGCTATTACAGTAGAGAAGAGAAAAGTTCACCCTCTTTCAGCGTCTGTGGTGGATCTATTTCCCTTCTTTCCTGAAGTCAATGCCTTTGTAATTATCAGTCATCTCACCCATTTGTCCATGTAAACCATCAAGTGAGTGCTGGGAAGAGGAGATCTCAATCTGTCATCACCACAATTCACAAGCAAGTCACTTCCAACAGGGAGAGTGTCGGATGGTGGACAGCAACACAAGTCCAAGCCAATTTTGTTACATGTTGTGTACTTAGTATTTCAATAATAATTGAGTAATATTGTAAATATACTGTTTGATTAAGCATTCTTTGTTGTTTATATAATTCATTCTTAGTTATATGTAAAAGTACTGTACATGAATGGCATAGGTTTCATTATGCCATCACGTAATTTGTGCACACCTCTTCACTAAGAGTAAAAATGAAGCACTGACACATTATTCCCAGCACTGTTTTTTTTCTTTCAATAAGTTTTATGTCTTAGAGTCACTAAACATAATAATGACAGCAAGTAAGGTTTAAAAAGAACTGGAGATAATTACCTACCCGGTGAAGAGAACACGCTTCTTCCTCAAAATGTAAAAAATACTTTTGAGTTTTTAAAAAAGCACAGTGAGACATTAAAATTCTTAAAAAGGGCATCATGTGGTTTCTTCAGAAAAGGAAAGATGATCAAATAAAAGAAAAGACAGAATATGGATGAAATTAACGGGTTCATAAACAGTGAATATCGAGTGATAATGAGAAATTTTAAAAAGCAGATATATCTGACTAAATTAGAGAGATAAACAAATTTGATTTTATAAGAGATAACTGGATATTGTATACTGAGTGAGTTGAGCAATAGTTTGAAGCAAATGAAATAGCCAGTGAAAAATGAGCACCAAATTTGCTGAGTTCATTGGGTGGAAGAGTACACAGTTTGCTTAGAATTTTGACTGCTCCAACTAAACCAGCCAAAATGAATTTTGTTGGTATTATGAAAGTATTGCTGGAACATTTTGAACCAAAACCATCGTTGGTTGCAGAATGCTTTAGCTTTCATAAGTGGAATCAAAAGGAAGGAGAGTACATTTCAGCTTTATGTGGCTGATTTGAATAGATTGTTTGAGCATTGTAAGTTTGGCAGTGGGTTTAATGATGCACTGAGAGATCATTTAGTTTTGGAATCTTACAAGACAGCATTCAAAAATAGCTCCTAACTGAACCACAATTAACATTCAAAAGAGCAGCTGAAGGTGCTGTGTTAATGGAAATAGCAATTAGAGACGCAATTGAGTTGCAGTCAGGAAGGCAAGTGAGAATGCACAAAATTGTAGCATTTAAATGGAGGCCAGACTGGTTGAACAAAGAGGGTTATAGTTGTGGCAGGGGCTCACGTGCACCAGAACAATGCAGCTTTAAAGGCAAAACTTTCAGAAAATGCAACAAAGTAGTACAAACACAAAGAGCATGCTGGGTAAAAATAAATGGACAGCACAAGGAAGAGGAAGAGCTAAAAAGTCAAATTCCAGTTTCAAAAAAGGCACTAATCTGCAACGTGATCATGAGTGACACAGGACTGAGTAGCCTTGAAATTGACAATGTGAAAAGTAACAATAGACAAGCAATATGGCTTACACCAGAAGTGAATGGCAAATTAATTAAATTGGAATTGGAGACTGGCTTGGCTGTTTCAATTATTCCACAAAATGAGTTTGAATGGCATTTCAAAGATACTAAACTGAAGCCTGCAGATATCCAACTAAGAACTTATACCAGAGAAAAAGATAACTCCTGTGGTAAAGGCATTCATAACAGTGAAATACAATAACCAATAAACCACATTGGGCTTGATTGTGATAAACACAGGAGTGCCAGCATTGTGGGGTTGTGAGTAGCTGAGTCAACTACAAGTGACTGGAGACCCATCCACAATTTGCATGCCACATGCCATGTAATAGAGACAATTGAAAGTGAACTAAGAAAGGTACTGGATGATGCCACAGCAGTGTAACAGAACGGCACTGAAGATGTCACACTAAAGTTTCACAAAGCCCATCTAGTTCCTTATACCATCTGTGAGAAAGTAGCTAGTGAGATAGATGGCATGGAGGTTGAAGAAATTATTTCTAAGGTTGAGTAGAGCCCATGGGCAATGCCGGTGATCCCAGTAGCCAAGAAGAATGAATGGGTCTGTCATGTCAGGATCTGTGGTGATTGTAAGGTCACCATCAAATTCGTACTGAATGTAGATCAACATCTTTGGGCCAGGATAGAGAATATCTTTCCAAATCTTTCTGGAAGCAAACACTTCAGCAAAGTGGATTTAGCTGAGGTCTGCCTACAGATGGAGATAGAAGAAGAGTCCAAAATTTTTCTGTCCATAAGCACTCACAAAAGGCTTGATTGCAATCTAGCAGAATGCGATGGACCAGGTGCCACAAGGCTGCCCAGGCACTCAGTGTTACCTGGATGACATCATTGTTAGATTAGATTAGATTAGATTATGAGGACACTCAAGTCCTTGTTTATTGTCATTTAGAAATGCATGCGTTAAAAATGATACAATGTTCCTCAAGAATGATATCACAAGAAACACAGGACAAACCAAGACTAAAACTGACAAAACCTCATAATTATAGCATATAGTTACAACAGTGCAAAGCAATACAGTAATTTGATAAAGAGCAGACCATGGGCACGGTAAAAAAGTCTCAAAGTCCCGATAGACTCATCATCTCACGCAGACGGTAGACCGGAGAAACTCTCCCTGCCATGAACCTCCAAGCACCACAAACTTGCCGATGCAGCACCATTGGAAGCACCCAACTGCAGCGGACTCTGAGTCCATCGGAAAACTTCGAGCCTCCAACCAGCCCTTTGACACCGAGCACCGAGCATCATCCTTTGCCGAGCACTTCGACCCTGCCCTGGCCGGCAAGCAACAAACAAAGCTGAGGACTCCGGGCCTTTCCCTCCGGAGATTTCAGACCACACAGTAGCAGCAGCAGCAGTGAAGCAGGCATTGCAGAAGTTTCACCAGATGTTCCTCCGTGCTCTCACGTCCGTCTCCATCAAATCAGGATTGTGCACGGCACCCTACTTGACAAATAACAGACATCACCACTGGAGTGGCCGCTGCGAGTTGTGTCGCGCCGCCATCTTCTTCTCTCCTCTTGTTACCGGTAAGGATGACAACGAATTTATACAAAATCTCAAGACAGTGTTCAATAGATTAGAAGATTATGGGCTCAGAGCACAATGCAACAAATATGAATTCTTTAAGCTGAGGATCACTTACTGTGATCACATGTGTGCTGAGAAAATTCAAGCAGTGGTGGATGCCCCAAGGCCAAAGGACGTGTCACTGTTGTGGTCCTTTTCAGGATTTGTCAATTACTGTAACAGGTTCCTGCCAAACTTGGCTACTGTGCTCCACCACCTGAACTCATTAGTACAGGTTGGGAAGAAATGGCAATGGACAAAGCAGTGTGAGGTGGCTTTCCAAAAGGTAAGGAAATAGTGACATCAGAAACTGTACTCACACATTATGATCCACATCATCCAGTGAAGCTTACCTGTGATGCCTCACCTTATGGTGTAGGCACAGTCATGTCACAATTTACAGTGATTGAAGTGAGTGCTCCATAGCCTTTGCCCTTACTGCTGCAGACAAAAAATACTTTCAGATTATCAGAGAGACCTTGAGTCTAGTTTGGGACATAAATCATTTCAACCAGTACTTGTATGGGAGGGAGTTTACCTTCATTACGGATCATCAACCACTAGTGTTCATTTTCAATCCTCAACACGAATGCAGAGTTGGGCTCTGTTTCTTGCAGAACACAGTTACAAAATCAAATTCCATAGGATGTCTAATTATAGAAATGCTGATTGGCTGTCCCATTTACCATTGGATAAGGAAATAACTGAAAAATTTACAAAAGAGGACACTCCTCTTGACATATTCTCCCCAATGCAAATCAAAAATCTCCCTAATACAGCTGAGATGATCCAAAGGGAAATCAGAAAATGCATCACTGTCTCAGGTCTACATGGCCATCCAAAATAGCTGGAATGAGCAGCAAAAACTCTAGTCCCCTCATTTTTACCAGTGCTAGGATGATCTTGCACTTGACGGGTTGCCTTACGTGGGGATTGAGAGTTGTTGCATCATCATAGTTGAGGGCTAAAGTGTTAGAGGAGCTACAAACAGGTCATCTGGGTGAGGCATAATGAAAGCATTGGCTTGAAGCTTTGTCTCGTGGCCTGGGATAATCGGCAGATCAGGCAGCTCACTATGCACTGTTCAAGATGCCAACTTGTGAAGAGGATGCCAGAAGCAGCTTCACTCCATCCCTGGGAATGGCCTGCATTTCCCTGGCTTATGGATTTTGCCAGACTATTCATAGGCACAAATTTCTTGGTAGTAGTAGATGCAGCTACGAAGTGGCCAGAAGTGCTCCCAATAGCTTCCACTAAAGCCTCATGCACTGTTGATGTGTTGAGAGGCCTCTTCTCAAGGATTGCTGTTCCAGAACACTTAGTTAGTAACAATGGACCACAGTTTGTTGCAGAAAAGATTGAATCATTCCTGAAAATGAATGGAATAAGACCTATTATATCTGCACCATACCACGCAGCTAGAAATGGCTTGGCAGAAAGGTTTGTTCAGAGTTTAAAAACACCTGCTAGCAATGTCAGCAGAACACACTACACTAACACTGAATCAAAATCTCACCAAATTCCTCCTTGCATATCGCAAAGCGACACACTCCACAACCAACAACTCACCAGCTATGCTGTTCCTGTGTTGTCCTTTGCAGTCGTGCTTGGATCTCCTCAAACCCAATCTCAGAGGGAGAATGCAGGACAAACAGCTGAGACAAATTGAGGGCTCTTCAAACAAGGAGGTTTGATGTTTCACTCCTCGACAAACAGTCATGCCGAGGGACTATAGAGGTGATCAAAAGAAGGTACTTGGAAAGGTTAAGGACAGACCTGGACCACTCTCCTGTACAGTAGATATTGTGTCTGAAGTCATCTGGAGATGACACATTGATTGGTTGAGGAGAGCAGAGCCAATTGTTAGAGAAGAAATCTGTCTAGAACTTTCAGAACCACTTCTTTCAGTCCCAGAGTCAACTCCTACAAACATTACAGAGGAGGCCCCACAACCTGAAATTGTTTCACGTTCACAATTCTCATTTGCAGAGCAGAGTGACCCCTCCCCCACCCTTCTCAGGAAAGATGATATCCTGCAAGGGTAAGAAATACTCCACAGTGATTAAATCTTTAAGCCTGAATGGGAAATTTAAATTTACTACACTGTGGATGACTCTCTAGTTGTTTTATATGGTATGCTGTGTGCATAGCTGAGATGCATACTGTATTGAGTTGGAGTTTATAGCTAACCATAAACTTGTTGTTTACATAATTCATTATAGGTTGTATGTTAAAGTACATGAATGGCATACATCAGTTTGCCACCACATCATATGTGTGTACTCCACTAAAGTACAGACAAGTTACTCTCGACTCTGTGTTTTTGTTTCAAGTAGTTTTATGTTTTGGAGTTACAAATCGTAACACATCTAACTTTGTCTAACCCTGTCCATCACAGGGAAAGCCCTCCCCACCTTTTGAGTACATCTACAAGGAGTGCTGCCACAAGAAAGCAGCATCCATCATCAATTACTCCCACTATTCTGGCCATGCTCTTTTATGGCTGCTACCTTTGGAAAGGAGGTACAGGAGCCTCAGGTCCCATACCACCAAGTTCAGGAACAGTTATTACCCTACACTCATCAGATTCCCAAACCAGTGTGGATAACTTCATTCACCACAATGTTGAACCGATTCCACAACCTACAGACTCACTTTAAAGGGCTCCACAACTCATGTTCACAGTATTACTTATTTACTTATTTATTATCATTGTTTTTTTCTCAGCTCAAGCTGGTAAAGCCTGAGATACGGGCATAGCCAAGCATGCTCGTTTCTCAATTGCTAGGAACATTCAAGCTATTCTAGTGGTGTTTACTATTGTGGCTTTCTGAAGATGTACATAAATACTGCTCCATATAGGCCTCATTGTTTAATGCTAATGTGTAGTAAATTTAGCCTGATATCAGTTGGGGAAATGTGTACCTTGTTCATACCCCACAGTCTTTCAATTCCTTTTTTAATTCAGTATATTGCTGTTGTTTTTCACTTATTGATTTCTGTATGCTATGTGTGTTTGGAATGGGTATATCTAGTAAGTAGGTTGTTCTTGCTTGTTTATCCTGTAATTTTATATTTGGACGGTTATTATGGATTGTCCTATCTGTAATAATGGATCAGTCATAACACAGTTTGTAGGACTCTGACTCTAAATCTGGATCAGTCTTGTATTTATAGTAAAGTATAATGATTTCATGAGTTTGTATTTTAAAGCAAGATTTTGGTGAATGATGTTTGCCACTTGATAGTGCCTGTGTGAGTAATCAGATTCAGTTAAACTACTGCAGTAGATTATTGTGTCTTTTGTATTTGCAGTTTAACTCCTTTTGCACATTGGTTGTTTGTAAGTCTTGATGTGTAATTTTTCATTGATCCTATTGTAGTTCTTTCTGTGAATGCCTGCAAGAAAATGAATCTCAGGGCAGTAAATGATGACACATACATATACGTACCTTGATAATAAATTTACTTTGAACTTCAAGGTACTAAATTCACTTACATGTGCTGTGGTTGGCCACTGAGTAATGGCTATTGCTGGATCTCCCTGATCCATTTGCTGTCATCTCACTGGCAGACCTCATAAGGAAGTTCTTAACATCTATTTTATACTAAAATCTTACTTGGAAACAGGGTCTCCACTATCTCCCATTTTTATTTGTGCTAAGTATTCACTATTGTGCACAGAGGGCATTGTACACAAAATGCTTCGAGCAATGCTTTTTTTATAATTTAAATTAAAACAGTTATCTTATGAGATATCTCTGGCATCTTTTTCATTCTGTTTGGCTTTGTGAGGTGCATTAAGTTAGCTTGTGGGCACTCTACAATATTACATGCCATATTAGCTGATTTGCTGCTGCCTAAGATTTTCAGTAGCAAACATCTCCTCTGAAGCAATTCTAAATCGTTTGTAGTGCTATGACTATGGCAACAAGAATATAAATGAACAGTAGCATTTAGAGGAAAGCAAAATCCTGCTGTAAGAATAAAGGGAAGCGGGTTTGAAAGGCAGACAGTCACCCTCGTTCAGAAGTAGACTGATTTATGTTAGCTCTTGGCTGTGGTAGTTTCTCTTGAAGTTTAAAACATTGTAAATAAATCTGATCAAAGGCTGTGACAGTCATATTGTAAGTGTTGGCAGCTATTGTTAAGCACTGAGACCACTTGCCTATCAAAGAGTACATAGTATGATGTAAGAGTGATGTGTTGAGAGAATAACAGCTCAGAGTGCAATTTGGTGAATTAATACATCAATCCAGTATATAATTGCAAGCAAATTCAAAGCAGAGAATATTTGTGCTCAAGGCGATAGCTACAAAAGCTTGCCAGTTCCACCATGGACACTAGACTCCCAACATCATCGAGGGCACCTTCAAATGGCGTTGCCTCAAAAAGGCAACATCCAACATTAAGGACCCCACATCACCCAGGACAGGCTCCCTTCTTATTGCTTCCATCAGGGAGGAGGTACAGGAGCCTGAAGACACACACTCAACATTTTAGGAGTAACTTCTTCCCCTCTGCCATCAGATTTCTGAATAGTCAATGAATCAATTCATGAACACAACCTTATAATTTATTGCTTTTTTAAGTATTGTTCTGTACTGTTGCCACAAAACAACAAATTTCACACCATATTCCAGTGATATCAGACCTCATTGTGAGAGTGGACATAGCCTCAAGATTCGTGGGTGCAAATTTAGGACGGAGATAGGAAAGAACTGCTTTTCCCAGAGAGTGGTGAATCTGTGGAATTCTCTGCCCAATGAAGCAGTGAAGGCTACCTCAGTAAGTATATTTAAGACAAGGTTGGATAGATTTTTGCATAGCAGGGGAATTAAAGGTTGTGGGGAAAAGCCAGGTAGGTAGAGATGAGTCCGCGGCCGGATCAGCCATGATCTTATTGAATGGCAGAGCAGGCTCGACAGGCCAGATGGCCAACTCCTACTCCTATTTCTTATGTTCTTATGAATTATGGTTCTAATTCAGGTTTGTTTAAGTTTCATTCCAGGAGACTGGACAGTGTCATGATGCTATTTTTCATCACGACTCAATGCTTGAAGGACAGGAAGGGGAAAAGCCATGACAAGAAGTTTTCTACATTGTCAGATTGGAAGCAATTTCCACCTGGGTGACAAAAGGAGATCTTTTTCATTAAAACTGTTAAGATATCACCAACAGAAGATGTGTGGAATCACAGGCCAAAAGAATCAAGGAATGAGAACGAAGGACCTGGAGGAGGCCATTCATCCCCTTGACCCCAAACTAGCATTCAATGATTTAGTGAATGATGTGGTTGAACAGGGCAGATTTGGATATAGATTCCTGCATAACCTCTGAATTGTTTTTATCTCATTCTGTGTTTATTTCCGGTGATGCTGAATGGGCTACTAGTTCATTATTTCCGCCCCCCCCCCCCCACTTTTCCATTATCACACAGTCATAATTTGTAAGGATTTTGGTCAGGCAAAAATGCCTGCTTGTTACATTCTAACATCTGAACCAATACAAGTGATCTTTGCTGTACTCGTGATGCTTTCCTGCAAGAAATATACTCAGTAGCTACCTTATTAGGTACACCTGTACACGTGATTGTTAGGGCATTTATCTCATCAGCCAATCATGCGGCAGCAATTCAATGCATAACAGCATGCAGACATGGTCAAGAGGTTCGTTTGCTGCTGTGACCAAGTATCAGAATGGGGAAGAAATGGCATCTGAGTGACTTTGACCATGGAATGATTGTCGATTCCAGATGAAGTGGTTTGATTATCTCAAAAACTACTGATCTCCTGGGATTTTCATGCACAATACTCTCTAGAGTTTACAGAGAATGATGTGTACAACAAAAAAAAGATCCAGTGAGTAGTGGTTCCATAGGTGAAAGTGCCTTGTCAGAGGAGAGTGCCCAAACTGGTTCAAACTGACAGAAGAACATCTCTGAATGCACAACATGTTGAACCTTGAAATAGATGGGTTACAGCAGCAGAAGACGATGAACGTATACTCAGTGACCACTTTATTAGGTAGAGGAGGTACCTAAAAAAGTAACCACTGAGTGTAAGGCAAAGCTCTTAATCCCAGAGGCTGGAATATTTGATTGTTCCAATGGGAAATTATTTTAAGGTTACCTGGAGGAAGAATGGAGCAAACTGCCACCTTTAACTTGGAGGACCTGTGGAAATGTGGTGTGCTGCACCCAGAAGGTCTATAATACATAGTTTTATAGGTCTATAATACACAGAGACAGTGGTGAGTATCCTGACTGGTTGCATCACAGCACAGTAAAGGAAAACACTACAGAAAGTGGTGGATACAGCCTAGTCCATCAGAGGCAAAGTCCTCTCCACCATTAGGAATATCTACAAGGGGCGCTGCCACAAGAAAGCAGCATCCATCGTCATGGACCCCCACCATCCATTGTGATGGACCCCCACCATCCAGGCCACACTCTCTTCTTGCTACTGCCATCAGGAAGGAGGTACAGAAGCCTTAGGTCCCTCACCACCAGGATCAGGAACAGTTATTACCTTAATCATCATGCTCTGAACCAGTGTGGATAACTTCAAGAACCTCAGCTCTGAACTGATTCCACAACATACAGACTCATTTTCAAGGACTATACAATTAATGTTCTCAGTAGTTATTTATTTGTTTGTTTATATTGTTACATACTCCGTAACTGGGTTGCCAAACCAGCAGGAATGGAACGCTTGTTGGAGTCTGGATTACTAGGAACTAATAAAGTTTAATTAAAGAAATAAGTAATACAGTACAATAATCGTAAGGATATAAATGTAACAGGTTAGCAATGATAATACACACATATACACAGAACTAGGGTAATAGGAATCAGCCGAGCTCTATCGCAGTTTAGGGGTAAAATGATCAGTTTTAAGTGAAGCAGATTTCAGTTCAGTTTAGTGCAGTTCGCAGTAATCGCTGTTGTTGTACCGTTGGAGAGAGAGAGAGAGAGAGAGATGCAATTTGGTTTCAGGCAGACCTTTTGGATGTCTTCGCAGTTGGTTTCAGGCAGACCCTTTGATGTCTTCTATCCCACTGTGGTCACCGACTGTGACCCCTCCGTTCCAGATACGATCGTTCTTCCGTGGTGAACCCGGCGCTCAGGCAAGGGCGGACACACACCCCAGGTTCCCACCGATCGTACCTTTACACTCTGTGAGCCTCTGGTCGGTTCCCGCAAACCGGACCTCCAAACTTTCACCAACTTGTGGGGGCACACTACTCTTTCCAGGGTCTCGTGGTCATCGTGCCTTAGCAAACCTGCTCCTTTTATCCCCCTGCTGGGGTATCACCTGTCCATCATACTTCAAACAGTTCAGTTTCAAAGCAACCGGTCTGTCAATAGCTGAATTGTGTTTCTTTTCAGTTTATCCCTCTCTTCTCCCTTATTAGCATTTTGAATGTTTCTCCATTGTCTTTCTTATCTCTCTCATTAGCATCATCAGTCCGGTACCTCTGCTGGGCGTCACACATGACAATATATTTACACAATTTGCCATTTGCACATTGGTGGTTTGTCACTCTTTGTTTATGTTTAGCTTTTCATAAATGCTATTGTATTTCCTTATTTTCCTGTAAATTCTTGCAAGAAAATGAATCTCAAGGTAGTAAATGGTGACGTATTTACTCCAGTGTCTTCCAATGTTGCTGGTTTATTTCCAGCAAGGCTTGTGTGCTACCAACAGTACTAATCAAGTTTGCAGTGTCCTTCTTGCTGACATCACACACTGGTTAATGCAACCTCGGTGAGTCCAATAACCCAAATGCCAAGGATTCAATTTAATTCATCTGCTGGAATCCTACTTCCCACCTTACAAAATGAGATGCACTGCATCTGGCTAATTGTAAACTTTTCCCATTAAGATAAAATAATTTTCATTAAAGTGGTTCTGTCCACAGTCTACTAAACCAGGAATAAAAATTTGACTGTCCAATTCTTTAATAAAAGGGATTCATCCAATTCTGGTAATCCACTATCTGTTTGTTTGGAAACACTGGCGGCTAGGCATTTGTCTCGGCGGGTGCTGATTCCCAAACTCTTTCTCAACCTCAGACTTTGTCTCAGTTCCTGCGCTCCCTCAAAAGTATGGAAGCTCCAGTTCCTGCACCCAGCAAACACGTTGGGGTCCGACTTCTTGTTTGCTCTTTAGAGCATTGTGGCTCTGCTTCCTGTTCTTCCTCTCGCAAACCTAGACCATGGTTTCTACCATCCATTTAAGTTCATCAAAGCCCAGTTACCACGCTAGCTTTAAACTCACTGACACCCAGATCCCTGGCACTCTTGAAATTTACCAAGGCCACTGTTTCACTCTTCCTTGAAACTCACCTGATTCCATTTCCCCCACTACCTTGAATCTTTATAGGTTCATTGTGAAATTTATTACACCACTTTACTGTTTAATATATAAAAAAAAGTAAATTATAAGAGCCGTGGAAGTGCAGAATCATAGAACTCTACAGCATAGAAACAGTGATGGGACCATTAATTGGGAATAACATCCAAAAGTCCATAAAATCTGCCGATTCAGCATTACCAAATTGCTGAACATGCTGGATCACTACGTTCCTTCTGGAAAGTGCTACAGGACGATTAAAAAAAAGTCCTGCCATCTTAAAAGTTTCTTCCCCCAGGCAGTTAATCTGATCAACCGTTCTAGTTAGTACTCCCACCCCCATCTATTAGTCACTGCACTGCACTGTAGACATTAAAACATCTATTTTCATAATGCTGTTTACATTGTAAGTACCTGCTGGTGTTTATGCAGATTTTATTTGATATCCATCTGTACTTTTTATATAATTTCTTTATTCTTTATAGTTGTTGATTGGTTATTTGTTCCATGTTGTACAGACAAATTGTTAATGCATGTAAATACTGTTTCTGGTGATTAAAGCTGATCATCGATCCTTCATTATTGATCACTATATATCATTTTTAATCTGCAGCTCTCTCTATTGGTTTATCACTAAGTCCTTCTCCTTTTAGACTGTCCCTGTGTTCTAGAGGGAGCACGAGAATTGTACTTGGAAAGTTCAGGAACTGGAACTTCCATATGTTTGAGGCGGTATGTAGTTTTCCCCCAGGCACTGATGTAACGTGTTCAATACCATCCCAATTGTAGCATCTCCAGTTAGAGTGATCATGGGCTAGACATTATCAGAGAGTAAGACAAGATGGGCTGACAGCCTCTTTCTGTACTGTAGTGCTCTATGACTCACTGAGGTCATTACATCTCTTCAAGAAGATTCTGAATGCATCTGTAAGTCCTTTTCCTTCTTTTTGCCTGATAGGAGTTGGAGTAGAGTGATTTGGGAATCTATGGAGTCTGCTGTAGGGTTTGGAAAACAAAACGTAGCCTGCTGAACCTACCCAGCCAAGTGTAAATAGGTCTTCAGATCTGTGAATGTTGGCCTGGGAATGGTCACTGAATTGGGATGTCATCCTTCCTATCAACTTGAGATGCCTTCTGTAGGCAGTCCAGAACTGCACCTAATGTCAATACATTAGGGGCATTGAAGAAACTCTTAGATTATGAGAACACTCAGTCCTCTTTTATTGTGATTTAGAAATGCATACATGCATTAAGAAATGATACAATGTTTCTCCGGAGTGATTTCACAGAAAACAAGACAGACCAAAGACTAACACTGACAGAACCACATAATTATAACATATAGTTACAGCAGTGCAAAGCAATACCATAACTTGATAAAGAACAGACCATGGGCACAGTAAAAAAAAGTCTCCAAGTCCCGAGCGATCGACTCCTGAGTCCCCGATAGCAGGTGGCGAAAGGGAGAAACTCCCTGCCATAAACCTCCAGGCATCGTCAACTTGCCAATACCTTGGAAGCAGCCGACCCCAGCCGACACTGAGTCCATCCATCCGAAAACTCCGAGCTTCCGACCAGCCTCTCCGATACGGCCTCCTGAGCATCTTCGACCTCCCCCCAGCCGCTGAAACACGCAAAGCCGAGGATTTCGGGGACTTCAGCTCTGGAGATTCTGGTTATCACACAGTAGCAGGTGCAGCGAAGCAGGCATTCCAGAAGTTTCCCAGATGTTCTGCTGTGCGCTTAACGTCTGTCTCCATCAAATCAGAATTGTGCACGGTCCCCTACTTGACAGATAACAGATATTCATCACCGAAGTGGCCGCACACGCTGTCGTCACGCCGCCATCTTCTCCCTCCTCCCAGAAGGATTTTTAGGCACATGGATGATAGAAAAATGGAGAACTATGTAGGATGGAAGGGTTAGATTTATCTTAGAGGTCAGTGCAACATCATGGGCCAAAGGGCCCATACTGTGCTGTAATGTTCTATGTTCTATGCTAACTCAGAAGCCTACCTGCAAGCAGGTTTCACAACAGAAGGCAGTGAGTTTTGTAGATTAAGACCTTGGACCTATTATAAAGCTCATTGTCTATATTGGGATATACTAATTCATTTCAAAGTTTTTTGCAAAGAAATAGTTTTGATGTTCAAATTGTGTCCCAGTAGCATGGGTTCCTATTCTTCTTACTAATCATGAGAGTGAATGGTGAAGAGAGATTGGCTTTATTTGTCACATCTCCATCAAGTTATTGAAGCGTACAGTGAAATTAGTCATTTGCGTCAAATCAAATCCATGAAGATTGTACAGCCCGCAAGTGTCACCATCCTTCCAGTGCCAGCGTAGCATGTCCACGATTCACTAATCCTAACGGTACATCTTTGGAATATGGGAGGAAACCAGACAACCCAGTGGAAACACAAGCAGTCACAGAGAGAACATAAAAATTGCTCACAAACAGCAGTGGGAATCGCACCCCAATCAGTGATCACTGTAAAGCAATTATGCTGACCACTGCCCTACCATACCACCCAAAAGGATATTCCATCTCAGCAATATCTTTTTTATCGCCTTGGATGGCTATATAGAAGGTCAGGGGTAATTAGCAGGAATGTGGATAGAATAAATTACAAGGAAAATTAGAGGAAGATTGAAATTTTTCTGTGAGCCAGCATCACTAATGGGCTAAATGGCCCCCTTCAATGATATGAAGAAATATGGACTTAAACACAATTCCACAATTGTATTGTGCTTCTAGGATTCTTCGGGATAGGATTTATAAGCAGGTGGAAAACCGCGGCCTAATTAGGGAGAGCCAGCATGGCTTTGTGCAGGGAAAATTGTGTCTTACTAACTTGATTTCTGGTAAAGAACCACCACAAACAATGGAGAGATGAGCGGAGTCAAAGCAGAAGTGAGGCAAGCGATTACAAGGCTGAATTGAGATGAGGCTGAGGCAAATTCAAGGCGAGTGAAGACGAGGCCCATCCACCAATCTAATAGTGAGGTAAGACCCGTGGTCTGATCGATCTAAGCACCAGGCTGGTTTGGAAAAGTCGGGTAGGGTGACGAAACATGGCGACGAGTTCCAGGACCAGAGCATATTGATGCGACAGGGCCTAGGTCTTAGAATGAGGAACGACCCAATGTTTGGATGATTTAAACTCCAGGCCAGATTGAAAAGATGGGGTATCAGGACCAGAGGTGAGGGTCGGTCTGGTTTTGCTCACTGCTCCACAATGTTCACTCAGCTCTGCACTGAACTGAGGTTGTGGTCTGCTCCAGATGCATTGAGGTCTAGCTTCACGTCTGTAGACTCACTTTTGTTCTGAATGCTACTGTTTACTTTATTGTTTGCATGTTTTATTTTTCTGTCTGCACATTGAGTGTTTGACGGTCTTCCTTTTTTTAAAATTGAATCTTCTGGTTTCCTTTATTTTGTGACTGACTGTAAGGAGCCAAATCTCAAGATTGTAAAATACATACATACTTTGATAATAAATGTACTTTGAACTTTGATTGAGTTTTTTGACGAGGTGACAAGGGTGATTGATGAAGGTACAGCTACAGATGTTGTCTGCAGGGATTTTAGTAAGGTTTTTAACAAAGTTCCTTTTGGGATGTTGATTCAGAAGATCACGATGCATAGTGAATTGGCTTGCCCATGGAAGACAGAGGGTGGTGGCTGAAGGGATTTAGTCTATCTGGAGATCTGTGATTAGTGGTGCTCCTCTGGGATCTGTACTGGGACCTCTCCACTTTGTGATGTATATAAATGACCTGAATGAAAATGTAGATGGGTTAGTTAGTAAGTTTGCAGATGATTTGATGATTGATGGCGTTGTGGGTAGCGTAGAAGACTGGCAAAGAATACAGCAGGATATAGATCAGTTGCAGATATTGGTGAAGAAGTGGCAGCTGTTAGGTGGTTTACCTTGGTACAATTGGTCAAATGTAAAGAGACAGTGCACTGTCAAGGGTAAGGCCCTCAAGAGTGTTGACGATCAGAGAGATCTTGTGGTCCAAGTTCATTGCTCCCTAAAAATGGCCACACAGGTTGATAGGGTGATTAAGAAGGTAAGTAGTATGCTTCCCTTTATTAGTTGCGGCATTGAGTACAAGAGTCAGGAATTTATGTTGCAGCTTTATAAAACTCTAGTTAGGCTGCACCTGGAGTATTGCATACAGTTCTGGTTTCCCCATTATAGGAAGGATGTTGAGAGGGTGCAGAAGAGGTTTACCAAGATGCTGCCTGAATTAGAGGGTGCGTGCTATAATGAGAGGTGGGACAGACTTGGTTTGTCTTTGCTGGAGCGTCAGAGGCTGAGGGGAGATCTGATAGAAGTTAACAAGTTATTAAGAGACATAGATAGGGTAGGTAGACAGTACCTTTTCCCAAGGGTTAAAATGTCTAATAGTAGAAGGCATGCATTTAAGGTGAGAGGGGGTAGGTTCAAAGGAGATATAAGGGGCAAGTTTTATTTTACCCAGAGTGCTGATTGCCTGGAATACATTACTTGGGGTGGTGGTGAAGGCAAATGCACAAGGAACTTTTAAGAGGTATTTAGTTAGGCACATGAATGTGAGGGAAATAGACGCCGTGTAGGCAGAGGGAATTA
Organism: Mobula hypostoma; assembly: GCF_963921235.1. Classification (NCBI taxonomy): domain Eukaryota; kingdom Metazoa; phylum Chordata; class Chondrichthyes; order Myliobatiformes; family Myliobatidae; genus Mobula; species Mobula hypostoma. The sequence continues at coordinate 122,525,352 of NC_086097.1, forward strand.
GTTTGGTTGGCTATTTGATTACTAATTTCATTGGTCCGGCCTGTTTATGTGCTGTACTGTTCTATGTTCTACGTCTTTGTCAGTTTTCAAGTTGACACCTTAATCACAGTCCCCTAAACACACATTTTTTACAGTTGTCTCCCATCATCAGACACTATATTTTCATTGTCTGGACTGATTACTGCATGGAAATAGCCCATGTGAAGAAGGTAAACAACAGATCATCCTTCTCAGCTCTTGTGATGAAGACCAGGCAAAGTTAAAAAAGCACAATTTTACAAACTTGAGCTCCCAGAGTAGAAAACATGAAGAACACATTGCACCAAGCCAAAATGTTTGATATCGAACATGGAAAACCTAGCAGTATGTGTGAGTTTTTTTTTCAAATTTACCCCAGGGTTACTGGATTAGGCTTTTTACTGAAGATTGCCAGCTGCCTACTAGGTTATTGTGAACAATATTGCCAGGTCCTTTATGAAGTATGTGGTTTTAGTGCTCAGGTAGTCAACAAATCTCTCGATATTGTTTCATGTTAGAGACGTTAAACACGTATTAATCCCCAATAAGACAGAAGTTGCATGCAAAGTCTTTCCTCACTGGATCCTGAGTGTGTATTGGTAAATGCTAATTTATCTTCAGGGTCTATAGCTGAAGCAGGATTTGGTCTCTTAGCTAATGATAAGTGACTTCTGGTCAAGATGCTGTCAGCGAACAATGATTCCATGGGTGACAACTTTCACTTAGCAAAACTTTCCAATTATTTCACTTTCTCTGCTTGTTCTTTTTGTCTCATTTGTGTTATGAAACTGTTGGAGTCTGTGACATACAGTTTGAATGACGATTGAAGGATCCTGCGCTGTGCCATGTCCAGAGATCTGCCTCGTGCAGATCAGAGATGGGAGCCGTAAAGGTCCGAGAACACAAGCTGACTCGTGGAAAAGACTGAAGATGAGGTGCAGGGTCATGAGCGAGGAAGATTAAAACATCAAGGTGAATGCAGAGGGGGTCAGCATTGGCTTCGCATGTGACAGTCAGAGCTGGATCAGTGCATTTGGCTGCGGGTTGGCGCTCGGACCCAGTTCGGCACATTCATCCCCGGGTGGGCAGAGTTCGGCCCTGGATTGCGGCATTAGGACCCAGGTTGGCGGTCACTCTGTATGGAAGGACTGAGTTCATGTGGCCGCTCTCCTCATATGCAGCAAAAAGATGTTTCCCATATTCTGAGATTTAATTGATTATTGGATTGTACTTTATATTGGTTTCCCTAAGTTTTTCAGTGTTTTCCTTCTTGGGGTCAATTGACGGGTGAGCGATCTGTTAATTTTTTTGTGTGGGGGGGTGGGGATTTGGTACCACAGTCGCTGTTCTTTTTTGCAAGTGAGGGGGTCAGGGATTGTTATGTATAGGGGATGATTGATTGTTTCCGTGTCTGTAACATGTAACCTAACAAAGGATCTTTAAAGAACCCATTGGAAACCAGCCAAAGTTTAATAGGTTTTAAATGAAGATACTTCCCCACCTGTAATGCTGAGAGAAATGGGAATATGTTTGCAATCATGAACATTACCTACTTCTGCTCAGACCCATTTACAAGGGTGTTTGCCAGGACTTGAGGACCTTAATTATGGAGAAAGGTCGAATAGGTAAGGACTTCATTTCCTTGAGCATATGAAAATGAAGTGAAATTTGACTGAAATACACAAAATTGTGAGTGGTATAGATAGGGCAAGTGCATGCAGACTTTTCCACTGAGGTCAGGTGAGACTCGAACTAGAGGTCATAGGTTAAGGATTCATAGGTTAAGGATGAAGGGTGAATATTTAAGGGGAACCTGAGGAGGAACTTCTTCACTCGGAGAATATTGTGAATGTGGAACGAGCTGCCAGAGGAAGTGGCAGATGCAGGTTCCATTGCAACATTTAAGAGAAGCCTGGATGGATACATGGATGGGAGAAGTATGGTCTGGGTGCGGATCGATGGGACCAGGAAGTATATCAGTTCAGCACGGACTAAACGGGCTAAAGAACTGTTTCTGAGCTGTAGTGCTCAATGGCTCCTTATGACTCTATGCAACCTAACCAATGGTCTTTAAAAAGGCTATTGGACATCAGCCAAAATATAGCAGGTTTTAAATGAAGATACTTCCCCACATGTTGTGCTAGGTGAAATCAGAATGTGTTTGTCATCATGAATAACATTGCCAACTTCTGCTCAGACCTCAATCTAAGGACGTCTTCTTTATGCTGAACATTTTCCCTCCTTTGCTCACTTCTCTACAAACTACACTCAAAACACCATAACCACATTTTTACTGTATCTCCCCCACACTTCGTAAACATGCAAAAACACAGTCCTCTCCAGAATCTACTTGACGATCTACTGTGAATAGACAGTTCCATAGACTAACCTCACTGACAGCTAGGCCCAGTGAAGTGTTCCATCGTTAAGGACCCCGACCACCCAGGACATGCCTGCTACTCATTACGACCATAAGAGAGGAAGTACAGAAGAAGAGCCTCAGCTTGAAACGTTGACTGTTTATTCATCTCCATAGATAATGCCTGACCTGCTGAGTTCCTCCAGCATTTTGTGTGCGGTGCTTTAGATTTCCACCATCTGCAGACCTTCTCGTGTCAATGTTTTAGGAACAGTTTCTTTCCCTCTGTCATTAACTTTCTGATTGGCCATGAACACTACCTCATTATCTGTGCTCTGTTTTTGCACTACTTAATTTTTTAACAATGTCGTATTGTGACTTATAGTAATTTTTGTATGTATTGCACTATACAGCTGCCGTAAAGCAACATATTTCATGACATACAGTTCTCTACATCAGTCATAATAAAACCTGTTTCTGATTCTGAGTGTGTCTCAGACATAAATGTTTCAGTGCGGAAATTAGACCAAGCAGCTGGTCCATTCCGGCAGGATATTAGCTTTAAAATTTTACACAGGTTGTGTGTGATTGAATATTTAATGTAATGCTTCATGCCATTACCAATGCTCCCTCATGTCTGGTTAGAAGATCTTGCTGACTGGAGACAGGTTTCCCCACTTAATGGATTGTTCAGATAAAACACTCACCTTAATTTTTCATCCCACTCCCAAGAAAATCCAGCCTTCTAATTCACATTTCTAATGTTGAATTTTTAAAAATTCTTCTAATAATTTTATTTATTATTCCTTTCCTCTAACTTTATTCACCTCAACACTGAACTGATCCTATGACCAACAGAATCACTTTCAATGACTCTACAACACACAGTCTCAATATTATTTATTTATCTATCTATCTATTTATCTGTTTATTTATTATTTTATTCTCTGCATTGGAACGGTTTATCTTCTTTAGCACATTGATTGTTTGTCAGTCTTGTTTGTGTGTAGGTTTTCATCAACTCTGTTGTAGCTCTTTGTTGTACTGTGAATGCCTGCAAGAAAATGAATCTCAGGGTGGTATATGCCAACATATACGTACTTGGAATATAAATTTACTTTGAACTTTGAATTAATACCTCACTTTGATGTCAAAGTTGTTATTCACTAACCTTGACCACTCTCTTTCCATTGGCCTGGCATTTTTTCTTCATAGTTTCTCCAGATCACCACCCTGTGACGGACCTTGCCTTTTGTTCTCTCTGGCCTTTTCAACCCCACGCCCTGCTCCACGACTTCCTCTGCAGTTTAATTATTTTGTAATTTCCTATCTTTTTACAAATCAGAGGCAGGTCATCAATCTCACATAATACACACAAAATGGTGGAGGAACTCAATAGGTTAGGCAGCATCTAAGGAGAGGAATAAAGAACCAATGATTTGACCCAGAACATTAGCTCTTTATTCTTCTCCATAGATGCTGCCTGACCTGAGTTTCTCCAGCATTTTGTGTGTGTTACTCTGGATTTCTAGCATTGCAGAATCTGTTGTGTTTATCTAACCTGTTGCCCGCTCCTATCTAAATGGATATTGCATACCCTCCTAAGTATTTCCAGCATTTTCTGTTTCACATTTCTAGCAACTGTAAAAAGATTCTAATATCTGCATTATTTTGTTTTTCACAAAAGATCATTCGGTCAACTTCTGATATGAAAAAAAAGCATTTGCTATTTTTTTTCTTTAATTTGCTTGAAAGTTTCTGTCCTCATGTCTCTTCTGTACGGCCAATCCTGGACAATGATGTGAAGTGGACAATAATAATTCAGCATTCAGTTGTATGTGACTCAGCATTTTAAATTTCATTCACTTCAATATTAAACTAGCACATTGTAAACCTTGTGTCCCCAGTTACTATCACCATCTTTCTACTCCTGTTCCAGATCATATCATATTTATGTATTTATACAGAGAGGAGGTGGAAGAGCTTAAGGACTAGTGCCAGGCCAAGTAACCTCTTCCTCAATAACAACAAGACAAAGGAGATGGTTATCGACTTCAGGAGTACTCGCAACACTGACACTCCTCCTTATATCAGCAGCACAACAGTGGAAACTGTGAGCAGTTTCAAACTCCTGAGAGTGCACATCTCACACAACCTCTCATGGTCCCAGGACACATACTCCACAGTGAAGAAAGCTCTGCAATGGCTCTACTTTCTGTGAAGGCTGAAGAGAACTGGGCTATGTATATCAATACTCTATATATACGTAGCTTAGAGCATCCTAACATGCTGTGTTACTGTGTGGTACGGAAACTTCACTGCGACGGACAGGAGGGCTCTACATAGTGGATAAAACGGCCCAAAGCATCACTGACACCATCCTATTCATTATGAAGGATATATATACAGAAAGGTGCCAGAAGGCCATAAATAGAGGCGGGAGGAGAAGATGGCAGCGCGCCTGCGCATGCGCAGCCCTCTGGTGAAAAATGATATCGTATCTGTTAAACAGGGGCCGTGGACAATTTTGATTTGATGGAGGAAGGACGTGAAAGCACAGAGGAATATCTGGAGAAATTTCTGAAACGCTCGTTCGCTGCTGTCGTTACTGTGTGGTCGGGAATCTTTCGGAGGGTAGGCCTCAAAATCCCCGGCCTTGCCTGCTTTTGGCGACCGAGAAGGAGGTCAAATCGATCGGACAGAGATGGCGCTCAGTACTCGGTGTCGGAGAGCTGATCAGAGCTCGAAGTTTTCGGAAGACTCAGAGTCGGACTGTGGTCGGCGTGGCAGGGAGAGTTTTTCTTCCTTCTCCCGTCTGCGTGAGATGTGGGACATTTGAGAGACTTTGAACTTTACTGTGCTCATGGACTTCTTCATCAAGTTACGGTATTGTTGCACTGTTGTAACTATATGTTATAATTATGTGGTTTTGTCAGTTTTTTCAGTCTTGGTCTGTCCTGTGTTTTGTGATATCACACCGGAGGAAATAATGTATCATTTCTTAATGCATGCATTACTAAATGACAATAAAAGAGGACTACATGTCTTCATAATCTAAAATATCATGATGGATCCCACCCACCATGCTCAAGGACTGTTTGTCCCACTGCCATCATAGAAGAGGCTATGCAGCATCCATACCAGGACCTCCAGACTTATAAACAGCTTCTTCCCCAAAGCTGTCAGGCTGATCAACACCTCCACTCATTAACCCAGCCCTCCACACTCACCAACACAATTATTTTATCATTTCCTGTCAGTCACCTTCTGCACAGACACTCCTATACCTGGTGTCAATTATGTATATAAGCTAATCTTATGTACTTATATTGATTGTGTTTTTATTGTGTTATTGTATTTTTTTGTGCTGCATCAGATTCAGAGTAACAATCATTTCATTCTCTTTTACACTTGACAATCAACAATCTTGAATAAACTCTATTTAACACGCTGGGATGATTTTTTTTCCATTAATAGCCTATTTGGAAGATCAAAGGCATTGTATGGAATCTGAATCTAAAGGGTCTTCAACTTGAAACATTGACTCTATTTAGATTCAGTCTCATTTATTGTCATATACACCAGAGTGTAAATAAAATGCCTGCTCCCATGATGCTGACAGAGCAATCAGTACACATGGTAATAACAAAAGCAACAACCAATGCAGTGACAAATGCAAAATCAACAGAATGGTACAAAATATAGCAGGGCAAACTGAGGTAGTGCAAATGTGGCAGCAATGGAAGAGGTAGATTTAAGAGTTTGAGAATGTGGCAGCTCTACATGAAGGAAATGTGAAAGAGGTGATTGCTTCAGGAGTCCAACAGCCGAGGGGAGGAGGCTGTTCCTGAGTCTGGTTGTCTGGACTTCCAAGCTCCTGTATCTTCTCTGAGAAAGCAAAAGGGAGAAAAGGGAATGACCAAGGTGGCTGTCATCCTTGATGATTTTGTTAGCCTTCCTGTTGCAACATTCCATGAAGATAGATGGATGGGAGTGTTGCGCCTGTGATGGATTATGTCATCCGGATGCCTAACTCATGTCTCCCCAAACAGATCCTTCACTCCCAGTGGAAGGGAGTCAGTGAGCCCCTGGTGGGCAAAAGAAATGCTTCAAAGATAACATCAAAATCAGCCTGAAGGATTTCAATATCGTATCTAAAAACTGGGAAGACATTAGGCTCAATATATGCACCTGGAGCAAATCTGTTCTGAAGGAGCTGTGCTACATGAGGTGGATCTCCATTGTGCCGCAGAGAACAAATGGCAGCTGGGAAAGGAGAGACTAACAAGCCAAAAGACCCAACTTCTAACCACAGACACCACTTACTCTTGCTCACACTGCACCAGAATATGTGGGTCTTGAATCAGCCTCTATAGCCACCTGAGGATGCACCAATAGACAACCCCTTAGGAGGACATCCTACTCAACTCGAGTGATTGCAAAGGAGGGAATGATCGGGTACTATTTACCACTCTCTATAGGTCCTGACAGTCCAATACCATGTAGGCCTGAAATACAACCAGTCAGGATCTCTTCCCACCAATGCATCATAACCTGCTGGGTGTTTCCAATCAATTTTGTTTTATTATTAAAAATGTTATAATAGCATGCTTGATAAATAAGAAAGGAATAAAATTTAAATCTGGGAGTTCACAATTGATCTCAAATGACCAAAATCAAATATACATATGTGGCTGGGATTTATTAAATGTCTTTTCTTCTAATCCTTACCTCGACAGAAAGTTTGCTGTCTACTCCTCTCCTTAGCGGTTTATTTAGCAACAATCTTGTCCCACAGTTGCGTAGTTTATCAGCTGTTGCCCTTAGCACTAAAGTACTTCGACTTTTACAATTTTGGTTTAAGACTGAATCGCACTTGCCGGAGCACTCCTGAAGAATTGCTTTCAATCAGAGTCAAGCTGTGTGTATTTTATGTTAAAGAGGCATTAGCACCTCATTTGGGGATTTTCAGGTTGGCTGAGTTCCTGGAACTACCAGGAGCAGCCTGCTTTGAAGCCCTCACTGTTCCATATTGGCCATTGGACAATGTTTACACCTTTGCTGATGCCATATGTATTGAAGCAAGACTTTTTGACACATTGATTTTGTATGTTTATCTTTGTTTTAAAATGTTAAAAGATGCATTATGAAATCCAAACATAATTGTTAAAAGTAAATTAGTTCCTGGCTAGATGCAGCAAACCTGCCGATTTAAATTGCCGAAAACATTTTCATCTGTATTAAAGTATATCATAATTTTACGCTCTTTGTTTTTGCTATTTGTTACAACTGTAATGCACTAACAACATAAGCAAAAGGGCATAAAGTATTTTCATTTATATGTGGTATTCCTGTAGATGGCAAAGCAAAACAGCATTGCCTATTGCTGCCTATTACAGCACTGGTGTTTAGGCCACCAATGAAGGTCCTCCATCTTGTCAGTAGCTTCCTCTTGGCTTTCAATACTGTCAGTCATGCAAGTTCCCGGATGAGACTCAGAAACACTGTTGCACTCAAATGCAGAAGGATTCTTCTTTGCTTTTTCCATAGCAATTTTGTTTTACCAGTCAGGGTTGTCAGCCCTGAGCTGAACCCCTGAACCTGGAGGAACAGTGGACCACTCTAAGTCTGACCTTTACTCTTTGACCTGTTTGGTATGGGTGACCCTACCAAGAGCCAAAGCATTAAGCCCTGACTCCAGACAACATATCCTGCTTTTATATATTGAGGTACGCAAGCCTCCACACCAAAACAAGGTTGTGACCCCTTGTTTGTGTAAAAACCAACGCACCCAAATTTGTGCTGGGGACTGCACGCAAATGTTGCCACTCATTCCAGCACCAGCTTAATATTTCCACAATGCTCAGCAGAGAACAGCACAGAACACAACAAACAACAAAACAACACCTACAAACAAGCCCTTTTTCTCCTTTCCACACTCACACACATATACAGTCTTCTAACCCCAAGACAGTCTGTCTTCTCCAGCCTACAGCCTCCAGCAGACTCGGATTCGGACTCAGACACACAGACCTTGGGCTCTTGACCTGCCTAGTGGACTTGCAGAGACTCACAGCCAATAGGCTCTAGCCAATAGGCCTCAACATCCAGACTTCCAATTTGACCCTCTGTCTGAATTTTTCGACCACAGGATCCATTCACTGATCAATGAAATTCAGGCTTCAAACTGAGACTTGCTGATGATGGGACCCAGAACATTAGGCCTTGACCTCCAGTCTCACTGATTTGCAAATCCAGGAGGTCATCTATCCTTGTTTCTCCTCCCCGGACAGAACTCCAACTCCAGAATACGCCAACAAATCACTGGTCTGTTGACCTGGAATCCCGCCGGACATCCCAACCCAATCCATGGATGTCCCATGTCCATGTCACTGTCCTTCAAACACGGAGCAGAGATTTAAGTCTCTGGCATGTCCTCTAATTTTCCTAATTCCCCCACATCTTTATCTTCCAAACCATAACCTGATCCTTAAACCCCCTGTCCCCATAAACCCAGAAATCTACTAAAATACAAGATGAGATGATGGTGGGATGGTGAGATATTGAATATCAAGTGTGAGTGTTTTAGCCTCTCCTTAGAGAGGATCATTGTTCAGTACCTTTGAATGTCAAATGTAGTTTGCTAATTCAAGCTAATGTTGAAATTCAGGATTGTTTAATGTCATTTCCAGTACACAAGTGTAAAGGAGAAAGAAATAATTGGTATTCCAGATCAGATGCTGCACAAAACAATAAGACAAAGAACACAATAAGTAAAAAAAAACATAAAATTGTATATACATGCATCCACTCAGTAGATTGATTGTATGAACATAAAGTGATGCTTGGTGTTGGAGTGTCTGTACATAAGGTAACTCTAATCAGAAATGACAAATATCATTTTGGATCTCACCCTCCCCCTCTCACTTTCAAATCTCTTACTCATTCTTCCTTCAGTTAGTCCTGACGAAGGGTCTCAGCCTGAAACGTCGACTGCACCTCTTCCTAGAGTTGCTGCCTGGCCTGCTGCGTTCACCAGCAACTTTGATGTGTATGACAAAGTAGTGGTCGGGTTTGCCATGGCGTGGTTTTGTAGGCTTGGGGAAAGTAACTGCTTTTCAGTCTGGTAGTTCTGGTGTTAATGCTACGTGACCTCCTCCCTGATGGGAGTGGAATAAACAGTCTATGAACAGAATGGTTAGGACCATTTATGGTATTGCTGGCCTTTTGTTGACACCTTTCTGTATATAGGTCCTTGATAGTGGGTAGGGCGCCAAGCCCTCGACATCAGATTCTGCTCCATTTGATGAGGAGTTGCAAATCAAATTGAATATTATGCAATCGTTAGTGCATATCCTTGCTTCATATAATGGAATAAAGTTCATTGATGGAAAAATCTATGGCTGCTTGGGTCCAGGATACCATCGTAAAGAACACGAGCATGAAGTAATTTTCTGTAAGGATTGACTTCCAATAGTCGTAATTATCTTCCTTGAAGATCATTCACTTTAGTTTTATCAACGAGCAATATTCAATATCATTATCATCTTCTGAACTTCCCTTCGCCATCAAATTTCTGAACAGCCAATGGATCCCTGAACCCTACTTTACCTTTTGCTCTCTTTTTGCAATACATTGATTGTTCATAGTTCTTATTGTGACTTATAGTTTTTTATGTATTGCACTGTACTGCTGCCACAAAACAACAAATTTCACAACACGTCAGTGTCAATAAACCTGATTTTGATTTTGATTCTAACAACATCCTGTGGTAAGCATTGTGCCAAGAAGGAGAAGAGGCCCAAAGTGGTAAGATTTGTTTGCAACAAAGTTGCTGCCTGGCCTGCTGCATTAACCAGCAACTTTGATGTGTGTTGCATGAATTTCCAGCATCGGCAGAATTCCTCGTGTTTAGACTTGTTTACAAATTTCAATTTGTTCTACAGGTCAAGGGTCAAACAAAGATGAACATGCTTGAATGGAGAAGAGCTAATTTTATTGACTTCAAGGTAAGACAAAAATGAACAGATACATAAGGAATTGGACATCTTCAAGAAAGGCTTGCTGCATTCTCATTATAATAAAAAATAGGACATCCTCCAAGAAGACTGTAAGCTCAGCATGTTCTTTCATGAGCATTAGCCTCCCCACTATTAAGGACATCCTCAATAGGCAATCCCTCAAGAAGGCAGCATCCGTCCTTAGGGACCCTCACCATCCAGGACACGCCCTCTTCTCATTACTACCATAAGGGAGGAGGTTCAGGAGCCTGAAGACACACACTCAGTGGATCCCCTATGCCAACAGATTTCTGAATGGACAATGAACCCATGAACACTACCTCACTATCTTTGCTCCCTTTTTGCACTACTTATTTATTTTTATATATTTCGGACTGCAATGTATGGTAATTTTTTAATGTATTGCACTGTGCTGCTGTGGCAAAACAACAAATTCCACGATCTGTGTCAGCAGTAATAAACCTGATTCTGAATACTAAAGAGCATCAGATTACTAGTCTGACCCATGCCCCATGCGTCTATGGCCTTATCCTCCCTTAAAACTTTCATTTCCACTCACTTCCTCATCCTACTTCATTCTCATAGAATTTCAACATTATTCCTTTCAATCCTTTTTTTATTATTATTATTCAAAACTAAAACGAGTACATCGAAGTAAGCAACAATTACAATGTCTTAAGTAAAAAAACATTATTTTAAAGATTGAAAACATTTTGGTGATTTAAAAAAAAATCCCTACTAAGCAAGAAAAAGTGGGGGGAAAAAGAAACCCCATTAGGTGTTCAACTCCAGAGCCAAACGTCATACAAAAAGCTTTTGAAGATAAACTTCAAACCACCAGCAAGAAAAAAAACCAAAAATTTACAATTAGATTGTGGAGGAAATCTATCAATTAACTCAAATAATAATAACGAGCAAATGAACCCTACCTTTTCTCAAAATCAAACATAGGTTCAAAGGTTCAACTTCTAATTTTCTCCAAATTGAGCATCACTTGAGAGAACCATTGTGACAAAATGGGAGCTGATGTATCCTTCCACTTCAACAAAATGGCCCTCCTAGCTATCAAAGTAACAAATGCAATAACATGTTGATCAGACACAGAGATACCACAAATTTCAACATTATATCGAAAAACTGGGAAGATGTTGCTCTGAATAGATACACCTGCAGGAAATGTGTACAAGAGGGAGCTGTGCTGCATGAGAAAGAGCTCCACTGTGCCACAGAGAACTAGCGCCAGCTACGAAAGAGCAGACTGAACAACCACAGGCCCAACTTCTAACCACAGCCACCACTTCCTCTTACCCACACTGCACCTGAATATGTGGATCCCTGATCGGCCCCTACAGCCACCTGAGGACACACCGATAGACAACCCCTTCGGAGAATATCAAACTATGACCACCCTCTAGATGAAAATGGCCCCCCTCAAAACCTTTCTCAATCTTTCACCCTAATTTTCCCTGGGTGGGGCGGGGAGGGGATGTCAGAGGTATATTTTTTTACCCTGAGATTGGTGGGTACATGGAACGCCCTGCTAAGGATGGTAAATGCATCAGGCACATCTAAGAAACTCTGATAATGGATGATACAAAAATGGAAGGTTATGTAGGAAAGAAGGGTTAGATTAATCTTAGAGGAGGTTAAAAGTTGGTACAACATACTAGGTTGACGGGCCTGCATTCTGCTATACAGTAATATTCAATGTTCTATGTAAATTTTGTCCTTTAAGTCATAGACACTTCCAGAAATTCTTTTTGGAACCATCTATTTACAGTTGTTTAAAAGCATGAATTCACATGATGTTACCAGATTAATATACCAAACAGTAATTTGCAAAGCTTTCTGGATATAATACACAACAGCAGTGTCACTCCACGATACATGTCACCCTCAAATTACAATGATTTCATCGAGCATGAATTTGTTGCTATGGTGATATTGGCAAGCAGGACCTTGAGATTGATTCTCCAGTAGCTAATTAGTGTCACTATTTGTTGGACCATCTGAGTGGGACACAATGATCCATTTGTATGTTGGATATTATTTAGTAAGAGAATACTTCCCACAACACTGCTTATTTGCTGAGTTTACTGTTCTCAGACTTCCCCTAATTTTGATGCCAACCATCAATAATAGGCAACATTATCTGCATTTCACACAAGACACCCAGCAATAAAAAATTGGCTGCAAATATTCTTTGGCCTCTGCTAACTCTGTGCGATGCCCATGGAGCGATGTATGGGGTTTGCCCAGAATCATTTGTTCTTGACTTCTATCATTTCTTGTTCCTTGTTCCAGACACATACCATACTTATCACGCAGGCCCATGCACTGAGGTGGGAGGAGGGCCAAGAGGAAAAATTAAAAGTCTGACTTATTCTGTAAGACCTAGTACATCATCAACGGCCTGTGTTCAATTCCTGCCGCAGTCTGCAAGGAATTTGTACATCCTCTGGGTGCTCCTGTTTCCTCCCACATTCCAAAGCCGTGCTGGTCAATGGGTTAATTGGTCAAATGGGTGTAACCGGACGGTGCTGGCTCATTGGACTGGAAGAGCCTGTTACCATGTGATATCTGTAAACAAAATAAACAAATTTTTAATTCAACTTTTTGATTTTGGAGGTACGGGTCCTTCCGGCCCAACGAGCCCACCCCGCCCAATTACACCCATGTGACCAATTAACCCGCCAACCCGTAGGCCATTGGAATGTGTGAGGAAACCAGAGCACCCAGAGAAAACACACTTGGTCATGGGGAGAACGTACAAACTCCTTCCAGACAGCGTTAGGAAATGAACCCAGATTGCAGGGACTGTAATAACGTTGTGCTAACTGTCGGGTTACCGTGCTGCCGCAAAACAAAACAAAACAAAATGACTATACTGGCCTATCTTCCAATTGCCAATTATGTATGTGGGAGATATATTTGCAAAGGTAGGAGCCCAGCAGAGTGAAGGTGAGCTGAAAGTTTCCGATACACTTGCATTCACCTAGCAATGAATGCTTTCTGCATGTTTGCATGTGTATATCATGCGCAACGTGGGCAACGCCATTATACATTCTGTCAATCATTCCAAGCACATGCTGGAGCTTGGAGACAATAATGTAAACAAATAGAGAAATGAAAGTTGTGATTTGCACACTTTCTGACTAAACTAATGCTTTGAAAGGATAAAGGATTGATTCCGCACAGCTTGAGTAAACGCTGGTTGGTTTGCTAACCTATTTATCTGGTTGTAGGTAAATATACGTTGGAGGAGCTGCTGTGAAATTAGCTGAACTTAAACCATAATGTTATTTCAATAAAATATTACAACCTTTGAGCAATCCATATCACAGGTGGCTGGCACAATGGCTAGTTTACTGGACTAGAATCCAAAGATTTTAACTACCAGCTCAGAGTTGCAGATTGGAATCTCTCAATGACATGAGGGGAGCTTAAAGCTACACACAAAGACTGATAAACAAACAATGTGCAAAAGAAGACAATCTGTGAAAACATGAATAATAAATAAATAATACTGAGGACATGAGTTGTAAACCATGTAGACATGGTCAAGAAGTTTAGCTGTTCAGACCAACAGACCAAGCATCAGAATAGGGGAGAGATGTGATCTAAGTAACTTATGAATAATTGTTGGTGCCTGATGGGTGATTGTATCAGAAACTGCTACCCTGCTTGGATTTTCATGCACAACAGTCCCTGGAGTTTACAGAGTGAAAAACGACAAAAACAATCAGTGTGCAGCAGTTCTGTGGACGAAAATTACTTGTTAATGAGGGAGGTCAGAGGAGAATGGCCAGACTGGTTCAAGCTGACAGGAGGGTGACGGTAACTTAAATAACCACACGTTACTACAGTCATGTACTGAACTGCATCTCTGAACCCACAACATGTCGAACCTTGAAGTGGATGGGCTACAGAGGCAGAAAACCATGAACATACACTCAGTGGCCAGTTTATTAAATACCTCCTGTATAACCTGGCCATTGAGTGTACATTTCTTTTTCAGAGCATCTTAATATATATATGGTGAATAAAGTTGATCCCTGATCCTTAAAGTAGCAATGGTAATAAATTTAAAAAAAATTTAGCTCAATGCAAACACGAGGAAATCTGAAGATGCTGGAATTTCAAGCAACACAAATAAAAGTTGTTGGTGAACGCAGCAGGCCAGGCAGCATCTCTAGGAAAAGTTACAGTCGAAGTTTCGGGCTGAGACCCTTCGTCAGGATTAATTGCAAGAAGAGATAGTAAGAGATTTGAAAGTGGGAGGGGGAGGGGGAGATCTGAAATGATAGGCGAAGACAGGAGAGGGAGGGATGGAGCCAAGAGCTGGACTGTTGATTGGCAAAAGGGATATGTGAGGATCATGGGACGGGAGACCTAGGGAGAAAGAAAGGGGGAGGGGCAAGCCCAGAGGATGGGCAAGGGGTATAGTGAAAGTGACAGAGGGCAAAAAAGGAGAGGGAAAAAGAATGTGTGTGTATAAATAAATAAATAACGGATGGGGTACAAAGGGGAGGTGGAGCATTAACGGAAGTTAGAGAAGTCATTGTTCACGCTATCAGGTTGGAGGCTACCCAGACGGAATATACGTTGTTCCTCCAACCTGTTGTTCCTCCTACCATTTCCGATCTCCCCTTCCCCCTCCCACTTTCAAATTTCTTACTAGCTCTTCTTTCAGTTAGTCCTGACGAAGGGTCTCGGCCCAAAACGTCAACTGTAATTCTTCCTAGAGATGCTGCCTGGCCTGCTGCGTTCACCAACAACTTTTAAATTTTAGCTCAAGTTTGCTTTTACACTCTATATTCACAGAACAACATTGAACTGCCTCAAAATCTCTGACCAAGATCATTATTATGGGCACTATCAGCTATAAAAGATTTAGATTGCTCTATTGTGCTGCTTGACTGTTTAAATGTAATGTGCATAGTGTTGAATCTTCCAGTGAGCTGTCTGAACTCGCTACTTACAAGTCCCTTGGAACCTACTATGGTCAGCAACTACCCTTTGCAAACACTTCCAGTGGGAACCCAGCTCCCTGTAATGGGCATTGCCAAATATCAGTGGGCAGCTCTGTCTCTGAATGGCCTTGGCAGGCAGAAAGGCCCTGCTCCCAACTCACAGGCTGTCAATTTTGTAAATAACTGGCGTCATTGTAAAATTCTACAAAAAGTAGTCAATAAATGCCGCATTTATAATCCTTATAGTTTATTCTTAAGAAAAAAATGATGACCAACGAATGAGGCCTGCCTCAGTACGATAAAATTCAAATTCAGATTTATGTACATACAGTACATACAGTACATTGTTGGCCTTACCACTGCTGCCTGTACAGAGTTTGTACCTTGTCACTGTGACCCTCCCATATTCCAAAGGCATACGAATTAGTAGGCTCATTGGTCATCTAGGTGCAATTGGGTTACACAGGCTTGTTGGGTTGGAAGGACCTGCTAATGTGTGTAAAAATTAAATAAAGACCAACACAACCTAAGGGAGGGAAGAGTTAGAGTAGGTTAGCACAACATTATGGACTGAAGGGCCTTTACTCTGCTGTACTGTTCTACATTCTAAATCCAAGGTCAGTGTGTAGATAAAGAGGTAGGTTCTTTGATGTTAATGATAGACTTTATGAAGAATGCAGAGGGTTTAGCATGGGAGATAGAATGGAAATGGGGAATTGGATGCTAGTTGTCAGGATGGTGCCATGCTGCGACATTGGTTGATATTTTAGACACGGTCCTTCATCAGGACCTTTTTACCTGCTCTTAGACCAGTCTAACCCCACCTCACACATCACCCTCCACTTTACGGTTATCCATGTCCTGATGACGTGTCTTGGCCTGACGCATCAACTGTTTGTTCTTCTCCAGTGAAGATCAAAAGGCAGTTTGATTTAAAATCACGAATTAAATGCATTTGTTTTCAATTTCCGCCAAAAAAAAAACAAAGATAATTTATACTTTCGGATTATTGCAAAGGGTCAGTCATGGTTGAAGAAATGTACTTTAGATGAGTAATTGAGTAGGAGAATGAAAGAGGCACAAAATTCCATAATCCCACCAGCATTAATCCCAAAATCAGATTGGTCAGTTTTGAAAAATATAATGAGGTTAGTTTTTTCCTTCATAGTTGGTTGCTGCAAACTTATTTTCTCAATCAATATCCCAATCAGTAAACACATTTTAGCCCATCATTTAAATATGATAAGGGAAAATGCATGCTTTTTAATCACATGTTTGCCAGGGTATTTAAGCAATTACTTTGCAGCCTGAGTGGCAGACCCATGATAATTGTTTTAAATGCTTGAAAATTAAGATTGCTATTGATTTTAGTGGGGGTGAAGTAATGAGAATGAAGGTTATTTTGTTTCAGTGAGGAGACGACAGAGCAGTTTACAGGACGTATAACATAAAGCAATACTGCACATGTCAGGTCCTTCAGTCTACAATATTGTGCTGATCTTTGAACCTACTCTTAAGATCAATCTAACCCATCCCTCCTACATAGCTCTCAATTTTTCTATCATCCACGTGCTGATCTAAGAATTTCTTAATTGTCAAGAATTTGAGAATTTAATTTAAAAGTTGCTCAGTAATGGGCTAATGTGGAGTATGCAGTCCTGAGATGCATACACCATTAACTTCCTTAAAAATCCACACATTGATAATCACCATCGGGAAATTCCAGATAATGGCACTTCGTGTCTGTGAAATGTCATTGGCCAAGAAGAGTATTATTTGGAATTGTATTAGTGGAATTAAAAGAGTATTAATGAAAATTTTTAAAACCCAATCGCTTAATCAGTGCATTTGTACAATCTGCATTTTCCATTCAAGAAGTACATCAAAAACTACAGAAAAGACAAATGTGGGAAAACATTTTGATGAAAAAATATTTACCTTTTTGTCATCGGGTTTTGATTACAGAATTTCGCTGAGGCCAAGTGTTTCACAAAAATCCTTGTACTTGAGTGTTCACAGTTTGGCTTTAATAAAGGAAGCACCAAACTTTATTTGTTCAGTGCTGGCAATTCCAAACACTCTTTTATGTTTTTTGCCAATTTTCTTAAAGTGTTGCACCTAATGCTGTGCCCGTGCTACTGATGTCTCCCAGCAACACAATGCCTTGCCTGGCCCTGTCCCTTCAATCATTTCTCCTCCCAGTCCTGACCCTCATTTTCAACTGGCACTCTGCCTCATCTTGACATGCCATTCTCATCATCTCTCCAACCACTACTGAGTTTGCCTGATCCCCTCCACCTCCCAGCTCCCGCCATTTACATCCTGATCCTTCACAGTGTCCTTTATATCACCAGCCCACCACAAGCCATAACACAAATGATTTTCATCAAGATTTTGGTAATGGCAGGAATTTGTGAACTTCAGATCATTGTGTGCACGAAATGTGCAAGGTCTACCCATTTCTCAAGACATCTTGGGTGCCATAGTTGCTAGAATTTCATTTATATATTTTTTTGTTTAGAGATATAGCATGGTAACAAGCCTTTCTGGCCCAGCTCTGCCCAATTACATCCATGAGACTAATTAATCTACTAACCCACATGTCTTTGCGATGTGGGAGGAAACCAGAGCACCTGGAGGAGATCCCTGGGGTGAATGTACAAGCTCCTTATGGAGAGCATCAGAATTGAATGTGAATTGCTGGCATTGTCATAGAGTTATGCCAACCGCTTCCATACTCTCTTGAAAAACACTGACTGGGCGACTCGAGCCTACAGCCTTTGAAGTATTTGATTACACACCAGAAAAAAAACCAAATCGTTCTCCATTGTGCCGCAGAGCTGAAGATATTTTGAGAGCCATGGTTGATAGAATTTTGCCACAGTTCTAGGGGAGAATGAAATAAGTAACACATTGCAATGCCAACATAACATGCTCACAATACTCAGAAGAGCAACGCAAAACAAAACAACAGAAAAACAAGCCTCTCTTTGAAAGAGTGGCCTCTTTGAAGGCCCAGTACAGCCATTTGCTAATTCACTTTGTCTCAATGTCAAAATACCTTGGTACAATTATTCCTTCCTTACCCTTTGAAAAGGAATCAGAATTTGATTCACCTGATTTATTTCTAAAGGGCAGCTCCAGGGTGGTGAGGTGTTGTGGTTGTTAGAGCAGTTGAAACACATTGCAATGCCAACGTAGCATGCCCACAACGCTCAGAGGAAAGCAACAACAGAAAAACAAGCTGCTTTCTTTCCTCACACCCATGGACAGATACACACACAGTGCGCCTGATGGCTGCCAAGTTTGATGATTTAAGATCCTGTTTCTCTGCTGTATGTCTATACTCCAGGGGATAATGGCTCAAAGATCAAAGTAAATTGATTACCAAAGTAGTTATATATGTCACCATATACTTGGTGGAGATTAATTTTCTTGCAGGCATTCACAGTAGAACAAAGAAATACAACAAAATCATTGAAAAACTACACACACAAAGACTGACAAACAACCAAAAGAAGACAAAATGTGAAAATACAAAGAAAACTGAATAATAAATAAATTATTAAATAAATAGTATTGAGAGATTGAGTTGTAGAATCCTTGAAAGTGAGTCTAAAGGTTATGGAATCAGTTCTGTTTTGTGTGTTGCTCTGTAATGTACTTACCTTTCTATAACAACAGATGTTTTACAGTATGCTAGGTTTAAAGAGGTTGCTTACGGCATCAGCTACACTTCTGATTGACTGAAGAAGGGTCTCAGGGAAGGGTCTTGGCCTGAAATGTTAGCTATTCATTTTCCTCCACAGATGCTGCCTGACCTGCTGAGATCCTCCAGCATTTTGTGTGTGTGTTGATTCAGATTTCCAGCATCTGCAGACTCTCTTGCTTCTTAGATTGACCAAGCTTACCTCTTCCTGGATACAGGCAGAGCAAATCTGGTCACACTGTACTGACCTTGTAGACAAGTCACTGACAGCTGAGTAATAACCATTGTCACTCTACTGATGTTGAGGACCCACCTTACAAGCAACTTTCTGAATTAGACTATAAGATAGAGGAGTAGAATTAGGCCATTCAGATGAATTCTTTCACTATGTAGCCGCACACACCTCACAGACAATTGTATTACCAAATGTTATTTACTTCAATTCCAAAATAAGTTCCTCTAATGCACAAAGTCAAGAGCTGTTAGCATGTGAAGTTATTGTATTACTGTGGGCTACTTACCTTCGTTAACTGAAGTAAATAGTATGTAGTAATACAATAACTCCATAGGCTATCTCAGGTGGTGAGGCGGAGATACCTCTCTGCCAAAGGAAGAGTAAGGCGCTTTTTCCCTCCACAAGCCTGGAGAACACCTGTGAGCAAGGTGTACCACCGGCTTAGACCCTGATCAAGGTCACGTGAAGTCATGGGAGCAGGTGGTAGATGGCCGTATGAACAGCTGATGCGTATCACAAATCCTGGTTATGTGACCACTAATGACAGACAGACAATCTCTGAAGAGTATTGATGATGGCTGGGCTCACATGTTTTGTATAGACACTGCCCAGAAGAAACCCCTTCTGTAGAAAATTTTGCCGAGGACAAATCATAGTCGTGGATAGAGCAGCCGTGTGAAAGGAGTCTTCCCCATAGGCAACAATCCCTCACTCTGTAGACAGATGGAGGACCATGATCACCCACCTCATACAACACGGCAGATATTGATGATGATGATTGTCTATCAGCTCTTGACTTTGTGTAATAGAGGAATTTATTTTTCCAAAATTATACTTTATTGTGAAAATATACATTTGTACAATCAAGTTAAAGCATTATCTTCATTTCTTTTAAAGTACAAAGTTCAAAGCATATTTATTATCAAAGTATATATGCGTTATACAAACTTGAGATTCATCTTCTTACAGGCAGCCACAAAACTAAGAAACACAAAAGAACTCATTAAAAAATGACCAATGAACACCCAATATGCAGAGAGAGAGTAGAAAAAAACAAGTCATGCAAACAATAAAAATAAGTAAATAGCACTTGGAGTGAGAGTGAATCCTCAGACACGAGACCTGGAACAGACCCACAGTCTCAAACTCAGTTCATCACACAGCCGAGTAAATATTTTTAAATTTTTAAACTTTAAGGTTGATAAAATCATGAAGTAACACAACACTGAAACACAGGCACTTCGGCCCAACTAGAATATGCTTACTACAATACCTTCCCCGCTTGTCCCAGTTGCTTGCGTTTGGCCCATAGCACTCCAAGACCCTCTCCTCCTTGTATCTAGCCAAATGCCTCATAAATGTTGTAATTGTACCTACCTCAATCTCTTCCTCTGGCAGTTCACCTCAGGTATTCACTGCCCCCTGGGAAAAGAAGTTACCTCTCAGGTCTCATTCAAATCTCTTCCTCTTGTATCTGTGACTTCTAGATTTGGACTCTCCAGCCCTGGGAAAAAGACTATGACAGTCCATCTTATCTATACCCATCATGATTTTATAAACTTCTATGAGTTCATCTCCCATTCTCCTGGGCTCCAAGGAATAAAGATCCAACATGACCAACATCCATCTATCACTCAGGCCCTGCAGTCCCAGTAGATTAGATTAGTTTATGAGTAGACGCAGTCCTCTTTTATTGTCATTTAGTAATGCATGCATTAAGAAATGATGCAATTTGTTCCTCCAGAATGATATCACAGAAACACAAGACAAACCAAGACTAAAAAAAACTGACAAAAAACACATAATTATAACATATAGTTGCAACAGTGCAAAGCCATACCGTAATTTGATGAAGAACAGACCATGGGCACGGTAAAAAAAAGTCTCAAGGTCTCTGGAAAGTCCCATCATCTCACGCAGACGGTTGAAGGGAGAAACTCTCCCTGCTGTGAGCTTCCAGCGCCGCAAACTTGCCGATGCCGCATCCTGGAAGCACCCTTCTCTTCTCCCCTGTCCAAACTCAAGAGTATTGAATGGCTTCCTAGTACAAAAAATGGATTATTGACCTCATAATTTATCATGTGATCTTGCACCTTATTGTCTACTTACATTGCACCTTCTCCGTAGCTGTTGGACTTCATTCTGCATTCTTTTTTTTACCTTGATTACCTCAATACACTGTGTATTGACTTGATCTGTATACACAAAACGTTTTTCACAGTTCCTCAGTACATGTGACAATAATAAACCAAATGCAATCACAATTCTTAATGTTTCAGCCCGAGATGTTCCTTCAGTGAAATAGCTAAGTTTATTACATTGGGCCCAGGCTCAATGTGTCTTGTGGTGAGGAGACCCTGTACTGTGGCCTCGCACACACCATAAACCGTAGCACAGTGAGTAGAGTTACTCCCTCACATCTCCAGGGCCCTGGGTTCAATTCTGCTTTCTGGTGGAGTTTGCACATTCACCTTGTGACAGCATGGGTTTCCACTGGCGTTCCGAAAATATATGAGATAGTAGGTTAATTGACTGCCGTAAATTACCTTATCTAATGTCTTCACTGAGGACCATCACCCTGTGGGGGAAATGCCTGTGAGTTCCTGTCTCATGGTCTGGTCCGTGAAGTCCGCATTCCGGTTCACGGTCCGGTCCGTGGACTCAGGACTCTGGGTCTTCCAGCTGTCCCTTGTTTAATCATAGGCACCTGATTCCCAGATTTGGGTTTGTAATATAAGTAGCCTTGGGATTGAGTGTGGGCTGCTGGTTCATCTTGTCAGTCCCCCTTGGAGCAATCTGCTGATGGAAGGCTAGTAAACCATTTGTGATCTCTAGGCCTGGATGGAGGACCACTGCTTCATGGAGCCTTGTTGCCACTCATTGGAGTAGTCTTTGCGGTATGGATTTGGCTGTTTCCTGGGCCAGCTGAATGGCTGCCAGCTACTCCGAACTAGGTAGGGATCTGGCTGTTTCTGTAGTCAGCCGAGGTTGCTGGCCGAACTGAAACTCGGAGCTTCCCTGGAGCAGAGATGGAACTGTCTGTCATTCTTTGGTGTTTGTCTCTTCTTGTCTTTGCCTCTGTGGGGTAAGCCAGGCTGTTTTTCCATTGCCCTGCAGGGGGATCTGTCTTGTCTTGTCCTCGCCTTTGAGGGGTAAGACAGGCCGTTTTTCCGTTGCCCTGTGGAGGGACCTGTCTTGTCTTGTCCTTGCCTCTGATGGGTAAGTCCGGCCGTTCTGCCGTTACCTGATGGAGAGACCTGTCCCACCTTGGTGTGGAGATGAAGTTTAGTCCCGGCTTGTTGTAGGATAAGTCCTGGCTCTATGTTTATGTTCTGTCCTGTCTCATGTTAGTGTTGTGTTAAAGATGAGTCCTGGCTTGTCGAAGGATAAGTCCTGGTTCTATGTTGATGTTCAGTTCCCAGTCTGTCTCTCAGCTCCAGTCTCCGAGTTATCAGCCTCCGCATTTCAAGATGAAGACTCCAAGCCTCAAGGATCCCAAGCCAAGCTCAAGCTCCAAGAACCCAAGCCACGAGGATCCCAAGCCAAGCTCCAAGACCCCAAGCCTCGAGGATTCCAAGCCAAGCTGAAGACCCAAGACTCCAAGCCTCGAGGATCCCAAGCCAAGCTCAAGACCCAAGACCCCAAGCCTCGAGGATCCCAAGCCAAGCTCAAGACCCAAGACCCCAGCCTCAAGCACTGTCATCTCCTTACCTGGTTCCGGGGTCCGAGCCCGAGGCAAGACCCAGGTTCTGGGTCCTTGTCCAGACTCGGGCTTGGAGTCCAAGCCTTGTCTCCAGGTCCATGGTTCCTAGTCCTGGTCCCGCTTTCCCTAGCCCAAGTCTGTGTTCTTGTCCCTTCTCCTTGCCTGAATCCTGTCAAGTGTCTACCCTAGTCAAGTCCTGTTCCTTGTACTTCAGTGTCTGTGTCTTGCATTTGGGTCCGTTTCCAGCACCCCCTTGTGACATCCTGAGCTTCTGAGAGCAATCCCATTTGGAGCTTAGCTCCTGGTAGGGTCACCCGTGATGATAAAATCAACGGGGAGGTTGCAGGCAAACAGTGATCCAACCAAGATCTCAACGTTGGAGCTGGAGGAAGAGGATGAAGGTGGAGGAAAGCTGCAGCCGTGAATGCAGTTGTCTTAAATTCCATACCTCTGGACCCCGAGCCAGGTCTGTCAAGGACCGTGTGGTGATTGCTTCTGCATCAGCTCTCCATGTTAAACAAAATCCATGCACAGGCACTCTCCATGAAGAGAATAACTCCTGAGGAGAGCATCATACTTGACTCCAATGATTGTACTACTACTATTACTACTACCACCCCTGGTATGTGAGTGAATGAAGGAAGGTGGGCGGAAAATAGGTGGGAATAAAATGTGTTAGGGTGGGATTCTCAAAAAAATACTCCCATCGACCTGCACTGAGACTACAGCCCTACGTATACCTACTGTCCATGTACTAATCCAAACTTTTCTTAAACATATGCACCACTTGTGCTGGCTGCCTGTTCCACACTCTCATGACCCTCTGAGTGAAGAAGTTTCCTCTCATGTTCCCATTCAACTTTTCACTCACCTTTCACCTGTGTTGTATCTGTCTTATTTTCTCAAGTCATGAACTTTTTTCAAGTGTCCAGGTAACACTGAAAGCTGTATGCTAACTCGCACAGAGACCAGCCAGCACTGAGGAGGCACTCAGCTCTGGTACAGTGTCCAAGCTGAGCCATGGCACACTGTATTCATACCTACTGCCACAACCACATCAGCATGGCTAAGCTCACGTACCCCGAGGAACAACACGGTTCTCAGTTTAACCGATGGCTCTTCATTGCAGCTATTTTTCATTGTTGAGTAAACTCACCTTTTCTCCTTTTATATTAAAGTTGAATAAGACATTGGTGAGGCCTAATTTAGAGTATCGTATGCTGTTCTGGTTACCTACCTACAGGAAAGATGTCAGTAAGATTGAAAGAGTGCAGATAAAATTTACAAAGATGTTGTCGGGGCTTGAGTTATAGATAAAGATTGAATAGGTTCGGACTTTACTCCCTGGAGCATAGGAGAATGAGGGTAGATTTTATATAGGTATACAAAATTATAAGGGGTATAGCAAGCAGGCTTTTCACACGGAGGTTGGGTGAGACTAGAACTAGATGTCATGGGTTAAGGGTGAAAGGTGAAATATTTAAGGGGAACTTAGGGGGGACTTTGTTCACAGAGGGTGGTGCAAGTGTATAATGAGCTGCCTGAGGAAGTGGTGGATACAGGTTTTGTTTCAGCATTTAACAGAAGTTTGCGTAAGGACATGATAGAAGGGCTATGGAGGGCCTTGGAGATGGCACTAGGCAAGATAATTGTTTGACATTAACTTGATGTGTTTGAAGGGCCTGTTTCTGAGCTGTACTGTTCTATGACTCTATTATTGTCATGTTAATGAGGATTAGGGTGGATAAACAAGGCAGGCCAATATCAGATTACACAAGTGATGGTGGTTCACACATAAACCCTGCCACTTGTATGTCCAATGAAGACACAGGTAATTGCAAATCCTGAACACTGGAGCAACTCAGCAGGTCAGGTAAATACTAAGGAGGGAGGTCGACAGCCATTTCCTCCCAGGAATACTCTGTGACCTGCTGAGTTCCTCCAGCATTTTGTGTGTTGCTAAATGATGTCCAGGTTAGTTTTAAGGAAAATTGTATTGCTAAATCTATTGTATAAATTCTGGATGTTATTTACAACTCAGTTGTTGCCTGGAAACACAAGAAACTGCAGATGGTGGAATCCACAGCACCAGTCCCGGTGCAGGGTTGGGACCCCAAACATCAATAATTCCGTTCCCCCCCACCGATGCTGCATGACTCATTGAGTTCCTCCAGCAGCTCATTCACTGCTCAGTGACCTTGATGGTCAAGAGCTTTAAAGGTGTGGGTTCAAAATTCACTCCAGAAACTTGAGTACAAAATGTAGGTAGAGACTTCCCACTCAACATCAGCAAAACTCAAGAGCTGATTATTGACTACAGGAGGAAGAAACCAGAGATTTGTGAGCCAGTTCTCAGTGACAAATTCCTTTGTGTTATAATTTCAAGTTTTATTATTTTATGAAACATCAATGCACAATCTACTTCAAGCCAGCCTGATTAATCATGGTTTAGAGCACAGTGATGTATGAGGAGCGTTTGACTGCCATGGGCCTTTACTCACTGAAGTTTAAAAGATTGAAGGGAGAGCTCATTGAAATCGATTGAATATTGAAAGGCTTAGATCGAATGGATATGCAGAGGATGTTTCTTAAATTGGTGAGTCTAGGACCAAAGGGCACAGCCTCAGATTACAGAGATGAAGAGGAATATCTTTAACCAGAGGGTGGTGAATCTATGTAATTCATTGCCACAGATGGATGTGGAGTTTATTTAAAGTGGAGGTTGATAGGATCTAGATTAATAAAGGTGTCAAAAGTTATGGGGAAAAGACAGGAGAATAGAGTTGAGTAAAACTTCCTAGAGCAAGTTGCTTACTTTATCTAACTATACCAGAAATGACTATTTCTGTTGTTAGAAATCTGTCTAGCCAACTATATCAGAATCAGGTGTGTGTCGTGAAATTTGCTAATTTAGCAGCAACATTTCAATGCAATACATAATATAGAAGAAGAAAAAATAATAATAATTAAATCAATTACAGTATACATATATTGAATAGATTAACAAATTTCACATCACATGCTGGTGATGATAAACCTGATTCTGATTCTGATTAAAATATCGTGCAAAAAACAGAAATAATATATATTAGAACAATGAGGTAGTGTTCAAGGGTTCAATGTCCATTTAGGAATCGGATGGCAGAGGGGAAGAAACTGTTCCTGAGTCACTGAGTGTGTGCCTTCAGGCTTCTGTACCTCCTACCTGATGGTAACAGTGAGAAAAGGGCTGGGTGCTGGAGGTCCTGAATAATGGATGTTGCCTTTCTGACATACCGTTCCTTGAAGATGTCCTGGGTACTTTGTAGGCTAGTACCCAAGATGGAGCTGACTAAACTTACAAGCCTCTGCAGCTTCTTTCAGTACTGTGCAGTAGCCCCCTCGTCCCACCCCCATACCAGACAGTGATGCAGCCTGTCAGAAGTACATCTATAGAAGTTTTTGCGTGTATTTGCTGACATACTAAATCTCTTCAAACTCCTAATGAAGTATAACCACTTTCTTGCCTTCTTTATAACTACATCGATATGTTGGGACCAGGTTAGATCCTCAGAAACCTTGACACCCAGGAACTTGAAACTGCTCACTCTCTCCACTTCTGATTCCTCTGTGAGGATTGGTATGTGTTCCTTCGTCTTACCCTTCCTGAAGTTCACAATCAGCTCTTTCATCTTACTGACACTGACTGCCAGGCTGTTGCACTAGTTGGCATATCTCACTCCTGTACGCCCTCTCGTCACCATCTGAGATTCTACCCACAATGGTCATATCATCAGCAAATTTATTGAGGATATTTGAACTCTGCCTAGCCACACAGTCATGGGTATAGAGAGAGTAGAGCAGTGGGCTAAGCACACAGCCCTGAGGTACACTAGTGTTAATCATCAGAGAGGAGGATATGTTATCACCAATCTGCACACACTGTGGTCTTCCGGTTAGGAAGTCAAGGATCTAATTGCAGAGGGAGATACAGAGGCCCAGGTTCTGTAACTTCTCAATCAGGATTGTGGGAATAATGGTATTAAATGCTGAGCTATATTCAATGAACAGCATCCTGACATAGGTGTTTGTGTTGTCCAGGTGGTCTAAAGCCGTGTGAAGAGCCATTGAGATTGCATCTGCTGTTGATCTATTGTGGCGACAGGCAAATTGCAATGGGTCCAGGTACTTGCTGAGGCAGGAGTTCAGTCTAGTCATGACCTACCTCTCAAAGCATTTCATCACTGTCGATGTGAGTGCTACCGGGTGATAGTCATTAAGGCAGCTCACATTATTCTTCTTAGGCACTGGTATAATTGTTATCTTTTGGAAGCAAGTTGGAACTTCTTCCCGTAGCAGTGAGAAATGTCCTTGAATACTCCTGCCAGTTGGTTGGCACAGGTTTTCAGAGCTTTACCAGGTACTCCATCGGGACCTTCTGCCTTAAAAGGGTTCACTCTCTTTAAAGGCACCTAACATCAGACTCTGAGATGGAGAACACAGGGTCATCAGGTGCAACAAGGATCTTCACAGCTGTAGTTATATTCTCCCTGTCAAACTGGCATAGAAGGCATTGAGTTCATCTGGTAGTGAAGCTTTGCTGCCATTCATGCTATTGGATTTTGCTTTGTAAGAAGTAATGTCTTGCAAACACTGCCAGAGTTGTTATACATCCAATGTTGCCTCCAACCTTGTACAAAATTGTCCCTTTGCCCTTGAAGTAGCCCTCTGCAAATCATACCTGGTTTTCTGGTACAGGCCTGGGTCACCAGACTTGAATGCCACAGATCTAACCTTCAGCAGATGACGTATCTCTTGGTTCATCCACGGCTTTTGGTTTGGGAATGTACAGTAAGTCTTTATAGGCACACACTCATCCACACAGGTTTTAATGGAGTCAGTAACAACTGCAGCATACTCATCCAGATTCGAAGATGAATTCCTGAATACTGTCCAGTCCACTGATTCAATAGCAGTAAACATATAGTCTCACAAAAAAATTGTACCAATTGTATATTCTATGCTTGAAGCCTTCCCCAGTTATGCTCTCCAACTCTTCCTCGGCTACACTGATGACGGCATTGGTGCACTCCTGCTGAGCTTGTCTACTTCGCCTCCAACTTCCACCCCGCCCTTAAATTCACTTGGTCCATCTCTGACACCTCCCTTCCCTTTCTTGATCTCCCTGTCTCCATCTCTGGAGACAAACTGTCAATCGATGTCTTTCATAACCCTACTGATTCCCATGGTTATCTTGACTATATCTCCTCCCACCCTATCTCCTGTAAAAATCCTATTCCCTTTTCTCAGTCTCTTCGCTTCCACCATGTCTGTTCCCAGGATGTGGCTTTCCATTCCAGGACATCAGAAATGTCCTCCTTCTTTAAAGAGTGGGATTTCCCTCCTCTACTATTGATGCCACCCTCACCTGCATCTCCTCCATTTCCTGTATGTCCGTGCTTACCCCATCCTCCCACCGTTGTTAGAGTGATAGAGTCCTTTTTGTCCTTACCCAGCTCTCCATCAGCCTCCGCATCCAACATATCATCCTCCGCAACTTCCACCATCTCCAAAGGGATCCTACCATGACACATATCCTTTACCTTCACCCCCCCGCACCACCGCTTTCCACAGGGATCGCTCCCTGCATGATTCCTTTGTCCTTTCATCCCTTCGCACTCATCTCCCTCCAGGCACCTATCCCTGCAAGCAGCCTAAGTCCTGCACCTGTCCATTCATTTCCAAGCAGTCCTTCCAGGTGAGGCAGCACTCCACCTGCGAATCTGCTGGGGTTGTCCATTGTGCCCGGTGCTCCCGATGTGGCCTCCTCTATATTGGTGAGGCCTGTTGTAAGTTGGGAAACCGCTTCGTCGAGCACCTCTGCACTATCTGCCACAAGTGCCTAAACATTTTAATTCCAAATCCCATTCCTGTTCCGACATGCTGATCCATGGCCTCCTCTTGTGTCAAGATGAGGCCACCCTCAGGGTGGAGGAGCAATACCTTATATTCCATTTGGGTACCTTCCAATCTGATGGCATGAATATCAATTAATCCTTACAGTGAACCAATTTACACCTACCCACCATTCCCCACTTCAACCTTTCACATTAACTGTTTACTGTTTTTGATACATGCTACCTGACCTACTGAGTTCTCTGTGTGTTGCTTTGGATTTTCAACATCTGCAGACTTTCCTGTTTTGATAATATAGCCCAAGTCCCTGAGTTTCATGTCCTGTAGACTGCAGATGCATGGGATGTTGTGGCAAGGATGTGCCCTCAGCTGCCCAATCATCATGCACTAGTGCAGCCGCAGGCAAACACAATCAAGCTTGTCTTCCACCGAGCGAACACTGGAGAGCAGTACTGGCAGAAGGAGCCAGCCCCAACCCAGATGCCACAACCATAAACTCTGCTGCAGGATCTACGTGTCCCCGCAGGCTCGGCAATGTACTCATGAATATGCACATTCCAGCTAATTACTGTTTCATTATGGTGGTATTTAACTCCCTTATTTTCATTGTAGACCTGGTAAGACTTGAGCAAAGCAGAGTAACGTTACGCTCCCTGTTTACCTTCGTCCTTGTCTGAGAAAGAGGACTACTGTTTCAACTGCTGCTGGAAGCAAGTGGTACTCATTTAGTATTTAAATATTGCTTTCAGCAGTGTATTGGCATTTTACTTTCAGTTTGAGAGTTT
This sequence comes from Mobula hypostoma, assembly GCF_963921235.1. Lineage (NCBI taxonomy): Eukaryota > Metazoa > Chordata > Chondrichthyes > Myliobatiformes > Myliobatidae > Mobula > Mobula hypostoma. The sequence continues at coordinate 122,555,050 of NC_086097.1, forward strand.
GAGTTAATGACCTTGTTGACCTTGAATTTATTGTTTTCCTTTCCCTTAAAATCCTGCAAAGTTTGCATTAAAATCTGTGAACTGTCGACCTGCTTCAGTGTCTCTCTCTCTCTCCCTCTCTGCACTTGGGCATCATCTGAACATTCTGACACCAGCATGGACAACTGCTCCCCCGAACCACCTCCATTGTCTCCTTTCCTGGGTGACTGCAACAGGGAAACCCATGGCATTAGGGCCTAGTCCGCATTACAACCACCATCATCTCTATGTGCCGCATCGCATGATGAGGACAATCATAGTCTTTCCATGATCATGATTGTTCTTGGTAAATTTTTCTACCGAAGTGGTTTGCCATTGCCTTCATCTGGGCAGTGTCTTTACAAGATGGGTGACCCCAGCCGTTATCGGTACTCTTCAGGGATTGTCTGCTGGCATCAGTGGTGGCATAACCAAGACTTGTGATACACACATGCTGCTCAAATGGCCATCTACCAGCTGCTCCCATGGCTACACGTGACCCTGATCAGGGTTTCAGCAGGGGCACATCTTGCCTGAATGTGACCTGCAGGCTAGTGGAGGGAAGGAGCACCTCCCGCCTCCTGTGATCGAGATGGATCACCAACCCACCACCCAATCCTCCTACATAGCCTTCCATTTTCCTATCATCCACGTGCCTGTCTGAGAGTTCCTTAAATGTCCCTGATGTATTTGCCTCTACCACCACCCCTGGCATGGCGTGCCATACACCCACTGCTGTCAGTGTTATCTTGCATCTGATACCCACCCTGTACCTTTCTCCAGACACCTTAAAATCATGCACCCTCATTTTAGCCATTACTGGGTAAAACAAGGTAATTAGCTAAGTCCAAACAAGAGTTAATATTTCATACTGACGAAATGTTACTCTTTCTCTTGCCACAATTTTTTCCGCCCTGCTGAGTGCTGCCAACATTTTCTGCATTCTTTGTTCGATTCCCGCCTGAATGAGGTTAGTGTTGGACAGGAAAAGGGAGGTGTTAAGAATGTCAGTTCTAATAACTGCAAGCAACGGGGTCAGATTTAGCTATAACACCCTCTGTCTAATGCCCTTTAACACTCCTCAGAGATGTGGGCCAAAGAGAGGCCGCAGTTACTCTGAGTCACGGCTTTCAGGATGGAAACATCGTGGACTGAAGGCGCTGTTCTTGTGCTAGAAAAGTCTAGAAGGAAAATACTTTTCTTTCATCGCAGGTCAAATATCATCTATGGAGAGGAATAAACAGTCAACATTTTGGGCCAAAAACCATTCATCAGTACTGGAAAGGAAGCAGGAAGAAGGTGGGGGAAGTAGCACAAGATAGCAGGTAATAGGTGAAACAAAGTGAGGGGGAAGGTGGGTGAGTGGGGTGTTCACACCCCAAGTTGAAATAAGCTGGGAGGTGATAGGTGGAAGAGGCAAAGTGCTAAAGAAAAAGGAATCTGATAGGAGAGTGGATTGGACCATGTGAGAAAGGGAAGGAGGAGGGGCCCCAGTGGGAGGTGATGGGCAAGTGAGGAGAAGAGATGGGGTAAGAGTGGAGCCAGAATGGGGAATGGAAAAACAGAGAAGTGGGGGAAGGGAAGAAATTACTGGAAATAAGAGAAATTGATTTTGATGCTGTCAAGTTGGATGCTACTGAGGCAGAAAATGGAGTGTTGCTCCTCCAATCTGAAAATAGCCTCATTGTGGCAGTAAAGGAGGCCATGTCGGAATGGGAATGGGAAGTCGAATTGAAGTGCATGACCACAAGGAAATCCCACCTTTTGTGGCACTCAGAGCGAAGGTGTTCATGAAGGTGTCCCCCAATCTATATCGGATCTTACCGATGTAGATCGGGCTGCACCGCGAGCATCATAGAGAAACATAGAAACATAGAAAATAGATGCAGGAGTAGGCCATTCGGCCCTTCGAGCCTGCACCGCCATTTATTATGATCATGGCTGATCATCCAACTCAGAACCCTGCACCAGCCTTCCCTCCATACCCCCTGATCCCCGTAGCCACAAGGGCCATATCTAACTCCCTCTTAAATATAGCCAATGAACTGGCCTCAACTGTTTCCTGTGGCAGAGAATTCCACAGATTCACCACTCTCTGTGTGAAGAAGTTTTTCCTAATCTCGGTCCTAAAAGGCTTCCCCTTTATCCTCAAACTGTGGCCCCTCGTTCTGGACTTCCCCAACATCGGGAACAATCGTCCTGCATCTAGCCTGTCCAATCCCTTTAGGATTTTATACGTTTCAATCAGATCCCTCCTCAATCTTCTAAATTCCAGTGAGTACAAGCCTAGTTCATCTAGTCTTTCTTCATATGAAAGTCCTGCCATCCCAGGAATCAATCCGGGTATAATTTTCTTTCTTCCTCTGGAAATAGCCATAGTTTGAAATATGCTAATTTGGATGAAGGGACAATAGTGGACAGGGATGTAATTATGATCTATGTAATTTTGACACAACATTTATAAAGAATATCTAAAAGTTCACCTTATTGATTAATAATTAGAATTTTCATATTTTAAAATTTAATATGTTCTCAATGAATTGGCAGGATCCGCTATTCCAACATATCAATCGATACATACACTTTGTTGTCCAGCTGACAAGGCTGTTGGAGCAAAGAAAGTCATTGTCTGCAGTCCACCATCACTGCAGGACTTGTATGTATCCAATACAAAGACGCGGGCAGAAAAAAACATTGCAGACACTAGCTACCCTGCAAGCTGCCTTTATAAAAAAAACTCCCTTCTGGAAAGCTTTATAGGGCTATTAAAACAAAAACCATGCCATCTTAAAACCCCAGGCAGTTAATCTGATCAATCATTGTAGTTAGTCCTCACTCTCTCTATCTATTAACTCAGTCACTGCACTGTAAACACTCTAAACCACTTTGTATAATACTGTTTAATACTGTAAATATATGCTGGTATTTATTTATTTCTGCACATTTTATCCCATACCTGTACTTACAACTTTATTTTTATATAATTCCTTTTTCTGTGCAATTGATGGATCTTGTTTTTTTTTTGGACTTGCACCCCGACCAACGCATACCAGCAAATTCCTGATACTGTACCTATAAATGTATCCGGTGAATGAAGTTGATCCCTAGCAGTAGGGGAAATGAAACTCAGACTTGTCACCTCTTCTGTTCCTGTGAGTTACCTTGTGACCTTGATCTTAACATAGACACTGTGGGATCCAGGCTCAGGCTTAACCATGTAAAATATTTAGTGAAATGTAGAAAGGTCATTACTGCCTACAGAACCATAACCTGAGGAAACCAACATTAAGGAATAAGAGTTAAATCTGTGTACAGAATCAGAATCAGGTTTAATATCACTGGCAAATGTCATGAAATTTGTTAACTTTACAGCTGCAGTTCAAAGAAATACATGGTGAATAAATATAGAGAAAAAAAAGTTCCATTAAGTTTATATATTGTCCATTAAAAAGTTAAAATAAGTAGCACAAAATAACAGAAAAAAAAGAAAGTAGTGAGGTAGTGTTCATTTGCTCAATGTCCATTCAGAAATCGGGTGGCGGGGGGAAGAAGCTGCTCCTCAATGGATGAGTGTGTGCCTTCAGATGTCTGTACGTCCGTCCTGACGGTGAGGAGGGCGTGCGCTGGTGGTGGGGATCCTTAATGTTAGACACTGCCTTCCTAAGGCACTGCTCCTTGAAGATGCCTTCAAAGCTCCTGTTAGGATAAACAATAGACTTCTCAATCTGAATCTAACTTTAACAGTTGTCTTAGAAGAGAAAGAAAATATTCAAACTGACAGCATATGTACAGGGTACACTTTTTTGATCAGAATCAGACTCAGGTTTATTATCACAAACCTATGGTATGAAATTTGTTGTTTCGTGGTAGCAATAAAGTGCTATACATAAATATAAGGGACCGCGTTACGGAACTGGAGCTGCAGCTCGATGACCTTCGTCTGGTCAGGGAGAGTGAGAGTTGATAGAGAGGAGTTACAGGCAGGTGGTCACGCCGGGGCCACGGGAGACAGACAAGTGGGTCACGGTTAGGAGGGGAAAGGGGAAGAGTCAGGTAATAGAGAGTACCCCGGTGGCTGTGCCCCTTGACAACAGGTACTCCTGTTTGAGTACTGTTGGGGGGGACAGCATACCCGGGGGAAGCGACAGTGGCCGTGCCTCCGGCACAGAGTCTGGCCCTGTAGCTCAGAAGGGTAGGGAAAGGAAGAGGAGGGCAGTTGTGATAGGGGACTCGATAGTAAGGGGGTCAGACAGGCGATTCTATGGACGCAGTCCAGAGACCCGGATGGTAGTTTGCCTCCCTGGTGCCAGGGTCCGGGATATTTCTGATCGTGTTCAAGATATCCTGAAGTGGGAGGGTGAGGAGCCAGAGGTCGTGGTACATATAGGTACCAATGACATAGGTAGGAAAAGGGAAGAGGTCCTGAAAGGAGAATATAGGGAGCTAGGAAGGGAGTTGAGAAAAAGGACTGCAAAGGAAGTAATCTCGGGATTACTGCCTGTGCCACGCGACAGTGAGAGTAGGAATGCGATGAGGTGGAGGATAAATGCGTGGCTGAGGGATTGGAGCAGGGGGTAGGGATTCAAGTTTTTGGATCATTGGGACCTCTTTTGGCACAGGCGTGACCTGTACAAAAAGGACGGGTTACACTTGAATCCTAGGGGGACCAATATCCTGGCAGGGAGATTAGTGGGGGCTACTGAGTTGACCTTAAACTAGAATGGTTGGGGGGTGGGAATCAAATTAAAGAGGCTAGGCGAGAGGAGGTTAGTTCACAACAGGGGGATGGGAACCAGTGCAGAGAGACAGAGGGGTGTAAAGTGAGGGTAGAAGCAAAAAGTAGTAAGGAGAAAAGTAAAAGTGGCAGGCCGACAAATCCAGGGCAAGCATCAAAAAGGGCCACTTTTCAACATAATTGTATAAAGGCTAAGAGAGTTGTCAAAGAGCGCCTGAAGGCTTTGTGTGTCAATGCAAGGAGCATTCATTACAAGGTGGATGTATTCAAAGTGCAGATTGTTATTAATGATTATGATAAGGTTGAGATCACAGAGACATGGCTCCAGGGTGACCAAGGATGGGAGCTCAACGTTCAGGGATATTCAATATTCAGGAGGGACAGACATGAAGGAAGAGGAGGTGGGGTGGCGTTGCTGGTTAAAGAAGAGATTAACGCAATAGAAAGGAAGGACATAAGCCGGGAAGGTGTGGAATCGATATGGGTAGAGCTGCGTAACACTAAGGGGCAGAAAACGCTGGTGGGAGTTGTGTACAGGCCACCTAACAATAGTAGTGAGGTCGGAGATGGTGTTAAACAGGAAATTAGAAAAGTGTGCAATAAAGGAACAGCCGTTATAATGGGTAACTTCAATCTACATGTAGATTGGGTGAACCAAATTGGTAAAGGTGCTGAGGAAGAGGATTTCTTGGAATGTATGCGGGATGGTTTTTTGAACCAACATGTCGAGGAACCAACTAGAGAGCAGGCTATTCTAGACTGGGTTTTGAGCAATGAGGAAGGGTTAATTAGCGATCTTGTCGTGAGAGGTCCCTTGGGTAAGAGTGACCATAATATGGTGGAATTCTTCATTAAGATGGAGAGTGACGTAGTTAATTCAGAAACAAAGGTTCTGAACTTAAAGAGGGGTAACTTTGAAGGTATGAGTCGTGAATTAGCTAAGATAGACTGGCAAATGACACTTAAAGGATTGACGGTGGATATGCAATGGCAAGCATTTAAAGATTGCATGGATGAACTACAACAATTGTTCATCCCAGTTTGGCAAAAGAATAAATCAAGGAAGGTAGTGCACCCGTGGCTGACAAGAGAAATTAGGGATAGTATCAATTCCAAAGAAGAAGCATACAAATTAGCCAGAAAAAGTGGCTCACCTGAGGACTGGGAGAAATTCAGAGTTCAGCAGAGGAGGACAAAGGGCTTAATTAGGAAGGGGAAAAAAGATTATGAGAGAAAACTGGCAGGGAACATAAAAACTGACTGTAAAAGCTTTTATAGATATGTAAAAAGGAAAAGACTGGTAAAGACAAATGTAGGTCCCCTACATACAGAAACAGGTGAATTGATTATGGGGAGCAAGGACATGGCAGACCAATTGAATAATTACTTTGGTTCTGTCTTCACTAAGGAGGACATAAATAATCTTCCAGAAATAGTGGGGGACAGAGGGTCCAGTGAGATGGAGGAACTGAGCAAAATACATGTTAGTAGGGAAGTGGTGTTAGGTAAATTGAAGGGATTGAAGGCAGATAAATCCCCAGGGCCAGATGGTCTGCATCCCAGAGTGCTTAAGGAAGTAGCCCAAGAAATAGTGGATGCATTAGTGATAATTTTTCAAAACTCGTTAGATTCTGGACTAGTTCCTGAGGATTGGAGGGTGGCTAATGTAACCCCGCTTTTTAAAAAAGGAGGGAGAGAGAAACCAGTGAATTATAGACTGGTTAGCCTAACATCGGTGGTGGGGAAACTGCTAGAGTCAGTTATCAAAGATGTGATAACAGCACATTTGGAAAGCGGTGAAATCATCGGACAAAGACAGCATGGATTTGTGAAAGGAAAATCATGTCTGACGAATCTCATAGAATTTTTTGAGGATGTAACTAGTAGAGTAGATAGGGGAGAACCAGTGGATGTGGTATATTTGGATTTTCAAAAGACTTTTGACAAGGTCCCACACAGGAGATTATTGTGCAAACTTAAAGCACACGGTATTGGGGGTAAGGTATTGATGTGGATGGAGAATTGGTTAGCAGACAGGAAGCAAAGAGTGGGAATAAACGGGACCTTTTCAGAATGGCAGGCAGTGACTGGTGGGGTACCGCAAGGCTCAGTGCTGGGACCCCAGTTGTTTACAATATATATTAATGACTTGGATGAGGGAATTAAATGCAGCATCTCCAAGTTTGCGGATGACACGAAGCTGGGCGGCAGTGTTAGCTGTGAGGAGGATGCTAAGAGGATGCAGGGTGACTTGGATAGGTTGGGTGAGTGGGCAAATTCATGGCAGATGCAATTTAATGTGGATAAATGTGAAGTTATCCACTTTGGTGGCAAAAATAGGAAAACATTATTATCTGAATGGTGGCCGATTAGGAAAAGGGGAGGTGCAACGAGACCTGGGTGTCATTATACACCAGTCATTGAAAGTGGGCATGCAGGTACAGCAGGCGGTGAAAAAGGCGAATGGTATGCTGGCATTTATAGCGAGAGGATTCGAGTACAGGAGCAGGGAGGTACTACTGCAGTTGTACAAGGCCTTGGTGAGACCACACCTGGAGTATTGTGTGCAGTTTTGGTCCCCTAATCTGAGGAAAGACATCCTTGCCATAGAGGGAGTACAAAGAAGGTTCACCAGATTGATTCCTGGGATGGCAGGACTTTCATATGATGAAAGACTGGATGAACTAGGCTTGTACTCGTTGGAATTTAGAAGATTGAGGGGGGATCTGATTGAAACGTATAAAATCCTGAAGGGATTGGACAGGCTAGATGCAGGAAGATTGTTCCCGATGTTGGGGAAGTCCAGAACGAGGGGCACAGTTTGAGGATAAAGGGGAAGCCTTTTAGGACTGAGATTAGGAAAAACTTCTTCACACAGAGAGTGGTGAATCTGTGGAATTCTCTGCCACAGGAAACAGTTGAGGTCGGTTCATTGGCTATATTTAAGAGGGAGTTAGATATGGCCCTTGTGGCTACGGGGATCAGGGGGTATGGAAGGAAGGCTGGTGCAGGGTTCTGAGTTGGGTGATCAGCCATGATCATAATAAATGGCGGTGCAGGCTCGAAGGGCTGAATGGCCTACTCCTGCACCTATTTTCTATGTTTCTATGTTTCTATACAATAAATTACATTCTGGAATAGATACGGAATAACTATATAGTGCAAATACAGAACAAAATTAGAAAGAAAGTGTGTGTGCGTTCATTGTCCATCAGAAATCTGATGGCAGAGGAGAAGAGGCTTTTCCTGAAATGTTGAGTTTGTGTCTTCAGACTCCTGTACCTCCTTCCTGATGGTAGTAGTAAAAAGTGGACATGCCCTGGGTGGTGGGTGCCTTTAATAATGAATGCCACCTTTTCGGCACTTTGCCCTCTGAAGCTGTCCTCAATGCTGCGGAGGCAACTGCCCATGGTGGAACTGTCTAAATATATCCAGCTGTTATTGGAATAAAGCACAGTGAAAATCTGCCCCGGATGAGTGAATGTGAGGCCATTTACAATAAAAAGAGGAATACAACAGAGGGAGCTTTCCTCCCCAGCTGTCCCACTTATTTTAATGCCCCTTAGTCTGACCGGTATCACAGGAGGAAATTCTCACTTCCTAAGCTGTAGTAACATTGCTTATTCATACTTAAGCTTACATTCCATCCCAGGTGAATGTGAGGACTGCACTCAATGAACTATACTCTAGCATCAACAGCCTTGAAATGAGATAACCTGAGGCCCTCTTCATTATTGCTGGCAACTTCAACCAGGCAGGCCCAAGTGTGTGTTACCAAAATACTACCAGCATGTAGTATTGGGCTTCCCGTGCGTATTTGGGGCCCACCAGGAGCACAAACACACTTGTCCTTTGCTACACATCATCTAAGATGCCTACTAAGCCACCAACATAGTTCCCTCTAAGCTGTGTGTGCATGCACGTGCACACAAGTTTTTCAACCAGCTCACAAAGGAAATTAATGTGCGCACAAAAGGGTAGTTACCTAAAATAATGTAGTAGTTAATAATTATACTTATTGAAAATAATCTTTTAGCTACCTGTTTCTGTTAACTAGTTAGCTGTTTTTCAAATACCACAATGCACGTCACTAATTTACGTCACCTCACCTTTCCTGTTCCAGTTTGTGCAGCTGCATCACAGCAGCAGCCATGTTTGGCAGACAGTGTTCATATCGTAAAGTTTACAAAGATCTGTTTCAGATCCTGTAGATAGCTTACTAAGTTTCTATTGGAAAAAATATTGATTCACTATGTCGAATTCAAAAGAAGTGAAGGGCGCGAAGCGCAAAAAAACTGTAAATTTGTTTAAAGTTGAATGGTTTAACAAAATAGTAGAAACTGTTACACTGAAAGCTCATGAGGTCATGAACGTTCAGCTACAAGAAATATTTATGTATGATTCGGAAACTGGAGTTATCAGCTTGTATTGTCGTGATGCAAAAGTTGCTGGAGAATTTGCTAGTGGAAAGAAGTGGGAGGATATTTGGAAACTTGACCTTTTGAAGCATCATTTGGCAAGTAAATCACATTTAGATGGTGTACAAAAGCTCAGGCAACAGAATCCGTCATTACCCATTACAGGAATGCTGCGCATGTTACGGTTGAGTGCAGATGAGCGAGAGCGAAAATGATCAAACCCAGAGGAGATCAAAGTTGAGGTACAAGAATGGTCAGCTTTTGATTTCTCCGCAATTGCAGATTGTGACCACATTTGGCGATGAACAATTTAATGCCTTATGTCTAAAATATGATTTTCTAGCTGAAAATATTGTAACAGTTAGACAGTTTAATGATTTCAAATTTTCCGTGCAAGAAAAAATTAAATCCAAACCGATTTCAAACTTTGCTCAAATAGTGGCACTTGCACTTCAAAATGAACAGTTTTGCGACCTTGCACAGTTGATGGACATTGGGGGAACCTTTCTTGCATCTAGTGCGGACTGTGAGCGAGGTTTTAGCCTAATGAATCAACTCAAAAACAAGCTGAGAAACCGTTTAGGTGAATGCCATTTGGATATGTTAATGAGAATCAAAAGCTATCAATGGGATGGAAGCTCTATTAGTTGAGATAGAGTTTACAAAGAATGGGTAAATGCCAAAGACAGGAGAGAGAAAAAATAACTGAGTGACTTAAATATGATAAAAATTAAATATCTCTAACCTGATGGCATGAACATTGACTTCTCTAACATCCGTTAATGCCTCTCCTCCCCTTCGTACCCCATCCCTTATTTATCTATTTATTTATTTATTATCATTATTATGATTTTTTTCTTTCGCCATTTTTCTCCCTTTTCTCTCCCTCTGTCCCTCTCACTATAGCTCCTTGCCCATCCTCTGGGCTTTACCCCCTTCCCCTTTCTTTCTCCCTAGGTCTCCCATCCCATGATCTTCTCCCTTCTCCAGCCTCGTATCCCTTTTGCCAATCAATTTTCCAGCTCTTGGCTCCATCCCTCCCCCTCTTGTCTTCTCCTATCATTTTGGATCTCCCCCTCCCCCTTACACTTTCAAATCTTTTACTATCTCTTCTTTCAGTTAGTACTGATGAAGGGTCTCGGCCCAAAACATCGACTGTACCTCTTCCTATAGATGCTGCCTACACCAACATTTTTTGTGTGTGACTTAAATATGTATGTTATTTTGTTGTTACTCTGTGCAGATTTATGTCAAATATTTTGTAAACCTACATAGACTGTCCCATGTGTGCATTCAATGCGCACATACTTTTGTCACAGGAAAAAAATTTGCACAACATAAGGTTTTTGCGCACACTGACTACTAAAAATTAGAGGGAACATTGGTCACCAATACCCCCCACCCTCAGCCACTCTTTGGGAAATCAGACCACCAGGCTGTGCTCCTCCTCCCTGCATACAAACAGATGCTGAATCATGAGCATCCAGTGCAGAATGTCAAACAGGGCTGGTCTGAGGAAATGGACAAATTTCTGCACAGTGCCTCTTTATAAGGTACAACTGCACACCTACTCGTTGATGTAAATATCTAATCAGCCAATCATGCGGCAGCAACTCAATGCATAAAAGCATACAGACATGGTCAAGAGGTTCAGGCCAAATATTGGAATGGAGAAATGCTCAGTGACTTTGACTGTGTAATGTTTGTTGGTGCCTGACAGGGTGGTTTGAATGTCTCAGAAGCTGCTGATCTCCTGGGACTTTCACGGACAATTGTCTCCAGAGTTTACAGAGAATACTGCAAAAATTGTAAATATCGAGTGAAAAACTGTTCTGGGGGTGAAAACGCCTTGTTAATGAGAGAGGTCAGAGGAGAGTGGCCAGACAGGTTCAACTGGACAGGATTGCAATAGTAACTCAAATAACCATGCATTTCAACAGTCGTGTGCTGAAGAGTATCTCTAAGAATGCAACCTGTTGAACCTTTGACTGGATGGGCTACAGCAGTGAAAGACCACAAACATACACTGCGTGAACATGACTGCTTTGTGTCAGTAGACTGGTCCAAGTTCAAAGACTTAGCAGCCAGCCTAGATGAGTATATTACCACCATCACAGACCTTATCAGAGGCCTGTAGAGGACTGTGTACCATAGAGGACAATCCAGCGGTTCTGAAACTGGAAACCACAGATGAACTTGGGAATCCACTGTCTACTGAAGCATAGGATTGTGGTGTTCATATCTGGTGACACTGCCCTATACAAGAAATTGAGATCTGGTGTCTATAAAGCTATCAAGGATGCCAAGAGACAGTATTAGTCCAAAATCAACTCAAAGGGTAGCCATCGGTCGTGGCAGGGCTTAGATACCAAAGCGGGCAATAAGACAAAGTCAGGCAGCATTACCAATAACAGCACATCCATTTCCATGAGTTTATTGGAATCTCACCACCCACTATGACAGCCTCCAATGTGCCCACAGTCACTACTGCAACCACAAGATCAGTCTTCCAAAGAGTGGACCTACAGAAAGCATTGGGCCTGGACAGCGTCTCTGGCTATGACATTAGATCCTGAACAGATCAGCTAATGGGGTTATCTGCCAACATTTTTAACCTCTCCTTTCTCGAATCTAGGGTTCCCATCTCAGTACCTAAGGAAAACAAGGTAACGTGCGTCAATGACTACTGCCTAGCAGCTCTAATATCCCTCATCAATGCTTCAAGAGGCTGGTCATGACAAGCATTAACTACAGCTTCCCAGACCTCAACCCACAGCAATGCTGAAACAGGTCCACAGCAGATACCTTCTGCCTGACCCTGGACCATCTAGACAATAGAGACACCCATCTTGGGCTACTGTTTTATTGTCTACAGCTTCAATACCATAATTCCAAGCAAATTCATCTGAAAGTTTCTAGAGCTGAGACTCAGCACATCCCATGGGAAGTAGATTCTTGACATCTTGACCCGCTGACTGCTGTCAGTAAACATAGGGAGCAACATTTTGGCCAAGATTATCCTCTACGCTGGTGCCCCACCAAGTATGCTCTCAGCCCCTTACTCTCTCCTCCCTATGCAGCCATGATTGTGTGTCCAAATTTTCTCTAATTGCATCCACAAGTTTGCAGATGATATGAGCATAGTAGGTTGTACCTCAAAAACAATGAGTCTGTTTACAAGAAGATAATGACATAGTGTCACAACGGCAATCATTTTCTCAATGTCTGCAAAGCATAAGAGCTGGTGTTTGACGTCAGGAAAGAGGTGGTACACATACATTTGTTTGCATTAACAGTTCTAAGGTCAAGAAGGTTCAAGTTCCAGGAGTGAACATCACTAATAGACTGTCCTGGACAAGCCATTTTGACACCATGGTCAAGAAAAGTAAGTCATCAGCACCTCAATATCCTCATAAGGCTAAAGAAATATGGCATTCCCATTTGACCCTCATCAATTTTTATCAATGCACTATCCAGATACATCACAGCTTGGTATGGCAACTGCTCTGCCTGTGACCACAAGAAACTGCAGAGATGTGGACACAGCTCAGCACATCACAGAAAGCAATCTCCCCTCCATGGACTCTGTCTATGTTTCTTGCTGTCTTGCTAAAGCAGCCAGCATAATCAAACACCCCACCAACTTCAGACATGCTCTCTTCTCCCCCTACACACAGGTACCATCAGGATTAAGGACAGCTTCTATCCATCTGTTGACACTGGAATGTGTTGCAATACCTGAGGACCGCCCGGACGACATCCTTAGGCTATAGAATCAGAGAGTCATAGAAAAAGTACAGCACAGAAATAGGCTATTTGACCATTCTAGAAACCCACTGGCTTTCATACCACTACTATCCATGAACCTATCCAAACTTTTCTTAAATGTCGAAATCAAGTGCACATGCACCACCTGGCTGGCAAGTTGTTCCACACTCTCACAACCCACAGAGTGAAGAAGTTTCCCCTTATGTTCCCTTTAACATTTCACCTTTCACCTTTAACCCATGACCTCTAGTTGTAGCCCCACAAAACCTCAGTGGAAATAGCCTGCTTGCATTTACCTTATCTATACCCCTCATAATTTTATATACCTCATTCAAATCTCTCCTCAATCTTCAACGTCCCAAAGAATAAATTCATAACCTATTCAAGCTTTCCTTATAACTCGGGTCCTCCAGTCCCAGCAACATCCTTGTAAATTTTCTCTGTACTCTCTCAACCTTATTTATTGTACAACTTTCCTGTGGACAGTTACCCAAAACAGCACACAATACGCTCAATTATGCCACACCAATGTCTTATACAGCTTTAACATAACATCTCATCTCCTGTACCCAATAATTTGGTTTATAAAGGGCCAATGTGCAGAATATATTTTTATGACCCTATCTACCTGTGACACCACTTTCAATAAATTATGGACTTGTATTTGCAGATCCCGTCATTCTACTGCCCTCCTCAGTACCCTACTGTTCACTGTGTAAGACCTACCCTGACTTTATTAGGAAACTTTGTACACCTGCTCGTTAATGCAACTTTCTAATTAGCCAATCATGTGGCAGTATCACAATGCATAAAAGCATGCAGACACGGTCAAGAGGTTCAGTTGTTGTTCAGACAAAACATCAAAATGGGGAAGAAATGTGATCTAAGTAACTTTGATCATGGAACAATTGTTGGTGCCAGAGAGGGTGGGACTGAATAAAGTGGACACCAAGTGTATTTATTTGTCACATGTACATTGAAACATACAGTGAAATACATTGTTTGTGTAGTGGAATACTTTGCCTCTAGTGATCATAGTTTCAGAGTAAATATGGAAAAAGATAGGTCTGGTCCACAGGTTCAGATTCTAAATTGGAGAATGGCCACTTTTGACGCTATCAGAAAGGATCTGGTTAGTATGGATTGGGACAGGCTGTTTACTGACAAAGGAGTACTTAGTAAGTGGGAGGCACTCAAAAGTGAAATTTTGAGAGTACAAAGCTTGTAGGTGCCTGTCAGAATAAAAGGTAAAGATAACAGGTTTAGTGAACTTTATACTTTATACTTTATTGTCGCCAAACAATTGATACTAGAACATACAATCATCACAGCGATATTTGATTCTGCGCTTCCCACTCCCTGGATTACAAATCGATAGTAAATATTAAAAATTTAAGTTATAAATCATAAATAGAAAATAGAAAAATGGAAAGTAAGGTAGGGCAAAAAAACCGAGAGGCAGGTCCGGATATTTGGAGGGTACTGTCCAGATCCGGGTCAGGATCCGTTCAGCAGTCTGATCACAGTTGGAAAGAAGCTGTTCCCAAATCTGGCCGTACGAGTCTTCAAGCTCCTGAGCCTTCTCCCGGAGGGAAGAGGGATGGAAAGTGTGTTGGCTGGGTGGGTCGTGTCCTTGATAATCCTGGCAGCACCGCTCTGACAGCGTGCGGTGTAAAGTGAGTCCACGGACAGAAGATTGGTTTGTGTGATGTTCTGGGCTGTGTTTACGATCTTCTGCAGCTTCTTCCAGTCTTGGACAGGACAACTTCCATACCAGGTTGTGATGCACTCTAGAAGAATGCTTTCTACGGTGCATCTATAAAAATTAGTGAGGGTTTTAGGGGACAGGCCAAATTTCTTTAGTTTTCTCAGGAAGTAAAGGCACTGGTGGGCCTTTTTGACAGTGAACTCTGCTTGGTTGGACCAAGTTAGGTCATTTGCGATATTGACCCCGAGCAACTTAAAGCATTTGACCTGTTCCACTTGTGCACGACCATTGTAAATTGGGTCATGCGGTCTTCTGAAGTCAACAACCGATTCCTTCGTCTTGCTGACGTTGAGGGATAGGTTATTGTCTTCACACCATGCCACCAGGTTCTTAATTTCCTCTCCGTACTCAAACTCATCATTACCGGAGATACAGCCTACAATTGTTGTGTCATCAGCAAATTTATATATTGAGTTTGATGGAAACTTGGCTACACAATCATGGGTGTACAGTGAGTACAGCAGGGGGCTGAGTACACAGCCTTGTGGGGCACCGGTGCTCAGAGTGATTGTAGAGGAGAGCCTGTTCCCTATTTTCACAGCCTGGGTCCTGTCTGTGAGGAAGTTGAAGATCCAGCTGCAGATCTGAGTGTTAAGGCCCAGGTTCCGGAGCTTAAGAATCAGTTTATTTGGAATGATGGTATTAAAGGCAGAGCTGTAGTTTTTCAAGAGATGTTGAGGTGCTGGTTAAGAAAAAAAGGAGGTAGATTGGAGCTATAGGTAGGTAGGAACAGATGAGGTACTTATGGAGTGTAAGAAATGCAAGAGAACGCAATTAGGAGGCTAAAAGAAGGCATGGGGTTGTCCTAGCAGACAAAGTGAATGAGCATCCTAAGGGATTCTACATATGTTAAGAGTAAAAGCATTGCAATGGATAAAATTGATCCCCTGGAAGATCAGGATGATAATCTATGCGTGGAGCCAAAAGAAATGGGGGAGATTTTTTGCATCTGTATTTACTCAAGAGATGGACATAGAGTCTGTGGAAGTGAGGCAAAGCAGCAGTGACATGAACCATATACAGTTTACAAAGAAGGAGGTGTTCGCTGTCTTGAGGCAAATTAGGGTGAATAAATCTCAGGGTCTGTCAAGGTATTCCCTCGGACCCTGTGGAGAAATTGCAGGGGCCCTAGCAGAGATACTTAAATCATCCTTAGCAACAGGTGTGGTACCAGAGGATTGGAGAATAAGTAATATTGTTACTCTGTTAAGAAAGGCTCTAAAAATAAACCAGGAAATTATAGGCTGGTAAGCCTTACAGTAGTAGTCATAAAGTTAATGGAAGGTATTCTAACAGACTGGATATATATTTGGATAGACGTGGATTGATTAGGGAAAGTCAACATGGCTTCTTGCGGAGTAGGTCATGTCTAAACAAGTTTGTAGAGTTTATTGAGGAAGTTAGTATAGATGTTGATGAAGGCAAGGCAGTGGATGTTGTCTACATGGACTTTGGAAAGGCATTTGACAAGGTCCCGACTGGGAGCTTGGTCAAGAAGGTTCAGTTGCTCAGCATTCAAGATGAGGTAATAAATTGGATTAGACATTGGCTTTGTGGGAGAAGCCAGAGAGTTGTAGTAGATGTTTTCCTCTCTGACAGGAGGCTTGTGACTAGTTGTGTGCTGCAGGGTTCATGCTGTGTCCATTGCTGTTTGTCATCTGTATCAGTGATCTGGATGATAATGTGGTTTACTGGATCAGCAAATTTGCAGATGATACCAAGATTGGGGGTGTAGTGGATAGTGAAGAAGACTATCAGAGCTTGCAGCAGTATCTGGACCAGTTGGAAAAATGGGCTGAAAAATGGCAGATAGAATTTAATGTAGACAAGTGCAAGGAGTTTCACTTGGTAGGATCAACCAGGGTAGGTCTTACACAGCGAATGGTAGTGCACTGAGGAGTGCCGTAGAACAAAGGAATCTGGGAACTATTGGTAAGTGGGAGGTCTTCAAAAGTGAAATTAATGAAGAGTAATAAATAAATCTGAATCTGAACTGTAATAAGACTATAGAATGGTTCCCTAGTACAAAAAGATGGACTCTTGACCCCACTATCGACTTTGTTATGATCTTGCACCTTATTAGTTACCTGCACTGCCCTTTCTCTGTAACTGTGACATTTTATTCTGCATTCCGTTGTCATTTCACCTGCACTACCTCACTGCACCTTTGCAATGAATTGATTTGTATGGTCAGTAGCAAGACAGGTTTTTCACTGCACCTCGGTGTATGTGACATCAATAAACCAATTTTCCAGTGTATCTTGAGTAGGGCCTGAGCATTTGCTAATATAGGACAGGACATGACTGACCTGATTTTAACCTGTGCATTAGCATATCCTAATATGTATAATGTACATCTGGAGAAAAATGGACCTTTTATTAGTGTTTGATATCTTAATGAACATTGTTGGTTAATAACGATAAGATTGACCTTACTCTTTTGCAACGTCAAAGTACAGAAGGTGTGTCACATCATTGCCAGAATTTTACCCTTATATAAATCATCTCCAAATAATATTGACACCTCATTTGTTTGAAGGCCAAGAAATTATATAAATTTCCAACATGTACTGCATAATTTCAGCAAGGATTGGTTAAAGATTTAATGTAAGTATACATGTTCTTATAATATTTATATGCATGGATCAATATTCAATTAAGTTCTGTTTTGATTACCCGACTCTGTCCGCACAGTCAGCAAAGTACAACCATTCCTCTGGCATCGCGCCTCACTAAATTTGTCTGCCAACTCACTTCAAATGTTCATTTTTCTTACTCTCTGATGCCACATCCTACAATTGAAAAATACTACACACCAATTAGTTCAGACTAAGGTCTTCTTCATAATGCTGCTACTGAAAAGGAGCTTGATAAGCAAAAGCAACATGTTTATTCCAATTGTCCAACTCCTTTGCAGGCCACATTCTTCTTTGACTGATTTGTGAAAATTTGTCTTTATTCTATTTATTAACAAAAACATCTGATGGTCAGGACCTGAATAAAATCCAAAGGGGAAATGGAACGTCCGGCCGGATATTTGACTGGCAGATCAGTGTGGACATAGAACATAGAACATGGAAATACACAGGCCCTTCGGCCCACAATGTTGTACCGACCATGTAACTTACTCTAGAAACTGCCTAGAGTTACCCTACGGCATAGCCCTCTATTTTTCTAAGCTCCATGTCCCTAACCAAGAGTGTCTTAAAAGACCCTATTGTATCCACCTCCACCACCGTCACTACCCCCTAATCAGATTATGTCTCTCTAAATGCTCATAAATCCTGCCTCTCAGGATCTTCAACAACTTACCCACTACTGAAGTAAGACTCACTGGCCTATAACTTCCATGGGTTATCTCTACTGCCTTTCTTGAACAAGGGAACAACATTTCCAACCCTCCAATCCTCTGGTACCTCTCCCATCCCTATTGATGATGCAGAGATCATTGCCGGGGCTCTGCAATCTCCTCCCTCGCTTCCCACAGTAGCCAGGGGTATATCTCGTCCGGTCCCACGACTTATCTAGCTTAATGCTTTTCAAAAGCCCCAGCACATCCTCTTTCTTAAAGCCTATATGCTTAAACGTTTCCGTCCACTGTAAGTCATCCTCACAATTGCCAAAGTCCTTTTCCCTGGTGAATACTGAAACAAAGTATTTATTAAGTACCTCCGTTACCTCTTCTGACTCTGTGCACACATTTCCACTATCATACTTGGTTGGTCCTATTCTCACACGGCTCATCCTCTTGCTCTTCATATACTTGTAGAATGCCTTGGGGTTTTCCTTAATCCTGCTCACCAAAGCCTTCTCATCGCCCCTTTTAGCTCTCCTCATTTCATTCTTAAGCTCCTTCCTGGCAACCTTATACTTTTCTAGAACTCTATCAGTACCTAGTTTCTTGAACCTTTCATAAGCTTTTCTTCTTAACTAGATTTTCCACATCTTTTTTGCACCATGGTTCTTTTACTCTACCACACTTTTCCTGCCTCAATGGAACATACCCATGCAGAACGCCATGAAAATGTTCCCTAACCATTTGCTACATTTCTGCTGTACATTTCCCTGAGAACATCTGCTCCCAGTTTATGTTCCCAAGTTCCTACCTAACAGCATCATATTTCCCCCTGCCCCAATTAAATGTTTTCCCAATTTGTCTGCTCCTATCCCTCTCCAGCACTATGGTAAAGGAGATAGAGTTGTAACCACTACCTCCAAAATGCTCTCCCACCGAGAGATCTGACACCTGACCAGATTCAGTTCCCAATACCAGATCAAGTACAGCCACTCCTCCAGATGGCTTATCTATGTAATGTGTCAAGAAGCCTTCCTGAACACACTGAACAAACTTTTTCCCATCTAAACCTCTTCCTCTAAGGAGAAGCCAATCAATATTAGGAAAGTTAAAATCACCCATCACAACAACCTTATTATTATTGCACCATTCCTGAATATGTCTCCCTATCTGCTCTTTGATATCACTGTTACTATGGGGGGGGGTCTAGAAAAACACCCAATACATCTCTTGCCTCCTTCCTGTTTCTGACTTCCACCCACACTGACTCAGTAGATAATCCCTCCATGACTTCCTCCATTTCTGCAACCATGACACTATCTCTAATTAGCAATGCCACGCCTCTACCTCTTTTGCCTCCCTCCCTGTCTTTTCTGAAACATCTGGGTTTTTGAAAACCAGACCCAGTAAGTTGTTGGTGGGTTCCAGAGTCTACAAGGAGCAAAGCCAGAAGAAAGCAGCATCATTATCATCAAGATTCTCAACATCCAGGTCATGATCTCTTCTTGTTACTGCCACTGGGAAGGAGATACGGGAGCTTCTCCCACACCATCAGGTTCAGGAACAGTTATTACCCATTAACCATCAGGCTCCTAAACTGGTGTGGGTAACTTCACTCACCCCAACTCTGAACTGGTTCCACAACCTACAGACTCACTTTCAAGGACTCTACAACTCATGTTCTCAGTGTTATTTACTGTATTTGCACATTTTGTTTTCTTTTGCACATTGGTTGCTTGTCAGCCTTTGTGTGTAGGTTTTCATTGTTCTACTGTGAATGAATGCAAGAAGATTAATTTTGAGGTTGTATATTGTGATATGGACATACTTTGACAATAAATTGACCTTGGAATTTAAGTCAGAGTTCCCTGCAGGCAGGAGGAATGTGTTCCGATGACTTATGGGTTTGTGAATCGGAGAGACTTGATTTTTGAGGCCTAGTGTTTGGGTTTCCATGATTAGCTATGCCAGATTTTGAAACTGATGATTGGTGTGTCATGGAATCAATGCCAAGGATCGAGGCCCAAGGACGAACTGCAAGTCCAGAAGTCAAGATGCCTGGAAACGAGTCTGTGAATCTCTGCAAGTTTGCCGGCGATGTCAAACCAATATCTGCAGGCTCAAGTTCATGGCCGATGGAGGATGGAGCTGGAAGCTTGCCCAGGGGTTAAAGGACTGAGTATGAGCATGGGTGGGAAGGAGGAATGGTGCTTGTTTTATGCTGTTATTGTTTGTTACTTGTTCTGTGTTGCTCAGCTAGCATTTTGTGCGTGCCGTGTTGGCGCTCGATTGTGCGGACACACTTGCGGGCTGCCCCCTACACATCGTCAGGCATGTTGGTTGTTCATGTAAATGGTGCATTTCAATGTATGCTTTAATACATGTGTTAAATTAAATTGACTCTTGGGTTTGATTTTAAATTAACATCTATCTCCTATTCTGATTGATTTCTTGCATCTTCTCATTTAAGAATATTGATTACATTGTCAATTGGACAGTGTATGAGAAATGAATTCATATTGACTGCCCTTGTTGAGTTTTGCTTCCCACACTCCCCTCCTCCCACCTGCTTTGTGACTGTCACTGATAATGGTAAAACTGCTTCCTAACTGGGAGGGCACCTACTGCCTAATGAATTCATAAGTGTTTGTTGCTTATACAGAGAAAAATTATTTAAATCAGCAGAAACAGAATTTAAAAAAACAATCATATTGAGATGCTTTGCTTCATCAAAAAGGGATTATCATGTTGGGAACCTTGCCACAGGAAATTTTTCATCAGCTTAAAATGAATGTAGATCAATTCAAATAGAGGCTTATACATGAAGTATAGAATAATATTTTGGTGAATATTTTAGCTATAGTGAAGTCACTAAATATGAATAAAAAAGCAAGTCTATTCAACTTTGTCCTCACTATATTAAATAGAAATTGACGCCTCAATCATGTGTATGGGCAATTATCTAGTAAAACCTTTTTATTTATAAATTTGTTTTTCAGAATGTTGGGATCACTGATAAAACTACCATTTTATTGCCCATTTAATACTGCTTTTCAGAAGAGCTAATTGTTGACTTCAGGAAGGGGAAGGAGGGAAAACGTGCACCAGCCTACACTGAGGGATCAGTGGTAGAGAGGGTCAGCTGCTTTAAATTTCTGGGCGTTAACATATTGGATGACCTGTCTTGGACCCAGCACATAGATGCAATCATAGAGTGGTATTGCACATCACACCTCCTGGATGGTTTAAAGATATAGCAAAATATTTTTCATAATTCTGGATACCCAGCCTATGAACTTTCTTGTAGCCATGGTACTTGTAGAGTTACCCAGCATAGAAACAGATGCTACAATCTACCAATTTTGCCAGCAAGCATTCATTTACACTAATCCTACAGTTATCCCATTCTCCACATATTCCCAACTGGGAGACAATAAAAATGCTAATATATGTGACAGTTCAACTTGAGTTACCAGACAATGGTGATCCCCATAAAGTTAGTTGATGGTGAGATTTGGTGATATTATTGGCTTTTAATATCAAAGGTAGGTTCCAGAACTCTTCAGATGTGAATGGACATTGCCAGTTTCTACTGTTACCTGCCATGTATCATTCAGGACATGAATGCTGCCTTGGCCTTCCTTCATGCAGGCACGGGCTGTTTCATCTTCTGAATGGAATGTTATACAACCTTCAGAAAATGTCCTCACTTCTGATCTGATGATAAAATGAGCAGATATTGATGAAACAGTTGATATTCTGAAAAGGGAGGGTAAGCAACCAGAAGTTGTGGTACATATTGGTACAAACGACATAGGTAGAAAAAGAGAGGATGTCCTGAAAGCACAATACAGGGAATTAGAAAGGAAGCTGAGAAGCAGGACTTCAAGGTAGTAATCTCAGGATTGCTGCCTGTGCCACGCGACAGTGAGGATAAGAATAGAATGAGGTGGCAGATAAATGCGTGGATAAAAAACTGGAATAGGGGCCTGGGATTCAGATTTCTGGACAATTGGGAGCTCTTCTGGGGCAGGTGGGACCTTCACAAAAGAGATTGGTTGCACTTGAACCCGAGGGGGGCCAATATCCTTGTGGACAGGTTGAGTAGCACTGTTGGGAGTTTTTTAAACTAATATGGCAAGTATCATAGATCTGCTGATGAGCCAGCAGGTTTACTACCAGATGATGGATATAACATGAATGTAAGGATGGACAAGTCAGTGACTGGGCACAAATGCAGACAGAGCAAAGAGTTAAATTGTACCACAGAGGTAAAATTCAAAAGGGCAAAGAATTCTGGACTGAAGATGCTATATTTAAATGCATGCAGCATTCAGAATAAGGTGGATGAACTTGTGGTGCAATTAGAGATTGGTATGATGTTGTGGGCATCACTGAGTTGTGGCTGAAAGAAGGCCATAGTTGGGAGCTTAACATCAAAGGATATACTTTGTATTGAAAGGACAGGCAGGAAGGCATAGGCAGTGGTGTGGGTCTGTTGGTAAGAGATCTTTTGAAAGAGGTGACATAGGGTCAGAGAATGTTTAATCTTTGCAGGTGGAGTTATGAAACTGAAAGGGTAGAAGAACCATTATGGGAGTCATATCCAGGCCTCCAAATAGTAACCAAGATGTGGGGTTTAGATTGCAAAGGGAGCTGGATAAGGCATGTAGCAAAGATAATGACACAGTTATAATGACACAATTATAATGGGGGACTTCAATATGCAAGGGGACTGGGAAAATCAGGGTGGTGTTGGATTGCAAAGGAGGGAATTTGTTGAATGCCTACAATACAGCTTTTTAGAGCAGCTTGTGCTTGAGTCTACTTGGGGAAAGGCTATCTTAGATTGGGTGTTGTGTAATAACTCAGATCCTATTAGGGGGCTTAACGTAAAGGAACCTTTTGGAGACGGTGATCATAATATGATTGAATTCATACTGCAACTGGAGAGGAAGCAGCATGTCACATATATCAATATCACAATGGAATAAAAAGAATTACAGAGGCATGAGAGAGGAGTTTGCCCAGGTGGATTGGAGGAGGATACTGCTGGGGATGACGACAGAGCAGAGGTGGCTGAAATTTCTGGGAATAGTTCACAAGCTGCAGATAAATATGTCCCACAGAGGAAGAAGTTCTCAAATAGCAGGGGTAGGCAAAGGAAGTTAAGCACTACATAAAAGCCAAGGAGAGGGTATATAAGGAAGCAAAAGCTTTTGAGATTAACAAAAGGCAAATAAAAATGCTATAAGACAGGAAAAGATGCAATATGACGGTGAAATAAACAATAATATAAAGCAGTTATATAAAGAGTAAAACTGAGGTGAGAATTGATATTGGACCACTGGAAAAGAATGCTGGTGAGGTAGTAATGGGAGAACAAAGAAAAGAGCAGATGAACAAAATGTATACTTTGCATCTGTTTTCACTGTGGCAGACACTAGCAGTGTGCCAGAGGTCTGTGGGTGTCAGGGAGCAGGAGTGAGTGCCATTGCTATTACAAAGGAAAAGGTGCTAGGCAAACTCAAAGGTCTTAAGGTGGATAAGTCACTTGGGCCAGAGGGACTACATCCCAGAGTCTCGAGGGAGGTTGCTGAAGAGATAGCAGTTGCATTGGTTATGATCTTTGAAGAATCACTTGATTCTGGCATGGTTCCTGGAGGGCTGGGAAATTGCAAATGTCACACCACTCTTTAAGAAAAGAGGAAGGCAAAAGAATAGAAGGTATAGGCCAATTAGCCTACCCTCAGTGGCTGGAAAAGTGTTGGAGTCTATTATTAAGGATGTGGGTTCAGGGTACTTTGAGACTAATGATAAAATAAGTCAAAGTCTGCATGGTTCCTGTAATGGGATATGAAGATAGGTGGAGGGGTAGGTAGTGCTGAGGAAGCAATGCGATTGCAGCAGGACTTAGACAAATTGAAAGAATGGGCAAAAAAAGTGACAGATAGAATACAGAGTTGGGAAACGTATGATAATACATTTTGGTAAAAGGAACAATTGTGGGGACTATTCTCTAAATGGGGAGAAGGTTCAAACATCAGAGGTGCAAAGGGACTTAGGAGTCCTCGTAGAAGACTCTCAGAAGGTTAATTTAAAGATTGAGTCTTTGGTAAAGAAGGCAAATGCAATGTTGGCATTTATTTCAAGGGGAATAGAATATAAAAGCAAGGAGATAATGCTGCAGCTTTATAAGACACTAATCAGACAGCACTTGGAATATTGTCAATAGTTTTGGGCCCCATATCTCAGAAAGGATGTGTTGTTATTGGAGAGATTCCAGAGGAGGTTCACAAGGATAATTCCAGGAATGAAGTGGTTAACAGGTAAGGAGCTTTTGGCAGCTTTGGGCCTGTACTCTCTGGGATTTAGAAGAATGCAGGGGGATCTCATTGAAACCTACTGATTGTTGAAAGGATTAGATAGGGTGGATGTGGAGAGGATATTTCCTATGGTGGGGGTATCCAGAACTAGAGGGCACAGCCTCAAAGTTGAGGAGTAACATTTTAGAATAGAGGTAAGGAGGATTTTTTTTAGCCAGAGAGTAGTGAATCTGTGGATCGCTCTGCCGCAGTCTACGGTGGAAGCCAAATCCATGGGTATATCTAAGGTGGTTGATCATTTCCTGATGGGTCAGGGCATCAAAGGATATGGCGAGAAAGCAGGTATATTGAGTTGAGTGTGATCCAGAATCAGCCGTGGTGGAAGGGTGGAGCAGACTCGATGGGCTGAATGGCCTAATTCTGCTCCTGTGTCTATGGGCTTCAATTCCTATCGTTGCCTGTAAGGAGTTGTATTTTCTCCCCCTGCCCACGTGGGTTTTCTCCAGGTGCTCCAGTTTCCTCCCACTGGCAAAAGACGTAAAGGTTGGTAGGTTCAATTCGTGATTAGGCTAGGATTAAACCTGGGGATTGCTGGGTGGTGTGGCTTGAAGAGCCAGAGGGGCCAATTCTGCACTGTATCTCAATATAAAATAATGCAAGTGCAGTTCTTCCCCATAATTAATAATTAACCATTATTAAACCACAATCTATAAGAATAACACAAAATTGCTTCAAAGTATGCAATATTAATAGCAACGGGTTGTGAGGAGATCTAGATTAAAATGGTTGTCAATTAAGAGAATAACCAGTATAGTTTGATGGGCCAAATAGCATGTTCCTTTTGGTGTGACATTTTAAATTCTGATGGCAGCCTTAAGGCAAAATTAATTATATGTAAACTATAGCAGGAAGACGGTCAATAGTCGACACAAACTTTATGAATTACATTTGTTATTGCGGAGTGTCTCACAGGGCACTTGCTGAGCATCTTTCAACCGCTGGATACAGTTATCCTTTCTGAGACTTTGGATTGTTCCAGCTGGTTGACTGCATGTCAAATGATAACCTGGAAAGGCGAAACAGGAAGTTAAAGTGAAAATACTTTAGACTATTTCACTCAGCAAAGTCAAGCCTTGTTCCCAAAAGTTTTGCAGTTACCAACGTTTGATTTATTTGATCAATTAAAGTTTACAAGTTTGACGTAAATATATTATTAAAATAAATGTATGTCAGCATGTACTATCCTGAGGTTCATTTCCCTGCGGTCATTCACAGTAGAGCAAAGAAATACAATAGAATCAATGAAAAACTACACACAAAGGCTGACGATCAACCAATGTATAATAGAAGACAAATTAGGACCTTCTGACAACTAAACTATCGCAATTTGTGTACTTCATGGAAAAGGAGAAAGTGAAGTGCAAATGGTCTTATTCCTCGATAAATAATTAAACACCTTCAATAATTTAGCCAGTTAACTTGTAAGGAAAAGACTTTTTGTTCTTTTCTGTCAGTACAGTAAATTTGTAATGCTGATTCATTATGTTAATAGGATAGGATATTGTGTTAGCGTATACATAATGCATTGTGCAAAGTAAATGGTTAAGGTCAAAAGAAGTACTTTGATTGCCATTATCCAGTTGATGATTAATGATTGATGTATTTGAAGCCATTTGAACTGCACATATGTTTGAGTAACATAATGTTGCTCCATTCTATTATACTTAACATTAATGTAGAAATGTGGGAAGCAGTCAATTAAAGCCATTTCTTTGTGAAAATACTGGATACTTACACACAGTAGCACTTTATTTGGTATCTCCAGTACCTAATAAAGTGGCCACCGAGTGTATGTTTGTGGTCTTCTGCTGCTGAACCTGATCCACTTCAAGGTTAGATGTGTTGTGCATTCTGAGATGCTCCTCTGCATACCACTGTTGTAACACATGATTATTTGAGTTACTGTTGCCTTCCTGTCAACTTGAACCAGTCTGGTCGTTCTCCTCTGACCTCTCCTATTAACAAGCCCACAGAGCTGCTGCTTGCTGGATGTCTTCTATTTATTTGTACCATCCTCTGTAAACTCTAGACACTGTTGTGCATGAAACTCACACAAGATTAGCAGTTTCTTAGATAAGTTCAAACCTACCCTGTCTGGCACCAACTATCATTCCACAGTCAAAGTCAGTTAGATCACATTTTTCCCCCATTCTGATCTTTGGTCTCAACAACTGAACCTCTTGACTGTGTCTACATGATTTTATGCATTGAGTTACTGCCATATGATTGGCTGATTAGATATTTGCATTAATAAGTAGATGTGCAGGTGTACCTAATAATGTGGCTATTGAGTGTCATCTGGAACTGTGCCTGTAAGATTACTGAAATTTCAGGACAATTATATTCAACAATCATGGCTACTTGGAAATTAATTTGTTGCATGACGAGCATTTATTTGGATTTGACAGTTATACTCTTAAAAGATTCACATTTAACACAATGCCTCCAAGACTCAACTGCTTAGCTTACTGCATGTAGCCTGACAATGCCATCCATTCCAATAAACTTTGTTACAGATGATCAGAGCCACAAGTCTTTAAGTATTGAAGAGGCTATCTTTACTTCAAAGGCTAGTTTTGAGATTCACTAAAACATTAATATAAGTCAAAGTTAGCTGAAAGCACTGAGATAGATCTGCTACGTTTATTTTCATCCATTATTAGTGTCCATTATCAAAAGTGATCAAGATAATGTTATGAAGTGGGTTTTCTACAATTATAAATGCAAGCTATTCTTGGCCTTAAACATCATGTAGGTTTGGAATAGAGTCATCATCAAGGGATCAACAGTGGACAGGGTAAGCAGTTTCAAGTTCCTGGGTGTCAACCTCTCTAAAGATCCACCCAGGGAGAACAGGGAACTCACCAAACTCCTGTATTTTAGCATGTGTACCTCACCAAAGTAAAGCCCATTGGGAATGCTTTGTTTGCTCTGATCATGGTCAAATTGAGACCAATGTATAAAATAAACCTCGCCTTTGTTACTGACCTGAGAGCATTTGACATGCAGCAAAGCTGGGGATGGAACATTGTCTCCTGTCGCAACCTGTTCAGACACACTTAAAAGCCATTAAACATGAAGCGGATGATTTATAAAATTCTTGGCTGTGAATCCCCATTGAAATGAAAAGTTTTCCCCACACTAATCTGACTGATGGAGGATCAGAGAGGCAGACAATCCATTGTACTGCAACTAACTCAAGATCCCTGCAGTGTACTTAATAATCAGAACCAGAATCAAGTTTATTATCACTGACGTATGATGTGAACTTTGTTGTTTAGTGGCAGCAGTACGTAACAATTTACTCTAAATTACAATAAGAAATATATTTTAAAAACTAATAGCGCAAAAATGGAGCAACGTAGTGAGGACTGTTCAGAAGTTTAATGACGGAGGGGAAGAAGCTGTTCCTAAATTGTTGAGTGTGCATCCTCGGGCTCCCATACCTCCACTCTGTTGGGAGTAGTAAGAAGAGGGTATGTAAGAGTAGTAAGGGTCCTTAATGACGGATGCCGCTCTTTTGAGAAATCACACTTTGAAGATGTCCTTGATGATGGGGAGGCTCGTGCCTGTGATGGAACTGGCCGAGGCTATGACTCTGCAGGATTTTTTTTTGGATCCTGTGCAGTCCACGCCACATGGTGATGCAACCAGTCTGAGTTCTCTCCACAGTACGCCTGCAGAAATTTGCAGGAGTCTTTGGTGACGGACCAAATCTTACCAAATTCCTCACGAAGTATAGGCACTGATGTGGCTGCTTCGTGGTTGTGTCTGTATGGCAGGCCCAGCATAGATCTTCTGAGATGCTGATTGTCAAGAATTTGAAGCTGTTCACACTTCCATTCTATTGAAATACCGCAGAATGCAACCAGGAACCCCGTAGCACAACATTTCAAATGAAAATATGCAGACTTTTGTTATATGAATGGGACTTGTTGTGTGATATGTGTGAACTGGACGTGTGAGGACATGGCTGAATGTCTACAATTGCCACAGCAAACTTATTGGAACTATTATTTCCCTGGCCCATAACTTTCCCTGCATGATCACTTTACTAGGTACCTCTAGTATCTAATAAAGTGATCAATATGTGTATGACGTGGTCTTCTGCTGCTGTAGCTCTTCCACATCAAGGTTCGATATGTGCATGCAGAGATGCTCTTCTGCACACCCCTGTTGCAACACGTGGTTATCTGAGTTACTGTTGCCTTCTTGTCAGCTTGAACCAGTCTGGCCATTCTCCTCGTCCTTGTATTGAGTTGCTGTCACATGATTGGTTGATTAGATATCTGCATTAACAAGCATATGTACAGGTGTATCTAATAAAGTGGCCACTGAGCGTAGAATTTGTTGTATGATAAAGAGTAACCAAGCAGACCTTTACTCAATTAGTTATCAGGCAAACCGCTTCACATATAGAAGGTCTTCAGACATGTCAGTCAATAGTCTCCTCTATGGTTATGAAGAGGTTACTCTCAGATTGGAGGAGAACACCTCATATTCTATCTGAGAAGCCTTCAACCTGATGGCATGAACACTGATTCCTCTAACTTCTGGGAATTTCTTCCCTTCTCCCTTTTTCCACCTCATTCTGGCTCCTCCTTACCCCATCTCTTCTCCTCACCTCCCTCTGCTGCCCCTCTTGCTCCCCTTTTTCCCATGGTCCACTCTCCTTTCCTATCAGATTCCTTCCTTCTTCAGTCCTTTACCTCTTCCACCTATCGCCTCCCACCTTCTTACTTCATCCCTCCTCTCCCATCCACCCACCTCCCCTGTCACCTGGTCTCATCTATCACTTGCTAGCTTGTACTCCTTTCCCTTCCCCCACATTCTTATTCTGGCTTCTCCCTTCCCCACCCTCCACGCCCCCCGCCACCTTCTCTTCCAGTTCTGATTAAAGGTCTCGGCCCAAAACGTCGACTGCTTACTCCCTTCTATAGATGCTGCCTGACCTGCTGCATTCTTCCAGCATTTTGTGTGTGTTAACATAGAATAGTACAGCACATTACAGGCCCTTCAGCCCACAATGTTGTGCCGACCCTTAAACCCTGCCTCCCATAGACCCCCCCACCTTAAATTCCTCCATATACCTGTCTAGCAGTCTCTTAAATTTCACTAGTGTATCTGCCTCCACCACTGACTCAGGCAGTGCATTCCATGCACCAACCACTCTCTGAGTAAAAAACCTTCTTCTAATATCCCCCTTGAACTTCCCACCCCTTACCTTAAAGCCATGTCGTCTTGTATTGAGCAGTGGTGCCCTGGAGAAGAGGCACTGGCTGTCCACTCTATCTATTCCTCTTAATATCTTGTATACCTCTATCATGTCTCCTCTCATCCTCCTTCTCTTCAAAGAGTAAAGCCCTAGCTCCCTTAATCTCTGATCATAATGCATACTCTCTAAACCAGGCAGCATCCTGGTAATTCTCCTCTGTACCCTTTCCAATGCTTCCACATCCTTCCTATAGAGAGGCGACCAGAACTGGACATAGTACTCCAAGTGTGACCTAACCAGAGTTTTATAGAACTGCATCATTACCTCGCGACTCTTAAACTCTATCCCTCAACTTATGAAAGCTAACACCCCATAAGCTTTCTTAACTACCCTATCTGCCTGTGAGGCAACTTTCAGGGATCTGTGGACATGTATCCCCAGATCCCTCTGCTCCTCCAGACTACCAAGTATCCTGCCATTTACTTTGTACTCTGCCTTGGAGTTTATCCTTCCAAAGTGTACCACCTCACACTTCTCCGGGTTGAACTCCATCTGCCACTTCTCAGCCCACTTCTGCATCCTATCAATGTCCCTCTGCAATCTTCGACAATCCTCTGCACTATCTACAACACCACCAACCTTTGTGTCGTCTGCAAACTTGCCAACCCACCCTTCTACCCCCACATCCAGGTCATTAATAAAAATCACGAAAAGTAGAGATCCCAGAACAGATCCTTGTGGGACACCACTAGTCACAATCCTCCAGTCTGAATGTACTCCCTCCACCATGACCCTCTGCTTTCTGCAGGCAAGCCAATTCTGAATACACCTGGCTAAACTTCCCTGGATCCCATGCCTTTCAACTTTCTGAATAAGCCTACCGTGTGGAACCTTGTCAAATGCCTTACTAAAATCCATGTAAGTCACATCCACTGCACTACCCTCATCTATATGCCTTGTCACCTCCTTAAAGAACTCTATCAGGTTTGTTAGACATGACCTGCCCTTCACAAAGCTATGCTGACTGTCCCTGATCAGACCATGATTCTCTAAATGCCCATAGATCCTATCTCTAAGAATCTTTTCCAACAGCTTTCCCACCACAGATGTAAGGCTCACTGGTCTATAATTACCCGGACTATCCCTACTACCTTTTTTGAACAATGAGACAACATTCGCCTCCCTCCAATCCTCCAGTACCATTCCCCTGGAAAACGAGGACATAAAGATCCTAGCCAGAGGCTCAGCAATCTCTTCCCTCCCCTCATGGAGCAGCCTGGGGAATATCCTGTCAGGCCCTGGGGACTTATCCATCCTAATGTATTTTAACAACTCCAACACCTCCTCTCCCTTAATATCAACATGCTCCAGAACATCAACCTCACTCATATTGTCCTCACTGTCATAAAGTTCCCTCTCATTGGTGAATACCAAAGAGAAGTATTCATTGAGGACCTCGCTCACTTCCACAGCCTCCAGGCACATCTTCCCACCTTTATCTCTAATCGGTCCTACCTTCACTCTTGTCATCCTTTTGCTCTTCAGATAATTGAAGAATGCCTTGGGGTTTTCCTTTACCCTACTCGCCAAGGCCACCTCATGTCCCCTTCTTGCTCTCCTCAGTCCCTTCTTAAGCTCCTTTCTTGCTACCCTATATTCCTCAATAGACCCATCTGATCCTTGCTTCCTAAACCTCATGTATGCTGCCTTCTTCCACCTGACTAGATTTTCCACCTCACTTGTCACCCATGGTTCCTTCACCCTACCATTCTTTATCTTCCTCACCGGGACAAATTTATCCCTAATGATCTGTTGATCTGGACTTCCAGCATCTGTTGAATCTCTTGCATTTTTCAGCATGAATCTTTTTTTCCCAAATGTTGATTTCAAGAAGTTATTCTGCTTCACTCATTTCCTCATCCTCCATACTAAAATCACAGATGCATGCTTCAATTATTTCTCCTTATATCATTTAATCTCTCCTCTCATTAATGCTGTCACATAAGTCTCCTTTGCTTCTCAGTAAACTTACCCATTTCTCTGCATTTTAACATTGCCTTATTTCCCTAGCTCAGATGGAGACTCATCAATCTGAAATATCAGCCTTTTTTTCTGCACAGACGTTGCCTGTCCTTAATATTTCAATCTTGTTCCCATTTTTATCTTTAATGTTATTTACTTTTTGAAACGAGGGTACTGGATGTCATGCGCAGGAATTGAAGAACCAGCCTTAAATTAGAAACATGTCATGAATAAATAACTGATGAAGATAAACATGGTTGTTCTGGGGTCGGTACTAAACAAGTCCCTGATGTGGGAATATGAATTTAAGTTACAAGATATTGTCAAATAATAAGCCGAGGTATGGCGGTTAAATTGGCTATGAAGAAGTCGAGTCCTCTCTCCACTATAATGATATAATAAGAAACCACAGTTAAACGAACACTGACTGTCACAAGATTACTGATCCATCCAAAATCAGCAATTGCTGAAAATCTGATCTAAACAGAAACAATAAGCAGGTCAGGCAGGATCTGTGCAGAGAGAAAGAGAGTTAACCTTTCAAGTTAATGACATAACCCTTCTCGATGCAAAATTTCAGATTCAGATCTGTTGAAACATTCAATAAAATGTGTCATTTGCTTTAACAACCAACACAAAGATGTGCTAGGGGCAGCCCATAAGATTTATTGCACATACTGGCGGCAACATAGCATGTCCACAATACTTGGAGGAGCAAAACTGAACATAGCAGGCGACAACAGCAGAACAAACCTCTACTCACACACAGACATACAAACAGTTCTCCAACCTCCAGACAGGTCTCCAGGTCTTCAGCCTCCAGTGGACTCCCAGACAATGGGCTTCCGACTTTCCCAGAGGACTCCCAGACAATGGGCTTCCGACTTTCCCAGAGGACTCCCAGACTTGCACATCCAGGGCTTTAGCTATTGGGTTTAAAAATCTAGACTACCGATCGAACTCGGGCTTCAGTCTTCAGTATTGATCCCAGGATTAGCCAATGACAGGACCACAAAATATAGGCCTCGAACTCCAGACTCAGGATGATGGGATTGAATTGGACGGTTTCAGGTAAACAACCATTCCAGCCTTGGAACCCACATTTCAAATCTTCAGTCTTCCTTTTCTATTCTCTCCTTATAGTTTTTGCTTTCATTTGTCCTCTATTTAAATCTCTCTGAGGCATGTCATTCATAATTCACCAGCTCATAGCATGACCTTCACCCAGCACAATGACTTGTGACGTTCAGTTTGCAAATGAACAAGAGCACCGCCACCCAGGCCATGCTCTCTCCTCACTTCTACCATTGGGCAATAGGTACCACCCAGGCCATACTCTCTTCTCGCTACTGCCAATGGGAATGAGATACAGAAGCCTTAGGTCCCACACCACCAGGAACAATTATTACCTTTCAACCATCAGGCTCCTGAACCAGCATGGATAACTTCACTCACCTCAACACTGAACTGATTCCAGAACTAATGGACTCACTTTCAAGGACTTTACAACTCAAGTTATCAACATTATTTATACATGTATAATTTGCACAATGGTTGTTTGTCAATCTTTATACTTATGTGTAATTTTTATAAATTCTATTCTCCATCTCCCTCTCTGTCCCGCCCCCCCCGCCCCCGAGGATGAACGATAACCAATGTGCAAAAGACAACAACTGTACAAAATAGAAAATGAGAAGGAAAAAAAAATAATAATAAATAAATAAGCAATAAGTATTGAGAAAATGAGTTGTAGAGTCCGTGAAACAGTGGGAGCAGTCCAGTAATGGGACAAGTGAAACTGAGGGAAGTTGTCCTCTTTGTTTCAAGAGTCTGTTGGTTGAGGGGTAATATCTGTTCCTGAATCTAGTGATGTGGATGCAGAGGCTCCTGTACCTTCTTCTTGGTGGTAGCCACAAGAAGAGAGCATGACTTGGATGATGGGGGTCCTTGAAGATGGATGCTGCTTTCCTGAGACAGCGCTCCATGACGATGTACTCAATGGTGGGGAAGGCTTTACTTGTGATGGACTGGGCTGTATCCATTACTTTTAGTAGGTTATTCTATTCAAGTGCATTGGTACTTACATACCGGGCCGTGAAGCAACTGGCCCGTTTACTCTCCACCGCACATCTATAGAGGATTGTCCAAGTTTTAGATGACGATCCAAATCTTTGCAAACTTCTAAGGAAGTAGAGGCACTGCTGTGCTTTCTTTGTAGTGGCACTTATGTGCTGGGCCCAGGACAGATCCTCTGAAATGCTAACACTGAGGAATTTAATAAAAAGACACAGGATAAAAATGGGCCTTTCTGCTCACTAACGACCCACCAACCACTGAGCAGCTACTTTTACAACAATCTTTCCCTAATCCTCTGTATTTTCCTCACTTTCCTACAAGCACCTCCCCTCTCTAAATTTTACCACTCCTCCGGACACTGGGCGAAATTTGCAATGTTCAAGTAAACTACCGACCTGGAAGGAAGCTGGAGCACCTGGAGTAAATCCATGAGGTCAAAGGGAGACTCTGCAAACTCCACATGGACAGCAGCAGAGATCAGGGCTGAGCCACGTTGACTGGAGCTGTGAGGAAGAAGCTCTCTTGCCTGTGTCATTGTGTCGTGGACCCAGTATCAACCAGCACTTACCCTGACAATGCTCAAGCACCCCGGGTCCAAATGCAAATTGGGTCTAGGAACCCTGAGGTTTAATTGGGCAGCATGGAAGTGTAAGGGTTACAGCAATACTTCACAGTGCCAACTGTAAGATCAGCTTCTAAGGGTTAGTGCAGTGCTTTACAATGCCTTCCATAAGATTAGACCCACAACTGTCTGTAACCGTTTTTTACATTCCCCCATGACTGCATGGCTGCCTCCAGATGCCCTGGTTTCCTCCCACATTCCAGAGATGCATGGTTAGAGTTAGTGCATTACGGACATGCTAAGTTGGTGCCAGAATCATGGCAGCACTTGTGGGCTTCCCAGCTTAATCCTTACTGATTTGATTTGATGCAAACTACGGCTTTCACTGTATATTTCAATGTACATGTGACAAATAAAGCTAATCTAATCTTTATTGATCCATCTGTCAGAATCTGGAAAACAAGGACATAAGGAAAAGCTTGGTTTCAGACTACATTCAAATACACCCAGTAGCCACTCTATAAGGTGCAGCAGTATACCTAATGAAGTGGCCAGAGGAATGGAACCTAGTTTGGTCTTCTGCTTCTGTAGCCTATCTACTTCATGGTTCGGCATGCTGTGCGTTCAGACATACTCCTCAGCATATCACTGCTGTAACACGTGTTGTTTCTGTCACTGTCAGCGTAAACCAGTTTGGCCATTCTCCTCTGACCTCTCATATTTACAAGGCATTTTCACCCACAGAACTGCTGCTCACTGGATTTTTTTTTGTTTCTTGCTCCATTCTCTGTAGACTCAAGAGTCTGTTGTGTGTGAAAATCCTAGGAGATCAATAGTTTCTGAGATACTCAAACCACCCCATCTGGTACCAACAATCACTCTATGGTCCAGTCACTTTGTTGATATTTCTTGACCATTCTGATGTTTGGTCTGAACAGCAACTGGACCTCTTGACCATGTCTGCATGCTTTTATGCATTGATTTGCTACCTCATGATTGGCTGATTAGAGATTTGCACAGGTGTGCCTAATAAAGTGCATACAGAGTGCATATTGAAACATTGCATGTGTGATTCTCAACTTGAGAGCTCAATAAATCCTGACTAATTTTTAAAAGTGATTGGAATTGCCCATAAAGTGCAAGAGATGGTATCATTCTACATGTCTCAAACATCAAGAAGTTGAAAGTATATTGTAAGATGAAAATGTGGCTTGCTGCACAAAATAATTTTCTGCACAGTTTCTCTCTATTAAATGAATGTTATATGCACCAACATAAAGCAAGGAATATATATTCTCTGAAGAGACAAAGGAAAGTGAAAATGGGAACATAATATAAATACTGCAAGTTATTATAATGCTCAAAAAATATTTGAACTAGGGAATACAGAAGGAGAAGGGGCACCAGAGTGAGGTGATAGGCAGGTGAGGAGAAGAGACCAGCATCATTAAATTCAACATAACATTGTGCAGAAACTGAGGACATTTTTCAGTGAGTGTTTGGCTGAAGATCAATGGAGTATATTTTAAGACATGCTGCAGAGTATTTCAGAGAGTGAAGATTTGGTACTGTGAACCAAGCTAAACCAGGAATTGAAATAAATATCAAGATATATGAAAATAAAAATGGCAAGTTAAATTCAGTGAAGCCTTTCGGGGAAGTGCAAGGAAATTCAATGGGGAGTACAAGAGATTTCAGGAGCATGTTAGCAGTGGTTAAAAGGGGCAAAAAAAAAGAATTTGGTACTAAGAGCTGCTGATACAAACCATTACGTGAAACTTTTCCATTATAGTAAAACTGAGAGAGCTGTCAGAGAAAAAGATCAAAATCTTAGCAGATATTAATGGGGGATAAAGCTGTACTTTTAAATACCGTATGTTAATAGAAAATTTTGCAGGCTAAAGGAACATTATCTTTCCAAAGAGTCTCTGAGGATCAGAAGTGCCCAATTTCATTTTGCCTACCAAACTTGATCTGAGACATATTCTATCGGTCTCCACAACTGTTCTGAATATAATATACTGTTTAGTGTACTACTTAAGCCCAATGTGATGTTCACTTCAATGGCAGGCAGAGATAAATCTTAAGTAACAACCTATGGACTCAAATCTCATTTTAAACTCAACGGCAGGACCTGATTATCATTCAGCAGGTTTTACCCTCACGTATTTCCTGCTGGCCTCACAGGTTCAGTGCTACTGCAT
Source organism: Mobula hypostoma (assembly GCF_963921235.1). Taxonomy (NCBI): domain Eukaryota; kingdom Metazoa; phylum Chordata; class Chondrichthyes; order Myliobatiformes; family Myliobatidae; genus Mobula; species Mobula hypostoma. The sequence continues at coordinate 122,591,517 of NC_086097.1, forward strand.
TAAAACTGTGTTCTCTGCTTTATGTTATATGTTCTATGCTCTAAAAACAGGGTTTTCTTGCAGTTGTCCAAAGCCAATGTTCCCAGGACAACATGGTCTAAGATAGCATGAGTAGTGGTGAAGGGGTTGATAGGAGGTCAGATTTAGTTTGTAGGACAGTGTTCATGAGTTGGTAAAGTAGACAGAACATTGGCAGATGGAACTTAATCCTGGTATGTGTGAGGTGATCCATTTTGGAAGGAATGTTAGTTAAAGTAAACAATGCATTTTTCTGTGTTTTTATGTACACATTACAAATAAGCAAGATTTCAAAGTACATTTATTATCAAAGTACATTTATTTGTTATTGTATGGAGTATACAACCCTGAGATTCATCCCACAGACAGCCACAAAACAAAGAAAAACCATGGAACCTGTTCAAAGAAAAGCATCAAACCCCCAACACACACAGAAAAAGAACAAATTATGCAAAAGGCAAAGAGAGATGAATGGAAAACACAGAATACAAAACACCAGGCCACAAAGTCATCAAAAGAGTCCCGGGATATTCAGTCCAGCTCAGCTCAGCCTAACCCTCCTCTGTGTCTTCGCAATGTGCAAGTTGCAGAGCTAGTCCACCTTGATCAAAAACACACAAAGTAGCAACAAAAAGTAGTAACCAGAAACCAGAGTCTTGAACCTTGATCTTTCGAAGATAGATAGAACATAGACATCAACAGCACATTACAGGCTTTTCATTGACTACAGCTCTGCCTTTAATACCATCATTCCAAATAAACTGATTCCTAAGCTCCAGATCCTGGGCCTTGGCACTCAGATCTGCAGCTGGATCTTCAACTTCCTCACAGACAGGACCCAGGCTGTAAAAATAGGGGACAAGCTCTTCTCTACAATCTCTCTGAGCACCGGTGCCCCACAAGGCTGTGTACTCAGCCCCCTGCTGTACTCACTGTACACCCATGATTGTGTAGCCAAGTTTCCATCGAACTCAATATATAAGTTTGCTGATGATATCACTATTGTAAGCCGTATCTCAGGTAATGATGAGTTTGAGTACAGAGAGGAAATTAAGAACCTGGTGACATGGTGTGAAGACAATAACCTATCCCTCAACATCAGCAAGATGAAGGAATTGGTTGTTGACTTCAGAAGGAGTAGTGGACTGCACGACCCCATTTACATAGGTGGTGTGCAAGTGGAACAGGACAAAAGTTTTAAGTTCCTCAGGGTCAATATCACAAATGTCCTGACTTGGTCCAACCAAGCAGAGTTCACTGCCAAGAAGGCCCACCAGCACCTTTACCTCCTGAGAAAGCTAAAGAAACTTGGCCTGTCCTCTAAAACCCTCACTAATTTTTATAGACATACCGTGGAAAGCATTCTTCTAGGGTGCATCGCAACCTGGTATGGAAGTTGTCCTGTCCAAGACTGGAAGAAGCTACAGAAGATCGTGAACACAGCCCAGCACATCACACAAACCAATCTTCCATCCGTGGACTCACTTTACACCGCATGCTGTCGGAGCAGTGCTGCCAGGATAATCAAAGACATGACTCACCCAGCCAACACACTTTTTGTCCCTCTTCCCTCCGAGAGAAGGCTCAGGAGCTTGAAGACTCGTACAGCCAAATCTGGGAACAGCTTCTTTCCAACTGTGATAAGACTGCTGAATGGATCCTGACCCAGATCTGGGCCGTACCCTCCAAACATCCAGACCTGCCTCTCGGTTTTTTTGCACTACCTTACTTTCCATTTTCTATTTTGTATTTATGACTTATAATTTAAATTTTTTAAATTTAATATTGATTTGTACTCCAGGGAGCGCGAAGCGCAGAATCAAATATCGCTGTGATGATTGTACGCTCTAGTATCAATTGTTTGGCGACAATAAAGTATAAAGTATAAAGTATAAAGGCCCTTCGACCCACATTGTTGTGCTGACCATGTAATCTACTCTAGAAATTGCTGAGAATTTCTTTATCTTTATTATAAAGGTGGAACAAAGATAACGTCGGCCTGCGGTATCATCGAGAAAAGACGTGTAGATCCAAAGATTCCCTGATGTTGACATTTCATAATGAAGGCAAATTAGGTGGCTGCCTTTGATAGCCATGGTACAGAATATAAGAGCAGGGAGATTATGGCACAGTTTGATTGACATTAGGTAGGCTATAGCTGGAGTTCTGGATGCAGTTTTGGTTGCTACATTATTGGAAGGATGTGATTGCACTAGAGAGGATGGTATCTCCTGGGATGGACTGTTTTAGTTATGAGATGATACCAGAAAAGCTGAATTGTTTGCTTTGGAGCAGAGGATGATGTGTGAGAGTCTGACTGAAATACACAAAACAATGAGGGATATAAGATGAATAGTTAGAAACTTGTCCCCATAGCAGAGGGAATAGTTTTAAAGGGATAAAAGGTGTAGAGGGGAATTTAGACTCAGTCAAAGTAAATTTGTTATCAAAGTACGCACGTCATATATTACCTGAGGTTCATTTTCTTGCCGGTATCTCCAGGAAAATAAAGATATACTTTCTGTTTTGATTTAGAAGATCTGTGATATTTTGGCTTTATGTTATGAAATAAAAAACTGTCTTGAGATGTATGTTAGAGCTATCAAGATACCTCTGGGCTTTGGAATATATTTTCTTTAAAAGTGGGGTAATATTAATGAATGATATCTAGTAGCTTAGCAAGCCTTTCCCATTGTTAGTATCGCAGTATCTAAATTATCTAATGTAGATTACATTATAAATATTGCACTTATGTCATTAAATGTTTAAAGAACTACCTTCTTTCTCTCCCTCTTGCTGCTGCTCCTGAATCTCAGAGTTGTATACTGCATAAATGCTTTGATAATAAATGTACTTTGAATCCTTTGAATCCCAATGCTACAATCTTACGACATGGCAAAAAATCTGTATGAAGACCTTGTTGGTTTCTGATAGATCTTTTCTTGGAGGAGTGTAACAAACTCCCATAAACTCACCAAATAAATAAAACCAATTTCCATTTATCCCACACCTTTACTGTAGGAGTACCTCTGTAGGTACTTCATAGTGTAATCAGAGAAGGAATGTAACATCACAGCAAAGAAGAGGTGAGGAGGTCTGCCAAAAGGAGTGCTTTTTGTTGGGCAGGTCTTGAAGGAGGGAAGATGCAGTGAGGCAAAAAGATTCAGTGAAGGGATTGGTGAACTGAATGGACCGGAACACCTCATAAATCATTGCATCACCGGGGCTGGAGAACAAGGCAATGGAAGTTGTGTTAAAGAAGCATCAGCGACTAGCGACTAGCTAGGTTATATTGAGCATATTGTATTTATTTCCAGACACTGTACATCAGGAAGAAACATTGGCTGTGGGATGTTGCCACGGAGATTTACAAAAAAAGAAAATTCTGGGATGATAATCTGCAGTAATGGAATGAAACCAGATACATGAAGATAAGACATATATTTCCTAATCAAAGATGTGATGAATCAGCATATAGAAGGGAGATTGAAGACCTGGCTGAATGGTGCCACAACAACCACCTCTCACTCAATGTCAGCAAAACCAAAGAGCTGATTAATGACCACAGGAAGAAGAAACTGGAAGTCCATCAGGGGATCAGAGGTGGTGAAGGTCAATAACTTTAAATTCCTGGGCATTATCATAATCAGAGGATCTGTCCTGGGACCAGAATGTAAACATTATTTCAAAGAAAGTATGGCAGCGCCTCTAATTTCTTCCAAGTTGGTGCAGATTTGGCATGTCATCTAAAACTCTGACAAATTTCTATAGATTCACAGTGGTGCCCAGGAACAGAAAAGCCAACAAAAAGTGAATTATATAGCTCAGTACATCACAGAAAAATCTCTCCCCACCTTTGATCTCATCTACACAGAGCACTGCTGCAAGGAAGCAGTATCCATTATCAAGCACCCCACTATCCAAGCCATGTTCCCTCCTCACTTCTACCATCAGGAATGAGGTATGGGAACCTCAGGTCCCACACTACCAGGTACTGGAACAGTTAATACCCTTCAACCATCAGGCTCCTGAACCAGCATGGACACCTTCACTCACCACACATTGAACCATAAGACTATAAGATATAAGAGCAGAATTGGGCCACTTAGCCCAGCGAGTCAGCTCTGCCAATTCATCATGGCTGATCCATCTTCCTCTCAGCCCCAATCTCTTGCCTTCTCCTGTGTATCCCTTCAGCCCATGACTAATCAAGAATTTATCAACGTCTGTCTTATATATACCCAATAACTTGGCTTCCATAGCTGCTTGTGGCAATGAACCCTACAGATTCACCACTCTCCAGCGAAAGGAATTCTTCCTCATCTCCTTTCTAAATTGATGTACCTCTATTCTGAGGCTGAGTCCTCTGGTCTTGGACTTAAGGACTCAACAACTCATTTTCTCAATTTTATATATTTACTTATTTTTTATGGTTATTAATTCCTGTTTATTTTTGTATTTGCACAATTCATCAGTTTTTGTTTGTGTGTTTTTTTCCACTTATTCTACTGTTCTTTTTTCTACTGTAAATGCCTGAAAAAATGAATGTCAGGGTAGGTTTTGGTGATATATTTACTTACTTTGATAATAAAATTTAGTTTGTACTTTGTGCTTTGTATTATTCCACAGAAGATACTGGTGCAATTCTACCCTGGCATCATAGAGAGAGTCCTCGCATCAGCCATTACTGTCCGGTTTGGTGCAGCATCTTCTCACCATGCACAAAAACGACAGTGAACTGTCAGTTCAACAGAAACTGTCTGCAGTCTATCACCACCGCCGGACTTGTATGTGTCCAGGACCTAAATTAGGCAGAAAAAATCATTGTGGACACCACCAACCCTGCAAACTACCCTTTCCAAAAGCCTCTTCTGGGACACACTATAGATGCTATTAAAACAAAAACTTCATGCCATCTTAACAGTTTATTCCCCCACCCCGCCCCAACCACTCTAGTTAACATCCCTTCCATGCCCTCAATCTCTGCACTGCTCTGTAAACATTTTAAACTACATTTTATAATGCCGCTTACATTGTAAATACATGCTGGTATTAATGTATTTATGCACATTTTATTCTATATCTGTACTTTAACCTCTAAGTTTATTTTATGTAATTCATTATTCTTTATAATTGTTGAGGGGTGTATGGGGTGTCAGGGAGGGGTAGCACCTCTGGTGGGGGAACATGTCGCGTCCTTTTCAGGGCGGTTAGTCCACCTTTGGTCCCCACCTGGCACTCAGCTCTCACCTGTGGCTCCCCGTAGCTGTTTGCATGCGACAGCGGCCACACCCTGGGCAACGGCTTCGACAAGCCGGCTAAACCAGGTGAGGGTAGCCGACGGGTCTCAAACCCTCGGTGAGATAGGGAGTTGTCTATCCCAGCATGTGAAGACAGACTCCGGCGGATTGAGCAGACGAGACCAGTGGAAGGTCCAACGGTCAAGAAGGCGGTCTCTGCAAGCGTCATGGAATATGTAGAGCAGGACAAGACACAGAAGACGTCCTGGTCATCCACTGCGCCTAGTCCCATCTCCAGCCGTCTAGACTCTGTCTTGCCACTGGATCCAGATGGGAATTGGGAAGAGAGAGTGAGGCTGACGCTGCGCAACTCTCCCTCACTTAAATCCAAATCACGCGCTAGCCTCAACACCATCATTATGGTGTCGAGGTCCTCATCGACGTCAACGATGGACGAACAACAACAACAACATAATTGTTGAAAGTTGCTGTTTTTGTTGCATGTCACACCCTGACCAACACACCACAGCAAGTTCCTAATGCATGTAAATGTACTGTATATGGCAAATAAAGTTGGTCTTTGATCCTTGAAAGGTGATTAGAAAAGTTAAAAATAATGCAAATTGGATATTGCAACTCCATAAGTTAATGGAAAAGTAACATTGAATACTTGGGTTATGGAACTAAAGCAGATCAATGAAAACAGGACGCATATCAACCATTAGCTAACTGAATGAGGGATTAGATTCTAACTGATAAATGGGCTACTCAAACTGAGCATAAAATGAACTACAGGATGAACTCAATGCATCAAGCAGCATCTGAGGAGGGTAAAGAATGGCTAATGCTTTCAGTTGAGACCCTGAATCAGAACTGGGAGTATAGAGAGGTAGCATGTTAGTGTAACACTACTACAGCACTGGCCCCATCTTCTCTGTGACCTTGTGTGTTTCCTCTGGGTGCTCTGGTTTCCTCCCACATTCCAAACGTGTACGGGTCAGTAGCTTAATTGGTCGCATTGTTGTAATTGAGCAGTGCGGACTCATTGGGCCAGAATTGCTTGTTACCGTGCTGGATCTCTAAAAAAACCAGATTGTCAGAATATAAAGTGAAAGGGAGGGGCGAGACAGAAGCTGGAATTTGATAGATAAAAACAAGAAAAGGAGAACAAATCATTAGGCAGGTGGAGACTGGTGTGTGGGGGAAAGGGTTAAGATTAGGAACAGGGGCTTCTAGGAGTGGGTGGAACCAGAAACTGGTAGAATGATGGACTAAATCGAGGAGGCAATAGCAAAGGTGAACCAAGGAGATAGGGATGTGTGTAATGGGCAGATGGAGACATTTGGGGGAGGGTGATGAGTCTAAATTACAAGGGAAAAACAAATGGGGAATGTGAATAGAGGAAGAGAAAATCTGGCCTGGACTTGGATCATTGCACGCAAAAGAATTTTTAAAATTATTGCCACATTGTGCACACGCTCTTAAAAATGTTTGTCACTCCTGGTTGAGTCTATGCATGGTTTCACCAGTGTAGAGGAGGCCATACCATGAGCAGCAGATGCAGTGGACCAGGCTGAAAGGGGTTTATGTGAACCTCTACCTCACCTGGCCACACTTGCAGTGTGGCTTTTTGCAGCAGACTCGCTGTGTCCCATCTCCTACAAGCCTCACTATAAAACAGAAAGTCACAGGAGCACCACAAGATCAATTGTCCAGTCGTCCCCAGTACCTGTGGACGTTGTATAAAATCATATTAAAGTAGTAAAACATATAATATTAACCAAACCTGATTATGAACCTGTACAGACAATACACTGAGCCATTGAGGAAAAGTAATAATCTCAAAAGGCAAATATTTCCCATTCTTCTAAATTAGGAAGTCTGTTCACTCACAAAAACCTATGCCTTCTTTAGCAGTGGATTTACCTATACGTGGCTGTCTCCAAAGAGAGTGTAATTTGGGAGGAAATACATGCAGGAATAGTAGTTCAAATTTTACAGCTAAATGTGTCTGTGCTGCTTCTTTGAATGAGCTTCCTTCAATTGTTATTAGTGCCCAAAAGTGTTCTGATCCTTGGGTGTTGGGCTCAGGCAGATCCCTGGATGTTGGGCCCAGATGATTTCTGGATCTTGGACCCAGGCTGATCCTAGATCTCGGACCAAAGTTGACTCATGGATCTTGAGCCCAGGCTGATCCCTAGTACCCAAGCTTAAAATCAGTAAAACGAAAAATCTGATTGTTGACTTCAGGAAGGTGAATATGTGCGAATCTGTTTCAGTGGAATGGTGGTGCAGAGGGTAGAAGCTTTAAATTTCCCGTCATTGATATATTGGATTACAGAAATATCAGGCCTCTTTGTTGCTGCAATTGGCTGTTTGAGTAGGAGCTGAAGTATAATGGCTGAGCAGACAATATACCTGTGATCTGCTTCACACATCCATGCCGTGCCAATTGATCCTCATTTGCAGAGTCCCCAGTGGTAGCTTTGAAACAACCATGAGGCATGAAGATTGGCTGCAGCTCTGAACCTCGAGTCACTGGCAATGCTGTACCTGTGGAGCTTTGGCTGCCGATAAGCTCGCAGCATATGGCATGACTCTGTATTAGCTTCCCTGATTAATCGTAGACTCCACGGACGCCACTTCTCAGACAAGGAGAGGGGACTGGATAATCTGGAGTACCAGAAGGCGGATGCTGAGTACCTCAGGTGTCTGGTTTGGCATGGCTCTTCATTGTTTAAAAATAAAGAATCATGAGGAAACACTTTATGCTTCCACAGAGCAGGTGTTGAAGAAAAAAGGAATGCAATGTCATAGCCAGAAAGGCTCTTCAAACCAGCACAAACAAAATAACATTAAAGAGCTTACAAAATAGCTGTCATACCACTGTTAGCCTCTGTAAGCTGATTTCCAAATTGGGCTCAATTAACAGGCAGGCAAAAGAAAAGTGCCTGGGACGTCTGGAATGTTTAATGGGTTCCTTTCTATAACTGGCTGACTGAAACTAAAGATAATTTAGAGTTTGGGATCCCATCATTGGCAGTCCATAAGACTATAAGACAGAGGAGCAGAATTAGGCCATTCAGCCCATCAAATCTGCTCTGCCATTCCATCATGGCTGATTCCAGGACCCACTCCAACCCCATACACCTGCCTTCTCACCATAACCTTTGTTGCCCTGACCGATTAGGAAATGATCAACTTCTGCCTTAAATATACAAACGGACTTTGCCACCGCAGTCTGTGGCAGAGCATTCCATAGATTTACTGTGCTCTGGCTAAAAAAAAAACCTCCTTACCTCTGTTCTAAATGGTCGCCCCTCAATTTTGAGGCTGTCCCTCTTGTTCTGGATACCCCCACCTTAGGAAACATCCTCTCCATTTCCACCCTATCTAGTTCTTTCAACATTCGATAGGTTTCAATAAGATCCCACCTAAATTCCAATGAGTACAGGTCCAAAGCTGCCAAATGCTCCTCATACGTTAACCTCTTCATTCCCAGAATCATCCTCGTGAACCTCCTCTGGATTCTGTCCAATGACAACACATCCTTTCTGAAATATGGGTCCCAAAGCTGTTGATAATACTCCAAGTGTGACCTGATTAGTATCTTATAAAGGTCAGCAGTATCCCCTTGCTTTTATATTCTCTTCCCTTTGAAATAAATGCCAACATTGCATTTGTCTTCTTTACCACAGACTCAGCCTGTAGTCCTGGGGTCAGTACTAATGATCAAAGGCTGAAGGTCGATACTAATAATTGAAGGCCAAAAGTCAATCAGAAGTCTGGAAGTCAAAACCTGATAGATAAAGTATGGAGACTGGAGGCTCGGAGGACTGTCTGTCTGTCTGTAAGGGTAGGTACGGTGCATGCTCTGCTGTCATTCTCTTGTCGATTGTCTTCTGTATCGTTCTGTTGAACATTGTGGGTATGCTATGCTGGTGCTGGAATGCCTGATGACACTTGCAGCCTGCTCACAGTAGATCATTAGGTTGTGTTGGCTGTTAACACAAATGACACATTTCACTGTACATTTCAATGTACCTGTGATAGATAAACTCATCTGAGTCTTGAAGAATGGGGAGTTTGCCTCATGATGTCAGCATGATAAACAAGTGTAATACTAAACAGAAGATTGCAACAGAGAGAATGCTTTTTGGGAATGTCCTCTGCACAAATGAAAGAGATCAAGTCCCAATTGGAAAATGGCACCTGTTTTGTCAATAGTAGAATGGAGCCATTACAATAGCGAAAGAGTCTGAACACCAACTCTATCAAAAAAAGCTCTGCTTGTCTCATTCACAAACACACTAAACTGTACTCACACTGGTATGTTTGTTTTTATGCCACTGATGGTGATAAGACACAATAAAAATAATATTTTCATTTCTCTAAATTCAAAATAAATTTAGTATCAAAGTACATACACTCATGGCCACTTTATTAGGCACACCTGTACACCTGCTCATTTACGCAAGTACCTAATCAGTCAATCATGTGGCAGCAACTCAATGAATAAAAGCATACAGACATGGTCAAGGGGTTCAGTTGTTATTCAGACCAAATATTATAATGAAGAAGAAATGTGATCTGAAGAACTTTCTCTGTGGAATCATAGTTAGTGCCAGACGGGCTGATTCGGCTATCTCAGAAACTGGTGATCTCCAGGGACTTTCACGCACGACATTCTCTACAGTTTACAGACAACGGTGCACAAAAGAGGAGACGATGGCACCTAATGGCGACGCCTTTGCTTGCATCTTTGGAAATAGCTCTATTTCCATCTTTAATATCTATATTTTTCCCGTTCAGGGTTCTTTAAAGACACTAACCTGGAGTTACACATGGACTTCAGTTCTTTGCGGGAATGGGACCCGCTCTCAGAGTTTCACGACTGACAGTTATTTGACATGCCAAGGGCATGGCCTAAGAGATCGGCTCGCCTTTGGAGGGCCAAGATCTCGTGGCTCTGGAGATGGGCGGATCAGAGGTCAGTGTCCCAGTAGATCGGTGCGTCGTGGGAGTTGGAAGAACTATGGCTGTGTGCCCAGAGACCTGAGGTCTTTGGACACAGTGCTCAGAAAAAGCAACGCCATGAACTTTTAACATCGCAAACCAGTGAGCTGTTTGTTATGTCTCTCCTCTCACCGTGAAAGAGATCCACCTCTTTCTCCCTTATTAGGGAAAGAGAGAGCCTGTGGTTTGTCAAATACCAGGTTAACAAGTAGTCTTTGTGGTACTGCAAGTCTGTGTCTTTGCTGTTGCTTTGCTGAGTGCTCGGCAGTGGGTGCTGATTTTTTTTTGCCAGTGGGGGGAGGGAGGATCGTTTCTTGCTGCCATTTACACGTGGGAGGGAAGGGAGCTAGTGGGAACTTTGGGGTTCTAAGATTTAACTATCATTCATTATTTGGGGGCACTCCTCTGTTTTCGTGGATGGTTGCAAAGAAAAAGCATTTCAGGATGAATATTTTATACATTTCTCTGACATTAAATGTACCTTTGAAACCTTTGAAAACACAAAAACATCCTGTGGGTAGCAGTTCTTTGGGTGAAAATGCCTTGTTAATTTCAGAGCTCGGTGGAGGCTGGCCAGACTGGTTCAAGCTGACAGGAAGGCAACAGGAACTCAAATAACCATGTGTTGCAACAGTGGTGTGCAGAAGAGCATCTCTGAATGCACAACATCTCAAACCTTGAAGTAGATGGGGTGCAGCAGCAGAAGACCGTGAACATACACTCAATGTTCACTTTGTTAGGTACAAGGATATACCCAGTAATGTGGCCATTGGGTGTAAATATCACTATATACTACCCTGAGATTAATTTTCTTTTATTGCATTCACAGTGGAACAATGAAATACAATAGAACCAATTAAAAAGTATATACAAAGAAAGACTGACAAACAATGAAAGTACAAAGCAAGACATCTGTGCAAATGCAATAATAATAATATTAATAATAACAATAAGGAAGAGGAATAACAGACATAAAAAGATTTACACAACAGTTGGTTAAAACTTCTAATCTAAGGATATATTTTCATCAATGAAAAGAGGATTCAGCAGTTTATGTGAGCATATGCAATACTGATGAGAAATACACCCCACTAAACTTAAATGAAAACACAGCCTAGAAAAATGAAGAAACTATCACTACAGAAGAAAAAGTTAACCAATGGAAGAACATAACCCTCCATGGAAGACATCCCCATGATCTGAACAGACTAGATGTCAACAAGGAAGTGATAAAAGACTGGCTCAGAGTTGACGACTTCTTTACAGAAACAGAGTGGCTCCTTGTGACAATACAGGACCAGGTGATTAACACAAATTATATCAAAAATGCATAATAAAAGACCAACAGTTTCAAGACAATAAGTGCAGAAAATGCCAAGGGAAACCAGGAACAATCCTACCCATTACAGGATCCTGTAGCTGTTTAACTCAATCTGATTACTTACACAGGCATACAAAGAGGCAAACTTCATTCAAGATCTTGCTTTAAAATACAAACTCATAAAAGGCACCATACCTTATTACAAATACAAGCCTAATCCAGTTTTAGAGTTGAAGTCCTACAAATTATATTACAACAGATCTATTATTACAGATAGGGTAATGCATAATAACTGTCTGAATATAATATTACAGATAAACAAGCAAGAGCAATTTACTTAATAGATATAGTCATTCTGAATACACATAACTTACAGGAATCAGTAAGTAAAATGCGCCAGAAATATGCTGAATTAAAAGAGGAAATTGAAAGACTATAGAACATGAACAGAGTATACATTGTCTAATAGTAATATCTGCCATTGATATCATCCCAAAGTCCTTACATAATAGCATTAATCAATTAGGCCTAAATAGCAATATTTACACAATGGGAGTCTCCAGAAAGCCACAATAATAAACACCTCTAGAATAATCTGAAAGTTCCTCGCAATTGAAAAATGAGTGTGCTTGGCTATATCCATACCTCAGGTTTTACCAACTTGTTCAGAGAGAAAATATATAATAATAAACAGATAGTAATTAAATAATACTGAGAACATTAAGTGTAGAGTACTAGTACTTGAAAGTAAGTCAATAGGTTGTGGAATCAGTTCACCATTGAGGTGAGTGAAGTTATCCACATTGGTTCGGGAGCCTGATGGTTGAAGTGCAATATCTGTTCCCGAACCTCGTCATGTGGGCCTAAAGCTCCTGTACTTCCTTCCTGTTGGTAGTAGAAAAAAGAGAGCATAACCTGAATGGTGGTGGTCCTTGATACTAGATGCTGCTTTTTTGTGGCAGTGCCCCTTGTAGACATGCTCAAAATTCTCCTAAACAAAATGGAATACAAAATAGCATAAAACCATAAACGGTATCTCTTTTTATAAACTCAGAATAAAGCAAGTTTCTGTTAATTTTAGCGTGTTTTGCATTTTTATAGAAGGAATCCTTTTGCAATTAATATATCTTTCATGACATCTCGAAGAGGCTTACAGCCAACAGAATACCTTTCTGTGATCCATTAGTTTTGATCTTTCACTATTCCTCTGATTCCCAAAATGTCTCAGAGGACTGGGAATCTAGGAATGAACTTTTCCTAGAGTTATAGAGTCATAGAACACTACAGCATAGAAACAGGCCTTGCCAATGTCTTATAGAACATCAACATAACATCCCAATTCCTGTACCTTGATTTATGAAGGCCAATGTGCCAAAAGTCATCCTTACGGCCCTCTCTACTTGTGACATTTCTTCCAAAGAACTATGGATTTGTACTCCCAGATCCCCCTGTTCTACCACATTCCGCAATGTCCTGTTGAAGAAAGAAAGGAAATAGAACAAAGGAAAATGCAGGGCAGTTAGTCTTAAATTCCTTGTTATGAATATGCTGGAATCTATTAATAAGGAAGATTTGGCAGAACGTTTAGAAAATCCAAATATAATGGAAGTTTTATGAAAGAGAAATTGGATTAGTGGCATAAGTAGTAGAGCTAAACCTCACAGCTCCAGTGACTTGGCCTCCATGGCTGTGTGCAGATTACATGTTCTCTGGGTGTTGCCACTTTCCTCCCACATCCCAAAGACAGATAGGTTTATTGGTTGTAAGTTGCCCCTAGTGGATAAGTGCTTGGCAGAGACGGGAAGAAATACATGGAAATGTGGAGAAAATAAAATGACCTTAGTGTTGGATTAGGAAAATCAGTGGAATAGATTAGTGATCAGGGTCCCATCATCAATGAGTCTGAATTTTGAGGCCTAGTGTTTGGTGATCAGAGAGTCCTGGGGCTGATGCTGAGGATGGAGTCTGGACGTCAAAAGTCTGGACGTCGAGGCTGTGAATCTCTGTGTGTCTGCCGGGGTAGTCGAAGGCCCAGTATCTGCGAGTCCGAGTCTGTTGGAAGCTGAAGGCCTCAGAAGATGGGCTGTTCTCGAGGTAGAGGGAGGTTTTGCTGTTGTTGTTTTCTTGCCCGTTGTGGTCTGTGTTCTGCTGAGTATTGTGAGCATGCTTTCTAGGCTTCAGAATGTGTAGCTGCACATGGGGCCTCCCCCCAGCACCTCCTCAAGTGTGTTGGTTGATTACACGAATGGCACATCTCACTGTAAGGTTTAATGTACAAGAGATAAATAAACTTGAATCTTGAATCCTAACTTTGGTGGGGGGGTGGGCAGGGTTTGTCAAAGAGCCACTTTGCAAGCACTACGACTAAATTCAATTCCTCAGCTTTCTTTGAGGATATAACTGTCAGGGTGAATAAAAGGATCAGTAGAGGCTGAATCCAGTTGTCAAAGCTTGTATTGTCTAAAAATGCAGCACTGACTGGAAACTCTTGTTCTTTTCACAGAACAGTTATAGATTTCCAAAATGCTATCAGTAAAGAGCTGCACAAGATGTTCTTGGTTTCAGAGCTCATGTCATGGAGGGCAACCTAATAGTATAGTGTAAAGAAAGGCTTGAATATCTAATGAAAAAAGTTTGAAAAAAGGCCATTTTTATATTGACAAATTATAGCTGGTGGGGGAGCAGCAAAGATCATTTGGGTGATCAACTATTTACAATTTACATGAGTGATTCAGGTAAACGGACTCAGTGTTTTATCGCCCACATTTTCTGATGATGGGAAAGAAATGTGCAAGGAAGAAGCAAAAAGTCTACAAAGACCCCAGGATGCGGACTGGATAAGAGAACGTGTCTCATGAGCAGAGGTTGTGTGAGCTAGGGCTTTTCTCGTTAGCACGAAAGAGGATGAGAGGTGACTGGATAAAGGTGTACAAGATGATAAGAGGGTGGATCGAGTGGGTAGTCAGAGATATTTTCCCAGGATGGAAATGGTTAGTACAAGAGGACGTAATATTAAGATGATTGGAGGAATGTATGGGGAGGGGGGAGGTGTCAGAGGTAAGTTTCTTTACACAGAGAGTGGTGAGTACATGGAGCTCCCTGTCAGAGGTAGTGGTGGAGGCAGATACATTCGGGATATTTAAGAAACTCTTAAACAGGCACATACACAACAGAAAAACAGAGGACTGTGTAGAAGGGAAGGGTTAGACTGATCTTAGAATAGATTATAAGTTCGACACAACATCATGGTTTGAATAAATTGTACTCTGCTGTTGTGTTCCATGTTCTACGTTCTATAAAGAGATATTAATAGGTGAAGTGCGTGGCTAAATTTCGGCAATTTCAAATAATTTGAGGTAGTACACAGTTACCCACTTCAGTAGGAAGAGCAGAAAAGGAGAATGTAGTTGAATGGAGAGAGACAGCTTGAGATGAACCCAGATATTCTTACACATGAAGCACAGAAAGTTACGCTGCAGGTGCAGTAGGTAATTAGGAAAGCAAGGGAAATGTTATTTTGCAAAGTGGTTAGAATATAAAAGTAAGGAAGGATTGCTGCAATTGTTGGTAAAATCAGACCTGGAGGCCTGCCTGAAGTTTTGGCCTTTCTTTCAGGAGGTATAAACTTGCATTGGAATCACCTCCGATGAGCTTGCCCAGTTTAATTCCTGGGATCAATTGGATGCCTCCTAAGGAAAGGACAATAATATTGATGTGGAGGATCCTCCTCACAAATAGGCAAGGCAAGTGGTGGTGTTCATTGGAATATACAGGTGATAAAGCATCATGTTAGCAGACACCGAGTGAATCTCTTGCTGACTCTTCCACAGTTTGTCTTCTTTTGCACATTGATTGTTTGTCATCCTTTGTCCATGTGGAGCTTTTCATTGATTCCATTGTATTTCTCTGTTCTACTGTGAATGCTTGTAAGAAAATGAATCTCAAAGTAGTATATGAGTAGTCCACTACTTTCTCTCTCTCTCTCTCTCTCTTTCTCTCTCTCTCTCAGAATTAAGAAACTTTTAGCTTTGACCAAGGAAAACAACCTCCACAAATTTAAATAAATTAATACTAGTCAGTCTTCCACAGTTTTGCACGAAAGTTGTCAAGGTCAAGTGTAGCCTTCAGATAAAGTAATGTTAGAAAAGGAGAACGAGTAGATCAAGATGCAATTTACTTCCCATTTTGAGTCAAGCAATCTGCCCTCAATTCCCATGTTCACATTTAAAATAGAAACTGCCTTTGTAACCAGGTCACACTGTAATTACAGCCTCCAACCCCTGGATCCCCTGCAGCCACTAGTGGGAGGTGTAATTACAAGCTGACAAGTTTCTGCGGGCAGTTTCGATTATAAATGCGGACTGAGGAATTTAGAGTGGAAAAAAGTTGAAAGGAAGAGCAAATCGAGATAAGGGGCCAGATTTTGTTGCATCTTAACATCTTTTAACATGTCCCCATCAGTCAGGCTGGTATCTATCATGCATATTTAAATGATAATTTGTTTGTCCACACATTTGCAGGAGATAGAACATAGGACATAGAACATAGAATAGTACAGCATATTACAGGGCCTTCGACCCACAGTGTTGTACCAATCCTCAATCCCTGCCTCCCATATAACCCCCCCCCACCTTAAATTCCTCCATATACCTGTCCAGTAGTCTCTTAAACTTCACTAGTGTATCTGCTTCCACCAGTGCATTCCACGCACCAACCATTCTCTGAGTAAAAAACCTTCCTCTGATATCCCCCTTGAACTTCCCACCCCTTACATTAAAGCTATGTCCTCTTATATTGAGTACTGGCGGCCTGGGGAAGGGGCGCTGGCTATCCACTCTATCTATTCCTCTTATTATCTTGTACATCTCTATCATGTCTCCTCTCATCCTCCTTCTCTCCAAAGAGTGAAGCCCTAGCTCCCTTAATCTCTGATCATAATGCATACTCTCTAAACCAGGCAGCATCCTGGTAAATCTCCTCTGTACTCTTTCCAATGCTTCCACATCCTTCCTATAGTGAGGCGACCAGAACTGGACACAGTACTCCAGTTGTGGCCTAACCAGAGTTTTATAGAGCTGCATCGTTACATCGCGACTCTTAAACTCTATCCCTCGACTTATGAAAACTAACACCCCATAAGCTATCTTAACTACCCTATCTACCTGTGAGGCAACTTTCAGGGATCTGTGGACACGTACCCACAGATCCCTCTGCTCCTCCACACTACCAAGTATCCTGCCATTTACTTTGTACTCTGCCTTGCCGAGTTTGTCCTTCCAAAGTGTACCACCTCACACTTCTCCGGGTTGAACTCCATCTGCCACTTCTCAGCCCACTTCTGCATCCTATCAATGTCTCTCTGCAATCTTCGACAATCCTCTACACTACCTACAACACCACCAACCTTTGTGTCGTCTACAAACTTGCCAACCGACCCGTCTACCCCCACATCCAGGTCGTTAATAGAAATCACGAAAAGTAGAGGTCCCAGAACAGATTCTTGTGGGACACCACTAGTCACAATCCTCCAGTCTGAATGTACTCCCTCCACCATGACCCTCTGCCTTCTGCAGGCAAGCCAATTCTGAATCTACCTGGCCAAACTTCCCTGGATCCCATGCCTTCTGACTTTCTGAATAAGCCTACCGTGTGGAACCTTGTCAAATGCCTTACTAAAATCCATATAGACCACATCCACTGCACTACTCTCATCTATATGCCTGGTCACCTCCTCAAAGAACTCTATCAGGCTTGTTGGACACGATCTGCCCTTCACAAAGCCATTCTGACTGTTCCTGATCAGACCATGATTCTCTAAATGCCCATAGATCTTTTCTCTAAGAATCTTTTCCAACAGCTTTCCCACCACAGATGTAAGGCTCACTGGTCTATAATTACCCGGACTATCCCTACTACCTTTTTTGAACAAGGGGACAACATTCGCCTCCCTCCAATCCTCTGGTATCATTCCCGTGGACAATGAGGACATAAAGATCCTAGCCAGAGGCTCAGCAATCTCTTCCCTCGCCTCATGGAGCAGCCTGGGGAATATTCCATCAGGCCCCAAGGACTTATTCGTCTTAATGTATTTTAACAACTCCAACACCCCCTCTCCCTTAATATCAACATGCTCCAGAACATCAACCTCACTCATATTGTCCTCACCATCATCAAGTTCCCTCTCATTGGAGGATACCGAAGAGAAGTATTCATTGGGGACCTCACTCACTTCCAGAGCCTCCAGGCACATCTTCCCACCTTTATTTCTAATCGGTCCTACCTTCACTCCTGTCATCCTTTTGTTCTTCACATAATTGAAGACCTTGGGGTTTTCTTTACCCTACTCGCCAAGGCCTTCTCATGCCCCCTTCTTGCTCTTCTCAGCCCCTTCTTAAGCTCCTTTCATGCTTCCCTATCTGAACTATCTGATCCTTGCTTCCTAAACCTCATGTATGCTGCCTTCTTCCACCTGACTAGATTTTCCACCTCACTCGTCACCCATGGTTCCTTCACCCCACCATTCTTTATCTTCCTCACTGGGACAAATTTATCCCTAACATCCTACCAGAGATCGCTAAACATCGACCACGTGTCCATAGAACATTTTCCTGCAAAAACATCATCCCAATTCACACCTGCAAGTTCTAGCCTAATAGCCTTGTAATTTGCGCTTCCCCAATTAAAAATTTTCTTGTCCTCTCTGATTCTATCCTTTTCCATGATAATGCTAAAGTCCAAGGAGCGGTGGTCTCTGTCCCCCAGATGCTCACCCACTGAGTGATCTGTGACCTGACCCAGTTCATTACCTAGCACTAGATCTAGTATGGTATTCTCCCTAGTCGGCCTGTCCACATACTGTGACAGGAATCTGTCACAGAATCAGATCAGGGTGGTAATCATACAATGTGGTGTCCAGACACTGGACCTGGATCAAAAGAATGGTTAAGCGTTCTGAAGATGCTGAAAATCCACAGCAACACATTCAAAATACTGGAGGAACTCAGTAGGACAGGCAGCATCAATGGAGAGGAATAAACCGCTGATGTTTCAGGCGAGTCCCCTTATCAGGACTGGAAAGTAAGGAGAAAGAAGCCAGAATAAGGAAGTGGGGGGGAGGAGAGGAGTACAAGCTAGAAGATGATTGGTGAAACCAGGTAAGGGGGAAGGTGAATGGGTGAAATGAAGTGAGAAAGTGGGAAGTGATAGGTCGAAAAGATAAATGGCAGAAGAAGGAGGAACCTGACATGAGAGGAGAGTGGACCATAGGAAAAAGGATCAAGCACTGTCTCCTTTCTTCATTAGACAAGGATTGAACAACAACGCTAGAAAGGAAGGATTAGAGTTGATGAATTTGACACCAAATAAGGAATAGTTATAAAGGACGTTCAATAATTATTTTTATGTTTAAAATTCAACATTTTTAAAATCATATAAAATAGCTCACACCACCAGAAGGGATTTTTCACTCTTTGGGCAGAAGTCTTTGGTTATCATTGTCAATTTACACATCTTTCAGAATATGATTGACGTATTGTCATGAAAGTTGTTTTGTGGCAGCAGTACAGTTCAATACAAAAAATGTGCTATAAATTACAATAAGAAATATTGTAAATTCTTAAATTATATTTATCTTAAATATATTCCTCCACCTTAACTATATACAGTTTAAACATGTATTCTTAAATTATATTAAATATATAGTATACATGGTTCATGGTTAATAGAGAAATCTGAAAACGGAGGGGAAGAAGCTGTTACTAAAATATTGAGTGTGTGTCTTTAAGCTCCTGTACCGCCTCTCTGATGATAGTGATGAGAGTGGGACATGCATTGGGAGGTGGGTGCTTTGTAATGAATATTTCAATAATATTTGAGTCATCTTGCATATATATTGGTTGATTAAGCATTCTTGTTTGTTTAAATTATTAATTATGGGTTATATGTAAAATATGTTATTTGCATACATCATCACGCCACCATACAATAAAGTAAACTCGAAGCTAGACTCACATTTCGGACTACCATGTCTTCTTTGAATTAGTTTAATATTTTGAAGATACAAAACATAACAGTGGGTGTCCTTAATGATGGATATCCTTTTTTTGCGGCATTGACTTTTGAAGATGTCCTCAATGGTGGGGAGGCAAGTGATACACCCCTAATTAAGTTTGACTCTTGTGCTGAGTTTAATGAGCATTTGCAAACACCATGAAAATAGGGAAAGACTGTGGCTGAAAGCCTGTTTTTAATAAAACTAATCATGGAGTGGTTCAAAAATTGACAGCAACTTGTCACAATTTGCTGTTTACAGAGGAGTTGTCCGAGAAATTACTGGATGATTTGCACATTAACAATTCATCAGATCATTTTATGAGATAACTTTATGTAAAATCAAATTAAGTTATCTTTATTTTCTTATAAATATAAATAAATTTTATTTTGCACAAATTATCTTTCATAAATTCCAGAATAGCAAGGATTGGTTACAGAAATTTATAATGGGTGATACTAGATCTGTCGATCTCTCTCAGTTTAGAATTTCAGTGATTTCAGTGGATCAAAACATTGGAAAAACATGCACAATAACGAAAATAAGGGGAGATTGGAGAGAGGTACACAAAATTATGAGGGGTATAAATAGTGTAATTGCAAGCAGGCTTTTTCCACTGAAGTTGGGTGAGACAAGAACTAGCAGTCATGGGTTAAGTTTTCATGGTGAAGTATTTAAAGGGGAATATGGGGGGTATTTTGAGAGTGTGGAACGAGTTGCCAGTGGAAGTGATGGATGTGGGTTTGGTATGAGAAATGTGGATAGTTGGAAGGAGTATGGAGGGCCACGATCTAGGTGCAGGTCAATGAGACTAGGCAGGCTAATATTTCAGCACACAATGGCTGAAGGGCTATTTCTGTGCTGTGATACTCTATGATTCTATGTCTCTATGTCTATAAACAGTTCCTTTATATCACCTGCTTACATTTTGCCAAAATTTATTTTTCAGGGAAGCAACAAAAGCTGAGATTCATTTCTTAAGATTGCAGAGTCATAGAGAAGTGCAGCACAGAAACATGCCTTTTGGCCTGCCTAGTCCATGCTGAACCATTTAAACTGTCTAGTCCCATCGACCTACACTGGGACCATAGCCCTCCATACCCCTACCATCCATGTACCTATCCAAACATGTTTTAAACATTGAAATTGAGCTCATATGCACCACTTGCTCTAGCAGCTCTCACAATGCTCTGAGTGAAGACGTTTCCCCTCATGTTCTCCTTCAAGTTTTCACCTTTCACCCTTAACCCATGACCTCTAGTTGTAGTCCCACCCAACCTCAGTGGAAAAAGCCTGCTTGCATTTATCCTATCTATACCCTTCATAATTTTGTACAACTCTATCAAATTTCCTCTCAATCTTCTCTCTGCTGCCATCAGGAAGAAGGTACGGAGCTCAGGACTCACACCACCAGGTTCGGGAACAGTTACTACCCTGCAACCATCAGGCTCTTAAATCAGATGGGGTAACTTCACTCACCCCATCATTGAAATGTTCCCATAACCTATGGACTCATTGTCAATGACTCTTCTCATGTTCTCGACATTTATTGCTCATTTATTTATTATTATTATTATTATCACTTTTTTAATATTTGCACAGTTGGTTGTTTTTTGCTCATTTGTTGTTAGTCCATTCTGCTGGGTGTGCTCCTATAAGTTTTAGGAGCTGAATTAGGCCATTTGGCCCGTTGAATCTGCTCTGCCATTTCATCATGGTTGATGCAATTTTCCCCTCTCAGTCCCATTCTCTGGCCTTCTCCCTGTATTCCTTCATGCCTTAAATATACCTAAAGATCTGGCTTCCACAGTTGCCTGTGGCAAAGAATTCCACAGATTCACCACTCTCTGGCTGAAGAAATTCCTCCTCATCTCCGTTCTAAAATGATACCCTTCTATTCTGAGGCTGTTTCCTCGGAACCTACACTCTCCCATCAGAGGAAACATCCTGTCCACATCTGCTCTATCAAACCCTTTCACTATTTGATAGGTTTCAATGAGGTCGCCTCTCATTCTTCTGAATTCCAGTGAATACAGGCCCAGAGCTATCAGGCACTCTTTATATGACAAGCCATTCAATTCTGGAATCATTTTCGTGAGCCTCCTTAGAACCCTTTCCTGCTTCAGCACATCCTTTCTAAAATAAGGGGCCCAGATCTGCTCACAATACTCCAAGTGAGGCCTCAACAATGCTTTATAAAATTCCCTTTGCACCTCAGCTTTTTTGTATCTTCTCTCCACTTTGAAAATAGTCAACCCTTTCATTTCACAGGGATCTGTTCTGGGACCCCTCTTCTTCGTTATTTTTATAAATGACCTGAATGAAGAAGCAGAAGGGTGGGTTAGTAAGTTTGCTGATGACGCAAAGATTGGGGGTGGTTTGGATAGTCTGGAGGGTTGTCAAAGGTTACAGTGGGACAGCGATCAGATGTAGAACTGGGCTGAGAAGTGGCAGATGGAGTTCAACCCAGATAAGTGTGAAGTGGTTCATTTTGGTAGATCAAATCTGAAGACAGAATATAGTAATAATGGTAAGAGTCTTGGCTGGGTGGAGGATCAGAGGGACCTTGGGGTCCGCGTCCATAGGACACTCAAAGCTGCTGCTCAGGTTGACAGTGTTGTTAAGAAGGCGTATGGTGTGTTGGCATTCATCAGTCATGGAATTGAGTTCAAGTAGTGTGAGGTAATGTTACAGCTGTATAAGACCTTGGTCAGATCCTATTTTGAGTACAGTGTTCAGTTCTGGTCACCTCACTACAGGAAGGATGTAGATACTATAGAAAGAAGGCAGAGGAAATTTACAAGGGTGTTGCCTGGATTGGAGAGTGTGCCTTATGAGAATAGATTGAGTGAACTCCGCTTTTTCTCCTTGGAGCAAAGGAGGATGAGAGGTGACCTGATAGAGATGTATAAGATGATGAGAGGCACTAATTGTGTGGATAGCCAGAGGCTTTTTCCCAGGGCTGAAATGGCTAACACAAGAGAGCATAGTTTTAAGATGCTTGGAAGTAGGTACTCAGGGCCATGTCAGGGATAAGTTTTTCACACAGAGAGTGGTGGGTGCATGGAATGCACTGCCCTTGACGGTGGTGGAGGTGGATACAATAGAGTCTTTTAAGAGACTCTTAGATAGGTACATGGAGCTTAGAAAAATAGAGGGCTATGTGGTAGGTAATTCTAGGCAGTTTCTAGAGTAGGTTACATGGTTGGCACAATATTGTGGGCCGAAGGGCCTGTAATCTGCTGTAGATTTCTATGTTCTACATATCTGAGCTCACGTTGATCTTAAACATAATTAACTTCATTACTCAATTTAAGTTCAATAAATTATAGTTAACTAGTCTTACATCTCTTAACATACACAAACTCAAAATATTTCCAGGTTATTGAGAGGGGGCTAGGTGAGGGGCCTGTCAGAAGAATAACCACAGACTCATCTAATCCCATGCTTACTTGCTTCTCCTAAATGTTCACTGTTCTGGCAAGAGCAAAGCAGTCAAGCACCCGAATCCTTATTGATGCTGACAGCACAGTAGTGAACGTCCACAAAGAACTGCCCAAGGACCAGTCATGATCTTCAGGAGAACTGGAAAAAAATATTCCAGAAGAGGATGTCAGAACCACAGCTATTAATTTTGGGCCTTTTCAACATGAGGGAAGATAATAAGTACAAACCCCCACATATTCAGAGTACCACAATCTTTATGTTCTGGTAGATTGTGAAACATGAAATGTACCCCCATTTCACCAGAGCATAAAACAAATAGGGACAAAAGAAAAATCTTAATAAAAGCCCATTTAGTCAACTGCAACTTACCACTCAAAATGTTTTATATTCGTAAGTATAATTCTGGGGAGAGAGAGAATAATTTTAGGGATCAGGTTAGGGTTTAGGGACAGTGATGTGGGGTAGTTAGAGGTCAGATTAGGCTTTTTCATTCAACATCCAGTGACATGGGTGGGTGATGAAGGACATCTGTAGTCTAGGCCTCCATTTCGTGCACAAAGTTCAATGACATTAGATTAGATTATTACATTAGATTAGATTACGAGGACACGCAGTCCTCTTATTGTCATTCAGTAATGCATGCATTAAGAAATAATACAATATTCCTCCGGTGTGATATCACAGAAACACAGGACAGACGAAGGCTGAAAAACTAACAAAACCACATAATTATAACATATAGTTACAACAGTGCAACAATACCATAACTTGATGAAGAACAGGCCATGGCACAGTAAAAAAAGTTCAAAGTCTCTCAAAAGTCCCACATCTCACGCAGACGGGAGAAGGAAGAAAAACTCTCCCTGCCATGCCTGACCACAGTCCGACTCTGAGTCGTCCGAAAACTTCGAGCTCTGATCAGCCCTCTGACACCGAGTACCGAGCACCATCTCTGCCGAACGCTTCGACCTCAGCCTCAGTTGCCAGCAGCAGGCAAAGCCGAGGATTTTGGGGCCTTCCCTCCAGAGATTCTCGATCGCACAGTAGCAGTGGCAGCGAACCGGGCATTTCAGAAATTTCTCCAGATGTTCCTCTGCTTCTCACGTCCGTCTCCATCAAATCAGAATTGAACACGGCCCCTACTTAACAAATACGATATCATTTCACCGGAGAGCTGCGCCCGCTGGTGTCACGCCGCCGTCCTCTCCTCCCACCTTCATGGACTTGTAATGAAGAGCATCTGATCCCAGAAACAGATCAAGGAGGCAAGAGCTGGTCAGTTGGCACACCCAGGGTTCAAGTATGGTCTTTGGGATCCCATCATTGTCTATTTCGAGGGTTGAGAGCAAAGATTAAAGAGTGAAGAATTCCAGAAGTCGAAGCCTGATGGCTGAAGCCTCGAGACTGGATTTAGAGGATTGTCCTTGTGGGTGGGTGCATGGGAGGGAGGAAAGGGGCTTAACTTGCTGTTGTTTTGTTGCTTGTTTGTGTTCTGCGTTGTTCTGCTGAGTACTATGGACACGCTATGTCAGCACCAGAATGTGTGGCAACACTTGGTGTCGCATCTCTAGGTGGGTTGGTTGATAACACAAGTGACGTGTTTCACTGCATGTTTTGATGTAAATGTGATAAGTAAATCTGAATCTGAAACTGAATTCCTTATTTTGCATCCCATTATCTTTTGAGCGCCCTAGCATGTGCACCTCTACTAATCAGCCAGCAATATTACCCGGCTCATTTATTCCCATGTGTCTGTGGTATGCTTAAACATGACCTCAACATAGCTACCTTTCTCTATAACCTACCATAAGATTTAATAAACATACCTTTACATTCTCTTTAATTTTATGTGATATACAGTGTGGAATGGGCCCTCTGCTTTTATTTCTTCTACCAAAGTGCATGACCATACACTTCCTGACACCGTATTCTATTTGTCTGCCAAAGGATAGCTATGGAATCAAATGTGCATCCTACATAAATACCAGTATGTATTTGCCTCACCAGTCAGCAACCTGACTATTTATTCCTATCCTAATTACAGGACAATTTACAATGACCAATTAACCTACGAACCGGTACATCTTTGGACTGTGGGAGGAAACCGGAGCACCCAGAGGAAATCCATGCATCACGGGGAGGACGTACAAACATCTTACAGACTTGAAGACCAAACTCTGACATCCTGAGCTGTAACAGCATTGCACCAGCTGCTCCACCACCGTGATACCCTATCATTTAATACATTAAATCTCTTTTTTAAAAACTTAGAATCGATTCCTGCATTCCAATTCTTCTCAGTTCCTTCTGTATTTCAGTAATGAGATTGTGCACTATAAAATAGATAGGGTCTGTCCAAAAAGTTATATAGTCAGCATTATGTCACTTTCATGGTGTATATGCTGGCATTTCGTTAATGCATCTTCTAAAGTTTTTGCCACATTGTACAGACAATGATAGAGGTAGCAAACACTCCAAGACAATGGTTTTGTTGAGTTCTACAGTATAGAAACGTAACCAAGTCCCAGTCCAGACCCTTTATTAAACACCAGTTGATATGAATCCCACTTTATTCTCTCCACCACTACAACAAGCCCATCCCCTGCCCCCCACTTCCCCATCACTGCTCTGCACTGCGGACACTTTAAACCACTTTTCATAATGCTGTGTACAGTGTAAATATTTATTTTTATTTAGATACAGCATGGTAACAGGATCTCCTGGCCCACGAACCTGTGCTGCCTAATTACCAACAAATGACCAATCAGCCTACTAATCTGCACGCCTTTGGAATGTGGGAGGAAACCGTACAACCCAGAGGAAACGCACGTGGTCATAGGGAAAAAGTATAAACTCCATAAAGATAGCGACAGGAATTGAACCTAAAGGTCATTGGCACTGTAATAGCGTTATGCCACCATGCTTCCCCTAATACATGCTGGTATTTATGTATTATGCACATCTGATTCCACAGCTATCCTTTAGCAAATGGAGTACTGTGTCAGGAAGTGGATGGTCATGCACTTTGGTAGAAGGAATAAAAGCATAGACTATATTCTAAATGGCAAATAAAATTCAAAAATCCAAGCTGAAAAGGGACTTCGGAGTCCTCGCCCAGGATTCCATACAGTTTAATTTGCAGGTTGAGTCGGTGGTAAAGAAGGCAAATGCAATGTTAGCGTTCAGTTCAAGAGGACTAGAATATAAAAGCAAGGATGTAGGACTGAGGCTTTATAGGTACTGGTGAGGAGTATTGTGAGCAGTTTTGGGCCACATATCTTAGAAAGGATGCACTGACATTGAGGAGGGGTTAGAGGAGGTTCACAAGATTGATTCCAGGAATGAAAAGCTTATCGTATGAGGAGCGATTGATGGGTCTGGACTGCTACTTGCTGGAATTTAGAAGAATCTCATTGAAATCTATTGAATATTGACCGGCCTAGATAGAGTGGATGTGGAGAAGATGTTTCCTATGGTGGAGGAGTCTAGGACCAGAGAGTGACGTCCATTTAGAACAGAGCTGAAAAGGAATTTCTTTAGCCAGAAAGTGGTGAATCTGTGGAATTCATTGCCACAAGTGGCTGTGGAGGCCAGGTTATAGGGTGTATTTAAGGCAGAGGTTGACAAGTTCGTGATTAGTCAGGGAATTAAAGGTTATAGGGAGAAGGCAGAAGAATGAGGTTGAGAGGGAAATGGATCAGCTATAGTGAAACGGTGGAGCAGACTCGATAGCCTAATTTTGCTTCTATGTCTTATGGTTGTTAACCGCTAACTTTATTTTTTATATAATTCTTTATTCTTTAGATGTTGAATGTTTTTTGTTGCATGTCATGCCCTGACCAACACACCACACCAATGTTTAAGGTGAATAAAGTCAATCCTTTGATCTTTGATCCTTCATCCTTGAAGTCTTATCAGATCCTACTACCTACCTACATATTAGGCACAATTCAAAGTGACCAGTTAACCCACCAGCCCACATATCTTAGGAACTGGAGCACCCGAAGGAAAACCAAAGAATCGCATAGCGAACACAAGAGGTTCACAAAGACAACGCAAAAGGTCGGCATTAAACCTGCTTCCCTGCTGCTATGAGGCAGTTACTCTATTTGCTATGACACTGTGCTATCCTTGCTCTTTTCCAATCACCTAAGACACATTTTTTGCCATCCATTTTGCATTAATGCCAGAGTTCATTGTATTCACTAGGGACAACTTTGTCGGTACTAAATTTCATCTTCCATCTGCATTGCATGTTCTGTATTAATATCTTTTGAGAAGTATTCTGTAGGCTCCAGACCCCTGATTGTAAATAAGAGTTAATGTTTTGTTGTACATGCAAATACCATTCACTTTTTCCTGTCACCCTTCATGAGTTATTCAGAGTTTTACCGAATCTCATCCAGTATCGATGTGAAGGAGGATGAGAGGTGACTTGATAGAGGTGTACACGAGGATGAGAGACACAGACTGACTGGACAGCCAGACACTCCCCCCCCAGGGTGGCAATGGCCAGAATGAGGGGGCATACTATCAAGGTATTTAAGGTGACTGGAGGAAAGTATAGGAAAGATGTCAGCGGTATGTTTTTTACACAGAAGGTGGTGGGTGTGTCTGTCAGGGATAACGGCGGAGGTGGATACATTCGGGACATTTAAGAAACTCTTATAAAGGCACATGGATGATAGAAAAATGGAGGGCTATATAGGAGCAAAGGGTTAGATTGATCTTAGAGTAGGTTAAAAGGTCGGCACAACAGCATCGGCCAAAGGTCCTGTACTGTGCCATAATGTTGTATGTTCTATCCATGGTTTGTAGAATTTATCCAAAATTTCTCTGAGTGTGAAAATCTTAACATATTATACACCCTTTTCTTCATTGGAATGAGTCTCAGTAGGATTTGCCTATGTTTTCCATCAATAAAATTCTACTCATTTTTTCCCTATTCTCAAAACAAGCATCTTGCATGGCATTCATAGCAACATCAATCTTCAAGTATCATTAGTTAAAATAAAATATACTGTTATACCCTGGTATGGATTGAACACACGAGCTTGAAATGGAGCCCAAGAAAATAGCACTCATAAGGGTTGAACTTCTGTCCATAATGAAACAATGGCTAAGGTTTCTGAATAATCTTAATGACAGAAAGTCTAATACCAATAATTTTATTCTGTTGGATCGCACATTTTATGCATTCATGTGCTCATTCTATGATATTTCTGCGTTGAGATCTTTTACTCTCTCTCAATGCCCATGAAACATTAAAGGCAATTTATGATGATTGCTTTAATCTTTTATATCTGTGCATCTCGCCTTCTCAGGCAGTCCCTCTGGAATGAGGGTGACTCTGCAGTTGTGGGTTCTTAGGCTGCGAACGAGGCTAGTGTGAGAAAATTACTCTTCCACAACGTGGAATGTGGGCGGCTCGGTAGCATAGCAGTTGGCATCGCGCTATTACAGCACCAGTAAACCAGGTTCAATTCCCTCTACTGTCTATAGGGAGCTTGTACATTCTCCCCATGACGGCGTGGATTTCCTGCGCGAGTTCTGGCTTCAATCCACATTCACAAGGAGTAAGGGTTAGCAGGTTGAGTGGTCACTTGCATGTAATTGGGTCTTGCGGGCTGGAAGGTCTGTTACCATGTTGTATCTCCAAATAAAAAATAAAATAGAGAGCAATTCCCTAATGGGGCGGGTGGTAGATAGTTTGTGAGATGTGATTAGATTAGTTTATTGAAAATATACAATAGGAAAAATAAAAGTCTTGCTTGCATGAAGCTCACAGAGTAAAGAGTGTATGGGCAAAATGCAATACTAATCATTCAACAGCAGAATGATGCAAACATTGTAGTTCAATCTGAAGTTGTGCAAAAATAAATATCATAAAAGAATGTCACTGAAATCCTTGACAAATAGGTGCCCAGTGGAACTGGTTACATCATGGCCTAGAATGGAAATATCAATGCTCAGGAATGGAAAATTTGATAGAAAGTGGTAGATACACTCCAATCCATCACAGACAAAACTCCTCACCACTGAGCACATCTACAAGGAGCACTGCCATAAGAAAGCAGCATCCATCATCAAGGACCCCCATCATCCACTCCAAGCTCTCTTCTTGCTGTTACCATCGGAAAGGAGGTACAAGAGCCTTACATCCAATGTAACCAAGTTCAGGAGCAGTTATTACCTTTCAACCATCAGGCTTCTGAATCAGCCTAGACAGCTTTACTCACTTCAACTTTGAACTGACCCCACAACCTACAGACTCATTTTCAAGGACTTGACACCTCTTGTTCTCGGCATTATTCTCTTTTTTTCAAATTTGCACTACTTATCTTCTTTTACACATAGATTGTTTGTCAGTCTTTGTTTACTGTTTTTCATAAATTCTATTGTCTTTCTTTATTCTCCTGAAAATACACTTCTTGCAAGAAAATGATTCACAAGGTAGCATAAGGTGACATATACATACTTTGCTAATAAATTTGACTTTGACTTTGTCTTAAAGTGCAAATGATGGAAAACCAAGAGAGGTAATGTTATAATTATGAGTATGTGGCAGGACCAATGGAAAGGGGTGTGAAAGATGGGATTGGTCCACAACTAATGTATTGGCATATCATACATATAAAACTAAACTTTGGGAATGCTAAATTATCTATCATTGTGTAATGAAAATTCTCACTTGGTAGATAATGAAACTTGTATGAAATCATACATGTTCCTGAAATGAAGTCAATATATTCATTATAGACCACCAAATCCCAAATATTTCACATTAATACAAATGCAGGTATGATTTTAAAGCAAACTTGAGCATATAGTTCATGCTGGTGTTTATGTCTTTATCGACATTCAATTCTATATCTGTACTTTAACCTCTAGTTTATTTCTATATAATTCTGTATAATTGTTGAATGTTGTTGTTTTTTGGTGCATGTCGCACCCTGACTGACACACTGCAGCAAATTCCTAATACTTGTAAATGTATTGATGAATAAAGTTGGTCTTTGATTTTGACCTACTGTAAATTGCACTCTTATTTCTAAATGCTTAGACATTTCACTAGGGAGTTTGTATATCAGTTGTTGCAGGATAAGACTGCAAAATCAAAAAAAAAACATCGTAAACTCATCTTCAGTCGGCAACACACAGAATGCTGGAGGAACTCATCGGGTTGGACAGCATCCCTGGAAGTGAATAGATAGTTGATGTTTCAGGCCAAGACCCTTCTTCAGGACTGAGAAGGTAGGGGGAAGGCACCAGAATAAAATGATGGGGAGGAAGGGAAGGAGACTAACTGAAAGGTAAATTTTTCCCACCCACCTGGTTTTACTTATCACCTTCCAGCTAGCTTCCTTCCACACCGCCCCCACCACCCACCACACCATTTTTTTCTGGCGTCTTCTCTCTTCCTTCTCAGTCCTGAAGAAAGATCTCGGCCCGAAACTTCGACTATCTATTCATTTCCATAGATGCTGCCTGACCTGCTGAGTTCCTCCAGCATTTTGTGTGTGCGGCTTTGGATTTGTAGTATCTGCAGACTTCTATGTTGATCGCCTTCAGTAAGTAGAAACCATTTCCTGTTTGGATATGTATGCTGTATCTCAATGAATTTGTCGTGGTATATTGGTTAGAGCACAACATGCCCCCAAAGCAACATTCAACAATTATAAAGAATTATATAAAAATGAAATTATAAATTTAAGTATGGATATGGAATAAAATGTGCATAAATACATAAATATCAGCATGTATTTACAATGTAATCAGATTATAAAAAGTGGTTTAAAGTGTTTACAGTGCAGTCCAGTGATGGCTTGCACGACAAGACAGATTTGGCATAAGACAGCTACCACTGACACTAAGCCAACAGTATAAGGTTTTAAAATATCTTTACCTAATGTGAGGCAGGGAACTAAATAAAATTTCCTCCATTCAAGTTCTGAGCAGTGCCACAATCTCCCAAATCAATGGCACTGTATTTCGTATTGTGTTATTTTAAAAGCATCATGAGAGCTATTACGCCTAACCACAAATCAACAAGAGAGGACATTTGAACTAACAGCCAGTGTCTCTAATAATTTAGAATTACTGCACAGTAATGGCAGCCTAGATTAAATGCTCAGACAATAGAGATAAACTACAGATTTATTATTAATGAGTAAGATGTAAGAAGTAGTCCAAGTATATAATAGTACAGTGTATTTTGCATAGCATAGCATTTTGTAATTATGAACAACCCAGCTCTACTCCCTCCCTGAAGTGGTCATCCTTCCCTTCTTCTCTGACTTCCCATCATGAAGAAAATGCCAGTGATTGAGAACCAAGAGAAATTGAGAGCCAGAAGAAATGTCTTGAAACATAACATTTGGAAAAATAAAATCCAAACATAATTTGGGAAAATAAAAGTATGGGTGTTTATATTTATCCAAGGCTCCCTCTTGGGTTGAGGATAACCTGTTTGTGGCTTGTATGGGTTCTGATGTGGCTGATGGGCCCAAAGTGGCATCTATAGGCTCTGCCTCTGGGAGGGACAGGGGGTGAATAATAGGGCAGCAAGCTGGGTGCTGCCACGTTTGCTGTGTGCCAGCAGAGAGACTCTGGGTTATCCTGCATATTCCTTCTCCATTTTGAATGGTCATGGATCAGGGATTTCCACATAGAACATAGAGCAGTGGAGCACAGGAACAGGACACTCGGCTTGGTAGTCCATTCCAGGTACTCACATCTGAATGTAAAAACTTCTCCCCTCAAATCTCTTTTAAAATTACCTCATCTCACAAAAGGTATAGACACTTCAATGCTGGGAAAAGATGCCTTTTCTCTTCTCTACCTATGCCTCTCATAATCTGATAAACATCTGTCAGATCTTCCCTTAGCCTCTGCCACTCTACAGAAAATAGTCCAAGACTGTCCAACCTCTTGTTATAGAAGACGCACTCTGAACCAGCCAGCATCCTGGTAAACTTCTTCTGCACCCTCTCCAAAACCTTGACATCCTTCCTATAATGGGAAGACGAGAATTGTATGCAATATTCCAGATGTTGCCTAAGTAGAGTTTTATAAAGCTGTAACATAACTTCCTGACTTTTGAACTCAGTGCCTTGATTAATAAAGACAATCATGATTCTTAACCACCTATCAGCTTGGGTAGCCATTTTGTGAGAGCTATGAACTCAGACCCTCATGAACTTCAGCACTTAACTGTCACTTTACATTTGACCTACCAAGTACAACACTTCACATTTGACCAGATTAATCTCCATCTGCTACTTCTTTGTCCATTTCTGCAACTGATCTATATCCCACTGTATTATTTGTCAGTGTTCTACACTATCCACAACACCACCAATCTTCGTATCATCTGCAAACATACTTACCCAGCCATCTACATTTTTATCCAGATCATTTATGTACAGCAGAAGTCCCTGCAGAATGCCACTAATCACAGACCTTCACCTAGAATAAGTCTCATTGACCAGTACCCTCTGTTTTCTATGAACAAGCTTTTTCTAAATTCAAATGGCCCCAAGCATCTTAATCTTTTGGATGAGACTCTTATGAGGGCCCTTGTCAAACACCTTACTAAAATCCATGTATAACAACATCCACAGCTCTACCTTCATCAATCACACTCATCACCTCATCAAAAAGCTCAATTAAGTTAGTAAGACACAACTTGCTCTCACAAAGGCACGATGGCTCTTCCTAATTAGACCATAGTTTTCCAAATGCTCATAAATCCTATCTCTAAAAATTTTCTCCAGGAACTTCCCAACCACTGACATGAGACTCACCAGTTATAGTTTCAAGGTTTATCCCTGATTCCCTCCTTGAACAATAGAACAACATTAGCTACTTGGCAGTCCTCCGAGACCTTGCCTGTGGTTAGAGAGGACACAAAGATATTGGTCAAGGTCCCTGCAATCTCTTCACTGCCTCTCTCAATAAGCTGGGTATAACGCATCAAACCCCAGTGACTTATCCACCTTACTACTTTTTAAGACACCCGACACTATCGCTGCCTTTACTTTTAAATGCCCCAGTATATTAATACCCTCAGCACTGACCTTCGTATCTTCCATGTCCTTCCCCTTGGTAAATACTGATGTAAAGTACTCATTAAAGACCTTACCCACATCCTTCACATCAAGCAAATTTACCTCCCTTCATCCTTAGGTAGCCCCACCCTCTCCTTAGTTATCCTCTTGGTCCTGATGTATTAATTTATTAATTTATGGGATGTGGGCATCGCCAGCTAATCTAGCTTTTATTGCCCATCCCTAGTTGCCCTTGAGAAGGTGTTGATGAGCTGCCTTTTTGAACCGCTGCAGTCCCTGAGGTGTATAGAATACTCTATATAGAGTACCTCTTTAACCTTACTTGCCAGCAACATTTCATGGCCCCTCCTGGCTTTCCTAATTCCTTTCTTGAATTCTATTCTGGTTTCTTTATAATCCTCAAGGGCTCTGTTCAATTCGACCTTCCTAAGCTTTTTTCCTTCTTGACTAAATTTATCACCTCTGTGGACATCCAAGGTTCTCTTACCTTGCCATCCTTGACCTTCCTTCTGACCAGAACATACCTGTCCTGTACTCTTTGCTGTTGTTCCTTAAACATCCTCCACATTGCAGATGTGGACTTGCCCAAAATCAGCTGTTCCCAAATAACTCCCCCTACTTCCTACCTAATGCTCTCATGCTTGCCCTGCTCCAGTTTAACACTCTCCCGCAAGGTCCATACTTATCCTTATCTTTAAAAAAAAACTTAATGAGTTGTGCTCATTGTTCTCCAACTGCTCACCCAATGTAAGGTTGGTCACCTGGCCAGGCTCATTACACAACACCAAATCCAGTCTTGTTGGACAATCTACATATAGATTTAAGAAAGCCTCCTGGATGCAATAAACAAATTCTGCTGCATCTAAGCCTCACTCCGACAAAGAAGGTCTCAGTTTCACGGGGATGGGAACCAGACTGCCAGAACAGATAGTGGAGAGGCTGTGGAAAGAAATGCTGTTAAGACCTCAGACAAAATCAGGAAACAAAAAGATTGAGCAAGGTGTAACTAATGTTCTGAGTTGCGTATATTTCAATGGAAGAAGTATTGTAAGAAAGACAGATGAGCTCAGGGCATGGATCAGCAGATAGAATTATGATATTGTAGCCATTTGTGAGACTTGGTTGCAGGAAGGACAGGACTGACAGCTCAATATTCTGGGGTTTTGCTGTTTTAGATGTGACAGACCAGGAGGGATTAAAGGGGAAGGGGTGGCATTACTAGTCAAGGAAAACATCATGGCAGTGCTCAGTCAGGATAGACTGGAGAACTTGTCTAGTGAGGCGTTATGGGTGGAACTGAAAAATAAGAAAAGTATGAACATGTTAATGGGACTATATTATGGACCACGCAAAAATCTGCAGGATTTAAAGGAACAAATTTGACGAGAGATCGCAGATTGCTGCAAGAAACATAATGTTGTGTTAGTAGGTGACAGTAACTTTTGACAATGACTGGGACTCCCAAATGACTAGATGGGATAGAGTTTGTCAAATGTATTCAGGAAATTTTCCTTAATCAGTTGGTTGTTCGTCCATCGTTGACGTCGATGAGGACCTCAACACCATTAAGATGGTGTCAAGACTAACACGTGATTTGGATTTAGGTGAGGGAGAGATGCGCAGCGTCAGCCTCACTCTCTCTTCCCAATTCCCATCTGGATCCAGTGGCAAGACAGAGTCTAGACGGCTGGAGATGGGACTAGGCGCAATGGATGACCAGGACGTCTTCTGTGTCTTGTCCTGCTCTACACGTTCCATGACGCTTGCAGAGACCGCCTTCTTGACCGTTGGACCTTCCATAGGTCTCGTCCGCTCAATCCGCCTGAGTCTGTCTTCACATGCTGGGATAGACAACACCCTATCTCACCGAGGGTTTGAGACCCGTCGGCTACCCTCACCTGGTTTAGCCGGCTTGTCGAAGCCGTTGCCCAGGGTGTGGCCGCTGTCGTATGCAAACAGCTACGGGGAGCCACAGGTGAGAGCTGAGTGCCAGGTGGGGACCAAAGGTGGACTAACCGCCCTGAAAAGGACGCGACATGTTCCCCCACCAGAGGTGCTACCCCTCCCTGACACCCCATAATCAGTACCTAGAAGTCCCAATGACAGAATGTGCAATACTTCATCACCTATTAGAGAATGAGACAGGGCAGGTAGCATAAGTTTGTGTAGTGGAAGACTTGGCATCTAGTGATGATAATGCCATTAGTTTCAAAGTAAATATGGAAAAATACAGGTCTGCTCTGTGGCTTGAGATTCTAAATTGGAGAAAGGCGAATTTAGATGGCATATGGAAGGTTCTGGCAAGGATTGATTGGGAAAGGCTGTCTTCTGGCAAAGGTATACTTGGTAAATGGGAGAATATCAAAGATGAAATTTTGAGAGTATAAAGCTTGTATGTGCCTATCAGAATAAAAGGTAAAGATAACAAGTGTGGGGAACCTTGGTTTTCAAGATATATTGAGGCTCTGGTTAAGGAAAAAAAGGAGGTGCATAGCAGGTATAGGCAGGTCGGAACAATTGAAGTACTTATGGAGCATAAGAAATGCAAGAGAACACTTAAGAAAGAAATCAGGAAGGCTAAAAGAAGTCATGAGGTTGCCCTAGCAGAGAAGGTGAAGGAGAATCCTAAGAGCTTCTACAGATTTGTTAAGAGCAAAAGGATTGCAAGGGACAAAATTAGTCCTCTGGAAGATCAGTGGTGATTTATGCATGGAGCCAAAAGAGATGGGGGAAGTCTCGAGTGGACTTTTTGCATCTGTATTTACTTGGGAGACAGGCATAGAGTCCATAGATGTGAGGAAAAGCAGCAGTGAGGTAATGGATCCTATATGGAATACAGAGGAGGAGATATTTTCTGCCTTGAGGAAAATTCAGGTGGATAAGTTGTTTCCTCGATCTCTGTGGGATGCATGTGCAGAAATTGTAGTGGCACTAGCAGAGATATTTAAATCATCCTTTGCAACAGGTGAGGTACCGGAGGACTGGAGGATAGATAATGTTCTGCTTTTTATGAAAGGTTCTAAAAATAAACCAAAAATTATAGGATAGTGAGGATGACATTAGCAGTGGGAAGATTAATGGAATGTGTTATAAGGGAATGGATATTTGAGCATTTGGATAGACAGGGACTTATTAGGGATAGTCAGCATGGCTTTGTGTGTGGTGGGTCGTGACTAACCAATGTTATAGAGTTTTTCGAGGAAGTTACCAGAAAAGTTGATGAAGCAAGGCACTGAATGTTGTTTACATGGACCTTAGCAAGGCTTTTGACAAGGTCCTACATGGAAGCTTGGTCTAGAAGGTTCAGTTGCTCAGCATTCAAAGTGAGGTAGTAAACTGGATTAGACATTGACTTTGTGGGAGAAGCCAGAGCGTAGTAGTAGATGATTGCCTCTGTAACTGGAGGCCTGTGACTTAGTGGAGTATTGCAGGGATTGGTGCTGGATTCATTGCTGTTTGTCAGCTATATAGGCCATCAGGATGATAATTGGTTAAATGGATCAGTAAATTTGCAGATGCTACCAAGATTGTGGGTGTAGTAGACAGCAAGGGAGACTATCAGAGCTTGAAGAGTACAGTAGAAGAAAGGGATCTGGGAATACAGGTCCATAGTTCAGTGAAAGTGGCAGCACATGTAGATAGGCTCGTAAAGATATGTTTGTACTTTTGGTAAGTTGGCCTTCATAAATCAAAGTATTGAGTACAGGTGTTGGGATGTTATGTTAAAGTCATATAAGACTTTGGAGAAGGCTAACTTGGAGTATTGTGTACAATTTTGGAAAGATGTATATAAGGTTGAAATGGTACACAGAAAATTCACATGGATGTTGCTGGGGCTAGAGGACCTGAGTTATAAGGAAAGATTAGAACTTTATTCCTTGGAACCTAGAAGATTGAGAGGAGATTTGTTAGAGGTATACAAAATTATGAGGGGTATAGAAAGGGTAAATGTAAGCAGGCCTTTTCCACTGAGGTTGGGTGGGACTACAACCAGAGGTCATGGGTTGAGGGTGAAAAGTGAAAAGCTTAAGGGGAATATGAGGGGAAAATTCTTCACTCAGAAGCTCGTCAGAGTGTGAAATGAGCTGCCAGCTCAAGTGGTGCATGCAAGCTCAATTTCAGTGTTTAAGAGAAGCTTGGATAGGTACATGGATGGAAGGGATACGGAGCATTATTGTCTCTGTGCAGGTCGATGGGAGTAGGCAGTTTAAATGGTTTGACACAGACTAGATGGGCTGAAGGGCCTGCTTCTGTGCTGTATGACTCTATGAATCTCTACAATAGGGAAGTTGAAGTCCTCCAAGACAACAACTCTATTTTTTTACACCTCTCCTAAATCTACCTGCATACCTGTTCCTCAATGTTCCAATGGCTATTGGTGGGGGGGAGGAGGGTGTCAGTAGTATAATCCCATCAGAGTGATAGCATCCTTCCCATTTTTAAGTTCTACTCATATAGACTCAATGGACGAACCTTCTATTATGAGTGCGGCTGTGATATTGTCCCTGATTAGTAGTGCAATTTCCCCTCCCCCCCTTTAACCTCCTCCTCTAACTTTCCTAAAACATCAACACCTTAGGTCATTAAGAATCCATTCCTGTCCCTCTATCAATCAGTTCTCTGTAATGGCCACAAAATCATAGGTCCGTGTACTGATCCATCCTTTAGGTTCATCAATCTTCCCCATAATACTCTGAGTATTAAAATGCACACACTTCAAACTATCCATATTATCTTATCTATTACTTTGCTCCCGCCTGTTTTTACTGGCCTGATGTCTACCTTTCACTGCTTCCTTCCACTTTCTTACCTGGTGCTGTGGTTCCCCCCCCCACCCCCCGAATAAACTAGTTTAAACCCTCCCAGGTTCTGGAACCTCCCAGCCAGGATATTGGTACCCCTCCATTTTATTTGCAACCCATGCCTCTTGTACAGGACAAACTTTCCCCAGAAGAGGATTCAGTGAACCAATAACCTGAAACCCTGCCCCCTGCACCAGTTCCTCAGCCACTCATTCATCTGCACTATCATCCTATTCCTGCCCTGACTAGCACATTGCACCGGGAATAATGAAGAGATTACTCCTTTGAAGACCCTACTCTTCAGCTTCTTTCCTAATCCCTATGTTGTCTGTGAATGGCCTCTTCCCCCTTTCTACCTACGTCATTGGTGCCAATGTGCACCATGACCTGTGGTTGCTCACCCTCCCACTTGAGTATAATCTGTAGCAGCTCTGAGACATCCTGAACCCAGCACCTGTGCTGTGAGCACACATCATCCTGGCGTCTCTTTCTTGGCCACGGAATCTCCTGTCTGTTCCCCTGACAGTCGAGTCTCTTATCACTAGCACTCTGCCTGACGTTACTCATCCTTGCCTAGAGTCTCAGAGCTGGTGACGTTGCCACTGGCCTAGCTGGTGCTGCTGTGCCCTGATAGAAGATCCTCTTCAACAGTGTCAAAAGGTAAACACTTGTTGCTGAAGGGAGTAGCTACAGGGGAACTCTGCACTAACTGCTTTCGCCCCTTACTTCTCCTGGTTGTCACCCATCTCCTATCTGAACCAGCACTCTGGGTGTGATCACCTCAATACAAGTTTCTGCCTCCCAGATGGTTCTGAGTGCAT
Source organism: Mobula hypostoma (assembly GCF_963921235.1). Taxonomy (NCBI): domain Eukaryota; kingdom Metazoa; phylum Chordata; class Chondrichthyes; order Myliobatiformes; family Myliobatidae; genus Mobula; species Mobula hypostoma. Next base: position 122,630,302 of record NC_086097.1, read on the forward strand.
CCAGCTCCAGCTCTAGTTTCTTGACCTTCTCCGTCAAGAGCTGAATTTGGGTGTACTTACTGCAGTTGTGGTCATCAGGGAGACTGTTAGGTACCCTGAGATCCCACATATCACAGGAGGGGCATTGTACCCACCTTAGCCACCCTGTCTACACTGAACTAAGGATTTACAGACAAAAAAAAAGCTTACCAGTTCTCACCTGGACCTTCTCTCAGAAACCTCTGAGCTTTTCACTTACCTAGATCAATTAATCAGCCTCTTCTCACCAAACTTGTTATACCTTTAACTTCAACTTCTCAAGCCCAAAACCCATAATTAAAGCAAATGATAACAAATGACTTAGTTTCCACCTGTTCTCACCAAAGCCTGACCAGTCTAACACTGGCAACTCTAACAATAGCTGCTCCCACAATGGCCATGTTCCTTACATCTCTCTTCTTTATTTAGGCTCAAATATTATTCACTCCTGAGAAGACTTGTTCCTTTCATTTCAAATTGCTCCCAACCTGCAATGACGTCACTCTCTCCCTTACTATTTCGAAGAGATGGTGAAAATTCTCAACCGTTCGTCATCAAGGACCCCCACCATCCAGGGCATTCTCTCTTCTCATTGCTGCCATCAGGAAGGAGGTAGAAGAGCCTCAAATCCCACACCACCAGGTTATGGGCAGCCAGACAGGTCACTCTGCAAACCCCACCCCTCCAATATGCTTCTGAAATGTGGATTAACTACAACAGGGACCCCAAAGCATCAGAGGGATGCAACCAACACCGTCTAATAAATCATCTAAATTCTCTGGATAACCTCTCAAAGACCAATATCCACAGAATCAAGGCTCTACTTATGCTCCACATTTTTTTTTGTATTTTTGACATCAGATTCCAGATTCAGGTTCTTTACTTGAATTTATCTAGAGCTGTTTATGGCACGAGATATTCATTTTGGACATAACAGCTAGTGTTTTTCTCTTAAAGTACCACACAACTTACTATATACTGTGTACACAATGCACTTACTTGATTTATGTTACAGAAGGTTATAGTCATGAATATTTTTTATATTCCTTAACGGGCTGAAGATGGTATTGTTCATTTCTAATTCCCCCTGAAGTGCGTGGCAGAGGGATGCAAAATGACGAGATATCACCCAGTTATTGAGCGTAACCACAGAGATAAAGCATGAGTGAATAGGTCAAATTACATAGCAGATTCTTCTTTATTAGTGAGTCAAGTGGGATTTTTGAAACAATCATTTAGTTTCAAGTTCAACATTACAGATATGCTTCTCATTCTGCAAATATTTAGGTACTTAATAGACAATAGACAATAGACAATAGGTGCAGAAGTAGGCCATTCAGCCCTTTGAGCCAGCACCGCCATTCACTGTGATCATGGCTGATCATCCACCATCAGTATCCAGTTCCTGCCTTATCCCCATAACCTTTGATTCCGCTATCTTTAAGAGCTCTATCCATCTCTTTCTTGAAAGCATCCCGAGACTTGGCCTCCACAGCCTTCTGGGGCAGAGCATTCCAGACATCCACCACTCTCTGGGTGAAAAAGTTATTCCTCAACTCCATTCTGAATGGCCTACCCCTTATTCTTAGACTGTGGCCTCTGGTTCTGGACTCACCCATCAGCGGGAACATGCTTCCTGCCTCCAGCGTGTCCAATCCCTTAATAATCCTATATGTTTCAATAAGTCCCCTCTCAGCCTTCTAAATTCCAGAGTATACAAGCCCAGACGCTCCAATCTTTCGAAATATGACAGCCCCGCCATCCCGGGAATTAACCTTGTGAACCTACGCTGCACTCCCTCAATAGCAAGAATGTCCTTCCTCAAATTTGGAGACCAAAACTGCACACAGTACTCCAGGTGTGGTCTCACCAGGGTCCTGTACAGCTGCAGAAAGACCTCTTTGCTCTTATACTCAATTCCCCTTGTTATGAAGGCCAGCATGCCATTAGCTTTCTTCACTGCCTGCTGTACTTGCATGCTTGCTTTCAGTGACTGACGTACAAGAACACCTAGATCTCGTTGTACTTCCCCTTTTCCTAACTGGACTCCATTTAGATAATAATCTGCCTTCCTGTTCTTACCACCAAAGTGGATAACCTCACATTTATCCACATTAAACTGCATCTGTCCACTCACCCAGCCTGTCCAAGTCGCCCTGCATTCTCATAACATCCTCCTCATATTTCACACTGCCTCCCAGCTTTTGTCATCGGCAAATTTGCTAATGTGCAAATTTGGAAATTAAATTTCCAACTTCATGATTCCAAATCTATAATCCAGATCTCCAAGTACAAGCCCAGTAACATAAGCATTGTGGCCATTGAAGTTTCCTTTAACCAGCAAGATCCTCACTGAATTAAAATGGGTTGCAAGGACAAGCCAGGAATCTACAGGTCAGTGAGGTTAACATCCTCAGGTAGGAGAGTTACCTACATTTGGAAGAAGTTTTGAGAGACTGGATCTATCTATATTTGGAAAGGCAACTGATTGGGGCAGTCAGTGTAATCATGAATTTGACTGTTTTTTTAAAAAAAGAGATGACCAAGAACATTCATGAGAGCAGGGTGGTAGATATGTGCTATATGAAGTTTAGCAAGGCCTTTGACAAGGTCAGGCATCGCATGTTGGGATTCAGGGTGACTGAGCCAATTGGATATAAGTTGGCTTGAGGGAACAAGGCCGTGGGTAGTAGTGGGAGTTGTTTTTCAGATTGGAAGCCTGTGAACAGTGGTGTGCTGTATGGATTAGTGCTGGGTCACCTGTTTTTTGTCATATATAATCAAGAATTTGGATGAGAAATCAGACGGCATGATTACTAGGTTTGCAGAGGACACAAAATTTGTGGTGTGGATGAACAATGAAGAAGGTTGTCTGAGGTCTAAAGCAACTGGTAAGGTGAACCAAGGAATGGCAAATGTAATTCAATAGAGGCAAGTGCAAAGTGATGCATTTTGGGAGTTAAAGCAGGGTAGGACATACACAGTAAACGGCAGGGCCCTGGGTAGTGTTGTAAAGCAGGGAGACGTAAGGTCACAATTACATACAGTAGTTGTCTAAAGGCAGTCAGACAAGTCGACAAGATGGTGAAGAAGGTGTATTGTATGCCTGCCTTCATCAGACGGAGCATTGTACTGGTATACCACGTTACACCTGAACATAACTGCAGTGGGACAGCACCTGGAATATTGCGTGCAGCTCTGGTCACCGTACAACAGGAAGATGTGATTAAAGTAGAAAATGTGCAGAAAAAAAAAATCACAAAGATGTTTCTGTTTTCAGAGACTGAACAGGCTGGCATTGTTTACCCTGAGTAAAAGATGGTTTATTTGGGGTTAAAACATGAGGGGCATAGATAAATTAACTAATATTCTGACAATTTCAATAATATTAATGATTGTACCAATCTTTTTTGTCCAGAATAGGACAATTAAATTAGAGGCATAGGCCTAAATTGGAAGGCAAACATTTTAAAATGAAGATTTTTACACGGAGGGTGGCAAGTATATCAGATAAATTACCTAAAGAATTATGTAAGTTGGAACATTTCACAGTCATTTTGACAGTTTCATGGATAAGAAAGGTTTAGAAGAATATAGGCCAAATGCAAGCAAATAGAATAGCTGAAGTAGTTACTTGGTTGCACAGATGGTCTGGGTCGAAGAGCCTGAGTCTATGCCGTGTAACCCAATGACTGCATGACAATATGAGTTGATAACTATCATTATTATGTCTTAATAACAAATACTATTGTCAAATGTGAGCATATTAGTTGAATAGGCAGACAGCAAAAGGTCAGAATTTGGAATTTATAAGATTAAAAAGCGAACTCTGCTGAAGTCAAATAACTTTTTACATTATGAAACCATTACTGATGACAGAATCTTATTTGAGATTCTCATAAACTCCTACATGGCTGGATACAAAAATTTACTGTGCTGTGCAAAAGTCTTATGTATAGAGTGAGTTTGTAAATCTGGCATGTTGGGAATGATGAGAACTGCGGGAGGGGTATGGGACAGGTGGCAGAGAAGGAATACCAGGGGCTGGGCATGGCGCAAGTGCAGACACCAGGCCCTGGGACACCAGGCAAGGTCATTTAATTACAAGTAATTGGTTTATTGATTATTAAAGAATGTCTCTCTGGTGGTTCCCACTCCCTCACCTCTCCATTCCCCTTCTCCCAACCATGATTTCCTTCTCCCTGCCCTCTTCCCACTCTAAGTCCACAACAGAGACCCATATCAGAATCAGGTTTATCATCACTCACTTACGTCATGAAATTTGTTATTTTCTTGTGGCAGCAGTATAACACAATATATATTACTACAGTTCTATGCAAAACTCTTAGGCATTCTTCGCAATATATCAGTGCCTAAGGCTTTTGCACAGTACTGTAGGCCTTCCAATATTGTATACACTCAGTGGCCACTTTATAAGGTACACCTGTACACCTGTTTGTTAATGTAAATATCTAATCAGCCAATCACACGGCAGCAACTCAATGCATAAAAGCAAGTAGACATGGTCAAGAGGTTCAGTTGTTGTTCACATTAAACCATCAGAGTGGGGAAGAAATGTGATCTAAGTGGCTCTGACTGTGGAATGATTGTTGGTGCCAGACGAGGTGGTTTGAGTATCTCAGAAACAGCTGATCTCCTGGCATTTTCATGCACAATAGTCCCTTTTCAATCTCTTGCCTTATCTCCTTGCCTGCCCATCTCCTCCCTTTGGTGCTGATCTCCCTTTTCATTCTTCCATGGCCTTCTGTCCTTTCCTATTAGATTCCCCCTTCTCCAGCCCTGTATCTCTTACCCCTACCAACTTCCCAGCTCTTTACTTCACCCCCTCCTCCGCATTTCACCTATCATCTTGTGTTTCTTCCTCCCCTCCCCCCACCTTTTAACTCTACTCCTCATCTCTTTTCTCCAGTCCTGCTGAAGGGTCTCAGCCTGAAACATCGACTGTACTCTTTTCCATATATGCTGCTTGGCCTGTTGAGTTTCTCCAGCATTTTGTGCGCAATTGCTTCCCTCAGAATGACTGCCAACAGTTACTGGATAGCAAAGCCTTAGCCCTTGTAAAGCAATGAACATCCTTTAACAAATTAGTATTTTATACACCAGTGAACAGTTTCAAAATTACACTGGTATGTCAAGTGAGTGGAAGTTCCCAACGGTGGGAGATTCTAGGACCAGAGGGCATAGTCCCAGAGTACTAAGATTTAAGTTTAAAACAAAGATGGAGGAGGAATTTCTTTAGCCGGTGTGTGTTGAATATGTGGAAATCATTGCAACCAATACCTATGGAAGCCAAGTTACTGGGTATATTTAAAGCAGGGGATGATAGGTTTTTGATTAGTAAGGGTGTCAACGGTTACAGAGAGAAGGCAGGATAATAGGGTTCAAATTGAAAATAAAAATTGATTATAAATTGGCCATGGTTAAATACTGGAACAGACTCAATGGGCCAAATGGCATTATTCTGCTCCTGTGCCTTATGGTCTTATGGTCTTGATATGACACCCATTGCAATAATTATCCTTCTTGTGGTCAGTCAGAGGCTACTATTTAACCACATTTAATCTAAAATGGCTCAGTTGAGGTCACTCCAGAGTAGACCATCAATTTGTTTCACCAGGCCTTTTCTTAATGCATTAAATAGAGTCAATTTAAATGATAATGCAAAACCGCAAGATTGATTAACGGGACAACGATAATGAGAAAGTCAACTTTGAAATACGCAGGGGAAAATTCTGCAATTTGGAATGCCGGACACGGCAGATGTTGGTAGACTGGTGCCAACACTCCCATGATAATATTGGCAAGTGATATTGATATATTTTATAAAGCACATCAGAAATGCAATTTTGCAAAGGCGAGTGGACTGAACAGATGTCACAAGCAAAGCTCTTGAAAAGCATTGCACTTTAAAATAGGGAGACGGTCATTGGCAGACATGAGTCGAGGAAGCATTGGTCTTAATGTCTGCTTCTACTTCTGATTGTAATAATTATTTTGAATCTCTAATTTAAAGGTAAAGAAAAGCAAATTAAATTATATTTACCACTCACCATTACAAAGGTGTATTTCATTAACAAAGTGTTTTCATTATGTAATCCAAGCGTTAAAATAAAATTGTGAAAATAGCTTAATTGACAACCTATTTCCCACAACCCTAGTTACACACCCAGTGGCCACTTTGTCAGGCACACCTGTACACCGGCTTGTCAAAGCAAATATCTAAGCAGCCAATCAAGTAGCAGCAACTCAATGCATAAAAGCATGCAGACATGGTCAAGAGGTTCACTTGTTGTTCAGACCAAACATCAGAATGGGGAACAAATGTGATCTAGATTACCTTGACCATGGATGATATTTGGTGCTAAACAGGGTGATTTGAATATCTTAGAAAATGCTGATCTTCTGTGATTTTCATGAACCAATGTCTCTGGAGTTCACAGAGAATGTTGCAAGAAACTAAAAACATCCAGTGAGAGGCAGTCCTGTGAGCAAAAATGTTTTGTTAATGAGAGAGGTCAGAGGATAATGGCCAGAATGGTTCAAGCTGACAGGTAAGCTACAGTAACTCAGATAATCACATGTTCCAACAATGGTGTGCAGAAGAGCATCTCTGAATGCATAACACATCAAACCTGAAGTGAATGGGCTACAGCAGCAGAAGACCAGAAGCATACACTCTGTGGCCACTTTATTAGGTATAAAAATACCTAAAAGTGGCCACAGAATGAATATTTTCAATGGTTCTATAGGTACAAGCACCGAAATTTAACATGCAGAACATACATACAGAATCCGTTTAATTTGAATCTAAATAAAATCAAAAGTAAGTGAATAAGTAAATCAAAATTAAATGAGTTATTTACAAATTGATAAGAGACATAGATTGAGTGAATAGCCAGAGACATTTTCCCAGGGTGGAAAAGGCCAGTACGAGGGGACACAATTTTCAGGTGATTGGAGGGGAGTACGGGGGGGGGGGATGTATTGATAATAGGAAAATTGAGGGTTATGTAGGAAGGAAAGTTTAGACTAGTTAAAAGGTCAGCACAACTTTGTGGAGTACAGTGCCTTTACTGTGCTGTAATGTTCTATGTTCTATCCATGATTTGCAGAATTTATCCAAACTCTTTCTGAAAGTGAAAATTTTATTATTCACAACTCCATCCTTTTCATCATCTGAATAGTACTAAAAGGGTGTCAAAAACGATTTTCAACAATAGCTTACTCCTACTAAATCTATCCTCAATCTTTTTTGTATTCCCAAACCAAGCATTGTGCATCAATATTTCAGTATTATTAGTTAAAATGAAAATGTACTGTCATCCCCAGGGTGAAGGGCTTGTAAAGTGCTGTAGTGTTCTGTGTTCTATGTTCGAAGCCATACACACTTCCTCCCGTACCCTATCCTCCGCTCCCTACACTATTCCTTCTCACATATAACTTTTCTTTTGGGTTTTCCCTATATTCGTCCACCCTGGCTTTTTCTTTTTGCTATTGTACGATGATAACTTCCTGTTGTTTGTGTCTCTTCACTGTGGTGTAGTCATCATTCAGCTTCTCCCTCAGTGACAGAGCTATGCAGTATAGAAACAGGTTTTTCTGCCCTTCACAAAGCATAATTGTCATGCCTACCTACACTAGTTCCATTTGCCTGCACTAATCCCATATCCTCTTATGCCTTGATCTTTCCAGATGCTTTTTAATGTTGTCACTGTTCCTGCCTCCATGGCCTCTGGCTGCTCATCCCAGATACCAGGGAAAAAAATACTCATTTCATCCACACTCAACTTCCTCCATATCTCTTTCAACCAATGCCGCCTGGCTTTAGACATTGGCTTTGCGGTGAACTGAGGATGTGGCCTGCACCAGATGCAGTGATGCTTGGGTCCGTGTCTTCTTAAAACTTCAGTTTTGAAGGTAACTGCTTGCTGTTACTCTTTGCACGATTTGCTTTTTTTCCTGTGCATTGGCTGGATGACAGTCTTCTTTTTAATAGGTTCTTTTGAGGTTTCTTTGTTTTGTGGCTGCCTGTAAAGAGACGAATCTCAAGGTTGTATAATGTATGCACACTTTGATAATAAATGTACTTTGAATTTTGAACTTCCTTACCATAGGAAACAGACTTTGACACTCCACACTCCATTTGCTTCTCCTAACTTTATATTCCCCTGTTATATCACCCTTCTGCTTTATATTTATTTTCTTTGCAGAGCTTTGCCAGGAATATCTGCCCATTAGCAGCTCTCTACTCCTGAATCCTGGACCCCACCTTTGCTCTAAACTGTGTGTTAAAGATACTTTCCTGCGTCCCCCCACCCCCCCCCCCAACCCCGCTCCATGCTTGCCTCCCTTCAGCTATTGTGTTTTCTAAAAATTGAAAATTGGAAAGTCAGGCTGACTGGGCTTAAACCTTTGTAGGCCTGGATCTCATCCTACTTAAATAGTCATCTTACCTCATGAAAGTAGCACTTGGTCCCACACCCTGGTTATATCATGTGGGTGGGCTGAAAGTGACATGGATTTGGATTTGAGACTATTTTTAATTTAACCATTGCCACCCCAATTTTTAAGGGTGAAAGAGACACAGCATATCCAATCTTCTTTTATAATTCAAGCCTTTCAATCTGGGCATCATCATTGGGATTCTCTTCTGAACCCTCGTGAGCTTAATCCGAAACCTTCCTAAGTATGACAACCAGAACTGCGCCCAATATTCCATATGCAGCCTGAACAATGTCCCACATTTTACATTTAATGCATTACAAATAAAAGCAAGCATGTCATATGCCTTCTTCACCACCACTCTTCCCATGTTGCTGCTTTCAGGGAACTATGTACTCGTACGTCAAGGTGCATCAAATTCCCCATGTCACTGCCATTTCTGGTCTAGGTCAACTTCCCAAAATGCATCTTCTCACACTTGTCTGAGTTAAATTCCACCTGCCATTCCCTTGCCAACTTTCCCAGTTGCTTTAGATCCATTTGTAAACTCAGACAACTATCTTGTTTTGTCTACTATACCATTAGTTTGGGTGTCATCTCCAAACTTACTAATCATATTCTCACATGTTCTCAGCCATAAGACCATCAGACCTAAGAGCAGAATTAGGCTGTTCGGCCCATTGAGTCTGCTCCGCCAATCCATCATGACTGATATCAGATCCCACTCAACCCATACACCTGCCTTCTCGCCATAACTTTTGATGCCCTGACCAATCAGAAAACGATTAACTTCTGCCTTAAATATACGCACCGACTTGGCCTTCATCACAGTCTGTAGAAGGGCATTCCACAGATTTACTACTCCCTGGCTAAAAAAATTCCTCCTTACCTCTGTTCTAAATGGGTCGCCCCTCAATTTTGAGGCTATGCTCTCTAGTTCTGGATTCACCACCAAAGGAAATATCCACTCCACATCCACCCTGTCTATTCCTTTCAATATTTGGTCGGTTTCAATGAGATCCCTCTGCATTATTCTAAATTCCAGTGAATACAGGCCCAAAGCTGCCAAATGTTAACCCCTTCATTCCCAGAACCATCCTTGTGAACCTCCTCTGGACTCTCTCCAGTAACAACACATCCTTTCTGAGATATGGGGCCCAAGGCTGTTGACAATACTTCAAGCAACACACACACAATGCTAGAGGAACTCAGCAGGGTAGGCAGCATCTGTGGAAAAAAGTGAAGTCAACGTTTCGGGCCTTTGGCAGGACTGGAGGAAAAAAGATGAGGAGTAGATTTAAAAGATGAGGGAGGGGAGAGAAGTACATGGTGTCAGGTGAAACCAGGTGGGGGAGGGAAGAAGTAAAGAGCTAGGAAGTTGATTGGTGAAAGAGATAATGGGCTGGAGAAGGGAGAGTCCAATAGAAGGGAACAGAAAGCCATGGAAGAAGGAAAAGGGGAGACAGGTACCAGAAGGAGGTGATGGGCAACAAGGAGATAAGGTGAGAGAGGGAAAAGGAGATGGGGAATGGTGAAGGGGGGCATTATTGGAGGTTTGGGAAATAAATGTTCATGCCATCAGGTTAGATGCCTGGATATCCTTCAACCTGAAGGCATGAACAGTGATTTCTCAAACATCCAGTAATGCCCTATCCCTTCTCCAGTCCCCATCCCCTTTTCCCTCTCTCACCTTATCTCATTGCCTGCTCATCACCTCTCTCTGGTGCTCCTTGCCTTTTTCTTTCTTCCATGGCTTTCACTTCCCTTCTATCGGACTCCCCCTTCTCCAGCCCTGTATATTTTTCACCAATCAACTTCCCATCCCTTTACTTCATCCCTCCCTCTCCCAGTTTCACCTATCACCTTGTGTTTCTCTCTCCCCCTCCCCCATCTTTTAAATCTACTCATCTTCTTTTTCTCTAGTCCTGCCAAAGGGTCTCAGCCCAAAATGTTAACTGTACTTTTTTCCATGGATGTTTGGTCAGACCCCACTTGGAGTACTGTGTTCAGTTCTAGTCACCTCATGACAGGAAGGATGTGGATACTATAGACAGAGAGCAGAGGAAATTTACAAGGATGTTAACTGGATTGGAGAGTGTGCCTTATGAGAATAGATTGAGTGTACTTGGCCTTTTCTCCTTGGAGTGACGGAGGATGACAGGTGACCTGATAGAGGTGTATAAGATGATGAGGGGCATTGATCATGTGGACAGCCAGGGGCTTTTTCCCAGGGATGAAATGGCTAATACGAGGGGGCATAGTTTTAATATGCTTGTAAATAGGTACCAAGGGGATGTCAGGATGAGTTTTTCACACAGAGAGTTGTTGTGGGTGCATGGAATGCACTGCTGGTAGTGGTGTGAAGCCAAATACAATAGGGTCTTTTAAGAGCTTCTTAGATAGGTACATGGAGTTTAGAAAAATAGTGGGCTATGTGGTAGGGAAATTCTAGGTAGTTTCTAGAGTAGGTTTCATGGTCAGCACAACATTGTGGGCCGAAGGGCCTGTAATATGCTGTACTGGCCTGCTGAGTTCCTCTAGCATTTTGTGTGTGTTAATTGGATTTACTGCATCTGCAGATTTTATCTTGTTTGTGACAACACATGGCCTGACCAGTGTCTTATAAATTCTCAATAATATCTCCTTGTTTTTATATTCTATTACCCTTGAAATGAATGCCAGCATTTCATTTGCTTTCTTTACCACAGACTCAACACATAAATTAATCTTGTGGGAATTTTGCATAAGGACTCCTAAGTCCCTTTGCACCTCTGATGCTTGAATTTTCTCCCCATTTAGATAATAGTCTGCAATATTGTTCTTTTTCCAAAACGCATTTCCCAATATTGTATTCTATCTGCCACTCTTTTTGTCCATTCTTCCAATTTGTCTAAGTCCTTCTGTATCACATTGCTTCCTGAGAACTAGCAACCCCTCTAGCTATCTTTGTATCATCTGCAAACTTTGCCACAAAGCCATCAATTCCATTATCTGCATCATTGACAAGCAATGTGATAAGCAGCGGTCCCAATACTGACACCTGAGGAACACCACTAGTCACTGGCAACCAACCAGAAAAGGCCCCTTTTATTCCCACTCGCTGCCTCCTGCCTGTCAGTCATTCATCTGTCCATGTCGATATCCTTCCTATAATGCCTTGGGATTTCATTTTGTTAAGCAGCCTCATGTGTGGACACCTTATCAAATGCCTTCTGAAAATCCAAGTCAATGCATTCCACTGCCTCTCCTTTGTCCACCCTACTTGTTACTTCCTCAAACAAACTCTAACAAATTTGACAGGCAAGATTTCCTTTTACAGAAACCATGGTGACTTTGATTTATTTTATCATTAGTCTCCAAGTACCCCAAAACCTCGTAGTTAATAATAGACTCCAACACTTTCCCAACGACTGAGGTTAGGCTAACTGGCCTATAATGTACCTTCTTAAGGAGTGGAGTGACATTTACAATTTTCCAATCCCCTGGAACCATGCCACGATCAAGCAATTCCTGAAAGATCATGACCAATTCATCCGTTATCTCTACAGCAACCTCTCTCAGGACTCTGGGATGTAATTCATCTGGTCCAGGTGACTTATCCACCTTAAGATTTTTGAGTTTGGCTAGCATTTTGACATTTGTAATAGCAATGGCACTCACTCCTGCTCCCTGACACCCACAGACCTCTGACACATTGCTGGTGTCTTCTACAGTGAAGATTGATGCAAAGATCTTATTAAGTTCATTAGTCATTTCTTTGTTCCCCTTTATTAGCCTACCAGCATCATTTTCCAGTGGTCTGTTTTCAACTCTCACCTCCCTTTTACTCTTTATATACTGAAAAAAAAGCTTTAGTATCCTGCTTTATATTATCTGCTAGTTTGCCTTCATATTTCCTGTATTTTCTTCATATGGTTTTTTAGTTGCCTTATGTTGAATTTTAAAAACTTCCCAATCATCCAACTTCCTACTCCACATTCTATGCTCTTTCCTTGGCTTTTATGCAGTCCTTAACTTCCTTTGTCAGCCATGGTTGCTTACCTCTCTGTGAGACAAATCTATCCTGTGCCTTGTGAACTATTCCCAGAAACTTCAGCCACCTCTGCTCTGCTGTCATCCCCGCCAGTATCCCCCCTCTAATCCACCTGATCAAGCTCCTCTAGAATTCCCTTTATTCCATTGCGACATTGATACATTTGACTTTTGCTTCTCCCTTGAATTCAATCATATTATGATCACTGTCTCCTAAGGGTTCCTTTACCTTCAGCTCCCTAATAAAACTTGGATTATTACACAACACCTAATCTAAAATGGCCTTTCCTCAAGTAGGCTCAAGCACAAGCTGCTCTAAAAAGCCATCTTGTAGGCATTCAACAAATTCCCTCTCTTGTAATCTAACACCAACCTGATTTTCCCAATCCCCTTGCATATTGAAGTCTCCAATTACAATTGTGTCATTACTTTTGTTATGTGCCTTCTCCAGCTCCCTTTGCAATCTGAACCCCACATCATGGCTACTATCTGGACACCAATATATGATTTCCATAACGATTCTTCTACCTTTCCAGTTTCTAAACTCACCCACAAAGATTCAACGTTGTCTGACTCTATGTCACCTCTTTCTAAAGCTGTAGTTCCATCTCTTACCAACAGAGCCACACCACCACCTATGCCTTCCTGCCTGTCCTTTCAATACAAAGTATATCCTTTGATGTTAAGCTCCCAACTATGGCCTTCTTTCAGCCATGACTCAGTGATACCCACAACATCATACCAACCAATCTTTAATTGCACCATGAATTCATCCACCTTATTCTGAATGCTACGCACATTTAAACACAGCATTTTCAGTCCTGCATTCTTTGCCTTTTAAATTCTGCCTCTGTGGTACAATTTAACTCTTTACTCTGTCTATATTTGTATCCAATCATTGACTTGTTCTTCTTTACATTCATTTTACACCCATCTTCTACTTCTGAACTTAAAGAAGGGTAACTTTGAAGGTATGAGACGTGAATTAGCTAAGATAGACTCGCAAATGACACTTAAGTGGTTGACGGTGGATATGCAATGGCAAGCATTTAAAGATCGCATGGATGAACTACAACAATTGTTCATCCCAGTTTGGCAAAAGAATAAATCAAGGAAGGTAGTGCACCCGTGGCTGACAAGGGAAATTAGGGATAGTATCAATTCCAAAGAAGAAGCATACAAATTAGCCAGAAAAAGTGGCTCACCTGAGGACTGGGAGAAATTCAGAGTTCAGCAGAGGAGGACAAAGGGCTTAATTAGGAAGGGGAAAAAAGATTATGAGAGAAAACTGGCAGGGAACATAAAAACTGACTGTAAAAGCTTTTATAGATATGTGAAAAGAAAAAATATTGGTTAAGACAAATGTAGGTCCCCTACAGACAGAAACAGGTGAATTGATTACGGGGAGCAAGGACATGGCAGACCAATTGAATAATTACTTTGGTTCTGTCTTCACTAAGGAGGACATAAATAACTTTCCGGAAATAGTAAGGGACAGAGGGTCCAGTAAGATGGAGGAACTGAGCGAAATACATGTTAGTAGGGAAGTGGTGTTAGGTAAATTGAAAGGATTAAAGGCAGATAAATCCCCAGGGCCAGATGGTCTGCATCCCAGAGTGCTTAAGGAAGTAGCCCAAGAAATAGTGGATGCATTAGTGATAATATTTCAAAACTCTTTAGATTCTGGACTAGATCCTGAAGATTGGAGGGTGGCTAATGTAACCCCACTTTTTAAAAAAGGAGGGAGAGAGAAACCAGGGAACTACAGACCGGTTAGCCTAACATCAGTGGTGGGGAAACTGCTAGAGTCAGTTATCAAAGATGTGATAACAGCACATTTGGAAAGCAGTGAAATCATCAGCCAAAGTCAGCATGGATTTGTGAAAGGAAAATCATGTCTGACGAATCTCATAGAATTTTTTGAGGATGTAACTAGTAGAGTGGATAGGGGAGAACCAGTGGATGTGGTATATTTGGATTTTCAAAAGGCTTTTGACAAGGTCCCACACAGGAGATTAGTGTGCAAACTTAAAGCACACAGTATTGTGTGGATAAAGAATTGGTTGGCAGACAGGAAGCAAAGAGCGGGAATAAATGGGACCTTTTCAGAATGGCAGGCAGTGATTAGTGGGGTGCCGCAAGGCTCAGTGCTGGGACCCCAGTTGTTTACAATATATATTAATGACTTGGATGAGGGAATTAAATGCAGCATCTCCAAGTTTGTGGATGACACGAAGCTGGGCGGCAGTGTTAGCTGTGAGGAGGATGCTAAGAGGATGCAGGGTGACTTGGATAGGTTAGGTGGGTGGGCAATATTCATGGCAGATGCAATTTAATGTGGATAAATGTGAAGTTATCCACTTTGGTGGCAAAAACAGGAAAACAGATTATTATCTGAATGGTGGCCGATTAGGAAAAGGGGAGGTGCAACGAGACCTGGGTGTCATTATACACCAGTCATTGAAAGTGGGCATGTAGGTACAGCAGGCGGTGAAAAAGACGAATGGTATGCTGGCATTTACAGCAAGAGGATTCGAGTACAGGAGCAGGGAGGTACCTCTGCAGTTGTACAAGGCCCTGGTGAGACCACACCTGGAGTATTGTGCGCAGATTTGGTCCCCTAATCTGAGGAAAAACATCCTTGCCATAGAGGGAGTACAAAGAAGGTTCACCAGATTGATTCCTGGGATGGCAGGACTTTCATATGAAGAAAGACTGGATGAACTGGGCTTGTACTCGTTGGAATTTAGAAGATTGAGGGGGGATCTGATTGAAACCTATAAAATCCTAAAGGGATTGGACAGGCTAGATGCAGGAAGATTGTTCCCAATGTTGGGGAAGTCCAGAACAAGGGGTCACAGTTTGAGGATAAAGGGGAAGCCTTTTAGGACCTAGATTAGGAAAAACTTCTTCACACAGAGAGTGGTGAATCTGTGGAATTCTTTGCCACAGGAAACAGTTGAGGCCAGTTCATTGGCTATATTTAAGAGAGAGTTAGATATGGCCCTTGTGGCTAAAGGGATCAGGGGGTATGGAGGGAAGGCTGGTACAGCGTTCTGAATTGGATGATCAGCCATGATTATACTGAATGGCAGTGCAGGCTCGAAGGGCCGAATGGCCTACTCCTGCACATATTTTCTATGTTTCTATGTTTCTATGTAAACCTGCCGGCTCATCCTTAGCTCTATCATACTGGTTCCCATCCCCCTGCCATATTAGTTTAAACCACTCCCAGCAGCTCTAGCCATCCTGCCTCAAGGTGCCCCTTGGATTCAAGTGCAATGCGTCCCTTTTGTACAGGTCACACCTGCCCCAGAAGAGGTCCCAATTTTCCAGAAATCTGAGTCCCTCCTTCCTACTCCAATTCTTCAGCCACACATTTATCTGCCACTTCAATCTATTCCTATCCTCACTGTCGCATGGCACAGACAGCAATCCCCAGATTACTACCCTTGAGGTCCTTCTTCTCAACTTCCTGTATTCTGTTTTCAGGACCGCCTCACTTTCTCTACCTATGTCGCTCATGCCGATATATACCACAACTTCTCACAGCTTACCCTCCCTTTTCAGGATATTATGGACGCATCCGGAAACATCACGGACCCTGACACCTGGGAGGCAAACTACCATCCGTGTTTCTTTTTCATGTCCATGGAGTCAACTATCTGTCTTCCTAACTAGAGTCCCCTATTACTTCTGCCGTTCTCTTCAGTTCCGTGCCTTCTGAGTCACGGGGCCAGACTCAGTGCCAGAGGCCTCGCCCAGTTAGGTCCCCCCAACCTCCAACTGTACTCAAAATGGAGTACTTATTGTTGAGGGAGACAGCCACAAGTGTTCTCTCCACTATCTGACATTCCCCCTTCCCTCTCTTGACAGTCACCTATTTATCTGTCTCGTAGACTTGGGATGTCTACCTCCCTGTAACTCCTGTCTATCACCTCCTCACTTTCCCTGACAAGCCGAAGGTCATCCAGCTGCAGCTCCAGTTCCCTAACATTATTACACAGAACCAATCATTATTACACAGTACAAATCATTATTACACAGTACAAATCATTATTACACAGTACAAATCATTATTACATAGTACAAACAACAGAGGGCCCTGAACTGATCTACTTATTACACTACTGGTCACCAGATTCCAATCTGGAAAGCAACCCTCCACTACCACCCTCTGTTTCTTCCCATCAAGCTAATTTTGTACCCAACTGAGTAGCCTCATCTGGATTTCATGCATTTTAGCCTTCTCCACCAGCCTACTATGTCTTGCTAAAGTCAATACACACTGTCTACATCCCTGCCCTATCAATCCTTGCTCTACCTCTCTATCTAGCTGTCTGTCTTCCATGTGTCTGATGCCTGTCTGCTTGTCTATCTATCTGTCTGTCCGTTTTCTGTGTGTCCGACTGTTCATCTGCTTCTCTATTTTTTGTATCGATCTATCCATCTTTGTCTATCTCTCTCTATTTGTTTTCTGTGTCTGTCCACCTGTCTGTCTCTCTCTAGCTGTTTTCTATGTTTCTGTCTATTTGTCTATTTATCTACCTATCTATTTATCTATCTGCTGTCTGTCTGCCTGTCTGCCTGATTATCTATCTGTCTGTCTATTTTCTGCGAGTATGCCTATCTACCCATATAATCTGTCTATATATCTATCTAACTATCAGTCTTTCTTTTCCTTCCTCTGGTGTACACTATTCTCAGTCCCATCACTCTTCGAGATGAATATAAACTACAATACATGCCGCCAGCTGTTTGCACCTTTCCAAACACTGTGCTTACAATGTGACATCGTGTCATGCCAATTTTAAATTTTACATTCTGTCAAATAGCAATCAGATTCAAATAAATGTAAGTAAAATATGCAGATTAGGGCATGGTGTACATATTATGTAGAAATGTGACTATCGGTGGATGCTATATATAAAAGATTATCTTTATTTATTTCATGTATATCAAAACATACAGTGAAGTGCATAGTTTTACATCAAACCAAATCAGTAAGGATTGTGCTTGGCAGCCCGCAAGTGTTGCCATGCTTCCAGCGTCAATATAGTATGCCCTCAGCTCACTAACCCTAACCTAACCATACGTCTTTGGAATGTGGGAGGAAACTGGAGCACCTGGAAGAAACCCATGTAGTCATGGGGAGAACATGAAATTTCCTTACAGATAGTGGTAGGATTTGAACCCTGATCTTACAGCTGGCACTGTAAAAGCATGGCATTAACAGCTACACTAGTGTGCTGCACCATACAGTTATCTAACTTTGCATGTCAAAATTTTCTGAGTTACTCTTGGGCTTCTATTCATCGTAAATGAATAAACATCAAATGCAAATTTCTATGCAGGGATATAAAGTCCTCTGATGACTTAACTACACAAAATGGAAAACCACAATGTAACATAGACTGAAAAGGTCTTGTATTCAGTCAATTTCAAGTTCCTGGGTGTCAAGATCTCTAAGGATCTAACCTGATCCCAACATATCAATGCAGCTATAAGGAAAGCAATGCAGTGGCTATATTTCATTAGGCATTTGAAGAGATTTGGTTTGTCACCAAAAAAACACTCAGAACTTCTACAAATGTACCTTGGAGAGCATTGTAACAGGTTGCATCACTGTCCAGTATGGGGGGGGGGTGGGGGGCCGGCTACTGCACAAGATTGAAAGAAGCTACAGAAAGTTGTAAAACTAGTTAGCTCCATCTTGAGTACTAGACTCCATAATATCCAAAATACCTTCAGGGAGTGATGCCTCAGAAAGTCAACGTCCATCATCAAGGATGCCCATCGCCCAGGACATGCCCTCTTCTCACTGTCACCATCAGGAAGGAAGTACAGAAGCTTGAAGCCACACATTCATCAGCTTCTTCCTCCTGCCATACAATTCCTAAATGGACATTGAACCCATGAACTCTATTTTTAACTTACTATTTAATATACATACATATATAAAACTGTAATTGATTTACTTACTTATTTTTTCTATATTATCACTTATTACATTGTACTGCTGCTGCTAAGTTAACAGATTTCATGACATGTGCTGGTGATATTAAACCTGATTCTGATTCTGATTCAAGTTACCTCAGGTAACACACACAAAAGGTGGAGTAACTCAGTAAGTCAGGCAGCATCTATGGAGAGGAATAAAGAATCAATATTTACAATTGAGACAATCTCTTGTGTTTACCTTAGATACATGTGCTTAGCTAGGCAATTATGCAAACAATTGATAGCAGCTCCCCTGTGAAAGGAAGGAAGGACAATCAACTCCAGCTTTTAATCTTGATTACCATACACTAACCAGCTTTGACCAGTACTTCATTATTTGTACAGATTTAACTTGGCTTTTCTACAATCGATGTTTCTTTCTAATAATTGGTATTCATCCCCATATATAAAAGAGGGGTCAATATATTGGAGTGCAGAGTTTGAATCTGAGAGCTATTTTGGGAAGAGTAGAAGAGAAGGTTGAAAAGTGACCATGAAACCATACCAAGCCACAGGCAGGAAATGATCTTCTGTAAAGAAAATACAGAACACTGCTATTTTGGAAGAATACACGCAGTGATCACTTTATTAGGTGCACCTGGACACCTGCTCATTAATGCAAATATCAAATCAGCCAATCATGTGGCAGCGACCCAATGCATAAAGTATACAGATATGTTCAAGAAGTTTAGTTATTTGTTCAGACCAAACATCAGAATGAGGAAAAAATGTGATCAAAGTGACTTTGACTGTGGAACAATTGTTGGTGCCTGACGGGGTGGTTTGAGTATCTCAGAAACTGATGATCTCCTGGGATTTTCATGCACAATAGTTTCCAGAATTTACAGAGAATGGTATGAAAAATTAAAGGGAAACATCCAGTGAGTGGCAGTTTTGTGGGTGAAAACACCTTGTTAATGAGAGAGGTTAGAGGAGAATGACTAGACTGGTTCAAACTGACAGGAAGGCGACAGTAACTCAAATAATAATGCATTACATCAGTAGAGTGCAGAAGAGCATCTATGAATGCACAACATGTTGAACCTTGAAGTGGATGGGTAACAGCAGCACAAGACCACTAACATACAATCAGTGGGCACCTCATTGGGTTAAAGAGGTACCTAATAAAGTGGCCACTGAACGTAAGAGGCTTCGGATGCGGCATTCTGGAGCTAAAACTGAGTTGCAGGAGCAATTCAGTGGGACAGGCAGCATCTGTGACCGATATTGCCACTACTTCTCCAAGGATCATTGACTTGTCGTGGTGGAGAGGCTTGTGAGTTCAGCCATCCTGAGGGTGAAGGGTCTGGAGTTTAGCACCTTGTTGGGTCACCCATGGTGGTAATGTCAAGGGGAAGGCTCGATATCAATGGTTCAGACACTGGGATGAAATCCAGATCCATTGGAGTTGATCACTCTGGAAAAGCAACCTAGAAAATCTGTTACAGGGTTGAGGGGTGTGAGTAGATCTGTGATCCCCTATTAAGGAGCTATTGCCCAGAATTTAAAACCAAAAGACTAATAAGTTGCGCTTCATGCAATCAAAGGATTAAAGTCCAAAGTAAATTTTTATTGAAGTACATATAGGCCACTATATACTACACTGAGATTCATTTTCTTGCTATTTACTATAGAAAAGAGAAATATAGTAGAACCAATGAAAAACTGTACACCAACATAGATTTACAAGCAATCAATGTGCAAAAGAAAACAAACTTAAAATATGAAAAAATAAGACTGAGAACATGAGTTCAGGTGTCCTTGAAAGTGAGTCCACAGGTTGTGGAATCAGTTCAGAGTTGAGGTGAGTGAAGTTATTCACGCTGGTTAGGAAGCCTGATGGCTGAAGGGTAAAAACTGTTGCTGAACCTGGTGTTGTGGGACCAAAGGCCCCTATACCTATTGCCCGATAGTGAAGAGAGCACAGCCTGGATGGTGGGGGGTTCCTGATGATGGATTCTGCTTTTCTGTGGCAGCACTCCTTGTAGATGTGCTCAGTGGTGGGAAAGGCTTTGTCTGTGATGGACTGGACTGCATCCACTACTTTATGCACTCTTTCCTTTCCCTGGGCGCTTGCATTTCCATAACAGGCTCTGATGCAACTAGTCAGGATTCTTTGATAGAAGTCTGTCAAAGATCTGTGTGGATTGCTGAGACACTAAAGGTGCTATCATGCCTTCGTTATGATGGACCTTACATACCGCTCCTAGGACAGGTCCTCATGATTTAGGAATCTTCCTAAGTACTCAATTATTGCTGGCTTAGTGCATGTTTAATTGCTAGCCAATGAAATAGTTAGGTGTTCACAGGACATCACTTATAATACTTTCATCTCCCTGATGCACTAAAGCTATAGTTATAGTATGTGCTGAACAGCAGTTTCTTTTTAACCTATACCATTAAAAATATAATCTAAAAATTATGTGTATTAATTTTAGTATTAAGAGCAATTGAATTATTAAATTGAATGTATTGCACTTCTAAATTAATTAAATATGTTTCTCAGTGGCTTGAACAGTTTGACAGCTAAAAACTGTATCACCATGACTCCTGATCCATTTTCTACTGTCTGTCTGGATTCTTCCATCATTTTTTCCACATCAGTAGATTGTACATGTTCACCCATGCATGGATTAGAAGAGAAGAGCGGGTCAAAATAAGATCATAAGGCATAGGAGCACAATTAGGCTATTCAAACTGCTCTGCCATTCCATCATAGTTGATTTATTATCCTTCTCAACTTCCTTTTGCCTTCTTCCTGTAATCTTTGACGCTGTTACTAATCAAGAACCTATTAACCTCTGCTTTAAATATGCCAGATGATTTGGCCTTCACAGCCATCTGTGACAATGAATTCCACAGAATCACCACTCTTTGCCTAAAGAAATTCCTCCTCATCTCTGTTCTAAAGGGGTGCCCTTCTATTCTGAGGCTATGCTCTCTGGTCCTAGATTCCCTCCACTGTACAAAACATCCTCTCCACATCTACTCTGTCTAGGCCTTTCAATATTCGATGAGATTCCCTCCACATTCTTCTAAACTCCAGTGAGTACAGGTCCAGGACCATCAAATGCTCCTTCAAATGCGTGGCTGAGGGATTGGAGCAGGGGGCAGGGATTCAAGTTTTTGGATCATTGGGACCTCTTTTGGCGCAGGCGTGACCTGTACAAAAAGGACGGGTTACACTTGAATCCCAGGGGGACCAATATCCTGACAGGGAGATTAGCAGGGGCTACTGAGGTGACTTTAAACTAGAATGGTTGGGGGGTGGGAATCAAATTAAAGAGGCTAGGCGTGAGGAGGTTAGTTCACAACAGAGGGATGGGAACCAGTGCAGAGAGACAGAGGGGTGTAAAGTGAGCGTAGAAGCAAAAAGTACAAAGGAGAAAAGTAAAAGTGGCAGGCCGACAAATCCAGGGCAAGCATTACAAAGGGCCACTTTTCAACATAATTATACAAGGGCTAAGAGAGTTGTAAAAGAGCGCCTGAAGGCTTTATGTGTCAATGCAAGGAGCATTCATAATAAGGTGGATGAATTGAAAGTGCAGATTGTTATTAATGATTATGATATAGTTGGGATAACAGAGACATAGCTCCAGGGTGACCAGGGATGGGAGCTCAACGTTCAGGGATATTCAATATTCAGGAGGGATAGACATGAAGGAAGGGGAGGTGGGGTGGCGTTGCTGGTTAAAGAAGAGATTAACGCAATAGAAAGGAAGGACATAAGCCGGGAAGATGTGGAATCGATATGGGTAGAGCTGCGTAACACTAAGGGGCAGAAGACGCTGGTAGGAGTTGTGTACAGGCCACCGAACAGTAGTAGTGAGGTCGGAGATGGTATTAAACAGGAAATTAGAAATGTGTGCAATAAAGGAACAGCAGTTATAATGGGTGACTTCAATCTACATGTAGACTGGGTGAACCAAATTGGTAAAGGTGCTGAGGACGAGGATTTCTTGGAATGTATGCGGGATGGTTTTTTGAACCAACATGTCGAGGAACCAACTAGAGAGCAGGCTATTCTGGACTGGGTTTTGAGCAATGAGGAAGGGTTAATTAGCGATCTTGTCGTGAGAGGCCCCTTGGGTAAGAGTGACCATAATATGGTGGAATTCTTCATTAATATGGAGAGTGACATAGTTAATTCAGAAACAAAGGTTCTGAACTTAAAGAGGGGTAACTTTGAAGGTATGAGACGTGAATTAGCTAAGATAGACTGGCAAATGACACTTAAAGGATTGACGGTGGATATGCAATGGCAAGCATTTAAAGGTTGCATGGATGAACTACAACAATTGTTCATCCCAGTTTGGCAAAAGAATAAATCAAGGAAGGTAGTGCACCCGTGGCTGACAAGAGAAATTAGGGATAGTATCAATTCCAAAGAAGTAGCATACAACTTAGCCAGAGAAAGTGGTTCACCTGAGGACTGGGAGAAATTCAGAGTTCAGCAGAGGAGGACAAAGGGCTTAATTAGGAAGGGGAAAAAAGATTATGAGAGAAAACTGGCGGGGAACATAAAAATGGACTGTAAAAGCTTTTATAGATATGTAAAAAGGAAAAGACTGGTAAAGACAAATGTAGGTCCCCTGCAGACAGAAACAGGTGAATTGATTATGGGGAGCAAGGACATGGCAGACCAACTGAATAATTACTTTGGTTCTGTCTTCACTAAGGAGGACATAAATAATCTTCCAGAAATAGTAAGGGACAGAGGGTCCAGTGAGATGGAGGAACTGAGTGAAATACATGTTAGTAGGGAAGTGGTGTTAGGTAAATTGAAGGGATTGAAGGCAGATAAATCCCCAGGGCCAGATGGTCTGCATCCCAGAGTGCTTAAGGAAGTAGCCCAAGAAATAGTGGATGCATTAGTGATAATTTTTCAAAACTCGTTAGATTCTGGACTAGTTCCTGAGGATTGGAGGGTGGCTAATGTAACCCCACTTTTTAAAAAAGGAGGGAGAGAGAAACCAGTGAATTATAGACCGGTTAGCTTAACGTCGGTGGTGGGGAAACTGCTGGAGTCAGTTATCAAGGATGTGATAACAGCACATTTGGAAAGCGGTGAAATGATCGGACAAAGTCAGCATGGATTTGTGAAAGGAAAATCATGTCTGACGAATCTCATAGAATTTTTTGAGGATGTAACTCGTAGAGTGGATAGGGGAGAACCAGTGGATGTGGTATATTTGGATTTTCAATAGGCTTTTGACAAGGTCCCACACAGGAGATTAGTGTGCAAACTTAAAGCACACGGTATTGGGGGTAAGGTATTGGTGTGGGTGGAGAATTGGTTAGCAGACAGGAAGCAAAGCGTGGGAATAAACGGGACCTTTTCAGAATGGCAGGCGGTGACTAGTGGGGTACCGCAAGGCTCAGTGCTGGGACCCCAGTTGTTTACAATATATATTAATGACTTGGATGAGGGAATTAAATGCAGCATCTCCAAGTTTGCGGATGACACGAAGCTGGGTGGCAGTGTTAGCAGTGAGGAGGATGCTAAGAGGATGCAGGGTGACTTGGATAGGTTGGGTGAGTGGGCAAACTCATGGCAGATGCAATTTAATGTGGATAAATGTGAAGTTATCCACTTTGGTGGCAAAAATAGGAAAACAGATTATTATCTGAATGGTGGCCGATTAGGAAAAGGGGAGGTGCAACGAGACCTGGGTGTCATTATACACCAGTCATTGAAAGTGGGCATGCAGGTACAGCAGGCGGTGAAAAAGGCGAATGGTATGCTAGCATTTATAGCGAGAGGATTCGAGTACAGGAGCAGGGAGGTACTACTGCAGTTGTACAAGGCCTTGGTGAGACCACACCTGGAGTATTGTGTGCAGTTTTGGTCCCCTAATCTGAGGAAAGACATCTTTGCCATAGAGGGAGTACAAAGAAGGTTCACCAGATTGATTCCTGGGATGGCAGGACTTTCATATGAAGAAAGACTGGATGAACTGGGCTTGTACTCATTGGAATTTAGAAGATTGAGGGGGGATCTGATTGAAACGTATAAGATCCTAAAGGGATTGGACAGGCTAGATGCAGGAAGATTGTTCCCGATGTTGGGGAAGTCCAGAACGAGGGGTCACAGTTTGAGGATAGAGGGGAAGCCTTTTAGGACCGAGCTTGGGAAAAACTTCTTCACACAGAGAGTGGTGAATCTGTGGAATTCTCTGCCACAGCAAACTGTTGAGGCCAGTTCATTGGCTATGTTTAAGAGGGAGTTAGATATGGCCCTTGTGGCTACAGCGGTCAGGGGGTATGGAGGGAAGGCTGGGGCGGGGTTCTGAGTTGGATGATCAGCCATGATCATAATAAATGGCGGTGCAGGCTCGAAGGGCCGAATGGCCTACTCCTTCACCTATTTTCTATGTTTCTATGTTTCTATGTTTCTATACGTTAACGTTTTCATTCCTCGGATCATTCTCGTGAAACTCCTCTGGACCGTCTCAAATGCCAACAACCTAGTTTCTTAGATAAGGGACCCAAAACTGGTCACAGTGCTCAAAGTGTAGCCTGACCAATGCCTTAAAATGCCTCAGCCTTACGTCCTTGCTTTTATTTTTCCAGCCCTCTTGAAATAAGTACTAACAATGCATTTGCCTTGCTTATTACTCAATCAACCTCTCAAGTTAACCTTTAGGAAATCCTGGACTAGAACTCCTATGTATGTGTATGATATTTGTATAATGTATGATAAATGCATGATATTCACTATTTTGCATGATGTCTGACAGGCTCTGATTTAACATTCCTAGTAAGTTATTTGGCACTATAGACGAGTGATGATTTGCATGAGGCTAGTGTACACTACAGTTCGTTAAGGAAGTGTAAATGTACATTCCTAGTGGGCCTACATCTTCTTCTTAAGTGGATCACCCCTACTGGGGCAAAGGCTGCAGACAGCACCTGGCCCGATTCCTCTGTCCTGGGCGGATAGATGGCTGATTGGCCCTGTGGCTTCCATTTTCACCACACGACTTCATATACCTTCCAGATAAAGATCCTTCCTCTCCCAGGAATGCGGTCTTTTGGCTTCTGTTGGTGTTTCTACAGGGTGTGCTCTGACAGGGTGGGGATGCTAGTTCCATGGCCAATGCTCCTCCTTTCACAGTCAGGCTTGGGACCATCCATAGCAGAGTTAAGAGACCTACGTGGTGTACACAATCTATCTAGGGCAAGGAACAAGACTTAACATTAAATTAGAGAGGAATAATCATATTGTGCATAATGACCATTATAAGTACATTAAGATAATGATAATTATGCCCTGTCGTGATTAGTCACTTTCACCAGTCTACTTAAATGCTTCAGCAACAGAATTGCCTCCATCTAACACGACTGTGATGCTCAGTTGGTTATTTCACCTCACGTAATTTTGGAACTCATCAGCCCATCAAATTAACAACACGAGTTCCCCGAGGCTAACCCTACTCTGCTAAGTATAACTTACAAGAGAAGAATGGCAGGGAATGCAAATGTAAATCTAAAAAATGTGATCTCTTCCATTTTTTTCCTTACTGTACCTCTCAAATGGATTGCTACTCAACAGAAGAAATCATTCCAGGGTATATTTTCCAACGTGCTACTGTTTTTTCTATGATGCCTGTGCCTGCTCTTTGAAAGGACATTCCAATCAGTCCCATTCCCTTTTCATCCACAAAAGGAACAACCAGAAACCTGAAACTCACCATTATGTGAAGTACAGAGTCTAATCAAATGCAGTCTACCTTCACTGCAGAAGGAATTATTGACCTAAAGTCAACAATTCTTCCCCCCCCCAAACTCATGATTACATCAAGCATATAGTGTGTTGCTCCCCACAGAAAGTCACTATTTTGTCAACATCCACTGTCTTTACAGGGAGTGAATTAAAATCACAACAGTTCAGGGAATAAAAGGGTTAATAGTATTTTCTTTGTTTCTTTATTTAATTTAAATTTACATCTTTTAATTATTCCCTCATCTGGCACCGGATAGCATCTCTCTATCAAAGCTATTCATCATTTTGAATGCCTCTACTTAATCTCCCTACTATCTTATCTATATAAAAAATTTAAAAATCCACGCAATGCCTATTTTATTAGGTATTGGAGGTACCTAATAAAGTGGCCACTGTATTTGTCTTTCACTAAAAGAAAATCTCTAAGAAGACTTGCCATTTCTCTGCAACTTTGTTTTTTTTCACCTTTTTAAATCTAGCTTCTCAATTAATTTTTCAGTGTTCCTGCTACATGATAAATCTACAGTGACTAAAGTAGTTAAATGCCAGAACTAGTATGGGGAGCGCTATAATATTGATTTGATTCAAGCTCTGTGACAACGGCTGGGGAATTTAAATTACACAAGTCAGCAGATGGAAATTGTAACTTTTATTGCTGAGAACCCTTGCAACAATGATGTCTTAAAGTCTGATAATAAAACTACTGGATTACCTTAAAATCTACTTGGTTCACTGTTATTTTTAAGCAAAAGCAATGTTGCCTTTGCCTAGTCTAGTTAATATGCCACACTTAATTACCCTCTCAAAAAAATCCACTCCATTAAAGGACAATGAATTTTAGCCTTGCTTGCAATATCCACGGTTCATGGTCAAATACCACTTTGCTGCTAACATCTTGAGAAGATTAGCTGTTATTGTCACATATACTTCAAAACATAGAGTGAAGTGCTTTGCTTGCTTTGGGGATGGGCTGGGAAGTGGTGCCATGCTTCTGGTGGCAACAGAGCATGCCTGCAATTACTAATTCTAATTGTCATGGAAGGGAGGGAAAACCGGAGTACCTGGAGGAAACGCATGCATTCAAGGGGAGAACTTGCAATCTCTTTACAGACAGCGGTGAGAATCGAAACCCAATTGGTGATCGCTGGTGCTGCAAAGTGATTGTGCTAACCACTGCGTTACAGTGCCACCCTAAATCTCTTAAAACTCTTAAATTGCATTAAAACTCTTGAATATAGCAATTCTGATGACATTGTTGCCTCTTCACTTGGTATGTTCTTCAAGGATTCTGTCCTTATTATTTCCATTCAGCAATAGAATCCTAAACCTAACTGAGTAAACGTGCATCTTTCATTGCTATACTTAGGCATCAAGAATATCAGCAATCAGCTCTATTACCTTCCAAAATTTGGTTATATTCACTGCACTGAAAATGAATGCCAGGAAATAATTATAACTGGTTGTGGATGTGTAGCACTAGCAACCAAATTCAGATTTCTCCTCAACTTGTTGTCTTTTGATTGTGTCTTATGTTATTTGTTGTGCTAAATTTGTTCCTGGTCCCCTGAATTATGGCCCAAAATCAATTCCCCTTAATTAAACAACCTGAGGAACTCATGCAGATACAGTAAACTGTACATACTCAGTATCTACTTTATTAGGTACTTGCTAAAAGTTGATTAGAGTAGGTACAAAACTACCATCTGGAACTCCTGATGCAGCCATTTTTAATTGCCCTCCTTATTCCCACACTTGCCTGCCTAATTTTCAGTCTGCCCCACTGCTAGAGTGAGGCGAAATGCAAACTGGTATGGCATCTCACATTGCTCCTGGTAGTCTACGACTTGACAGGATCCCTTCTGTCCCGTCTCTCTCTCCTCCTGATCTACCCAGTTCTTCCTACACAAACCCAATATTCCCTAAAAGTTCCAAATCACTGTTCCTTTCCCTTCTTCTGCCCACTCCTCCCACAGTCCCCACCCATGCTCAGTGCTCCCATCTGTCCTGCCCACAACTCCCTTATTTGGTTCTAGGCTCCATCCTCCTTTCCTGTCAGGTTCCATCATCTGCAGCATTGGTTGCTCCATTTATCACTGACTTGCCAGTTGTTAGTTCCACTCTTCCCTCCTCCATCTGCCTTTCATCCTTCCTCAACTGTCTCCACATATTACCTGCCAGGTCTTGCTCCACTCCATCCCCTCACCTCATTACATTGGCTTTCTCCCCTCTTTCAGATCAAACATCTCAATCTGAAATGTTCACTGCCCACCTCTCTCCATAAATGCTGCTCAACCCACTGAGTCCCTCCGGCAATTTGTCTTTTTCACTCCAGGTTCCCATATCCTCAGTTTCTTGTTTCTCCTAGTACACTGAACATTTTTAACAAGTAGTAATCTCTTTTTTAATTGTTTCATTCTGGAAGTTTAAATTCCTGGATTTTTATAACACAAATAGGATTTTTTGTCTTGTTCATGAATAGAATGTATTCTGTCACAGAGTTTGAGCAGCTGAAGTCATTTAGTATCCCTTACTCACTCTTCCTTCAGTTAGTCCTGACGAAGGGTCTCGGCCTGAAACGTCGACTGCACCTCTTCCTAGAGATGCTGCCTGGCCTGCTGCGTTCACCAGCAACTTTTATGTGTGTTGCTTGAAGTCATTTAGAGCAGTTTCTAAATTTTATTAATAACACAAATTAGATTAGTTACCACTGGATAGTACAAATGAGGATATGAGCAATCATTGTTCCTTCAAAATGACAGAAGTTTGTAATTAATGTATGTTAAAAACAAGATAGTCATTTCCCTCAGTACACTTTTAAAAGAAATACTTGCCCTAGAATCAGAATCAGGTTTATTATCATTGACATATACTGTATAGTGCTTTAAAACAGTATTCAGCCCACACAACTATTTTCATTTTACTGTCTCATTTTCTAAATTTAAAATATAGTGAAGTTTAGGATTTTTTGAGCTAATCTACAAAATATTGTGCATCATGTCAAATAAAAGGAAAAATTCCAAAATCTGTAAACAATTTCCTAAAAATTAAAAATTGAATTTGTGAGGCTGAAAACATATTAATTCCCTTTGCTTACTCGCTAACTTTCCTTAGGTGCAATATATTACCTTACCAACTCACCCAGTTCGTTAATGTAGAAAATTGGAGGATCACCTGTTTTCAATGAATTCATAAGAATAATTATCTGCTTTCTCTGTAAGATCCAACAGTATGATAGATTTTCAAAAGACCAAACCAAAATGAAGACAAAAGAGCATTCAAGATGAGTCAGGAAAATGACATAGAAGCAGAAATCTGGGGAAGGGTACAAGACCATCTCAAAGACACCGAATGTACCTCAGAAATCTGGGGAAGGGTACAAGACCATTTCAAAGACACCGAATGTACCTCAGAAATCTGGGGAAGGGTACAAGACCATTTCAAAGACACCGAATGTACCTCAGAAGTCAATGCAGTCCATTGTGAAGAAGTTAGAAAGAATGTGAAACCACAACCACATTGCGTAAGTCAGGCTGCCCCTCTCAACTTAGTTGTCAAAGAAGACGGCACTTGTAAGAGATTCTTCTGTGACGCCAACAGTCACTCTGAGTCAGCTGCAGATGTCAGTGGCTAAAACTGGAGATGAAGTTCATGGATCCACAATCTCTCAGGCCTTACACAAAAAGGGTATTTTTTGGAAGGGAGGAAAGAAGGATCCTCGGCTAAAAATAAAATCATATCCTTGTTCATAAATACTTTGCAAGTCATCACTTAGAATATACTACAAAGTTGTAAAGAAGAAGGTCTTGTGGTCAGATGAGACTAAAGTGGAACATTTTGACCTCAACATTAAGCGTGGCATAAATCTAAAGCTGCGCATTAGCCAGGTAACACCATCCCTACTGTAAAGAATGACGGATGTAGCAAAACACGACGGGGATGCTTTTCAGCAGCAGGGACCAAATGGGACTGAAGGCTGATAAATCCCCAGGGCCTGATGGTCTGCATCCGAGCGTACTTAAGGAGGTGGCTCTAGAAATCGTTATTGCATTGGTAATCATTTTCCAATGTTCTAAAGATTCAGGATCAGATCCTGTGGATTGGAAGGTAGCTAATGTTATCCCACTTTTTAAGAAAGGAGGGAGAGAGAAAATAAGCAATTATAGACCAGTTAGTCTGACATCAGTGGTGGGGAAGATGCTGGAGTCAATTATAAAAGATGAAATAGCGGCATATTTGGATAGCAGTAGCAGGATAGGTCCAAGTCAGCATGGATTTATGAAGGGGAAATTATGCTTGACTAATCTTCTGGAATTTTTTGAGAATGTAACTATGAAAATGGGAATGGGAAAGCCAGTGGATGTAGTGTACCTGGACTTTCAGAAAGCCTTTGATAAGGTCCCACATAGGAGGTTAGTGGGCAAAATTGGATCACATGATATTGGGGTAGGGTACTGACATGGATAGAAAATTGGTTGGCAGACAGGAAACAAACAGCAGGGATTAACAGGTCCTTTTCAGAATGGCAGGCAGTGATTAGTGGGGTACCGCAAGGCGTGGTGCTGGGACCGCAGCTATTTACAATATGCATTAATGATTTAGATGAAGGGATTAAAAGCAACATTAGCAAATTTGCAGATGACACAAATCTGGGTGACAGTGTGAAATGTGAGGAGGATGTTATGAGAATGCAGAGTGACTTGGACAGGCTGGGTGAATGGGCATATGCATGGCAGATGCAGTTTAATGTGGATAAATTGAGGTTATCCACTTTGGTGGCAAGAACAGGAAGGCAGATTACTATCTGAATGGTGTCAAGTTAGGAAAAGGGGAAGTACAACGAGATCTAGGTGTCCTTGTTCATCAGTCACTGAAAGTAAGCATACAGGTACAGCAAGCAGTGAAGAAAGCAAATGGCATGTTGGCCTTCATAACAAGGGGAGTTGAGTATAAGAGCAAAGGGGTCCTTCTGCAGTTGTACAAGGCCCTGATGAGTCCCCACCTGGAGTATTGTGTGCAGTTTTGGTCTCCAAATTTGAGGAAGGACATTCTTGCTATGGAGGGAGTGCAGCGTACGTTCACTGGGTTAATTCCAGGAATGGTGGGAATGTCATATGTTGAAATATTGGAGTGACTGGGCTTGTATACACTGGAATTTAGAAGGATGAGAGAGGATCTGATTGAAACATATAAGATTATTAAGGGATTGGACACGCCAGAGGCAGGAAACATGTTCCCGATGTTGGGGGAGCCCAGAACCAGAGGCCACAGTTTAATAATAAGGGGTAGACGATTTAGAACAGAGTTGAGGAAATACTTTTTCACACAGAGGGTTGTGAATCTATGGAAGGCAGTGGAGGCTAATTCTCTGGATTCTTTCAAGAAAGAGTTAGATAGAGCTTTTAAAGATAGTGGAGTCAAGGGATATGGGGAGAAGGCAGGAATGGGGTACTGATTATGGATGATCAGCCATGATCACAGTGAATGGCGGTGCTGGCTCGAAGGGCCGCATGGCCTACTCCTGCACCTATTGTCTATTGTCTATTGTCTATTGACCAGTAATCTGGTCAGAATTGAAGGGAAGTTGAATGCTGTTAAATACAGAGAGATTCTGGATAAAAACCTGTTAGCTTCTGCCAGAAAGCTTAAACTGGGGAGGAAGTCTGTCTTTCAGCAGAAGAATGGTTCAAAGCACTTTGCTAGAGCAGCCACAGAGAGGCTTCAAATGAAGAAAATTGATGTCCTTGAGTGACCCAGTCACAGTCCTGATCTTAATCTGATCTAACGTCTCTGGCAAGACCTCTACTTGCTGTACACTGATGCTCCCCAACTAACCAGGCAGAGCTTCAGGATTTCTGTAAGGACAAATGCACAAATCTTGCTCCATCACATTGTGCAAAGCTAATAGAGATGCATCCAAAAAGACTACTGGCTGTAGTAGTTGCAAGAGGAGGTTCAACTAAGTACTGAGCAAAGGGGGATGAATACTTTTGAACTGCTGACATTTCAGTTTTTTCGAACTTTTAGTTTTCCATGCTTTACAATATTCCCTGTTTTATAGGCTCTACTGTGAAAAAAGGAGCATGTGATTCACAAATAAAAATTCTCAGTTAAATTGTTCAGAATCCCTGGTTGCAATAGTCATTCTTGTGTACAAAAGGTTGGAGGCTGAAATCTCTTACAAGGTATTGTATCATGAGATTTGTTGTTTTGTAGCAGCAGTACAGTGAAATAAATGAAAATAAAATAGAAATTACAATTTGAAATATATGTGTATATATTCATTAATTTATTTAATTTAGATATATAATCGCTCTTGATGTCACTACTGTGGTAGTGCCATACTGCCAAAGGTTACCTACAAACAGGTAGATGTTGTCTAAATTGACTTTAGCAAAAGGCCTTTGACAAGGTCCTGCATGGTAGTCTTGTCTGGACTGTCGGGTTCCAGGTGCAAAATTGCAAAGGTGGCAGAGGGTGGCATTGTAGGGTTATTCATCAGATTGGAGGCTGATGACCCATGGTGTGACTCAGCGATTGGTGCTGGATACCCTAATGTTTGTCATATATTTTAATAATTTGGACAAAAATGAGTAGCTTTTCATTGATTCTATTGTATTTCATTGTTCTACTGGGAACGCCTGCAAGAAAATGAATCTCGGAGTAGTATATGGTGACTTATATGTACCTCGTTTATACATTTACTTTGAATTTTGAGAATGTAGGTAGCATTATTAAAAGCCTGCAGATGACACCAAAATTGGTGGTATTGTGAAGAAGATTGCTTGAGGATCAACTGGTAGGGTGGGTGAGGAAATGAAAGATAGAGATGTGCAAAATAATGGATTCTGGGAGATTAAACTAGGGCAGGATGTGCAAAGAGAATGAGATGGCCACGAGATGTGTGTTGAACAGAAGGACCTAGGGGTGCAAGTTCATAGCTCTTTAAAAGTGGCAACATAGTTATACAGATGGTGAGTACAATATCATAGAGGCTGATGCACAATAGACTGCAGATACTGGAATTTGGAGTAACACACAAAATACTGAACAAACTCAATGAGCCAGGAGCACCTTTGAAGAGAAATAGACAGATGATATTACAGCACCAGCGACTCACATTCAGTTCCACCAATGTCTGTAAGGTGGCGTACTTTCTCCCCATGTCCGCATGGGTTTACCTGGGGGCTCCAGTTTCCTCTCTCCTTCCTAAGATGTACAGGATAGTGGGTTAATTGGTCACACGGGTTTTCCAGATACCAACTACATTTTGTGTGAGCCACTTACTCCTTAGATCTCTTTTAAAACTCCTCCATCTTATTTTAAATCAATGACCCAGCATGAGAAACAGAATAGCGTGTTACCGTACTGTATTGTGAGATAAAACAAATTAAAATTAAATTAACTTTGATTATAAAGGATGGAATTGATGGTCAGCATAGATGTGATGGGCTGATTGGCCTAATTCTATGTGTACAGTTCCAAAATGTATGGATTCAGGACGATTCTTTAGTTATGTATCCAGGCTGGAAAGAATCCTATTATTGGCAAAATGAAGCTTTTTCAAATAATATTCATAAGAGATTTTGTAAATGCTGGAAATCTAGAGCAACATACATAAAATGCTGGAGGAAGTCAGTAGGTCGGGCAGCATCTATGAAGAGGAATAAAGAGTCAAAACTTTTAGCCAGGACCCTTCATCATCCTTCCCGATGATCAGTCTTGGTTTGAAACCCCAACTCTTTGTTCCTCTCCATAGATGCTTCCTGACCTACTGAGTTCCTCCAGCCGTTTCGTGTGTGTTGCAAATAATATTCAGAAGGATTGAAATAAACTATTAGCAGTGTTGTAAGTGTTAGGTAACGGTGACTCTGTCAAGAGTCCATATATGTGAAAGGAAGGTGTCGCACGGACAATAGGCAGTCCGGCTGGTATTTCTATAAATGTGATGGATACTAAGACATGGACACAAAAGGAGATCAGTGGTGCCTATGTCAGCTGATAATATAGCCAAGGCCAGCATTACATCAACAACATTGCATATACAGTCTATGCTGCCACTCACAAAACTGATGAGATCTAATTTAATCAATAATGGTAGAAGAACATCAGGAATTCTGGAAACAATTTTCCAGGTAGTTTGTAATTAACGTCGGGGTCGATAATGCAATTTTCAGCAATCTTCATCGCTCCGCATGAGCCACAAATGAATCATATTAACAGGCTTCACAATAGAGTGTAATAAAGCTCTAATGGACCAGTACATCACAAATGAGCTAATCTCATTAACACCACAGACACCATGCAAATAAAAACATGATCTTATAAAACAAAAGCATAAATGTATTTGTACTTGACCTTCAGTCATGTGCAGTCTTGCTTCTTGGATGGAAGATGCTCACTCTTTTCAGCATGTCCACAGTAGGATCTTTGTTTTCTGAAGCTGGTACTGTTCACAGCTCATTAAAAGTTGTCATCCCTCTGTAGGTTTTGAAGCTATGCATGTTTGGACGCAAAATGTCAGACCGTCTGCCCGAGATTCACCTATATTTTGTAGGAAAAATGTGCACCATTCCAGCAACAAGCCACCAAACTCTTGAATGAGGGGAGAAAAACTGCAGATACTGGAAATCTGAAATAAAAACAGGAAATAGAACATAGAACAGTACAGCACAAGAACAGGCCCTTCGGCCCACAAAGTTGTGCTGAACCAAATAAATCAGTAACCAAATGGCCAACTGAACTAATCACCTCTGCCTAGGCGATGTCCATATCCTTTCATTTCCCTCTCATTCATGTGTCTATCTAAACATCTCTTGAAAGTCTCCAATGTATCTACTTCTACCATCACCGCAGGCAGCACATTCCAGCTCTGTGTAAAGAACTTGCCCCTCACATCTCTTTGAAAATGGCCCCCTCTCACATTAAGTGTATGCGCTCTGGTATTAGACATTTCAACCCTGGGAAAAGATGCAGTCTGCTTACGCTACTATGCTTCTCAGAATCTTATAAACAATCTGATCTTCTCTCAGTCTCTGCCACTCCAGAGAAAACAACCCAAGTTTAACCAGCCTCTTGTTATAGCACATGCCCTCTACTCCGGGCAACATCTGGTCGACCTCTTCTGCGCCCTCTCCAAAGCCTTGACATCTTTCCTGTAGTGGGGTGACCAGAACTATGTGCCTAACTAGACTCAATGAGGGCTAACTAGACCAAATAAAGACGCAGCATAACTTCCTGACCTTTGAACTAAACGCCTCGACTAATAAAGGCAAGCATGCTATTTGCCTTCTTAACCAACCTATCAACTTGTCTAGCCACTCCCATGGAGCTATGAATTTGGACCCCGAGACCCCTCTGCTCATCAACACCATTAATAGTCCGGAACTTAACAGTGCACTGTCTCTACATTTGACCTACCAAGGCGCAATGATTCACATCTGGCCAGGTTAGACTCCACCTGCCATTTCTCCATCCATATCTGCAACTGATCTATATCCTATTGTATTCTTTGCCAATATTCTATGCCATCCACAACACCATTAAACATCATATCATCTGCAAATTTACCAACCCACGCATCTACATCTTCATCCAGGTCATTTATATACATCATAAACTGCAGAGGTCCCAGCGCAGATTTGTGTGGAATGCCACTAATCACAGACCTCCAGCTAGAATAAGTCCCTTCAACCACCACCCTCTTGTCTTCTATGGGTAATCCAGTTCTGAATCTAAATGGCCAATTCACTATGGATCCCATGCCTTTTTATCTTCTGGATGAGCCTCCCATGAAGGACCTTGTCAAATGCCTTAATAAAATCCATGTAGACAACATCCACAGCTCTACCTTCATCAATTACACTCATCACCCCATCAAAAAAAACTCAATCAAGTTAGTAAGACATGTAGAAAACCATGCTGGTTCTCCCTAATTAAGCAATAGTTTTTTTCAAAAGCTATAAACCATATCCCTAAGAATTCTCTCTAGTAATTCCCTACCACTGACATGAGCTTACTGGTCTATTGCTTCCAGAATTATCCCTGATTCCCTTCTTTAATAATCAAACAGCATTAGTTATTAGCACTCCTCCTGGACCTCGCATGTGGCTTGAGACATTGGTCACAATCCCAGCAATCTCATCACTTGTTTCCCTTAATAGTATGGAGTACATCTCATCGGGCCCTGGGGATTTATCCACCTTAATTCTCCTTAAGGGACCCAATACTACTTTCTCCTTTACCTTAGAATGCCCTAGCACATCAATACACTCAGTACTGATCTCCCTATCCTCATATACTGATGTAAAGTACTCAGTTTGCACCTTGCCCACATCCTCGGCATCCAAGCAAATGTTCCCACCTTTATCCTTGAGTGGCCCTACCCTTTCCCTAGTTATCCTCTTGTTCTTGATTGATGCATAAAATGTTTTTGCATTCTCTTTAATCCTACTTGCCAAGAACTTTTCATTGCCCCTTCTGGCTTTCCTAATTCCCTTTTCGAGTTCCTTTCTGTCTTCTTAATAATCCTCAAAGTCTCTGTTTGATTCTAGCTTCCTAAATGTCACCCACTTTTCCTTTTACTTATTGACTAAATTCAACGCTCACCTCATCATCCAAGGTTCTCTTGCCATCCTTGTCCTTCCTTCAAACTGGAACATACCTGTCCTGTACTCTGTGCATTTGGTCTTTAAACAATCTCCACAGGTCGGCTGTGGACTTGCCGAAAAACAGCTGTCCCCAATTAACTCTCCCTAGTTCCTCCCTAATTTCCCTAATTTGCTCTGCTACAATTTAATATTCTGCAAGGACAATACGTATGCTTAGTTGTTATTAAAATTTAAGGAGTTGTGGCCACTGTTCCCTACCTGCTCATCCACTGAAAGGTCGATCGCCTGGCCAGGCTCATCAAGCAACACCATGTCTAGAACAGCCCCTCCTCTTGTTGGATTATCTACATATTGATTTAAGAAACCCTCCTGGATGCATGTAAACCACTCACACTTAGAAAATTGAAGTCTCCCATGACAACAATACTATTGCTTTACACCTTTTTCTTATCTGCCTGCATATATGTTCCTCAATGTTCCAGTAGCTACTGGGGAGGTGAGTAGTACAGTCCCATCAAAATGATTGCGCCTTTCCTATTTTTTATTTCTGTCCATATAGACTCAGTGGGAGAACCCTCCATTATGACCCCTCTGAGAGCAGCTGTGATATTTCCCCTGATTAGTAGTGCAATCACTCCCCCCTCTATTGTCACACTACTTTTTTCCTAAAACATTAAAACCCTGGGACATTAAGCACCCATTCCTGCCCTTCTCGTATCCCTGTCTCAACCAAATTGCTGTATGGGCTACAATATCAACATATGGAGTCTTGTTTTGTGGATGGAATATGCTCACTCATTCATCATGCACACTGTAGGGTCTTTGATTTCTGCTGTTCATATTTTGTTGAAGTTGCACTCCGAGTGCAGGTCTTGAAGCAATGCATGTTTGCATGCAACATATCAGACAGTCTGCCTTGACTCACGGATACTCTGCAGCAAGTCACCATCTTCACCTCGAATGAAGAGAAAAACTTCAGATGCTGGGAGTCTGAAATAAAAAGGGGAAATGCCAGAAATAACTCAATATGCCAAGAAGCATCGATGGGGAGAGGAAAGAGGTTAATACTTCAGATCAATGACTCTTCATGAACAATGCAAGTATGAGAAAGCAAGCAGGTATAAAGATGTAGAAAGGGGAGGGTTAAAGGAGAACAGAGGAAACGTCTACGGCAGGTGCTGGCTCTAATTAACAGCCATCAGAGTCAGAATGGAAAGCACAAGGAAATAAACTGAATTCAATTCCATTGAAGTTTAATTGTCATTTCACCATACCTGAATACAGCTGAACAAGATAGCATTACCACAGCGTAAAGGTGCAAAGACACATTACCAACAGTCACACACAGTAAGCACACACAAGATCACAATCACGTAATAAGACTCCCGAAGCCCCTCCCTCCCACGACACCACAGCTTGATGCATGCAAGTCAACAAACCCATATAGAATATCAGTAAAAAAAATATATATACATATATATGTGTATAGTGCAGACCCCCAGCCCACCGATATCATCTGTCGACTGGTGCCCGACACCCACTAGACGACAACGTAGTTTCCGATATATCTGAGTCGTCACATATACAAGCACATATAGCATATTAGTAAAAGCACAACCAGAGAATATATATAATATATATATATATATATATATATAGTCCAGACCCTTCAGACTATCTTAAATCTTCAGTCACCACAACTGCGCTACGCCGCCCTGATGAACACAATGGGTCGGACGCCTCTCCTCTGGTGGTTGAAAAGTAATCGAACCCGCAGCTTGAGGCCCAAGTACATCTGCAAAAATCTGCACAACAGAGATTGTCTTCTACCGAGCAAAACCCTGGGAGGGCAGCTCTGACTCTATTCTAGACATTGTGCCACACCACCCCTGGTGAAGCTCAATGGCTTCGTCTCTCTCACTCTGGGTGGCTGCAAATAGGTGACACCGTACTTCAGGCCTAGTCCTCGCCTCAGCCAAGGACTAGGCCCTTCCATTTGCCCCTGCTCGCATCCAATGCATCAGTGAATCGAATTTGCAGCATACCAGATTAACAATGTCCAAAGCAGTCTTGCAATCACAGGAAAAGCAACCATGACAGCCACTCACCATTTGACTGTGAGCCTCCATCGACTCATACAGCAGCATATTGTGCGGCTCCTTCATTATCTTCGCCAGCGAGTAATGCGCTGATGCTGCAGACCTGCAGTCCTTTGAGTTCTTAATGTATAGCAGGATCATTAGAAGTATGTTTAAGTAGAGTGGCACCACCTTTGTTGGCCCTGTAGAAGCGGCTGCGACAGGTAACGCTGCCATCTTGTCGGAAGTCATTGAAACTTGAATGTCCGTCAACGCCGGTGGAGAGAGAAGAGAAAAGAGATGAACACCTGGACCTTTTTTTTGATCCACGTTGTGTTTTAAGAGCTGTAGTTGCTTGTAAGGAAGTTAAAAAAAGTCCATCAGGCATCTTTAGGTAAAGAAATTGGATTTGGAGTGGGATAGAGTTAAAGAAATTTGGTGAGTGGAAATTCAAGATCATTCTTGCAGACTAAATCAGAATCAGCTTTATTATCACTGACATACGTCGTAGCGTTACAAAATTTGTTGTTTTGCGGCTGCAGTACAGTGTGTAGGGTAACGTAATTGACGGAAATGTACATAATTCACAACCACTGACATTGAACTGGAAGGCTAGTCTGACATGATCACAAAATATGTAAAGATTTTTTACCGCACTTTCTGCTCAGTGCTTGGAATACAAAATTGAGTTGTTGCCATTTCTCTTAAACATAAAACGCCTCTGTTTTTTTTTGTGAAACCTACAAGTGCAATGCATAAAATACACTATAAATTACAATAAGTGTATATACACTCAGTGTCTACTTTATTAGGTACCTCAGGTAGCTAATAAAGTGGCTCCTGAGTGTATGTTAGTGGTCGTGCTGCTGTAGCCCATCCACTTCATGGTTTAGCGTGTTGTGTGCTCAGTAATACCTTTCTGCACATTACTGTTGTAATGCATGGTTCCTTGATTTACTGTGTTGCCTTCCTGTCAGCTTGAATGAGTGTGGCCATTCTCCTCTGACTTCTCTTATTATGAAAGCATTTTCACCCACCGAACTGCCACTCACTAGATGTTTTTTTTTGCTTTTTCCCCACCATTCTCTGCAAACTCTGGAGATTGCTATGCATGCAAATCCTCAGAGATTAGCAGTTTCAGAAATGCTCAGAGCAGCCCCGTTTGGCTCCAGCAATCAATCCATGGTCAAAGTCACTTAGATCACATTTCTTCCCCAGTCTGTTGTTAGCTCTGAATAAAAACTGAACCTCTTGATCATGTCTGCATGCTATTTATGGATGGAGTTGCTCCCACATGGTTGTCTGATTAGATATTTGCATTAACAAGCAGGTGTGCAAAACGAGAGCGAAAATAGTGAGGTAGCGTTCATCGGTTGGTTCATTGTCCATTTAAAAATCTGATGGCCAAGGGGAAGAAGTTGCTCCTAAAATGTTGAGTGTGTGTGTGTGTTCAGCATCCTGTACCCCCTCTTTGACAGTATCATTAAGAAGGCATGTCCGAGTGGGCAGGGTCCTTCATAATTGATGCCACGTTTTTGAAGATGTCTTCGATGATGGGGAGCTCAATGCCCATGATGGTGCTTGCAGAACTGATAATACTCTACACCAGATGGTGATGCAACCAATCAAAATGAACTCCATGGTAGATCTGTGGAAATTTACAATTTTCATTGATGGCATTGCAAATCCCCTCATCTCCGAATGAAAAATAATTCATAATTTCATCAATATTTCTGGCCCAGGATAAATCTTCAGAGACGTAAACACCCAAGAATTTGAAGCTGCTCACTCTTTCCACTGATGACTCCTCAAGGAGAACTGGTACATGTTCTCCCAACTTCCCCCTCTTGAAGTCAACAATCAATTCCTTGGAAACAAGAGAAAATCTGCAGATGCTGCAAATCCAATATTACAGTCAGCCCGTAACATCGACTGTACTCTTTCCATAGATGTTGCCTGGCTTGCTGAATTTCTCTAGCGGTTTGCGTATGTTGCTTGCAATCAAATCCTTGGTCTTACTGACGTTGGGTGTAAGGCTGTTGTTGCAATTTCATATTTGCAAGGTATTCACTTGAACTGTGTTTGGTTTCTCTGATGTGAGCACAGACAACTTAATGCCAAATTAGAATGTAACACACTGGTTAGCATTTTTCCTG
The DNA here is from genome assembly GCF_963921235.1 of Mobula hypostoma. Classification (NCBI taxonomy): domain Eukaryota; kingdom Metazoa; phylum Chordata; class Chondrichthyes; order Myliobatiformes; family Myliobatidae; genus Mobula; species Mobula hypostoma. Next base: position 122,671,382 of record NC_086097.1, read on the forward strand.
CTATGCTATAGGTATTTCATTTGCAGTTCTGTTAGGGCAATCTGTTCTACTTTCAGTCTGTCTGGGTTATTGTTGAAGATAAGGGATGCTAAAGAATGTGTGTCATCCAATTAGGATGGTGGAACTGGGAGAAGGTTCAAGAGAATGTGGCGGGGGAGGTTTTGTAAGAGACCCTAAGGTTGGTCTTGGGATTTTTTGTTTGGCGGGAGAAGAAGGAAGAAGATGCTGGAGAGAACTGGTCGTAGGATTCGACCAGGTAGGGGACTGTGACTCAATGGAGCAAGGTGCCATGGTCTATTGAGGATCGGTGAATAGGACTTTTGGAAGAGTTGAGCTCCAACTTGTGCACATTTGACCATTTAATTATAATGGACCCTTTATATTTTTTTCTTTCTTTTCTTCATTAACCCTTTAGTTAAGATTCATAAATATAATTCCTTTAATCGTGTGCAATGTGCTGTCTGTTATTTGTTGGCACAGAGTTGTAACGGGGTAGCAAATTAAACAGCATTCACACAAACCGGGGTTTGGGGTGAGAGAGCCATCTAAATCTCATGGGTTTAGCAGAATCAGAGTGTGTATTCCCTGGACTTATGCTGCCAAGGAAACAGCAGGGTTTCAAGAAGAAGTGCAAGGTAACTACTGCTTCACCTGGAAGAACAGTTTGAGTCACCAGATGGCGGGATGGGAAGAGATAAAAGGTTTAGTGTTGCACCTATGCCAGGGGCATGGGAAACTGCTATAGCTAGTGGAGATGTTTGAGTAGACTAACGAGCAGTGGAAGGAATAGCTTCTTCACAGTACTGGGAGAGGAGGAGGAAGGGGAGATGTATCTGGCAGTGGGAGTCCCTTTATCATCACAGCAACTAGAGCAAATGATTGTTGAGTGTGGAGGCTGGTGGGCTGGAGAGTGAGGGCAAAGATAGAAGAGTGGATGAGAGCAGAGGAGAGATAAGGTAAGATTAGCGTTGTTTGTCATATGTACATCAAATCATACAGAGAAATGCATCCTTTGTGTGAAATCAACTCAGTGAGGATTGTGCTGGGGGAAACCTACAACTGTCATCTCACTTCTGGTGCCATCACAGCACGCTCAAAACACATCAACCGTAACCATACGTGGGAGAAAACCAGAGCCCACACTATCATGGGGAGAATGTGCAAACTTTTTACTGACAGCAGCAGGAATCAAACCCTGATCTTACGGCTGGTGCAGTAAAGTGACGAGCTAACCGCTACGCTACAGTGCTCTCGCATGGTACAGCAAACGGAAGAGTCTGTCCGCCTCATTGCCTTTTTCTTTCTATTGCTTTTCATCTCAGAAGCACCTTGTGTTTTGGGTGGCGCCTCCTTCCTTTTCGCCATCTGCCATTCCCTTTCTTTTTCCTCTGCCCTCTCCTCTTCCACTGACTCCTCTTTGGGAGGGCTCTGGATGCTCATGGCCGGGGTTTGAGAGCTTGAGGTATGTGGCTTTTCCTCAGTCCTGGTCACAGTCTCTTCTAAGGCCTCTGCACTGATAAGCAGTTTCGGCATTCCCCTGGAGGAAATGTAGGAGCCAACTCCCACTCCCCCCCCACCCCTTACTCCTCCACTTGCAGTTCTTATAGATAACTGTGGGGCTTTGAGCCACCACAGGATATAGAAAATTACAGCTCAGTACATGCCCTTCAGCCCACAATGTTGTTTTGATTTTTTAACCTAGTCTATGATCAATCTAACTTTTCATCCATGTGCCTATCTAAGAATGTCTTAATTGTCCCTAATGTACCTTCCTCTACCACCACACCTGTGAGGGTGTTCCATGCACCCACCACTCTCTGTGTATAAACTTACCTCTGAACCCCTCCCCTATATTTCCTCCAAACACCTTTATATTATGCCCCCTGTACTAGTCATTTCCACCCTGGAAAAATGTTTCTGGCTATCCACACTATTAGACCATAAGACCATAAAACTTTGGAGCAGAATTGGGCCATCTGGCCCATTGAGTCTGCTCCGCCATTCATTCATGGCTGATCCCTTTTTTTTTCCCTTTCCTCAGCAACCCCAGTTCCTGGTGTTCTCCCTGCAACCTTTGTTCGATCAAGAACCTATCAATCTCTGCCTTAAATACACCTTGTGACCTGGCCTCCACAGATGCACGTGGCAACAAATTCCACTGTTAATGCCTCTTATCATCTTGTATATCTTTATCCAGTTGGCTCCAATCCTCCTTCACTCCAAAGAGAAAAGCCCGAGCTTGCTCAGCCTATCCTCATAAGACATGCCATCTGATGTAGCAGCACCCTGGTAAGTCTCCAGTGCACCTCTCCGAAGCTTTTACATCCTTCCCATAATGAGGTGACCAGAAATGAACTCAATACTCCATGAGTAGTCTAACCAGCAATACCTTGCTGCTCATGAACTCAATCCCTTGACTAATGAAGGCCAATACACCACAGGCCTTCTTTTCCTTTTCAATATTTTTATTGATTACTTACAAAAAATACAGAGTACAGGAGGCTATATATCATATATCATATACAATATATGTGAATCACACTTATAGTTTCATTACCCTATATTCGTGTAAATTAAATTGAATCGTAATATTGAAACATAATAATTTTATTATTACACAAAAATAATCTAAACCCACTATCGAGAAGGCTGTTTGGTAAAGAAAGAAAAAGGAAAAAAATCCTTATCATATAGTAAAGCATATTATTAGCCAACATCTGTACTTGATAGCAAATCAAAGATTTTGAAAGCAATTCAAAAAAGGTTCCCACAGTTAAAAAGTCTTGTCTTGATTCAGAAGTTGAACAACAAATCTTCTCTAAATTTAAGCATGGCATAAAATCGGTTAGCCATTGAGATGACTATGCAGAGCAACATCCTTCCACCTGAGCAACAATGCCCTCCTAGCTATAAGAGAAATAAAAACCAAAGTGCGCAAATCAGGTGTTTCCAAGATAATATTTTTTTCTCCAACAATATCGAATAAGGCAGTCAAAGGGTTTGGTTTAAAATTTACTTTAAAAAGCACAGAAAAAGTTTGAAATACTTTCAGTATTTTTCAAGACTTCGGCATGTCCAGAGCATATGAATTAATGAAGTCTCTCCATTGTTACATTTGTCACAATAGGGAGATATATCCAAATAAAAACGAGACAGCTTATCTTTAGTCATGTGGGCCCTATGGACCACTTTAAATTGTAGGAGGGAGTGATGGGCACACATCGATGATGTATTAACCAATTTAAAAATTTTATTTCAAGTTTCCTCAGAAATTGAAGTTGTAAAACTTGTTCCCAGAGATTTTTGATTTTGTCTAAAGGAACGTTTTTCATTCCCAACAACATACTATAAATATTAGATATTGATCCATTATGAAAGGGTTTCAAATTAAAAATTACACCTAATAAATTCTTATCAGGATTTCTAGGAAATGTATGTAATTGAGACTGCAAAAAGTCTCTAATTTGTAAATATCGAGAAAAGTGGGTTTTTGGTAAACTACATATAGTTGACAACTGCTCAAATGAAAAGAGACTTCCCCCACAAATAGATACTGAAAGCATTTAATACCCAGTCTATCCTAATCTTTAAAAGTTATATCAGTCATAGAAGGTTTAACTTGAAAGAGAAAATCTCAATAAACCAAAATATTTTCGAAATTGTACCCAAATCCTCAAAGTATGTTTAACTACAAAACTATCAGTTAGTTTACTTAAAAATAAAGGAATTGAGGACCCGAGAAGAGAGATGATAGAAAATTTATTAACAGAGTTAGCTTCTAAAGAAACCCAAACCGGACAGTCCTTTCGGTTAATATAATATAACCAAAACATAAGGTTCCGTGCATTAACTGCCCAGTAATAAAATCTAAAATTTGGTAAAGCTAAATCTCCGTTCTTTTTAGCTTTTTGAAGATGGACTTTATTTAATCAAGAATGTTTATTTTTCCATATATATGAAGATATGATAGGATCAAGAGAATCAAAAAAAGATTTAGGAATAAAAGCAGGTGCCTGAAAAAGGTATAAAAATTTAGGCAAAATATTCATTTTAATAGAGTTAATTCAGCCAATCAACGATAATGAAATGGGGGCGACCATTTTGATAGTGCCCTTTTTACATAACTCAGCAAGTTAAAAAAATTCTTTAAATAAGTATTTATAATTCCTAGTAATTGTTACACCCAAATAAGTAAATTGATTTCTCACAGTTTTAAAAGAAAGTATTAATTGATACCAAATTATTCAAACAGAACGTTCACTCTTATGAAAATTTAGTTTATATCCTGAAAACTGACTAAAACAGGAGAGTAAAGAAAGTACCAAAGGTAAGGAAGTCTCAACATTAGAAATATAAAGCAAAAGGTCATTAGCATAAAGCGAAACTTTGTGAGTAATACCTCTCCTTAAAATACCAGTGATATCATTAGATTCCTGGAAAGCAATAGCTAAGGGTTCTAAAGCCAGATCAAAAAGCAAAGGGCTCAGGGAACAGCCTTGTCTAGTTCCACATTGAAGTTTCAATGGTTTGGAATTCTGAGAGTTGGTAAGAACCCGAGCAGAGAGAGATAAATAAAGTAATTTAATCCCTTGAATAAAATCGGGCCCAAAATTAAAATTTTCTAAGGTTTTAAATAAGTAATTCCATTCAACCTGAGCGAAGGCTTTTTCAACGTCTAAGGATATCACACATTCCAATATCTCTCTAGAAGGAGAATAAATAACATTTAATAAATGACGAATATTAAAATGGGAATATCGATTTTTAATAAATCCAGTCTGATCGTCAGAAATAACAGATGGCAAAATATTTTCAATTCTACAAGCTAGAACTTTCGATAGGATTTTAATGTCAACATTAAGTAAGGAGATAGGTCTCTATGACGAACATTCAGTTGGGTTCTCATTCTTTTTAAGAATAAGCAAATTAGAAGCTTCATAAAAAGATTGCGGCTAATCTTTCCACCTTAAAGGAGTCAGAAAGGACTAAATATAAATAAGGTATAAGCAATAAGGAAAAAGCCTTATAAAATTCTTCAGAAAAACTGTCGGGACCCGGAGCCTTCCCCAGGTGCAATGAACATACAGCCTTGGCAATTTCCTCATAAGAAGTAGGTTGATCCAACTGTTTTCGGTTATCATCAGAAAGTGTAGGGATATTTAATTGATCTAAGAAATTATAAATTACAGTATTATCTTTAGGAGAATCAGAACTATAAAGTTTAAAGTAAAATTCTCTAAAGACATCATTTATTTCTAAATGGTCAGTTGTCATATCACCATTAGCTTTACAGATTTCTTTAATTTGCCATTTAACTATAAAGGTTTTTAACTAGTTAGCTAATAATTTACCTGTTTTGTCTCCAGGAACATAAGATTGACTTTTATCTTTAAGGAGCTGAGTTTCAATTGGATATGTTAAAAGAAGATCATATTTAGTTTTAATTTCAACACGCCTTTATATAAAGCAGGTTCTGGAGACAAGGCATATTATTGGTCCAGTTGTTTCAACTGATTAGCTAGTTCAATTCTCTCTTTGTTAGCTTTTCTCTTAACATTTGCAGTATAAGAAATAATTTGACCTCTAACATAAGCCTTAAAGTTATCCCATATAATAAGACTAGAAGTCTCTTCCCTCATATTCTCTTCAAAAAAAAAATGATTTGTCTCTCCAAAAATTTTAAGAAATCCTTATCTGATAGCAAAGTTGTGTTAAAATGCCAAAATCTGTTTATTTGAAAGAAACCAGGGAGCTTTAAAGATAAAACCACAGGAGCATGATCTGAAACAGCAATCTCTTTATATTCACAGGATCGAACTAATGGAATCAATTGGCTGTCAATAAAAAAAAATAGATCCTGGATGAACATGGGAAAAAAAACAAATACTCTGTATCTATTGGATGCAAGAAACGCCAGACATCAACAATATCACATTTCATTAGAAAAGGTTGAATAAACAAGGCTGATTTACTACGTTTGTAAGTTGCGTGGGCTTAGAAGATGATCGATCTAAAACTGGGTCTAGCCAACAATTAAAATCTCCACCCAAAACCGATGAGTAAAGATATATCAGGTAGGAGCAAAAAACATCGCTCAAATTAATAGTATGATCCATTCTGAATATGACTTAAAAGAAAGTTTAGAATAGTAACCACTGAAATGTATATTAAATCCAAACAATGAACTCTGAGGTAAAGTAACCAGGCAACAGATGTGGCTAAGGGCCCAAGACAGCTCCCAGAGAAGAAAACACCAACCCCTCCACCCACCTCCCAAAGTCAAAAAGTTGACTAATAGACAGTCAACAGCTAAACCTACTGACATTACCCTCCCAAAAAAAGCCTACTAGTTATGCTCCAAATAAATTTTCAAGGTTAGCTGCATTCCAACTAAACTAAACAAAAGAAAATTATTGAAAGAAAAAAGCACCTTGAAAAAAATAAGTATAATATGAAATATTTAAAAAAAAACTATCAAAATTCAAAACATATTAACACACAAGGTATTAACTCATTAAAATCTTATTTTCTAAGTAAAACATTAAAGAGTTCAAGAAGAGAGTTAGCTACAAAGGCATATCAAAAGTAAAAGAAGCAATTAAAGAAGAAATTAAACAGTCAAATTTCTACGTCCAAAAACTCTTGGGCTTCCTGTGTCGAATGAAACCATTTCTGAGAACCATCCCTCAAGATAATTCTGAGTCGGGCAGGATAATGGAGAGATGGTTTAAAACCTCTGTTATACAGTTCTGACATAACCTTTTTAAACTTGAAGCGCTCATTCATCACCTCAGGTGAATAATCTTTGATGACACTGATCTTCTGACTGTTGCAATCAATACCTCTTTGATGGGATTCACAAATTAAAAGTTTGTTTGTTTGAAAATCTTGAAGACAGTTTATCACAGATCGGGGCTTCTCTCCTACAGCAGGTCTGGGCACGGGTAATCTATGCGCTCGGTCAATTTCAGGTGGAGCCCCTTTTAAAATTTTAGGGAATAATTTTGGCAAGAAGTTTGCAAAGAATTCCATAGGCTGGTTACCTTCCATTAACTCTACAAAACCCAGAATTCATAGATTATTTCTTCTATTTCTATTTTCCAAGTCAATAATCTTCTGTCGTAATTTTTCATTAGACTTTGACTGATTTTCACAAAGCGTTTGCAGATCTTCAATTTTCGCGTCCAAAATTGTCACAGTATCTTCAACCTCCTGTGGTCATTTATCATGTTCACTTAAGGCTTTTTGAATAGAATCAAATTTTACATCAGTTTGTTTAATTTCAGAGCTGAGTTGCTGAAATTCCTCAGAGAATTCCTTTTTATGTTTCCAAATCATCTCCATAATAGATTCCAAAGTTACAGGATGGTCCTCTTCTTTTTTTGTAGCTTTAGCACCCCTCATAATAACAATATTACGTTTAAAAGTAAGATTTCTACAAAGGTTGGAATCAGCAAACTAAGTAATATAGGAGCAGCTCCAAGAAGTTGTTACTCCATCAACAACCAGTAGGCATCTCAGCATCTAAACCATCTAAACCATCTGTAAACTTTTGATGGTCTATGGACATGGGCCTCAAAGATCTCTCTGTTGCTCCATACTGCTAAGATTTCTACCATTAACTCTATAGTCCGCTTTCAAACTTGATGTTCCAAAGTGAATCACTTCACCATATCTTAAATTTTGCTGTAGTTCGAGTTATTGACTGACTGGCAGGAGGTGAAGACTGGGAATAAAGAGGGCCTTTTCTGGATTCATGGGTTAGTGCAAATGTCAAAGTAAAGGAAGAAAGAAGACAACAGTGACTCATGAATCCAGCCAGGAAGTTGAGGACATGCACCGTGGACACTTGTAGATTAAACATGTGCATTGTTATCTCATGATTCTGGTTAGGGAAGGTGAAGAGAAGATGCACCTTCAACAGTGGCATCAGAGCCTTGTGCCCCTTCTCCCATTCTCCTAAGAGCCCTGTAACATCTTCTAAAATCCCACTGGGTACTTAAAGATACCATTACTCAGAAAGTTCTGGAGGCAGTAGATGTTCTTGCAGTACTTCAGTAGGACCTTCTTGATGAAGATCCTGGTGAAGGGGTTCCTTTCAATGTTGTCCTTCACTACCACCCTGACAGTGCTTTGAATCTCCTGTCTTCCTCCTGAGATGCTTCTCAGTGCTGCCATCCTGAGAGAGTCGGCTAGTTATAGCAAGTTTAATTGCTGGAAAGTGGTGGTTTCTCAGTCTGTGTTAGGATCAAGCCCTATGTCTCAAAGTTAAGCTCTGTTCTACTGTGAATGCCTGGAAGAAAATGAATCTCAGGGTGGTACATGGTGACATATACAGTACGTACTTTGATAATGAATCTATTTTGAACCTTTGAAGCAGCCTTGACCACCAAGTGTCACTGTTATCTTCTTTCTTCTTCATCTTTGACATTTGCGTTCACCCATTAATCTACTTCATAGATCAACATCTGTGACTACTATCCTGGGGCAATCAGCTTTTGGTTCATAGTCTCTCTCCCTGACAGGAGGCTCTGGTCTTGGTGCGATATGACTCAGACTTGGGTAGACAACCTTGAGAGGTAGGAACCCAGGACAGTGATGGTGACTATTGGGATTCCTCAAGGAACACAGAGAAAAATAAAATATGAACAAAACTAAAGGAAGCATAATCTATTTAGATTGGATCATTACTTCTATGCTTCTGGCTGTGGTCCAGGTAGCTTAAATATGTCAAGACCTACTCTTATTGTTGAGGTCTGTATCTCTCATATAAAGGTCACTTGCTAATTAGACTCATTGAGGATGAAAATACAAAAGCAAGGATGTAATGCTGAAGTTTTATAAGGCATTGCTCAGACCACACTTGGAGTATTGTGAGCTGCTTTGGGTCCTTTATCTAGGAAAGGATGTGCTAGTATTAGAGAGTCCAGAGGAGGTTCACAAGAATGATCCCAGGAATGAACAAGTTAACATAGGTATCATCCCTATGACCAGATGGCACAGCCTCAAAATAGAGTATTTCCAATTTGAACAGAGATGAGGAGGACTTTTTTTTTACCCAGAGGGTGGTGAATCTGTGGAATTCATTGCCACACACATTTGTGGAGGCCAAGTTACTGGATACATTTAAAGTAAAAACTGATAGGTTTTTAATTAAGAGCGACAAGGGTTGAAAGGGATAATAAGTCAGCTATGATGGAATGGTAGAGCAGACTCAGTGGGTCTGATCGTCTAATTCTACTCCTGTATCGTATAGTCTTATGTACCCAGTGCCTTCCGTATCACTCGCACAGAGGGTCCAGAATGAATTTCACGTACCACAAAAATGGACTGAAAGAGAAAATGATCATGTTTATGTCAAGATTTTAGGCAAAGTTCAATTCCATGAGGCTCAGAAAACTTGTTCCATGTGAATTTGTGATAATGTACTGGTGAACCTGCATTGGTTTACTGCTTGAGATCATCCTTATCAGTCACTCTCCCGTCTCTTTCATCCTCTAGAGTTTCCAAGCAGATTAACTATCACTGCCTTTCTCCACAGTTTGCTGCGGGGTGTCTGAACATTGAAACATACAGTGAATTGTGTTGTTTGTGTCGATAACCATGACACAGTCTGAGATGTGCTGAAGGTAGCCCGCAAGTGCCCCATGCTTCCTGCACCAAAATAGCAGTTATTACCCTTCAACATCAGCCCCTGAACCAGCGTTTACATGTGATGACATGTATGTACTCTGATAATAAATTTAACTTTGAACCTTGAACCTACTCTAAGGTCAATTTAACCCTTCACTTCCACACAGCCCTCCATTTTTCTATCTTCCATGTGGCTATCTAAGAGTTTCTTAAATGCCCTTGATGTACCTGCCTCTGTGAGAGAGTCTGTAGATGCCATCTTGGTCTTATCAGCCACCTGAAAACACACAAAATGGAAGTAAATCATCACCAAGGGACTGTCTAAGAATAAGACTTCGTTATTACTATAATCTAGCTTTCCTGAGGAGACATGTCAAGTGTTTATTAACATCTAGGACTAACTCTTTACCTCTGCTGGTGGATCTCCCCTTTTATCCTTGAGAAGCTTACTCCTCAAAGTTCAATGTAACTGTATTATCAAAGTACATATATGTCACCATAAACTACCTTGAGTTTCAATTTTTGCAGGCATTCATAGTAGAAGAGAGAAATAAAACAGAATACTTCGTTTACGGAATAAGGTCTTTGTTCAGGATCAGGAGAGATCGTTGTACTGATGACCTTCGTAGCCCGAAACATTGACTGTTTATTCCCTTCAATAGATGCTGCTTGACCGGCATTTTGTCTGGTCAGACTGTGACTAGGATTGACAGGGATACTGGGCTAAGACCAGGATCAGGATGGACAGTGGAGTCTTTGAGTAAGATCTGGCAAAGGTGGTGAGGATTATGACCAGAATCAGGAGGGATGACAGGGACCATCACTGGAGTCACAAAGGATGTTAGGTCTGTGATCAGGATAGGGATGGGTGCTCTGGACTATGAACAGATTTAGTGGGGGTGCTCAGGATTGTGATCAGCTTCAGGAGGGGATTTAGGACAATGATCAGGATCAGAATGGCTTGTAATGGACTAAGACCAGATTCAAGAGGAATGCCGGCGAATGTGACCGGGAGTGGGTCAGATAGTAGGATCATGACCAGGATCTGAAGGGTTGGATTCTGGTCCAGGATCTCCTGGCCACAGCCCAGTCATCCCAGGGTATAATCTGGCTGTTTTCAATGTGAATCAATGCTCCTCCTCCCCCTTCCTTGCTCTTTCTTATCATTATTGTTTGATTCTGTATGTACATTAAAAACACACTCAGCAGCTACTTTATTAGGTACACCTGTACACACACTCACTAATACAAATATCTGATCAGCCAATTATTTGGAATCAACTCATAGCATAAAGGCATGCAGGCATGGTCAAGAGGTTCCATTCTTGCTCAATCAAATAGCAGAACGAGGAGGAAATATGACCTAAGTGACTTTGACCGTGGATGTCTGACATGGTCTGACACGGAAGTTTGACCAAACATGAGGGTTGGTCGGTTTGTAAGCCTGGAGTTTGGGGTCCCATCATTGGCTAGTCGATGGGTCAATACTGAAGATTGAAACCCAGAAATCAATTGGTAGTCCAGGAGTCAAAGCCCAATGGTCAAAATCTCGAGCCTAGAGGCTAGAAACTGAAGGCCCAAAAGCTTGTTCTGGAGTTGGAGGACTGTTTGTGTGTGTTGATGTGAGGGAGGGAAGAAAGGGCTTGTTTTGCTGTTGTTTTGATCCTTGTGTTTCATTTTGTTGTGTTCTGGGTTGTTTTGCGAAGCATTGTAGGATTGTAAGCATGCTATTTTGGTGTAGAAATGTACGGCAGTGCTTGCGAGCTGCCCCAGCACATCCTTAGGCGTGCTGGGTGCTAATGCAAATGATGCATTTCACTGTTAGCTGAATCAGAATTTGAATCTGAAAACTGTGCTTGGCCAAAACAATCCAAAGACTTTGTGGGGTGTTCTCCAGATTCATTAATACTGCACAATAAATGTATTCTGTACTACTCTAGACTTCTTGATTTTATTTCACCTCTACAAATTTCACCTCTCATTCTGGCTGAAAGAAGAAGGGGTAAAAGCAGAACTGCAGGCGAAGGAGGACCAAAGGTAGAGATTCCTGTCAAAGCAGAGGTCAAGCCATGGTTAAGGAAGATGGAAGATGTCCCATGAGTATTGCTATGAAAAATCTCATCAGTGGAACTGAAATTAAGCTATTAGAGAAACTGAAAGAATGGGGTCAATTAAATTAGGAACAGAAATTCAGAAATGTTTTCCTATAGCTTGGCATATAATTTGCATCCCATCTCCCAAGCATAAAATAGTTCCTACTCCCAGGCATAATTGGCCTTGAGGAGTAGCAGATTTTATCATTTCTCTGCGATATTTTCTTTTTTCTCTTCTTCCCAGAATTTTATTCCTACAAGAAGTACCTCAAGCATCATCAATAGTGCAAATGTCTGGGACAAAGAGTCGTGCCTGTCTGAACAAACCAATAATTCCTCAAATCTGCCTACTCTGCCTAATAAAGTGGTCACTGAGTATGTTCGCGCTATTCTGCTGCAATAGCCCATCCACTTCAATATTCAGTGTGTTGTGCATTCAGAGATGCTGTTCTGCACATCACTGTTGTAACGCTTGGTTATTACCGTTGCCTTCCTGTTGACTTAAACCAGTCCAGACATCCTCTTCTGTACTCTCTCATTAACAAGGCATCTTCATAAACAGAAAGGGCACTCACTGAATGATTTTTTGTTTGTTTTTCACACCATTCTCTATAAACTCTAGAGAATATTGTGTGTGAAAATCCCAGGAGATCACCAGTTTTTGAGATACTCAAACCACCCCATCTGGCACCAACAGTCATTCCATAATTGAAAGTCACTTCGAACACATTCCTTCACCATTCTGATGTTTATTCTGAACATAAACTGAACCTCTTGGCCAGTCTGCATGCTTTTATGCATGGAGCTGCTGCCACATGATTAGCTGATTAGATATTTGCATTAACCAGCAGATGTACAGGTGTACCTAATAAAGTGGTCACTGGATGTTTACATAACTGCAGCTGTTCTTATACTCATATTTTACTTTCTTTCCCTCTGATGTAATAAATATTCATTACGGTGTAAATGTCATCCTGTGCACAATTACAATTGTGCTTTAAACATCAATGTATTCAAGACTATCTTAACAATAAAGGTTTAGATGTTGTGAGTCAGCAGAATTAAACTCAACTATATTTTTATATAGAAAATCAAAACACTAAACAAGCCGGGATTACTAAATCAGGTATAAGCATTATGTAGTGAATCTTGTTTATAAATAATAAAATTAATCTATTATGTGAATGCAGACAATGGTAAATCTGCAAATGTGTGGTCGGATTTTAGGCAGACAGACCAGCGAAGTGAGGATTGGTGACCTCTCTCCGCCCTGGGGTCAATGAGTAGTCAGCAGGTTCTGGGATTGGAGTTCTGTTCAGACAGGAGGCTTGAGGGCCAGCGACTTCCTAGGTCTGCAAGTTGGTAAGACCAGAGTTCAAGGCCTCTTATCTTTGGCCAGTCCAGAGTTTGAGGCCTGGAGTTCAGCATCCTCATCCAGGGTCATCATTCATCTAAATCGCAAGTCCTGCGTTTAATAGGATCAAAGCCCAAAGATCAATGAGGAGTCTGGAAATCCAGGCCTGATGGACAGATGCCTGATTCTGTGCATCGAATAGGGAAGTTGAAAGCCCAGTGTCTGCGATTCCATGAGTCCGCTGGAGGTTGGATGCTGGAAACAGCCTGTCCTGGTGTTGTTGGTGGGAAAGAGGGAGCAATATGGTTTGTTTTGCTGTTGTCATTTTAATGTTTATTGTGTTCTGCTTTGTTGTGTTCTATGTTATTCTGCCATGCTATGTTGGTGCCAGATTGTGACTCTTGCAGGCTGCCCCCAGCACACCCTTAGGTTTTGTTGGTTGTTAACACTAACGATGCATTTCATTGTGTGTTTTGAAGTACATGTGATAAATAAATGAATCTGAATCTGAATTTAAATTATATATAATTCAAAAAGAAAAACAACTTTAGAGAAACTCTAAAGTTTAAAGAAATTAAAAACACCTCACCTTTTTGTAAAGACTGAGTCTTCCAACATATGAAATATAATTAAGAAATTCTTGAAACCAGTAATAATGACGTAATTTAATCAGAGAGTGAAGAAAATGAATATTGAGTGAAATAAAAGGATTATTCACATTAATATAATCCAACACTTCAGTGTGTAGAATTGCACTTTGCAGTTACCACCCATTTTTTCTTAATGCAAACACAACCTAGCTCCTTCATCTAAGATTCTTGCATTTAACACTGCAGAAGGATTCAAAAAATAAGTAAGCCATATAACAAAATTTAACTATTTCAGATGTTAACTGAATCCTTTCAAGAGCTAACAGCCTTGAGAAGGATTGGGGGCTACTGAAGAAGATGGTGAATGCAACTTCTTAAAACATCAAAATCAGAATCGGATTTAATATCATTGCAATACAGTGCCACAGTCAAGGGTGTGGAGAGAGCACAGCAGTGGGCCAAGCATGCATCCTTGAGGTGCGCCGGTGTTAATTGTCAGCAAGTAGATGTTATTTGTGATATGCACTAAGTGTGGTCTCCCGATGAGTAAGTCCAGTTGCAGAGTGAGGTAAAAAGGCCCAGATTTTGGAGCTTGTTTATTAGCACTGATAGAAACATAGAAACATAGAAAATAGGTGCAGGAGTAGGCCATTCGGCCCTTCGAGCCTGCACCGCCATTCAGTATGATCATGGCTGATCATCCAACTCAGAACCCTGTACCAGCCTTCCCTCCATACCCCCTGATCCCTTTAGCCACAAGGGCCATATCTAACTCCCTCTTAAATATAGCCAAAGAACCGGCCTCAATTGTTTCCTGTGGCAGAGAATTCCACAGATTCACCACTCTCTGTGTGAAGAAGTTTTTCCTAATCTCGGTCCTAAAAGGCTTCCCCTTTATCCTCAAACTGTGATCCCTCGTTCTGGACCTCCCCAACATCAGGAACAATCGTCCTGCATCTAGCCTGTCCAATCCCTTTAGGATTTTATACATTTCAATCAGATCCCCCCTCAATCTTCTAAATTCCAATGAGTATAAGCCTAGTTCATCCAGTCTTTCATCATATGATATTCCTGCCATCCCAGGAATCAATCTGGTGAACCTTCTTTGTACTCCTTCTATGGCAAGGATGTCTTTCCTCAGATTAGGGGACCAAATCTGCACACAATACTCCAGGTGTGGTCTCACCAAGGCCTTGTACAACTGCAGTAGTACCTCCCTGCTCCTGTACTCGAATCCTCTTGCTATAAATGCCAGCATACCATTCGCCTTTTTCACCACCTGCTGTACCTGCATGCCCACTTTCAATGACTGGTGTATAATGACACCCAGGTCTCGTTGCACCTCCCCTTTTCCTAATCGGCCACCATTCAGATAATAATCTGTTTTCCTGTTTTTGCCACCACAGTGGATAATTTCACATTTATCCACATTAAATTGCATCTGCCATGAATTTGCCCACTCACCTAACCTATCCAAGTCACCCTGCACCCTCTTAGCATCCTCCTCACAGCTAACACTGCCGCCCAGCTTCATGTCATCCGCAAACTTGGAGATGCTGCATTTAATTCCCTCATCCAAGTCATTAATATATATTGTAAACAACTGGGGTCCCAGCACTGAGCCTTGCAGTACCCCACTAGTCACTGCCTGCCATTTTGAAAAGGTCCCGTTTATTCCCACTCTTTGCTTCCTGTCTGCCAACCAATTCTCTATCCACATCAATACCTTACCCCCAATACAGTGTGCTTTAAGTTTGCACACTAATCTCCTGTGTGGGACCTTGTCAAAAGCCTTTTGAAAATCCAAATATACCACATCCACTGGTTCTCCCCTATCCACTCTACTAGTTACACTAGTTACATTCTCAAAAATTTCTATGAGATTCGTCAGACATGATTTTCCTTTCGCAAATCCATGCTGACTTTGGCCGATGATTTCACCGCTTTCCAAATGTGCTGTTATCACATCTTCGATAACTGACTCTAGCAGTTTCCCCACCACCGATGTTAGGCTAACCAGTCTATAATTCACTGGTTTCTCTCTCCCTCCTTTTTTAAAAAGTGGGGTTACATTAGCCACCCTCCAATCCTCAGGAACTAGTCCAGAATCTAAAGAGTTTTGAAAAATTATCACTAATGCATCCACTATTTCTTGGGCTACTTCCTTAAGCACTCTGGGATGCAGACCATCTGGCCCTGGGGATTTATCTGCCTTTAATACCTTCAATTTACCTAATACCACTTCCCTACTAACATGTATTTCCCTCAGTTCCTCCATCTCACTGGACCCTCTGTACCCTACTATTTCCGGAAGATTATTTATGTCCTCCTTAGTGAAGACAGAACCAAAGTAATTATTCAATTGGTCTGCCATGTCCTTGCTCCCCATAATCAATTCACCTGTTTCTGTCTGTAGGGGACCTACATTTGTCTTAACTAATCTTTTTCTTTTCACATATCTATAAAAGCTTTTACAGTCAGTTTTTATGTTCCCTGCCAGTTTTCTCGCATAATCTATTTTCCCCTTCCTAATTAAACCCTTTGTCCTCTTCTGCTGAACTCTGAATTTCTCCCAGTCCTCAGGTGAGCCACTTGCTCTGTCTAATTTGTATGCTTCTTCTTTGGAATTGATACTATCCCTAATTTCCCTTGTCAGCCACGGGTGTACTACCTTCCTTGATTTATTCTTTTGCCAAACTGGGATGAACAATTGTTGTAGTTCATCCATGCGATCTTTAAATGCTTGCCGTTGCATATCCACCGTCAACCCTTTAAGTGTCATTTGCCAGTTTACCTTAGCTAATTCACATCTCATACCTTCAAAGTTACCCTTCTTTAAGTTCAGAACCTTTGTTTGATGGTATGATGGTGTTGAACGCTGAGCAATCAGCAGTAGCCCAACACATAGGTAGTACTGTTGTCCAGGTGATCCAAGCCCGAGTGGAGAGACAGTGTGATTGTATCTACTGTAGACCTACTGTGGTGATAGGCAAATCCCAGTGGGCCTAGGTCCTTCATTAGGACCTGAAATGTGGGGCAAACATTGCTAAGACCAAATGTATAACATATGCTGATTACTATTGCAGTGTAATGCCTTGTGGATGACATCTTTGACAGACTATTAATTAATTATTATTTAATATAAAATAATATTAATTAATCAATAGAATTTAAATATATTGTCATCAGTCCAAATATCTTCAATGTGTTGTATTGATCTCAAAGAGATTGTGTACATATCTCATATCTGCTGGACGGAATATGAAGAAAAATGGCAACAAATGGACTGGTTTGAAATAATTCCTTATGTAATTTCAAGGATCAAGAATTAGCTTTACTCATCGCATATTTTTACACGTATTAGGAATTTGCTGTGCTGCGTTGGCATAACATGCAACAAAAAACAACATCATTCAACCATTATAACAATAAAGAATTTTATCAAAAATAAACTTGGAGGTTAAAGCACAGATGTGGAATAAACTGTGCATAAATACATAAACACCAGCTTGTCCTTACAATATGAACCACATTATAAAAAGTGGTTTAAAGTGCTTTCTGTGCAATGCAGTGACTGAGGGTGGGGTGGTTAACTAATTTTTATTTATTTAGAGAAACAGAGAGGAACAGCCCATTCCAGCCCAAAAAGCCACACCTCCCAGCAACCCCTGATTTAACCCTGGCCTAATCACCGAAGAATTTACAATGACTAATTAACCAACTATCCGGTACACCTTTGGACTGCAAGAGGAAACTAGACCACCCAGAGGAATCCCACGTGCTCAGAGGAAGGACGTACAAACTCCTAACAGAGGGCACTGGAATTAAACCCCGAACTCTGATGAAGCGAGCTACAATAGTGTCGCAATAACCGCTACGTTACGGCTGCAGTAACGGTTAACAATGACGTAAGAAAATCAAATTTAACTGAAGATTGATAACTGTTTGGAAACTTAACATCACTTGCATAGACTCAGTTGTCTCTTTTTTAGGTACACCTGCTCATTAATGCAAGTCTGTAAGTAACGGTGCAAAAAATGAAAATAAAGACATAGAGTGAGCAGCAGTTCTGTGGGTGAAAACAACTTGCTAATGAGGCAGGTCAGAGGAGAATGGGCAGACTGGTTCAAGCTGTCAGGAAGGTGACACTAACTTAAATAATCATGTGTTACAACAGTGGTGTGCAGAAGAGCATCTCTGCATGAACAACATGTCAAACCTTGAAGTTGATGGGCTACAGCAGCAGAAGACGGTGGATGTGTGCTCAGTACAGCCACTCTATGAGGTTCGTGAAGTACCTAATAAAGTGGCCACGGAGTGGGTGGCTAATGCTTTTTAGGTTTGTATCTTATTAAGACTTGCAGCATGTTAATGTATTGCAGCAATGTTCATGGAGAAGGTTCCCGAAAGTTTGTCCTAGGAGATGCTGTCCACTTGTACATATGCAGCAATGCATGCAGTAGAGAGATGATGCTTGCCTCCTAGACTGTTCTCTTGCTTAATAAAACACTTGCTTGATTTAACCCTATTTGAGTGATAGTGGTATGATACCCATAAGCTTTTGTTGGAAAAAATATTGCGTTTTAGCAATCCAATTTAGCAGTCATCCCACTCATTAACCAGGTCGCGTATTAGGACGAGCAAATCACATGTAAATCGCAAAGAGGGGCATTAACCCATGCAGTTTTTGCCCAGTAGACTGTCAGCGTGTGATTCATGTCGGCTACGGCCTGAGTGATTGCGCCTCTATCTCTATTTGGTTACACTCCATCGAATCTACGGCTCTGAGAAATCATGTAACAGCCTGAAACATTTACCTTATTGCCATTTGATTCCCTTGAGGTCCTTCAAATAAATAGATGACTTGCCAGCTTTCAAGAGCAGTGCATCAGTCATCAGCTGAATGGATGTGGACATGGCACTGTGACTAATGGCGCTTTCACTGCTTGCAACAGATACTTATGATTGCTGCTGTCAATTTCACAACCACAGGAAGGGCTGTCAGAGACAGCAACATCCCCTCAAAAAAAAAAGCGGGTGCAATCAATTCTGCAGCCAGACCATTATTTCCACAGAAACCCGAAGTTGTCATAATGTCTGTGCTTTATGCAATTTCAGGTAATTGATTCAACATCTGTGGACCATTCTCTGCAGCTAATGCTGGACTGTGACCTTCCCTCTGCTCTTACATATCATTCTTTGACAAGCCCACTTCTGCATGAACGAAAATGGCACTCTGAAATGCAGGATCCAATTATCACTCTCTTGGTGATGTTAAACTTTGATAAAACAAAGTCTTATTTTGAACACGAGATTCTGCAGATGTTGAAAATCCAGAGTAACACTGCAGGTCAGGCAGCATCTATGGAAAGGAATAAAAAGTCCAAAAAAAGTCGTTTTGGGCTGAGACCCTTCATCAGGACCGGAAAAGAAGACAGGAGGAAGCCAGAATAAAAAGGCAAGGGTGGAGGGGAAGGAGTACAACTAGAAGGTGATAGGTGAAGCCAGGTGAGGAGGAAAGTGGGTGGATGGGGGAGAGGGAAAGCAGTGAGAAGGTGGGAGGTGATTGGTGGAAAAGGCAAAGGGCTGAAGAAGCAGGAATCTGATAGGAGAGGAGAGTTGACAGTGGGAGAAGTGGGAGAAGTGGAAGAAGGAAGGGCATCAGGGGAAGGGAAGTGATAGGCAGCTGAGGAGAAAGGAAGAGATACTTTGAACATGGAATTTCTCTTTACAATAACACAAAATAACAAACATCATTCAAGCTGTTTAAATGTTCCCTATCATAAGTGATATCATTTGCTTTTTACATGACAGGTGGGAGAAATAAAGTTAGTTGTGAAGAATATTTCAAGACAAATATGACAAGAAAGAAAGAAGGGAACTTTTCAATTTTTTAATGTGGTGATTTTCCTGTCTAGGGCACATTGTTTGCTTTATAGTCAGTGCAATACATCTGAAGTATAGTCATTGTAGGAATTTTACAATAGTGAATGCATACATAAATTTATATTACTTTTATTGTAGATTACTGTGTTGGCTTCCACAATGGTTTACAGTACCAAGCAACGTGGATTCAATTCTCGCCACCGTCAGTAAGGAATTTGTACGTTCACCCCATGACTGTGTGGGTTTCTTCCCGGTGCTCTGGTTTCCTCCACAGCCCAAAGTCGTATCGGCTGGTAGGTCAATTGGTCATTGTAAATTGTTCTGTGATTAAGCTATGGTTAAATTCTGGGCTGCTGGGCAGCGAGGCTCAAGGGGTCGGAAGAGCCTGTCCTGTGTTGTATCTCAATAAATAAACACAAGAAGCTCTGCAGATGCTGAAAATCCAACAAACGCAAATGCTTGAAGAACCCAGCAGTCCAGGCAGCATCCATAGAGAGTAATAAACAGTCGACATTTCACGCCAAGAACTTTCATCAGGACTTCACACCGGTTCAGAAGCCTGATGTTTGAAGGGTAATAACTGTTCCTGAACCTGGTGGTGTGGGTCATAAGGCTCTTGCACCTTCTTCAAGATGGCAGCAACAAGAAGAGAGCATGGCCTGGCTGGTAGGGGTCCTTGATGACAGATGCTGCTTTCTTGTGTCAGCGCTCCTTGTAGATGTGCTCAATGGTGGGGAGGGTTTTGCCTGTGACAGACTGATCTGTATCCACCACTTTCATAGGCTTTTCCTTTCTTAAGCAGTGGTACTTCCACACCAGGTCGTAAGGCAACCAGATGTATACTGGCAGCATTATCTTTTCCAATTCTTGTTTATGCAGGACCAAGATATGGATTCCTCCAAACAAAGAAGGTAATTGTTGGTGGCAGAATAGAAAGAAATAAAAATGCAAAAAAAGGTGTGATTACTTTGTATTTGTTTTGAGAGGGAAATATGAAGTCCTTTTGATATTGCATTACAATATGTCTTGAAGAAAAAGTTCTCAACACCCTTCATCACCCCTATGCACTGCTACTTTACCCTTACACTCCACAGCTCAAACCTACACAGACACAGTCACTGTCCTCCTGTGGTTTCATAGCCTTGCTGCTACCCAGACAAGAGTTAGGTTGGGAAGAACATTGGGAATAAATTGATGGTGAACCTCTGCATTCGAGTTGACTGGACTCCTATCAATGATGAAGACAATTGTTAAATGAGGGAAATAAAAACAGAAAGTCCTGAAATATTCAGAAAGTTAATCAGCATCCATGGGGAGAGAAGCAGAATGAACATTTCAAGTCAATCTCCTCTCTCTGGTTCTGCTTGCCAAGAAACACCTTGCCACTTTATCATTTCCTGTCAGAGTCACCTTAAGTTCAGGTACTCCTGTGCCTAGTGTCACTTTATGTACATGTAACCAGCCTATGAATATAAGGTAATCTTATGTATATATGACCACACTCAACAGTTCCTTGTACATTGTGTTCTATAAAATTACTCTTATGTTTATATTTATCGTATTTTATGCTTATTGTGTTTTTTTCCTTGGATCCGAAGTATCAATCATTTTTCTCCTTTACACTCGTGTACTCGTGTACAATAAATAATCTTGAATCTTGAATCTTGACTTTGCAACCTTATCCAGCAGCTACCGAGTCTTCATTGTCAGGTATCTGATATATGGAAATCCATCTAAGACTTCAAGCTGGAGGTTGTGGTAGAAAGATAAAAATTGATGATATTAATGAGTATTGGGTGAAAGGAGAGGGTATAGATGGAAGTAAACAGTATTAGGTGAAAGAAGAGGGTGTAAAAGGAAGACATTTTCTCCTTGTTGTAATCTGTTGTAGATAGCTCTAACTACAGGAGATGAAAAAGACAGCAGGTGTTGAAATCTGGAGCAAAAAAAAACTGCTGGAGAAATTCAGCATCTGTGAAGCCAAAAGGGTAGTTGACATTTAGGGTTAAGACCCTGCATCAGGAGTCTCTGCGTCTTTGGGCTGTTACACTGATTTATTAAAGAACCCGAATGTAAGCTTGAGGAAGATATCTCATCTTCCATCTAAGCATGCTCCAGCTCTTGGAGCTCTGCATTGTTCTCAACAATTTTAGATGTCCAGCCTTATTTATATCAGTATGTGCAGATTCTGGTGTAGAAGGAGAGAACATAGAAGGGATGCTATATAGTCAGATGATGACCTTGCAAGGTGCGAACAAAGCTGGGAATGAATCAACAATGAAGCTTTGCTTTCTAGCCAACAGGGCTCCATAATCATCAATCTTGTAGACAGTTGTTCAGATGAGGGGGAACAAAAAAATCGAAGTTTCTGAAATACTCAAAAGGCCAGTCGGCATCCATGGAGAGAGAGGCAGAATGAAAATTTCAAGTCAATTTTCTCTTTACAGAAATGTGAAGTACTGAATTAGAAGGTGAGCAACTTTTCAAAGTGGGGGGAGGGGGAAGGAACAAACGGAATGTTTGTGATAGAATGGAATCCAGGGGGATATGAACAGCATCAATTAGGATGTTCTTGGGAACAATATTTACTTTTTAATGGCAAAAATATTGAAGAATTCTAACCTGCTTGTATTCGTGCTGGAGAGAGAAGGAGAGAAAACTAGATCAATCCCTCATGAGTGATTTCTCTAATCATACTTAAAATGAAAAGACACCAGCAAATGAAATAAATACATTTTGGATGTGATAAGTTTGTAATATTTCTTCCCATATATTGAACTAGTGAACTGAGAACAAGTAGTACCATATTTTAGAGAAAAATAAATCAACTGCCATTTGTTCAGACTGGATGGAGATAATTTACACTTATTCTCCACTTGACCAAAAACTTGTCATAACCACCGACTATGCTGTAAAGTCAATGCACCCATGCAGACAGACTGTGCAACAAGTTTGGCAACTGGCTTGTAAGTACGCATGTTCCAGCTAATTACTGTTTCATTATGGTGGTAGCTAACTCCTTTCTTTTCATCCTTGTCTTGTCGAGACTTGACTAAACACACTGCAATGTTGACTCTCCCTGTTTACCCTTGACTTTGTCTGGGAAAGTGCACTACTGTTTTGACTGACACTGTAATGGAGTGGTATTTATTTAGTATTTAGTTATTGCTTCCAGCTACAGTATTGTCAATCAGCTTACAGTCTGAGAGTTTAATTAATAGCTCTGTTGGCCTAGTACTATTGTTTTTTTTTCCCCTTTTCCTTTAAGTTCAGCAACAGTTCTAAATTAAAGTTGGTGAACTGTTGACTTGCTTCAGTGTCCCCACACTTGGGCCATATCCCAACATTCTGAAAAAAGTATTGATGAACCTAATTCATAAATGCAGATAAAATCATTGCAATTAATTGCAAGTAAATAAATGGTCATAATCAATTGCTCCATTGAAAAGGAAATCATATATAATCAGTGTTTTGCTTAATTCCTTTCTTGGTATGGTATCATGGAAGGAGGAGCAAACCTACATTTGATAATGTACATTTGGTGTCCACAATCTCTAGATAAGATATTACAAAACTTTGCCTGGAGAACTGAATCCTTGATAGGTTTGTGGGTTTGGAACTTCAAAAAACCAGTGTATAGTAACTGTACCTTGTGGCATTAGGACACACTGAGGAGCAGAGGGATCTCAAAATATAAGATTTTGTCAGTATTCATAATGATATTGTTAGATTGGGGGACTTTCATTATGGGGAGAGATTGGATAGGCTGGTCTTAATTTCCTTGGAGTGAAGGACGCTGAGTGAAGGACAAAGGCTTCTGACAGTCGCCAGGATGTGGGCTACAAATTTCAACAGGAGATAGAAAAGGCATGTGAAAAGGGCAAAGTTGTGATAGTCAATGAGGATTTCAATATGCAGGTAGATTGGGAAAATGAGGCTGGTGATGGATCCCAAGCCAGGACATTTGCAGAATGCTTATGAGATGGCTTTTTAGAGCATGCTTGTGGTTGAACCCTCCAGGGAATGGCAGTTCTGGTTTGGGTGTTGTGTAATGACTCAGATTTGATTAGGGAGCCAAAGGTAAATGAATCCTTAGGAGGCAGTGATTATAACATGATAGAATTCACCCTGCAATTTGTGAAGGGGAAGCTAGAATCCAATGTATCAGTATTACAGTGGAGTAGTGGGAATTACAGAAGCATGAGAGAGGAGCTGACCACAGTTGATTGGAAGGGGACACTAGCAGGGATGACGATAGAACAGCAATGGCTGGTGCTTCTGGGAGCAAATTGGAAGGCACAGGGTAGATGCATCCCAAAGATGAAGAAGAATTCTATAGGGAGAATGAGGCAACCACGGCTAACAAGAGAAGCCAAAGATAACACAAAAGCAAAAGAGAGAGCATATAGTATAGCAAAACTTAATGAGAAGGTAAAGAATTAGGAAGCTTATAAAAAACCAACATAAGGCAACTAAATAAGACATAAAGAGAGAATATATAGAAACATAGAAACATAGAAAATAGGTGCAGGAGTAGGCCATTCGGCCCTTCGAGCCTGCACCGCCATTTATTATGATCATGGCTGTTCATCCAACTCAGAACCCCGCCCCAGCCTTCCCTCCATACCCCCTGACCCCTGTAGCCACAAGTGCCATATCTAACTTCCTCTTAAACATAGCCAATGAACTGGCCTCAACAGTTTGCTGTGGCAGAGAATTCCACAGATTCACCACTCTCTGTGTGAAGAAGTTTTTCCCAAGCTCGGTCCTAAAAGGCTTCCCCTCTATCCTCAAACTGTGACCCCTCGTTCTGGACTTCCCCAACATCGGGAACAATCTTCCTACATCTAGCCTGTCCAATCCCTTTAGGATCTTATACGTTTCAATCAGATCCCCCCTCAATCTTCTAAATTCCAACGAGTACAAGCCCAGTTCATCCAGTCTTTCTTCATATGAAAGTCCTGCCATCCCAGGAATCAATCTGGTGAACCTTCTTTGTACTCCCTCTATGGCAAAGATGTCTTTCCTCAGATTAGGGGACCAAAACTGCACACAATACTCCAGGTGTGGTCTCACCAAGGCCTTGTACAACTGCAGTAGTACCTCCCTGCTCCTGTACTCGAATCCTCTCGCTATAAATGCCAGCATACCATTCGCCTTTTTCACCGCCTGCTGTACCTGCATGCCCACTTTCAATGACTGGTGTATAATGACACCCAGGTCTCGTTGCACCTCCCCTTTTCCTAATCGGCCACCATTCAGATAATAATCTGTTTTCCTATTTTTGCCACCAAAGTGGATAACTTCACATTTATCCACATTAAATTGCATCTGCCATGAGTTTGCCCACTCACCCAACCTATCCAAGTCACCCTGCATCCTCTTAGCATCCTCCTCACTGCTAACACTGCCACCCAGCTTCGTGTCATCCGCAAACTTGGAGATGCTGCATTTAATTCCCTCATCCAAGTCATTAATATATATTGTAAACAACCTGGGTCCCAGCACTGAGCCTTGCGGTACCCCACTAGTCACCGCCTGCCATTCTGAAAAGGTCCCGTTTATTCCCACTCTTTGCTTCCTGTCTGCTAACCAATTCTCCACCCACACCAATACCTTACCCCCAATACCGTGTGCTTTAAGTTTCCACACTAATCTCCTGTGTGGGACCTTGTCAAAAGCCTTTTGAAAATCCAAATATACCACATCCACTGGTTCTCCCCTATCCACTCTACTAGTTACATCCTCAAAAAATTCTATCAGATTCGTCAGACATGATTTTCCTTTCACACATCCATGCTGACTTTGTCCGATCATTTCACCGCTTTCCAAATGTGCTGTTATCACATCCTTGATAACTGACTCCAGCAGTTTCCCCACCACCGACGTTAGGCTAACCGGTCTATAATTCCCCGGTTTCTCTCTCCCTCCATTTTTAAAAAGTGGGGTTACATTAGCCACCCTCCAATCCTCAGGAACTAGTCCAGAATCTAACGAGTTTTGAAAAATTATCACTAATGCATCCACTATTTCTTGGGCTTCTTCCTTAAGCACTCTAGGATGCAGACCATCTGGCCCTGGGGATTTATCTGCCTTCAATCCCTTCAATTTACCTAACACCACTTCCCTACTAACATGTATTTCACTCAGTTCCTCCATCTCACTGGACCCTCTGTCCCTTACTATTTCTGGAAGATTATTTATGTCCTCCTTAGTGAAGACAGAACCAAAGTAATTACTCAATTGGTCTGCCATGTCCTTGCTCCCCATAATCAATTCACCTGTTTCTGTCTGCAGGGGACCTACATTTGTCTTTACCAGTCTTTTCCTTTTTACATATCTATAAAAGCTTTTACAGTCCGTTTTTATGTTCCCCGCCAGTTTTCTCTCATAATCTTTTTTCCCCTTCCTAATTAAGCCCTTTGTCCTCCTCTGCTGAACTCTGAATTTCTCCCAGTCCTCAGGTGAGCCACTTTCTCTGGCTAATTTGTATGCTACTTCTTTGGAATTGATACTATCCCTAATTTCTCTTGTCAGCCACGGGTGTACTACCTTCCTTGATTTATTCTTTTGCCAAACTGGGATGAACAATTGTTGTAGTTCATCCATGCAACCTTTAAATGCTTGCCATTGCATATCCACCGTCATAAATATTAAGTTAAACTAGCCATTAATATAAAAAAGGATACCATATGTTTTTTCTTAGATAGACAAAGAGTAAAAGTGAGACAAGAGTGTACATTGGATCACTAGAAAATGATGGTGGAGAGGTAGTAAGAGGGGACCAAGAAATGATGGATAAACTTAATAAGTACTGTATTTTGCATCAGTTTTCACTGGGGAAGACACCAGCAGAATGATAGAAATGTGAGAGTCTCAGGGAGCAGAAATAAGTGTTTTTGCTATTACTAAGGAGAAGGTGCTTGGCAAGCTGAAAAATTTGAAAGTTCCTAAGTCACCTGGAATGGTTCTGGAGTACAGGAAAATGGAATATGTCACTCCACACCTTAAGAAGGGAGGGAGGCAGAGGAAAAGAAATTTTAGGCCAGTTAGCCTGGCTTCAGTAGTTGCAAAGATGTTGGAGTCTATTATTAAGGATGAGGTTTCAGGATACTTGGATGCACATGACAAAATAGGCCAAAATCAGTGTGGTTTCCTTAAGGAGGTACTAGATACTAGCCTGGATAGAAGATTGGCTGACTGGCTGGAGGCAACGAATAGGAATAGAAGAGGCCTTTTCTGGTTGGCTGCCGGTAAGTAGAGGTGTGCTGCAGGGATTGGTGCAGGGACCACTTCTTTTCATGTTATATGTAAACAATTTGGATGAACAATTTGATGGCTTTGTGGCCAAGTTTTCAGATGATTCAAAGATAGGTGAAGGGGCAGGTAGTGTCAAGGAAGTAAGATGTCTGAGAGAAGGACTTAGACAGATTGGGAGAATGAGCAAGGAAGTGGCAGTTGGAATTTAGTGTAGTGAAGTGCATTGTCATGCACTTTGGTAGAAGGAATAAAATTCCAAAATCAGAGTGCAAAGGGACTTAGGACTCCTCATGCAGGAATCCCTGAAGTTTAACTTGCAGTGTGAATCAATGGTAAGGAAAATAAATGCTCTGTTAGCATTCATTTTGAGAGGACTAGAATACAAAAGCAAAAATGTAATGGTGAAGCTTTATAAGGCATCGGTCAGAACGCACTTAGAAGCTAGGTAAGCTGTGTTTGCTTTCCTTGGAGTGGAGGAAGTTGTGGCAGGAACTAACAGAGGCATACAAAATTATGTGGGGTACAGATAGGGTAAATAGTAGGAAACTTCTCCCCATAGCAGAGATATCTAAAAATACAGGAGCTAGGCTTAGGGAAGGGATAGGTGATTTCAAAGGAATTTGAGGAAGAACATTGTCAATCAAAAAGCAGTTGGAATCTTGCTGAATGGCAGTGAAGGCAGGTTTTCTCATAAACCTCAAAAATTATCTGAATGAGCACTTACAGCAACAACACATAAAAATGATGCATCAAATACTGGTAAGTAAGATTAGTATAGTTAGATATGTCATAGTCAGCATGGACATTGTTGGCCAAAAGGCCTGTTTCTGTGCAGTCTCTGTGTCTGTGGTAATGTCAAAAGAAGTATAAGATCATACATTTATACATCAGTGAGACCCAATGTAGATTGGGGAACTGTTTTTTTGCACACACTCCATCCACAACAAGCAGAATCTCCCAGTGGCTAACCATTTTAAGTCCAATCCCTATTCCCATTCTGACATGTCAATCCGTGGCCTTCTCTACTGACAAGGTGAGACCACTCTCAGGTTGGAGGAGCAACATCTCACATTCCAACTCCATCCTGACAGCATGAACATTGATTTCTTGTCATGGTCTGGTCCGTGAAGTCTGCGGTCCAGTTCACGGTCCGGTCCGTGGACTCAGGACTCCGGATCTTCCAGCTGTCCCTTGTTTTGGTTGAGTTAATCATAGGCACCTGATTCCCATCTGGGGCTTGGATTATAAATAGCCTTGGGGTTGAGTGTGAGCTGCTAGTTTGTCTTGTCAAGATCCCCTGGGAGCAACCTGCTGGTGGAAGGCTAGAGCGGCCTCTTGTCACCTTTAGGCCGCATTAGAGAACCATCGCTTCATGGAGCCTTGCTGTTGGTAGTTGGAGCCGTCTTTGTGGTATGGATTCGGCTGTCTCCCGGGCCAGCTGAGTGGCTGCCAGCCACTCCGAGCTAGGTAGGGATCTGGTTG
Source organism: Mobula hypostoma (assembly GCF_963921235.1). NCBI lineage: Eukaryota > Metazoa > Chordata > Chondrichthyes > Myliobatiformes > Myliobatidae > Mobula > Mobula hypostoma. The sequence continues at coordinate 122,699,680 of NC_086097.1, forward strand.
CTTCTGTAGTCAGCTGAGGTTGCTGGCCAAACTGAGACTCGGAGCTACCCCAATGCAGAGATGGAACTGTCTGTCATTCTTCGGTGTTTGTCTCTTCTTGTCCTTGCCTCTGTGGGGTAAGCTAGGCCATTTTTCTGTTGCCCTGCAGGGGGATCTGTCTTGTCTTGTCCTCGCCTCTGTGGGGTAAGTCCAGCCGTTCTGCCTTTACCTGACAGAGGGACCTGTCCCACCTTGGTGTGGAGATAAGTTGAGTCCCAGCTTCTCTAAAGATAAGTCCCGGCTCTATGTCTATATACTGTCCAGTCTCATGTTATTGTCGTGTTAAAGATGAGTCCTGGCTTTTCGAAGGATAAGTCCTGGCTGTCTGTTGATGTACAGTTCCCAGTCTGTCTCCGAGCTCCAGCCTCCGAGTTATCAGCCTCCGCATTCCAAGATCCCAGCTCCCAGCCTGTCTCCAAGTTCAAGAGCCAAGACCCCAGCCTGTCTCCAAGTTCAAGAGCCAAGACCCCAGCCTGTCTCCAAGTTCAAGAGCCAAGACCCCAGCCTGTCTCCAGGTTCAAGAGCCAAGACCCCAGCCTGTCTTCAGGTTCAAGAGCCAAGACCCCAGCCTGTCTCCAGGTTCAAGAGCCAAGACCCCAGCCTGTCTCCAGGTTCAAGAGCCAAGACCCCAGCCTGTCTCGAAGTTCAAGAGCCAAGGTCCCAGCCTGTCTCCAAGTTCAAGCCTCTAGACCCCAGCCACGTCCTATCCTTGCCTGATTCTAGGGTCCAAGCCCGAGGTAAGACTCAGGTTCTAGGTCCTTGTCCAGTCTCTGGCTCGGAGTCCAAGCCTTGTCTCCTAGTCCATGGTTTCTAGTCCTGGTCCCACTCTCCCTTGCCCAGGCTCCTAGTTCTTAGTTCCTTGTCCAAGTTCCCTGTCTTGTTCCTGTCCTAGCCCTAGTGTGCGTTCTTGTCCCTGCTCCTTGTCTGTATCCTGTCACGTCCCTACTCTAGTCAAGTCCTGTTCCTTGTACTTCAGTGTCTGTGTCTTGCATTTGGGTCCATTCCCAACATTGTGACATTTCTCTAACTTCTGATAATTTCTTCCCATCCAGTTCCACTTCTCTCACCTTCCTTTCCCCATTCTGGCTCCCGTTTCACCTCCTCCCTTCTCCTTACCAGCCTATCACTTCCATCTGGTGCCCCTACTCTTTCCCTTTCTCCCACAGCCCATTCTCGTCCCCTATCAGATTCCATTTTCAGCCCTTTACCTTTTTCACCCATCACCTCCCAGCTTTGTATTTCTTCCCCGTTCTCCACCCAACCACCTTCCCCCTTGTTCGGCTTCACCTTCTAGCTCATACTCCTGCTCTTCTTCCCATCTTCTTATTCTGGCTTCCTCCCCTTTTCTTTCTAGTCCTGATGAAGGGTCTCAGCCTGAAATGTTGACACTTCATTCCTCTTCAGAGATGCTGCCTGACTTCATAATAATAATAATAAGTACTTTATTGATCTCAAATAGGAAATTATTTTGTTACAGCAGCAACATTTAAAATAATAATAATAAATTCAAAAATCAGTAAATAATAAAGAATAGTAATAATTACAATATTAGCTAACAAAGTACAGCATAATAATATATGCAATAATAATTTACCAATGTGCAATAATGTACCATAATAATGTATGAAATAATAAAACAGAGATGATTGTACCATGCTATGTGTTCTCTTGTCGCACAGTGATGAACTGTTGTATATGCTTATTGCATTTGGTAGGAAAGATGTTCTGTAATGATCCTTGTGTTAGCAGAGCTGTATGATACTTTTCTAAAAGGTGCTCCGCTACTTATTCAGTTTGTCATGGAGAGGATGTGCTTGATGGTCCATAATGGATAATAGTTTGTTTAGTGACCTCCTCTCCACCAGTAACTCAAAAGAGTCTGGGTTGTAGCCAATGATGGATTTGCTGAGTTCCTCCAGCATTTTATTTATATAAGTTTATATACCCTTGTTATGAACCCTACAATTACACTCCCAAAGCAGCCTGAATGAGCTGGGATAGACCTAATTTCATTTGAGGATGTGTAACATTGAATCAGGTTTGCAAGTCTGGCAAATGATGATCCAACCGTCACACCAGTTTGACTCTCGTGAATTCCCTGTTACGTATAAAACATAGAAGTACCATACCCAGTACTGTAAACCTGAATAGACACCTCCCAGTGTACCACAGTAATCCACCAGCCCCACCCTGGAGTGTAATAGCTAAAGAGCTGGTCCCGCTCTTTACTTCATACACTGTGTCTTGGGTATGAAGAACCAGGTGAGTGATGTTCTCCAACCAGTCAGGAATGTAGGTGCAGCATTCTTGTGCAATAACAGTACAAGTGCCACTTTCCTTTGTGAGCAGGTATTCTAAAGTAATCAAAATCAGTTCCTGGAACACTCTGGCTGTCCTAAGCTAAGAAAGGCTATTATTCAAAACCTTCCTTCCTTTGTAATAGCCCTCTTATCAACCAGCATGGGCAAGGTGCTCATCCTGGCCACCAGGGTGGCATACATATAGCACCACATATTAACCCGCACCACCCTGTGGGAACCATGGGTAGGCCTAGGTAAGTACCATTCAGCATCCAGCAAGTGCCCACCTTCAAATAGACAAACTGGATACTGTTCCTATTCACAAAGCAGTGGAGTAAATATATTTAAGACAAGGTTGGATAGAATTTTGCATAGTAGGGGAATTAAGGGTTATGGGGAAAAGGCAGGTAGGTGGAGATGAGACCATGGCCAGAGCAGCCATGATCTTATTCAATGGCGGAGCAGGCTCCACGGGCCAGATGACCAACTCCTGCTCCTATTTCTTATGTTCTTATGTTCACACTTGCCACACACCTTGCACCTTGTACCTGTACTCAACATGCCACCTACACCAACACTCTGTGAGGATGGGAAATCACTTTTAAGAGTCAGGACCTTCCAATTAAACAACTGGTACACAGGGAAATAGCAGCCCTAAAAGCACTTACTCCACCAGGTCTATTAAGTCCCTGGTTAACTATTAAGTCCCTATTAACTCCACCAAGTCCCTTGTTACCATACTCTGGGTTGAGGTTGGTTGGAATAGACTATCCCCTCCTAGATCCCCCAAACCAGAATGCCAAAGCCCGGGCAGCCAGGTAATTTCCCCAACAGTCTTTTTTCTTGTCAAAGAGATCAATATCAGTGGCATTTCTTCCGCGATGTAGTAAGGCATTCTTATACAAATTCATCAACCTGAACCATTGGTCCAATATGTAAATTCAAACACCATTCCCAGGAATGTATCACAGGATCTCCCACCACTTTGCCATTCTGGAATGCAGCGAGATACAAATGCACTCACTCCTGATTAGTCACTGGATACGTAGAAAGTACAAAAACAACAGAACTACTAGAATTGCTCCCCAAATGCCCAATTCCCTCGGAAATATGGGCATCTCATATCCAGAATAAAGTTGCCCAAATTTCTACCCCATCAACTGAAATTTCATGTGGCCAATATGAAATGAGTCATCCCTACAAGCAATTGCATGGGGAAGAAACAAAGTAACAGATAAGGACACAATGAACGTGTAACAGACTTAAAAAAAAACAAGAAATGAAGTAACAGACTATAAAAAAAGAAACAAAGTAACAGATTACAGCACAAAACACAAAGCCAAAGCTATACTCCTCTTCTTCAAAGCCTGGTATGGAACTGCAAAACCTCAAAACAGACAGTTAATTTCTCAGAGAGAAATGGCACACTTATCAGAGAACAACTGCAAAGGAAAAAGGAACTGGGCAGAGCCCAACATATTCACATCATCTCTTAAAAAGAAAGCCCACAAAGTCCACACACACATACAGAGTGTCAAAGTGCTGTAGCTTCATTAGTTGACAAGATATCTCCATATTCTTATCCTCCAACTTTGTAGCCCCACTCCGAGCCATCAGTAGTGATTCTCTCAGAATAAAAGTGTACTGAGATTTTCCAATTCATTCTTAAGACCTGTTATTGTTTTATACTGATGTTTTACAATCACTGAAAACAGCCAGAAAGATTCCCACCAGCCATCCTTTCTCCTGGGAAAACCAAATGATTAATTATGGAAACAGTGTCCTATTTCAACACTAGTAAAATATAACTGGTCTGACCAACCTACTGACATTCCAGAACCCATCAGTAGATTAGTGAGACTTCCAAAGCCCTCACTATTGTCTGTCCAACCTGGGGCTCTGTATCTCTCATACAGAGGGTCCATTCTTTTAAATAATCTTTTAAAGAAATGCATTTCTGCTCAAAATGCCCTGTCCTGCTCGCAATGCCAAAATGTAATGTTGAATCAGGATCGTGAGGCTGGCAAGTGAGGCAGAAAACACTGACGGCAAATAAGTATATTAATCATTTATTTGCAAGCAGTAAAATTTGACCAAACATTCATGTTTCCTAAGTTATAGAAACCTTGAAGCTGAATATTCAACGAACATACTTAGCTAAAAGCACACACTGAGCATACCTTCCCAATGGTTAGCACTTTGCTGGCTCTGAGCCTGAACACACTGGAGTTGAGAAGAATGAGGAGGGGGAAACTCATTGAAAATTATTGAATATTGAATGCCTAGAACAAGTACATGGAGAGGATGGTTCCTATACTGGAGGAATCTAGGACCAGAATAGAACAACCTCCCTTTAGAACCGAGATGAGGAGGAATTTCTTCAGCCAGAGGGTGAAGAATCTGTGGAATTCATTTCCACAGATAACTGTGCAGGGCAAGTCTTTGTGTATATTTAAAATGAAGGTTGATAGGTTCTTAACTAGTAAGGGTGTAAAAGGTTTAGAGGAGAAGGCAGGAGAACAGAGTTGAGAGGGAAAATAAGATAGCCATGATGGAATGGCAGAGCAGAGTCAATGGGCCAAATGATCGAATTCTGCTCCATTGTCTTATATATAAGGATTTAGAACAACACTTAAATAGGTATATGCACACCAAAGCTATGTTTGAAATAATTTTCTACTATTTTTATTAACCTCAGTTAATGAACAGCATTGCTGACTTTAATCTTCCACCACCTAATGTTTTGAAAATGATGGAATACTTTTTTTGCCAATACAGTTTAAGGCCCTTTTGTGGGTGTCCTGGAAATGGAGAGGCTACTGCCCATGATGGAGCTGGCAAAACTTATAATTTCTTGCTTTTTCTAATCCTGTGTAGTAGTCTCTCCGTACCAGATGGCAATGGATCCAGTTAGAATGTTCTCCATGGTACATACCAATTTTCCTCAAACTCCCAATGGAATATAGCTACTGTCATGCCTTCTTTGTAATTGCATCAATATGTTGGGCCCAGAATAGACCCTCAGAGAGGTTGACACCCAGGAACTTGAAAGTGCTCACCCTTTCCTCTTCTGATACCTTGATGAGGACTGGTATGTGTTCCCTTGGCTTCCCCCTCCTAAAGTCCATAATCAATTCCTTGGTCTTACTGACATTGAATACAAGGTTGTTGCTGTGATACCCCTCAACCATCTGATTAATCTCCTCCTGTATGCCTCCTCGACACTATCTGAGATTCTAGCAACAATAGTTATGTTGTCAGCAGATTTATAGATGATGATTAAAGTGTGCTTAGCCACATAATCACAGGTGTAGAGAGAGCAGATTAGTGGACTGAATATGCATCCTTGTGGTGCAACAGTGCTGATTGCGAGCAAGATGTTATTTCCAGTTGCAGAGAAAGGAACAGAGGCCCAGATTTTGGAGCTTTTTGGTTAGAACTAGGTACAATTGTGATGAATGCTGAACTGTAGTCAATAAACAGCCACCTGATGTACACACTACGGTTGTCCAGGTGATCCAAGGCCGCTTGGAGAGCCAGTGAGATTGCATCTGCTGTAGACCTATTGTAGCAATAGGCGAACTGCAGTGGGTCCGTGTCCTTGCTTAGGCAAGAGTTGATTCTAGACATGACCAGCCTCTCAAAGTACTTCATCATCATTAGTGTGAGAGCCACTGGATGATGTTCTTTGAGGCAGCTCAATCTGCTCTTCTTAGACATTGGTATGATTGTCACCTTGTTGAACCAGGTGCAAACGTCTGACTGTAACAGTGAGGTATTCAACATGTCCTTGAACACTCAGCCAGTTGGTTGGCACAGGTTTTCAGAGCCCTACCAGGTATACCGTCAAGGCCTTATGCACCTGCAAGGTTTCACCCTCTTGAAAGATGTACTGATGTTTACCTCCAAGACAGAGATCACAGGATCACCAGATGATGGAAGGATTTGCATGGGTGTAGCTTTATTCTCCCTTTCAAAGTGCGGATAAAAGCCATTGAGATCATCTGGGAGTGAAGCATCACTGCTATTCATGATGTTAGATTTTGCTTTATAGGAAGCAATGGCCTGCAAAGCCTGCCAAAGCTGCAGTGCATCCAATTCCATCTCTAACCTCAATTGGAATTGTTTTTTTTCACTCTTAAGGTCCATAGATCAAACTTCGACTTTTGTTCAGCTCTGGGTCACTGGTCTTAAAGCCACAGACCTAGCCTTCAGCAGACTATAAATCTCCTGGTTCATACACGGCATTTGATTTGGGTATGTCCAGTATGAATAAAGGAAACATTGCAGACTCCCTTTTAAATCAGAGCTTGTTTTGTTTTTCAGTATAACACCACTAATGGATGTGAGCAAAGTGGGCTGAAGGCCCTGCCTCTGTGTTCTATGACAATGATTCTGTGACTTTGCTGGACTATCTACTGGTTCGGGGAAATGTTGTTCAGGCAGATCCTTGAGCTCCCACACACCATTGAACAAATTGCTTTGGAACACTTAATTTCTTTCTTTTTTCATGTTCTGGCTATAATCTTAACCAGATAAAGATTCACTCAAAATTAGTTTACATATCTTGATTTTAACCCTGCATTTTCTAATCTCTTCAGTTTTATAGAAAAACACTTTATTGATTTGATAAAGAATACATTTGTGAAAACCATACATCAGTTTGAGTGCAATGATGATAATTATTGATGGATGTCATCATTGAGACTGCATAAAATATATCACAATTCAGTAAGAATTGATTATGGGGATAATAACTCATTAAGAAGGATTGCTTTGTATTGAACTAATGCAGCAAATTGCAAAGTGGTTTGATCGATGTGGTTAAACATGAAGACTTGTAACATCCTTCAAACATATTCAATGATTTTGTTTTATGGACTGCACACATGGAATTGTGGCTTTGTCTTACTTTCATCTGGCTGAATGATGCCAACTACTTCAAAATCACAATCAATTTTAATGATCAGAACTAATATGCCATTGTGTCACATTGGTTTAATTCCAGAAGTTCTTTTTTGGTTTTGCCAGCATTTATTGTATCCCCATGACAGACTCTAAACCAAGGAAGCAATTAAGACTTAACTTCATTTGTGATTCTGGAGATGGACAGGCACAGATGGCAGATTTCTTTCCCTAAAGGACATTAATGAACCAGTAGGGTTTTCATAACAACCTAGCCGCTGTTAATAAGATTAGCATTCAAAAGTAAAACTGCAGACTTGCTCAGTTATTGGAATTTAAATTCTACAGCTACCAGGCACAATTAGGGAGCTTCAGGATCATTAATTGAGAAATATGACCACAAATTCAGAACTTCAGCCATTGTATTATCTGACCTCACACTGAGTTCCCAAATCCTATATTGCTTGCACAGATCAACTTCCATAGCAGGTAGGTATCTTGCACTTGATAACTAATGAGGGTTAGTAAATTTGCAGATGTCATGAAGAACGTTGGAGTTCTGGATAGTGTTCCATCACAAACAGGAGAAAGCCTGCAGATGCTGGAAATCCAAGCAATACACGCAAAATGCTAGAGGAACTCAGCAGGCCAGGCAGCATCTACGGAAAGGAGTATTGTCAACTATTCGGGCTGAAACCCTTGTGGATGATGTAAAGGGTTGTTGTAGATGTGGCGTTGACAGAGGGCAGAGCTGGGCAGAGAAATGGCAGATGGAGTTTAATCCGGAAAACAGTGAAGTGATTCCTTTTGGAAGGTTGAATTTGAAGCCAGCATACAGGGTCAATGGCTGGATTCTTGGCAGTGTGAAGGAACAGAGGGATTTTGATATCTACAACCTTAGATCCCTCAAAATTGCCACGTAAGTTGATAGGGTGGTTAAGAAGGTATATGGTGTGTCGACCTTAATTAGTCAGAAATTCAAAAGCCACAAGATAATGTTGCATCTCTATAAAATCCTGGTTAGACCACACTTAGGAGGATGATGGTGCCTAACAGCGACTCCTTCGCTGGCATCTTCGGAAACAGCTCTATTTCTATCTTTGATATCTCTTTTTTTCCTTTTCAGGATTCTTTTGAAGACTCTGAGCTGGAGTTACACATTGACTTCGGTCCTTTGCAGTTCTTTCGGGACCCGCTGTCAGGGTCTCACGACCGTCCGCTTATTAATATGCTAAGAATGGGCCTGAAAGACTAGCATACCTTCAGGATGCTGCATTTCATGGCTCTGGAGGCAGGCGGATTCAAGGCCGGTGCCAGTGCCATCGCCGCCTGATGCGTCGTGGAAAATGGAAGATCATAAACAGCAAGCTGGCTGCTGGCTGTATGCTCAGAGACCCAAATTCTTTGGCCACAGAGCCCAGAAGAAGTGAAGCAACAGATTTTTAACAGCATAAATCAGTAAGTTGCTATGTTATGTCTCCTCTCTCGCTGTGAAACAGGGGCACCTCTTTTTCCCTTATTAGGGAGAGAGAGACCCTGTGCTAAATCGAATTACTGGGTGAATGAGTAGTCTTTGGGGTACTACAAGTCTGTGTCTTTATTGATGCTTTGCTGCATGCCTGAATGCTCGGGGGGGGGGGTGCAGATGCTTTTTTGCTGGTGGGGGAGGGGGGTCATTGATTTGCTGATGCTTGTGCATGGGAGGGGGAGTTGGGGGGAGCTTTGGGGTTCTAACATTTAACTGTCATTCATTCTTTGGGGCACTCCACTGTTTGTGTGGATGTTTGCAAAGAAGAAGAATTTTAAGATGTATATTGTATACATTTCTCTGACACCGAATGTACCTATTGAAACCTATTGAAACTTGGAATATTGAACATAGAACATAGAACATGGAATAGTACAGCACAGTACAGGCCCTTCGGCCCATATTGTTGTGCTGACCCTCAAACCCTGCCTCCCATATAACACCCCACCTTAAATTCCTCCATATACCTGTCTAGTAGTCTCTTAAATTTCACAAGTGTATCTGTCTCCACCACTGACTCAGGCAGTGTATTCCATGCACCAACCACTCTCTGAGTAAAAAACCTTCCTTTAATATCCCCCTTGATCTTCCCACCCCTTACCTTAAAGCCATGTCCGCTTGTATTGAGCAGTGGTGCCTTGGGGAAGAGGCACTGGCTATCCACTCTATCTATTCCTCTTAATATCTTGTATACCTCTATCATGTCTCCTCTCATCCTCCTTCTCTCCAAAGAGTAAAGCCCTAGCTCCCTTAATCTCTGATCATAATCCATACTCTCTAAACCAGGCAGCATCATGGTAAATCTCCTCTGTACCCTTTCCAATGCTTCCACATCCTTCCTATAGTGAGGCAACCAGAACTGGACACAGTACTCCAAGAATGGCCTAACCAGAGTTTTCTGTCAGAGTTTTCAGAGTTTTTTGTTCAGTTCTGGTCACCTTACTATAGGAAGGATGTTGATGCATTAGTGAGAGGGCACAGAGGAGCTTTACCAGGATGCTGTCTGGACGAGAGGACGTGTCTTATGAAAATAAGTGAGGTTGACTGAGCTAGGGATATTCTCTTCGAAGCGAAGGAGGATGAGAGGTGACTTGATAGAGTTGTACAAAGTGATAAAAGAAGCATAAATCGAGTGGATAGCCAGGACCACTATCCTTGCAGGCAGATTTGCTAGAACTCTTGTGGAAGGTCTAAACTGCTTTGGCAGAGGGATGGAAAACTAAGTGATGGAGCTGAGAATGGGGCAGTTGGTATACAAACAAATGTAGTGCATAGTGAGACTGTTAGGAAGGACAGGCAGATGATAGGGCAATTTGCATTCAGTGCGATGAGTTGCAGGGTACAGGGATAAAATCAAAAAGGGTGACAAATATAGTACTGAGGTGTTATATTGAAATGCATGCAGTATACGGAAATAAGGTAGATGATTTTGTAATGGAGTTAGAGATAGCAGGTATGACATCGTGGGCATCACTGAGTTGTGGCCGAAAGAAGATTATGTTTGGGAGCTTAACATCCAAGGATACACATTGTATCTGTTACGTACCCCGTAACTGGGTTGCCAAACCAGCAAAAATGGACCACGCAGTTGGAGTCTGGATTACTAGAACTAAGACAGTTTTATTACAGAAACAAGCAACACAGTACTCTAATAGTAAAGATACAAATGCAACAGGTTAGCAATGAATAAACACACATGTACACAGATCTAGGATAAACTGGTCAATCAAGCTCTATAGTCGTCTAGGGGTAAATGACCAGTTTTTAAAGTGACGCAAAGTTCAGTTCAATTTAGTTCAGTTCAGCTCACGGTAATTCCTGCCGTGGGAGAGGGAGAGAGAGAGAGTGCGAAATGAATATTCAAAACTCGGATTCCCAAACAGACCTTCGATATCGCTCACAAGCAGCTTTCGGGCGAGCCCTTTGTAGTGTCTTCTGAGGTCACTGACTGTGACCCCTCCTTCAGATGCGGTCGATCCTCTGCAGTGAACCCGGCACCCAGGCAAGGGCGGACACATACCAGGTTCCCACTGATCATACCTTTCCACCCTGTGCGTCTAAGGCTTGATCCCGCGATCAGCCGTCCAAAAAGCTTCCCACCGACTTGTGAGAGGCGCACCGCTTCCAGGGTCTCGTTACCTCGGGTGTCGTGTGTGTCCTGCCTTAGCGAACCTGTCCCTTTTTATCCCCTTGCTGGGGTATCGCCTGTCCATCACACTTCAAACAGTTCAGGGTTCAAAGGGGGAGCCGATCTTGACAATACCCAGACTGATGGCTCCTTCATTAACATCTCCAAATGCTGCTTCATTGTGTTCCTTATCTCTCCCTCCCCTGAGGACAGATGGCAGACTAACTGCTGATGCGACTGGTGCTAGCCCAGGCCAGCAAACATCTTAATTTATGTGTATTCTCGTCACATATCAAAAGGACAGAAAGGTAGGCAGAGGGGGTGGCATTGCTCTTATGGTAAAAACTGAAATCAAATCCTTAGAAGGAGGTAACATAGGGCCAGAAAATGTAGAATCGTTTGGGTAAAGTTATGGAACTGTAAGACTGAAAAGACCCTGATGGGAGTTATATACAGGTCTCCGAACCGTAGCCAGAATGTGGGCTTAAAATTTATAACTGGAGATAGAAAATGCATGTCAAAGGACGATGTTGCAATTGCAAAGGGAGATTTCAATATGCAGGTAGATTGTGAAAATCAGGTTGTTGCTGATTTTGATCCCAAGAGAGAGAATTTGAAGATTGCCTACAAGATAGCTCTTTCGAGCAGCTTGTGGTTTAGCCCAATAGGGAATCAGCTATTCTGGATTGAGGGTTCTGTAATGAACCGGATTTGATTAGGGAGCTTAAGATAAAGGAATCCTTAGGGGGCAGTGATCATAATATGATAGAACTCACCCTGCAATTTGAGAGGGAGAAAGTCAAATGTATCAGTACTACAGTAAAGGGAATTACAGAAGCATGAGAAAGGAGTTGGACAAAATTGATTGGAAGGGGACACTAGCTGGAACGGTGGCAGAGCAGAAATGGCTGGAGTTTCTGGGAGTAATTCGGAAAGTGCAGGAAAGATACATGCCAATGAAGAAGTAGTATTCCGAAGACAGGATGACATAACAGTGGGTGACAAGGGAAGTCAAAGGCAACATAAAAGTAAAATAGAGGGCATATAATAGAGGAAATATTAGTGGGAAGTTACAGGATTGGGAAGCTTATAAAATCCAGAAGAAGGCAAATAAAAAAATACCATAAGGAGGAGAAGGATGAAATATGAAGGTAAGTCAACCAATAATATCAAAGGAGATATGAAAAGTTTTTTCAGACATATACAGAGTAAAAGCGAAGCAGGAATAGATATTGGACCTCTGGAAAATTACACTGAAGAGATAGTAATGGGGGGCACAGAAACGGCGAATGAACTGAACAAGCATTTTGTATCAGGCTTCACCGTGGAAGATACTAGCAGTACACTAGAAGTTTGAGAGTGTCAGGGGGCAGAATTGAGTGTAGTTGCTATTACTAGGGAGATGGCGCTTAGAAACTGAAAGATCTTGAAGGTAGATAAATCACCGAGACTTGATGGACTACACTCCAGGATTCTTAAAGAGGTGGCTGAAGACATAGTGAAGGTATTAGTAATGATTTTTCAAGAATCGATAGATTCTGGCATGGTTCCAGAGGACTGGAAAATTTCAAATGTCACTCCATTCTTCAAGAAGTGAGGGAGGCAGATGAAAGGAAATAATAGGCCAGTTAGTCTGTACTCTGAGGCTGGGAAGATGTTGGAGTTGATTGTTAAGGATGTGGTTTTGGGGTACTTGGAGGCACATGACAAAATAGGCCAAGGTCAGCATGGTTTCTTTAAGGAAAAATCTTGCCTAACAAATCTGTTGGAATCCTTTGAAGAGATAACAAGCAGGGTAGTTGTGCACAAGCAGTGAATTTTGTGTACTTGGATTCTCAGAAGGCCCTTGACAAAGTGCTGTACATGAGGCTGCTAAACAAGATAAGAGCCCAGGGTATTGCAGGAAAGATATTAGCATAGATAGAGCATTGGTTGAATGGCAGGAGGCAAAGAGTGGGAATAAAAGGATTCTTTTTGGAATGGCTACCAGTAACTAGGGGTCTATGTTGGAACTGCTTCTTTTTACATTGTATGTCAAAGAGTTGGATAGTGAAATCGAAGGCTTAGTGGCCAAGTTTGCAAACAATACGAAGATAGATGGAGGGACAGGTAGTGCTGAGGAAGCAGAGAGGCTGCAGAAGGACTTAGATGGATGAGGAGAATGAGCAGAGAGATGGCACGTAGAATAGTGTCAGGAAGTGTATTGTTATGCACTTTAGTAGAAGGAGTAAAAACATAGACTACTTTCTAAATGGGGAGAAAATTAAAAAAACAAGGTGCAAAGGGACTTGGGAGCCCTCGTGCAGGATTTCCTAACGGTTAATTTGCAGGTTGAATCAGCATTGAGGAAGGCAAATGCAATGTTAGCATTCATTTTGAGGACTAGAGTGTATAAGCAAATATATAATTCTGAAGCTGCATGAGGCATTGGTGAGTCCTCACTTGGAGTATTGTGAGCAGGTTTGGGCCCCTTAACTAGGAAAGGATGTGCTGACATTGGAGAGGGTTCAGAAGAAATTCACGAAAATGATTTTGAGAATAAAAGGCTTGTCATATAGGGAGCACTTGAACAATTAACCTCCTAACTCATACGTGTTCGGGCTGTAGGAGGAAACTGAAGCAACAGTCATCGTCCAGAAGGAAAACCTTACTGACAGTGGCGGGAAATGAACCCAAGTTACCGGTGCTGTAAAGTGTTATGTTAATCGCTTCGTTACTGTGCTTCCCAATGATTTCTATCATTTCCTGAATTTGCAGCATTTTCGATTTGGAACTAAAATCCACTCTATTTTGCAACTATAATTCTGTTCGTGGTGCTATCTTTATACAATGAGTCACTTTCTGTGGGCGAGAAATAGTTTTAAAGGCAGGATACAGTAACTGAACAAGGGAAACATGGAAATCGATCAGTTTTATTGTGATAGCGATCAGCGATAGAAAAATTGCACCAGAATATGTAACCATGGAAAAACTTGTGAATTGTGCGATAGAAATAATGAATACACACCATAGCAAAGAGGTTCACTTTGTGACTCATCGATGTGTCACCTCAAGGAAATTACGTACTATCGATGGCAACGTGTAATAAAACACTGGCAGAGTCTTGACAATTGCAAGCTTCTGCTTTTGCCTATAAATACACAAGAGACTGCAGATGCTGGAAATCGAGAGTAGGACACATCAAATTCTGCAGGAGCTCAGGAGGTCAGGCAGCATCTATGGCGGGGAATGCATAGTTGACGTTTCAGGCCCAGAACCTTCATTAGGAATGGAAAGAAAAGGGAAAGAAGACAGAATAAGGAGGAGAGGGGAGGGGAAGGAGTACAAGCTAGAAGGTAATATGTGAAGCCAGGCGTGTGGGGGAGGGAAGAGGAAGTGAGAATCTGGAAGGTGGTATGTGGAAAAGGTAAAGAGTTGAAGAAAAAAGAAAGTGATAGGAGAAGAGAGAAGATAGGCAGAAAAGAGGAGGGGCACCAGAGGGAGGTGATAGGCAGATTAGGAGAAGAGGTAAGAGAGATGCTAGAGAGGGGATGGAAGAAGAGGGAGGTAAAATATTACCGGAAATTAGGGAAATCGATGTTCATACCATCAGATTAGAGGCTACCCAAACAGAATATGAGGTGGTGCTCCTCCAACCTAACTGGCCATTCTGTTTGTTTCAAACTTCTCCAACTACATCCATTCTCCATCTACAACATGATTTGGTTGTTTCCTACCCATGAATATTACAGTATCACTTGGCCTTGCCTCAACTTGACTGTGACTTATGGATATAAACATAAAGTTGCCAAGAACAATTATGGTCAAAGACCATGATCACCCCATGTCATGTGGCACGGGACACAACGATGATGAGACGTAAACGGTTCAAGACCAGTTAGGAAAGTCTTCACCCATAGCATGCTGTGATCTTCACTTACTTTAGTTACAGATTCGGTTGTAGTTCATGTTGTGAAAGTTTACATGAAACTAGCGAACAATTAATTCCCAGTGGTAATATGACCTGAAAATTCAGTGCCTGCCCTATTTTTCAACATTATGTAACTGAATATGCTTTTCATAGTGTGAAACAAAGTATCCAGCATTTTCAGCTATTTTGCATTGCTCTGGGAATTCAACTGAATGAATGCCTTATGGTGTGAGGTACCTTTACACAACTGAGACGCCATCCAGGTTTAACACACGTTACTCCCCTTGCAATGATCCTTTTACAGAACCAAGAGAGTGCAGATGAGGAAACTGATAAGGAAAAAAGAATCTCCTCTCCACCCAACTGGTTCTATCTGCCCAATTTTACTCCCTTTATCTGTTTCCATCTATCACCCACCAGCCTCTGTCTCAAAACTCTCCTCACCTGGCTCCAGCTGCGATTCATCCCACTCCTGACCTTGTTCCACCAGTCACCAACCAGCCCCTTGCCTCAGCCTTCCTTCACACCACTTTATGCTGGCCACTTCCCTCTGCACTCTCAGTACTGATGCGGGGTCTCAAGGCATAGCATCGGTCATCGCAATGCTGAATGTCCCGCTGACTTCCTCCTGCCATTTGGATTTTGATCCGTTGGCAGGTAAGTTGATTGAAGATATTGTGATGAAAGTCATCAACCTGAAGTGTTTACTGTTTCTCACTCCAAGACTCGGGACTCAAGATTCAAATTTACTTATGACACGTACATTGAAACATATAGTGAAGTGCATCATTTGTGTCAACAACCAACATACCCAAGGATGTGCTGGGGACAGTCTGCAAGACTGGCCACTTATTCTGGCGCCAGCATACCATGCCCACAAGGCTCAGCAGAACAACACAGAGGCAGACAAAAAAAATAGACTGTACCAAGCAACAAAACAACAACAGCAAAACAAGCCCTGCTCCTCCCACCCACTCACCCACAGTCCTCCCGCCCCAGCACAGGCTGTCTTTGGCCTCCAGCCTTCAGTGCACTTGGACTCAGGCTCCACAGACGTGGCCTGACCTGTTGAGTGTTTCCAGCATTTTCAGAGTTTATATTGAATGAAGGTGACCAAAGACCAACCATTTTCAGTCACTCCTGGGTCAAACAAAGTTCTTCTAACATAAAGTTTGGCATGGATCATGTGGAGTATGTCCTTCCCTTCCTTGCCCTGTTCTCTATATTGTACTGACCAACTCCCTAACTCTCCTACACAACTCATCAATCTTGAACCAGGATCTGGACCCTCAATCCCACATGCCCTTGCCCCACAGACCCTCCTGTTTTAACCCCATAAGGGACACAATCCTTTTCCTTCCACCACTCCTGCCCATTCACCATCACACTGCCACCAGCTGATCGGTCCAGGCTTCCAACCCATTGAGGGCCTCAGTCATCGGCACTCCACAGCCACACAAATCTGTCTCCCCTTCTATATGCAGTGTTGGATCCTGATGTTTTTGCGTTCCAGAGGTTGGACAAAGTCAAGCATGAGGTATAAAACTTGTTGTTTATGGCCATTTTATTGTGTCACACGAGAAAAGAAGAAGCATCGGGAGAACTAAAGAGAAGATCAGATTAAAACATAGTCATGGTCCTCCGATACTAGACCAGAGAGAGCAGAAATTCCATTGATAACAATAAACCGATAAGATAGCCAGATTCAACATGCTTCTGAAACTAAAATGTTTCTAGAAAAACACAAAGACAACTGTACCATGATTACTGGAAATTCACTGAAAAATTATGTTTACAAGTGGTTACATAAAAATACAAGCAAGCATAGGAAAGTTAAACTATAAGGAAAATAACAATTATATACCTCCATTTCAGCACTACCCTGACCCCAGTGTTCAAGCCTTCTCGATCAGTTCTAGTTCTTCAAAGCTCTAATCCCTGAACCCCAGATCCTAATTGTTCTAATTTCCCCATTAAACAGCAGGCTTTCTAATTCCATCCCAATATCATGACCAAATGTTCCAGATCAAACCGGCAGCTAAATGTCATTCTCTGTATACTTACCAAGGGGCCTATTCTTCAAAGCAGCCTCCAGAACTCCTTCTGCAGTGCAGGAGAATGAGGGGAGATCTCACAAAGGTATGCAAAATGATGCGGGTTATAGATAGGGTGCATGGTCACAGACTTATCCCACTCAGAATGAGTGAGTGTAGAGCTAGAAGTCAAAGGTTTAATGTGAAAGATTAAATATTTCAGAGGAACGTGAGGGGAAACTTCTTCACTCAGAGGGTGATGTGAGTGTGGAACAAGCTGACAGAGGAAGTGGAAGAGAAGATTGGGTAGGTACATGAATGAGGAGATCTAAGATTCCAATAAACCCCAAAGCAATTTGTATCTGATCACAGCATACCCTTAATGATGACATAACTGAATCAAGTTTAATATCACTGATATATGTCATGAAATATTTGTTTTACGTCAGCAGTACATGTCAACAGTACACAAAATATGCTATAAAATAAATAAGAAATATATGTATAAAATTAAATAAGTAGTACAGAAAGAGAGCAGAAATAGTAAGTCAGGGTTCATCAGTACATTGAACATCCGGAAATCTGAAGGCAGAGGAGAAGAAACAATTCTTAAAATGTTGAATGTGTGTCTTTGGGTTCCTGTACCTCCTCTATGATGGTATAATAAGAAGACGGCTTGTCCCAGATGGTGAGGGCCAATAATGATGGATGTCACCTTCTTGAGGCATTGACTCAACCTGTAAATGAATCTTTAGAGAATCTTTCACAAGGACTCACAAGTCCCTAAGCACCACTGATTTTTGAATTTCCTCCCCCCTTTAGAAAATATTTTATGATTTTACTCCTTCTACCAAAGTGCACGACACTTACATTTCCTACACTATATTCCATCTGCCAGTTCTTTGGCCATTCTCCCAGTCCATCCGAGTCCTTTTGTAGACTCTCTGCTTCCTCAACACTACCTGCCCCTCCAACTATGTTTGTATCGTTCACAAACCTGGCCACAAAGCCATCAATTCCATCATCCAAATCACTGACATATAATGTGAAAAGGACTGGTCCCAACACCGACCCCAGAAGAACATTACTTATCACTGGGAGCTAATGAGAGAAAGCCCCCTTTATTCTCACTCCTTGCCTCCTGCCGGTTTGCAAAGTTTCTACTCATGCTAGTATCTTTCCTGCCATATCATGGGCTCTTAACTTGTTACGGTCGAAAATCTAAGTAAACAGAATCCACTGACCATCCTTTGTCTATCTTGCATGTTATTTCCTCAAAGTATTCCAACAGATTTGACAGGCAAGATTTCCTCTTAAGAAAACTATGCTGACTTTGGCCCATTTTATCATGTGCCTCCAAGTACCCCAAAACCTCATCCTTAATAATGGACTCCAACATCTTTCCAACCACTGAAGTTAGACCAACTGGTCTATAATTTCTTTTCTTCTTCTTCCCTCCTTAAAGAATTTTCCGGTATTTTGGAACCATTCTTGAAAGATCATTACTAATACCTCCATAATCTCTTCAGCTACTGTTTTGAAAACTTTATGGTGTACTCCATCTGGTCCAAGTGACTTATCTACCTTCAGACCTTTCAGTTTCCCATGCATCTTTTCCTTAGTAATAGCAGCTACACTCACTTCTACCCCTTAACACTAATTTCTGGCATATTGATAGTGTCTTCCACAGCAAAGCCTGACTCAAAGTACTTGTCAAGTTCGTCTGCCATTTCTTTATCCCCCATTAATACCTCTCCAGTGTCATTTCCCAGCAGTCCAATATCTACTCTTGCCTCTCCTTTACTCCATATATATCTGAAAATCTTTTGCTATTCGCTTTTATATTATTGGCTAGCTTGCCTTCAGATTTCATATTTTTCTCTCCTCATGCTTTTTTTAGTTGGCTTCAGTTGATTTTTAAAAGCTTCCCAATTCTCTAACATCCCACTAATTTTTGCAATATAATATACACTCTTGTTGGCTTTTATACTGTCATTGACTTCCCTTGACAATCATGGTTGTGTTATCTTCCCTTTAGCTACTTCATCAGCTTTGAGATGTATCTATTGTGCGCCTTCCAAATTACTCCCAAAAACTCCAGCCATTGCTGTTCTGCCTTCATCCCTAACAGAGCTCTTCTTCGTAGATGTAGCTCATCAGCTTATTCACTAATGTGATGATGTTTGAAGAACTGCTCATATTGTGCAACAGTCTACGGTGGTATGCAAAAGTTTGGGCACCCCTGGTCAAAATTTCTGTTCCTGTGAATAGCTAAGCGAGTAAAAGATGACCTGATTTCCAAAAGGCATAAACTTAAAGACGACACATTTCTTTAATATTTTAGGAAAAATTACTTCTTTATTTCCACCTTTTACATTTTCAAAATAACAAAAAAGAAAAAGGGCCCGAAGCAAAAGTTTGGGCACCCTTCTTGGCAGTACTTAGTAACACCCCCTTTGGCAAAAATCACAGCTTGTAAATGCTCTTTGTAGACGGCTAAGAGTTTTTCAATTCTTGTTTGGGGGATTTTTGCCCATTCTTCCTTGCAAAAGGCTTCTAGTTCTGTGAGATTCTTGGGCTGTCTTGCATGCACTGCTCTTTTGAGGTCTATCCATAGATTCTGATGATGTTTAGGTCAGGGGACTGTGATGGTCATGGCAAAATCTTCAGCTTGCACCTCTTGAGGTAGTCCATTGTATATTTTGAGGTGTGTTTAGGTTCATTATCCTGTTGTAGAAGCCATCCTCTTTTCATCTTCGGCTTTTTTACAAATGGTGTGATGTTTGCTTCCAGAATTTGCTCCAACTTCTGGTAATTCTCTCCCCCTCTCTTCCCCCATCCCAGTTTCACTCTGCCCCTCCTCCAGCTGCCTATCACCTCCCTCATAGTTCTTCCTCCTTCTACTACCCTTTGTGCTTTTCCCTATTCCTTCTTTACCTTTTTGCCTATCCCCTCCTCCACCCCTTGATCTTTCCCCGTACTGGTTTTTCACCTGGCACCTACCAGCTTTCTCCTTCCCACCCTCCCCCCACCTTCTTTATAGGGCCCCTGCCCCCTCCCTCTTCAGTCCTGACGAAGGGTCTCGGCCCGAAATGTTGACTGTTTGTTTTCATGGATGCTGCCCGACCTGCTGAGTTCCTCCAGCGTGTTGTGCGTGTTGCTTTGACCCCAGCATCCGCAGAGTATTTTGTGTTTATAACTGTCAGATGTGTTTTGTTGTTCACACCATTCTCTGTAAACCCTAGAGAATGTCATGCATGAAAATTCTAGGAGATTAGTTTTTTCTGAGATACTCAAATCACTCCATCTGGCACCAACAATCCTTCCACAGTCAAAGTCACTTAAAACATATTTCCTCCCCATTCTGATGTTTGGTCTCAAAAACAGCTGAACCACTTGACCACATCTGCATGTTTTTATGTATTGAGTTGTTGCCATATGATTGGCTGATTAGATATTTGCATTAACAAGCAGATGTACAGGTGTACCTAATAAAGTGGCCTCTGAGTGCATATTCTCAATCATGTTATCAACTGATCAGAGTTGAGGCTTAACAAGACAAATATTAACTTAGTTGCTTGAACTTTGCAGAACTAAATTGTGGAATTCCATTTGATATATGAATGAATGATTTGTTGATATGTGTACAGCCTAGAGCTCTCAGTGAAGGTTGGATGATCTCGGACTAATGTGTTGAAGGGTGATAGGAGACATAACAGAGGTTTTCAAAATGATGAGAGGCCCTGATAAGGTAAACAGCCCGAATATTTTCCCCAGGGAGATTGTCAAACACCAAAGGACAAACTTGGTATGAATATGCAAATGCCACTTTCAATTTTAACAGGAAGTGATTATTCATGTTGATAGAAAATGGAATTTAAAAGTTGAATTTGATCTTAATGTAGTTAGTACATTAACCCTTTTCCCAATTCAGTCAGATTGCCACTCTCACTCTCCATCAGCACTTGATAGCGAGGTTCACCGGCTTCTGATAAAATTGCACTTTTATCATGGCGAGTGCATTGCAAAGTGCCTGATCAACTGTGGCAAGTCAAAACCTGAAACAGAGTTACATGGGGTGAATGACCAAAAACATTCCAGAGATAGATTTTAAGAAGGATGGGGAAGTAAACAGCCAGATGGTTAGGGAGCCAGTTCCATACGATAGAGCAATGGCATTTGAAGGAATAATTATCAAGGTTACCTGAACTTGGAGAAGCAAAGACATCTTAGTCATTTGAGGAGGTTGAGGAGATTACAGAAATAAAGAGGAGAATGAAAACAAGGAAGACAAACTTGCTGAGGAGTCAATGTAAGTCAGCTACAACTCTATATTCCATGTTATATTTTTCTTTTAGATAACTCACTAGAGCCCATTATTAAGGATGATGTTCTGGGGACTCGGAGGCACATGATAAAATAGGCTGATACCAGCACGGTTCCCTTAAGGGGAAATTTTGCCTGAAAAATTTGTTGGAATCCTTTGAGGAAATAACAGGCAAGATAGACAAAGGAGAGTCAATGGATATAATGCTAAGGCTTTATATAGCATTGGCCAGACTGCACTTGGAATATGTGAGCAGTTTTTTGTCCTCTGTCTAAGAAAATATGTGCTGGCATTTGAGAGGATCCAGTGGAGATTTACGAAAATGATCCTGAGAATTAAAGGATTAATGTATGAGGATTGTTTGATAGCTCTGAGACAGTACTCACTGGTTTAGAAGAAAGAGGTGGGTATCTCATTAAAATCCATCAAATATTGAAATGTCTAGTTAGAGTGGACATAGGGAGGATATTTCCTATTGCGGGGGAGTGTAGGAACAGAGGGCACTGTCTCAGAGTACAAGTATGTCCTCTTAGAGCAGAGTGAGGAGCAATGTCTTCAGCCAGAGTGTGGCAAATCTGTGAAATTATTACCATAGATGGCTGTGGAAATCAAGTTGTTGGGTAAATTGAAAGCCAAAGTTTCTTGATTAGTAAGGGTGTCATAGATTATAGAGGGAAGGCAGGAGAATGGGGTTGAGAGGAATAATAAATCAGCCATGACTGAAAGGCAGTGTAGAATTGATGGACCAAATAGCCTGTGTCTTATGATCTAACTCAATGTACTTATGTATGGAATTATCTGACTGGCTGGCACACAAATAAATGCTTTTGACTGCACCTTGAGTCATGTAACAATAAATAAATCAATACTAATATCAGTCGTGTATCACAATGTTATGGAATAAATTATCTGCATTCTTCCCCTCTGCCATCCGATTCCTAAATAGACATTTTACCCATGAACACTACCTCACTTTCTTAATATTTATTATTTTTGTTTTTTGCAT
Source organism: Mobula hypostoma (assembly GCF_963921235.1). Taxonomy (NCBI): domain Eukaryota; kingdom Metazoa; phylum Chordata; class Chondrichthyes; order Myliobatiformes; family Myliobatidae; genus Mobula; species Mobula hypostoma. The sequence goes on from NC_086097.1 coordinate 122,721,856, forward strand.
GATTAGGTCAATGGCAGATGCAATCTCAATGGCTCTCCACACGGCTTTAGACCACCTAGACAACACAAACACCTACATCAGAATGCTGTTTCTTCGAATATACGTTTGTAGCTCAGCATTTAATACCATCATTCCCGCAATCCTGATTGAGAAGCTGCAGAATCTGGGCCTCTGTGCCTCCCTCTGCAATTGGATCCTTGACTTCCTAAATGGAAGACCACAGTCTGTATGGATTGGTGATAACATATCCTCCTTGCTGATGATCAACACTGGTGCACCTCAAGGGTATGTGCTTAGCCCACTGCTCTACACTCTGTATACACATGACTGTGTGGCTAGGCATAGCTCAAATACCATCTACAAATTTGCTGACAATACAACCATAGTAGGTAGAATCTCAGGTGGTGATGAGAGGGTGTACAGGAGTGAGATATGCCAACTAGTGGAATGATGCCGCAGCAACAACCTGGCACTCAACGTCAGTAAGACGAAAGAGCTGATTGTGGACTTCAGGAAGGGTAAGACGAAGGAACACATACCCATCCTCATAGAGGGATCAGAAGTGGAGAGAGTGAGCAGCTTCAAGTTCCTGGGTGTCAAGATCTCTGAGGATCTAATCTGGTCCCAACATTAAGAAGTAATCATTAAGAAAGCAAGACAGCGGCTATACTTTATTAGGAGCTTGAAGAGATTTGGCATGTCAACAAATACACTCAAAATCTTCTATAGTTGTACTGTGGAGAGCATTCTGACAGGCTGCATCACTGTTTGGTATGTGGGGGGGGGGCTACTGCATGGGACCGAAAGTAACTGCAGAAGGTTGTAAATCAAGTCAGCTCCATCTTGGGCACTAACCTACAAAGTACCCAGGACATCTTTAAGAATCAGTGTCTCAGAAAGGCAGCGTCCATTATTAAGGACCTCCAGCACCCAGGACATGTCCTTTTCTCACCGTTACCATCAGGTAGGAGGTACAGAAGCCTGAAGGCACACGCTCAGCGATTCAGGAACAGCTTCTTCCCCTCTGTCATCGGATTCCTGAATGGACATTGAAGCTTTGGACACTACCTCACTTTTTTAAGTATACAGTGTTTCTGTTTTTGCACATTTTTTAAAATCTATTCAATATACGTAATTGATTTACTTGTTTAGTTATTATTATTTTTTTTTTCTCTCTGCTAGATTGTGTATTGCATTGAACTGCTGCTGCTAAGTTAGTAAATTTCACGTCACATGCAGGTGATAATAAACCTGATTCTGATTTTTAATCTATTCAATATACATATACTGTAATTGATTTACTTACTTATTATTATTATTATATTTTATTTGTCTTTTCTTCTTCTATATTATGTATTGCATTGAACTGTTTCTAGGTTAACAATTCTCACAACACATGCTGGGGACAATAAACTGATTCTGATTCTGAATATATCCATCCTATATTAACAGAGCGGTGTTAAGAACATTCCCACCTGTGTCATTTGATATGGATCTGAATCTGAACTTATTTATACAATACAATATAGAAGGAGGCCAATTGGCCCATCAAGTCAATACCAGCTCTCAGAGCAATCCTATCCCCCCACTACCTTCCTTCAGCTTATTCTCTCACATGCCTATTAAGACTGAACTCTCCTACCCCAACTTCACTATCAGCTCCTGAGCCTCTAACTTCGTTCATGCCTTTGGGTCAGACAGTTCATGGTTCCAAGCTGAACGCTAGCTGTGATTTCTGTAGTAACACCCTTGAAAGCTTGTCTTACCTTGTGGGGGCTGCTGTCCCCATTCCTATGGGTGTGATCTCCACAGAACCCTCCTCACTGGATCAAGCTAAGCAGACCTTCAGCAACTGTAACCATCTGTGAAGAAGCTGCTTTGCTCAATCCACCAAGCAGGCCCGGAGCAAGGACGACAATGGAGTGGTAGGATTACTGAGTCATGTTAGCACCAGTACAGGCTAGGCAGCTTGCAGCGCGGGAGTGACAAACCAGGCCTGCCGTGAGAAAAAACATGTGTACTGGGAGGCCCGCTAAAAAAGAGAATGGTCTTCGGCATGCAGGAGGCCCAATCACTCACCACATGATCAATCAACCACATACACCCTTGTCACGTTCTCACAATCAATCCAATACGGCTTAAATCCAATGCAGGAAGTTCTTTGGACACCACACCCGCATGGTGAGGGGCAGGAAATGATGGTATTTTCAGCAGCATAAAAACATTCAGTGTGAACGCTAAAGCACTACCGGAGATGTTTTCCCTGATTCTCTGTAACAGGCATCTACCCAGAACCTTTTGATTCAGAGAAAAAGCAGGCTTTGAGTCATGACTAGATGTCAGGTGGCAGAAATAGCATGGGTCCAAAGTACAAAGTAAATTTATTATTAAACCACATGTACTGTATGTCAACATATAAAACCTTGGGATTCATTTTCTTGCAAGTATTTACAGGAAAATAAAGAAAAATAATTGAATTCATGGAAAACGATAAATAACAAAGACTGACAAACAACCAGTGTGCAAAAGACGACAAATCCTGCAGCCCTGCATAATACAGGTTCCATCAGCCGAAAGGAGAATTGGATGTCCAATTAGACATTGATCTGAGATGGCAATTTTTCCATAAAGCCAGCAGTAGTTCTGACACTGGAACCAGAAATCCCCAGGATAGCCGCAATCCCTGGAAGGCAATGCCCAAATATGTTACCATCTCATTTAACTTTAATGCTGAGCCACATAGTGACCAAACTGTGCTCTGTGGTGGGTGAAGATTAACACTCTAGTTAAGAACTTCACTCTCCCTGTAGTCTGCCTAGTAATCAGGGTCAAGTCCTATTTGAGTGGTGCCACGGTTCATCCTGTGCTGCTGCAAGACAGAGGATTCTCCGATCTACGGGTTGCTCCCAGGGATACATGCAGAGATGGACATCAAGAACTGCCGGCAGATCGTCAGCGAGGTGAAAGACACCCTTTGGTCTGCCAGCACGTTGAGATGACCATGGAGGAATGCTGCCAACCTGAACAATCCAGGCTGCAGGAATAAATGCTGAAGGACACACTGAAGCTTGGTGCAGGCTTCGTGGGGAAGGACCACAGTATGGCTCTTTTTCCACACTGGAGAGAGAGGGACTGGTCTGGGTGCGGAAGCCTCTCAATTATTGTAGTAGTTTATCACCCCAGAGCACCACATGAGCGGCGATAGTCCTATTGGTTTAGGAAATGTAATAAAACGCAATTTAATGCTTCAACTGAGAACGTAAGAATGAATAGGCACTGCGCAGCTTATTCTTGTAAATTTTTTTTACAACGAATAGAGTCTATTTTGATTTTAAAAAATGATGCTCCCCTTCCCAAAGCCCAGTTGATTTCAGGCACCTGCTCCACACAATGTTGGGTTCATTTCCCTGTGGCCCAGTCAAATACAGGTTTAGGGCCTAGCCAATGTCAGAGTTAGTGCTTATCTGCTATTGGGCCCAGATCCTTGGTTCTGTCATCTAAGACGTGGTCACGTTTCATAGCCTGCTTTGTTTCTGTATCAGGAGTATCATGAACAAAGTGGATGAGCTTAGAGCGTGGATCAGTACTTGGAGCTATGATGTTGTGGCCATTACAGAGACTTGGATGGCTCAGGAGCAGGAATGGTTACGTAAAATGCCAAGCTTTAGATGTTTCAGAAAGGACAAGGGGAGAGGCAAAAGAGGTGGGGGCGTGGCACTGCTGATCAGAGATAGTGTCACGGCTGTAGAAAAGGAGGAAGTCATGGAGGGATTGTCTATTGAGACTCTGTGGGTGGAAGATAGGAACAGGAAGGGGTTAGTAACTCTACTGGGTGTTTTTTATAGACCACTCAATAGTAACAGGGACATTGAGGAGCAGAAAGGGAGATAGATTCTGTAAAGGTGTAATAATAACAGGATTGTCGTTGTGGAAGATTTTAATTTCCCAAATATTGTTTGGTAAATCCTGAGAGCAAGGGATTTAGATGGAGTGGAACCAGACAGTCCTTCCAGGTGAGGCGACACTTCACCTGTGAGTAGGCTGGGGTGATATATTGCGTCCAGTGCTCCCGATGTGGCCTTCTATACATTGGGGAGACCTGACGCAGACTGGGAAATCGTTTTGCTGAACACCTACGCACTGTCCGCCAGAGAAAGCAGGATCTCCCAGTGGCCACACATTTTAATTCCACTTCCCATTCCTATTCTGATATGTCTATCCACGGCCTTCTCTACTGTAAAGATGAAGCCACACTCAGGTTGGAGGAACAACACCTTATATTCTATCTGGGTAGCCTCCAACCTGATGGCATGAACATTGACTTCTCAAACTTCCGCTAATGCCCCACCTCCCCCTCGTACCCCATCCGTTATTTATTTATATACACACATTCTTTTTCTCTCTCTCCTTCTTCTCCCTCTGTCCCTCTGACTATACCCCTTGCCCATCCTCTGGGCTTTTTTCCCCCGCTCTCCCTTTTCTTTCTACCTGGGCCTCCTGTCCCATGATCCTCTCATATCCCTTTTGCCAATCAACAGTCCAGCTTTTGGCTCCATCCCTCCCCCTCCTGTCTTCTCCTATCATTTCGGATCTCCCCCTCCCCCTCCCACTTTCAAATCTCTTACTAGCTCTTCTTTCAGTTGGTCCTGACGAAGGGTCTCGGCCCGAAACGTCGACTGTACCTCTTCCTAGAAATGCTGCCTGGCCTGCTGCGTTCACCAGCAACTTTTATGTGTGTTGCTTGAAATTCCAGTATCTGCAGATTTCCTCGTGTTAGATGGAGTGGAGTTTGTCAGTTGTGTTCAGGAAGGCTTCCTGACACAATATGTAGATAAGCCGACAAGAGGAGAGGCTGTACTTGATCTGGGATAGGGAAAGAACCTGGTCAGGTGTCAGGTCTCTCAGTGTGAGAACATTTTGGAGATAGTGTTCACAAATCTATCTCCTTTACCATACCATTGGAGAGGGATAGGAACAGACAAGTTAGGAAAGCGTTTAATTGGAGTAAAGGGAAATATGAAGCTATCAGGCAGGAACTTGAAAAGCATAAATTGGGAACAGATGTTCTCAGGGAAATGTACGACAGAAATGTGGCAAATGTTCAGGGGATATTTACGTGGGATTCTGCATAGGTACGTTCCAATGAGACAGGGAGAGGATGGTAGGGTACAGGAACAGTGGTGTACGGCTGTTGAAAATCTAGTCAAGAAGAAAAGAAAAGCTGACAAAAGGTTCAAAAAACTAGGTAATGATAGAGATCTAGAAGATTATAAGCATATAGGCATTAAGATAGAGGATGTGTTGGAGCTTTTGGAAAGCATCAAGTTGGATAAGTCATCTAAACTGGATGAGATGTGCCCCAGGCTACTGTGGGAGGCGAGGGACGAGATTGCTGAGCCTCTGACGATAATCTTTGCATCATCAATGGGGATGAGAGAGGTTCCGGAGGATTGAAGGGTTGCAGATGTTGTTCCCTTATTCAAGAAAGGGAGTAGGGATAGCCCAGGAAATTATAGACCAACGAGACTTACTTCAGTGGTTGATAAGTTGATGGAGAAGATCCTGAGAGGCAGGATTTATGAACATTTGGAGAGGCATAATATGATTAGGAATAGTCAGCATGGCTTTGTCAAAGGCAGGTCGTGCCTTACAAGCCTGATTGAAATTTTTTGGATGTGACTAAACACATTGATGAAGGTAGAGTTGTAGATGGAGTTTATATGTATTTCAGCAAGGCATTTGATAAGGTTCCCCATGCAAGGCTTATTGAGAAAGTAAGGAGGCATGGGATCCAAGGGGACATTGCTTTGTGGATCCAGATTTGGCTTACCCACAGAAGGCAGAATGGTTGTAGATGGGTCATATTCTGCATGGAGGCTGGTGACCAGTATTGTGCCTCAGGGATCTACCTGGGACCCCTTCTCCTCGTGATTTTTATAAATGACCTGGATGAGGAAGTGAAGGGACGGGTTAGAAAATTTGTTGATGACACAAAGGTTGGGGGTGTTGTGGATAGTGTGGAGGGCTGTCAGAGGTTACAGTGGGACATTGATAGGGTGCAAAATTGGGCTGAGAAGTGGCAGATGGAGTTCAACCCAGATAAATGTGAGGTGGTTCATTTTGGTAGGTCAAATATGATGACAGAATATAGTATTAATGGTAAGTCTCCTGGCAGTGTGGAAAATCAGAGGGATCTTGGGGTCTGAGTCCATAGGACACTCAAAGCTGCTGTGCAGGTTGACTCTGTGGTTTAGAAGGCATACAGAGCATTGGCCTTCATCAATCATGGGAATGAGTTTAAGAGGCAAGAGGTAATGTTCCAGCTATATAGGACCCTGGTCAGACCCTACTTGGAGTACAGTGTTCAGTTCTGGTCACCTCACTACAGGAAGGATGTGGAAACTATAGAAAGGGTGCAGAGGAGATTTACAAGTATGTTGCCTGGATTAGGGAGCATGCCTTATGAGAATAGGTTGAGAGAGCTTGGCCTTTTCTCCTTGGAGCAACGGAGGATGAGAGGTGACCTGATAGAGGTGTACAAGATGATGAGAGGCATTAATTATGTGGATAGTCAGAGGCTTTTTCCCAGGGCTGAAATGGCTAACACGAGAAGGCACAGTTTTAAGGTGCTTGGAAGTAGGTACAGAGGAGGTGTCAGGGGTAAGTTTTTTACACAGAGAGTGGTGAGTGCATGGAATGTGCCGCTGGCAACGGTGGTGGAGGCAGATACGATCGGGTCTTTTAAGAGTCTTTTGGATAGGTACATGGAGCTTAGAAAAATAGAGGGCTATGGGTAGCCCTAGGTAATTTCTAAAGTAAGTACATGTTCGGCACAGCATAGTGGGCTGAAGGGCCTGTATTGTGCTGTAGGTTTTCTATGTTTCTATGTTAAGATCTAAAACCACAAGACCGTAAGACTTGGGAGCAGCATTAGAACATTTGGCCCATCGAGTCTGCTCTATTATTCAATCATGGCTGATCCTTCTTTTCCCTCCTCAGCCCCACTCCCCTACCTTCTCCCCATAACCTTTGATGTTGTGGCCAATCAAGAACCTATCAATTCGCCTTAAATACACTCAACAACCTGGCCTCCACAACTGCCTGTGGTAACAAGTTCCACAACTCACCACCCTCTGGCTAAGGACATTTCTCCGCATCTTTATTTTAAATGGGCACGCCTCTATCAAACGTTCCTCATATGATAACCCTTTCATTCCTGGAATCATCCTTGTGAACCTTCTCTGAACCCTCTCCAATGCCAGAACATGTTTTCTTCCATAAGGAGCCCAAAACTGTTCACAATACTCAAGGTGAGGCCTCACCCGTGCCTTATAACATCTCAGCATCACATCCCTGATCTTATATTCTAGTCCTCTTGAAATGAATGCTAACATTGCATTTGCTTTCCTCACCACCAACTCAATTTGCAAGTTAACCTTTAAGGTGTTCTGCACAAGAACTCCCATGTCCCTTTACATCTCAGATTTTTGGATTTTCTCCCCAAGTAGAAAATATTCTGCACATTTATTTCTACTACCAAAGTGCATGACCATGCACCTTCCAACATTGTATTTCATTTGCCACTTTCTTGCCCATTCTCCTAATTGATCTAAGTCCTTCAGCAGCCTACCCGTTTTCTCAACTCTACCTGCCCTCCACCAATCTTTGTATCACCTGCAAATTTGGCAAGAAAGCAATCTAGGTAAATGCTGATTCCTGAAAATTTGAATAAAATGAAGAACCAAATAAAGAACATGGGCAGCTGGATGAGACCAAGATTCTAGCCCCAAATTCAGATCCAAGCTCACATCCAACTATGCCTGGGCGAACTATGTTATTGGCAAGCTCTGTCACAATAACGAGGATTCATTCTGGTGAATACAATTCAGATTAGCTTTATTTGTCAGGCATACATCAAAACATATCATGAAATACACCATTTATGTCAAATCAAATCAGTGAGAATTGTGCTGTTCCAGCACCAACATAGCAGGCCTACAACTTGCTAAACCTATAATCGTACATACACCTTTGGAATGTGGGAGGAAACCAGAGCACCCTGAGGAAATCAAACTTCTTATAGACAGCAGCAGGAACTAACCCTACACTACCACGTTGCCTTAACAACATGGAACATTTCACAACTTTGTCTGTCATTCTTTTATTCTACAGTACTGGGTGAATACAGGTTAGTGATTGTACAACAGAAGTATAGTTAAAGATGGGTATGGACCTATTTATATAATACATCAATTGTGACTACAGTCTTCTCACAGGCACTAACATCAATTTCAGAGAAGGTTTTTTTGAGGAACTGATATAGACACAAATGGTCATAAAGGGCTTTAAATTATCATCAATGCAATCCCAGGCAGATTGCAAACAGGTGAACCTGAGGGATACTCAGAGATAGTTTCCGCAAGGAAGACTGAAAAGAAATGTTTGTAAATTAGGACAGTAGGAAACTTTTGTTTTTTTTTTCCCAGAGAGGAAGGTAAAATAGTTTGCTTTAAAGTGCATTTAGCTTTTATGGAGTTCTTTTTTTCCAGAATGGCCTTTAGTATTTACTTCTAAAAGTAATAGCACAACGCTGAAAAATATTGTAGTTTTTTAAAAAATAGTTACCTTTCAGAAATGGGGAACTACGTCACTCACTTCCATCCATGTGTAACTAAGGCTCCATGTTTGGTCATATGAAGAAAGGTTGAGTGAATGAGGGCTATTCTCTCTGGAGTGAAGGAGGATGAGAGATATTAGACATGTACAAGAGTCTGAGAGGCATAGATAGAGTGTACAGTCAGAAGCTTTTTCCCAGGGTGGCAATGGTCAATACCAGAGGACATAAATTTAAAGTGAGTGGAGGAATGTTTAGGGGAATCAGGTTTAATGTCACTGGCATTTGTCATGACGCTTGTTGTCTTTGAAGCAACAGTACAATGCAATACTTTACAATAAAGAAAAAAACTGAATTATAGTATATATATATATATATATAAAACAGTTAAATTAAATAAGCAGTGAAAAATTAGAAATTAAGAAGTGGGTTGAATGTCCATTCAGATGGTGAGGGGAAGAAGCAGTTCCTGAATCGCTGAGCGTTCAGGCTCCTGTACCTCCTTCTTGGTGATAACAGTGAGATCAAGGCATGACCTAAGGGATGGGAATCCTTAATGATGGTTGCTGCCTTTTTGAGGCATCGTTCTTTGAAGATGTTCTGGATACTACGGAGGCTAGTCCCCATGATGGAGCTGAGAAGTTTATGACTCTCTGCTGCTTATTTCGATGCTTGCAGCAGCCACCACCCCATCCCACTCCCATAACGACGGTGATGCAGCCAGCTAAAGTCAGAGGGAGCTTTGTTTTCACAAAGAGAGTGGCAGGTGTCCGGACAGACTGCTGGGAGTGATGCTGGAGGTACTTACAATAAGGGCATGTAAGAAACTCTTAGATACGCTCATGAATGTCAGAGGAATGGAGGATACTGGGCTTGATGTCTGAATAAAGATATACATAAAATCACCGAAGAAAAGGCAGCTATAAAAGGAATGCAGAAAAAATAGTAATGATGTTAACCATAAGCCATATGAAAGTATGAGAGCTATAGTCAAGAATGAAATTTGGATTGCTAAAAGGAAGTTTGAGAAGGACCCCAAGAGTTTTTATCAATGCTTTAACAGTAAAAGAAACATCAAGGAAGAAGTTAAGTGCATTAGCAATAACACCGGGGTGACACATTATGCAGAGAAGGCCATAGTGAATACTATCTGCTAAAGTATTCACCTAGGAAGAAGTTAGCAATATGCCAGTAAGTGTAGAGAAAGTGACTTAGAGATCTTAGAAAGTGAGGTCCTGCTTCAGTTGAAAAGGCTGAAAGTTAATAAGTTTCCAGGGCCAGACAACATATATCCAAGGGTACTTAAAGAGGTCTGTGGTTGTATATGCAAACCCCTAACATGTATTTTTCAAAGGTCAGCGAGGACTGGTGAAATCCCTAAGGACTGGAAATGGGCTAATGTTGTCCCAGTATACAAGAAGGGTGACTGCACTGACCCTGGTAACTATAGACTAGTAACCTTAATGTGTGTCGTAGCTTAGATAATGTAAACAGTAATAAAGAATGAGCTGGAAAAGCAGCTGATAAGAACAGACATGTTAGCAGAAAGCCAGCATGGGTTCAGAAAGAGGAAACCACATTTTACTAATATACTAGAGTTCTATGAAGGGGAAACTAAAACTTATGATAACAATAAAGTAGTTGAAATTATTTACTTGGACTTCCAGAAGGCTTTTGACAAGGTACCTCCCAAGAGGTTAATAATCAAATTACAGGAGGTAGGGATTCAGGATAAGGTGTGAATGGGTGCAAAATAGGTTTAAAAACAGAAAACAAAGACTTATGGTGAGAGGATAATTTTCCCACCTGGAGGATGTTAAAATGGGGTTCTGCAGCGATCAGTTTTGGGGCCGCTGCTGTTTTTAATTTACATTAATGATTTGGGTAAGCACATAACATTTAAGCTAGTGAAGTTTGCTGATGCCCCAAAACTCGGGGGAAGGGCTGATAACATTCAGGCAGCAGAATCAATACAGTTAGATTTATACAAAATCCAGATGTGGGCAAATAAATAGCAATGAAATTTAAAGTAAGCAAATGTAAAGTATTACTTATAGGAAGTATAAATATTAGATATAAATAGCCAATGGGGATCTTGGGTTAGAAAGTGCGCTGTATGAGAAGGATTTGAGCGTCCTAGTAGACTCATTACTATCAACATCTAGACAATGTACAGAAGCGATTACAAAGGCTAATAGAATGTTGGGCTGTATAATGTGCTCAGTAGAGTTCAAGTCTAGAGATATTCTCCTTGAGCTGTATAATGCGCTTGTGAAGCTACACCTTGAATAATGTGTACAATTTTGGTCTCCATATACTGTGAGGAACTTGAAGGCATTGGAGAGAGTTCAAAGAAGGGCGACTAGATTCATTCCAGTTCTGCAGGATATGAGCTATGAAGAAAGATTAAAAGAATTAAATCTTTTTAGTCTATGTAGATATAGAATGAGAGGAGACATGGTAGAAGTGTTCAAAATCATTAAGGGTATAAGTAAGTTGGATGCCAGCTGCTACGTCAAAATTAATCCATCATCAAGGGCACGGGGCTGTGGGTGAGGACTGGTTAAAGGGAGATTTCAGGCCAACATCAGGAACCACTTCTTTACACAGCGAGTTGTGGACACATGGAACAAACTAACTAGTTGTATAGCTGAAAGTAGTACTTTAGAGACTTTCAAATCTCAATATGGTTATTTAAACACACTATGTGAATAGGAATTTGGCAAGCTTTGTTGGGCCGAATGGCCTGTCCTTCTCAAAAACTTTCTAATGTTTTAATAAAGAAGAGAAGGATCAGACTGATAATGGAGTAGGTTTATGTAAGTTGGCACAACATTATGGGACAAAGGGCCTGTCCTCGGCTGTATTGTTCTTTGTTCCATGTTTGTCTCTTTCCTTCTTTCATTGAACTGATGTAACTTCACACAAAGTCCAAGGCTAGAGAAATAGTCTGGCCCATTGATTCAAGGTTGCAGAGCCTGTTTGGCCCAATAACCATATACAGTACGGTTGGGGACCCCTGCATAAGACCATATTTACAGGAACAGAATTAAGTTATTTGGTCCATTGCAACTGCTCCGCCATTTCATCATGGCTAATCCAGTTTTCCTCTCAGCCCCAATCTCTTGCCTTCTCCCCCTATCCTTTCACTTCCTGACCAATCAATAATCTATCAACTTCTGCCATAAATAAAAGTGAAGACTTGGCCTCCACAGCTGCCTGTGGCAAAGACTTCCACAGATTCACCACCCTCTGGCTAAAGAAATTACGCCTCATCTCCCTTCTAAAAGAGCACCCCTCTACTCTGCAACTATGTCCTCTAGTCTTAGACTCTCCACCATAGGAAACATCCTCTCCACATCCACTCTATCAAGGCCTTTCACCATTTGATAGGCTTCAATGAGACTCATTCTTCTGAATTCTGGCAAATACAGGCCCAGAGTCATCAAATGTTCTTCGTATTGCCATTCAATCCTGGAATAATTTTCATGAACCTCCTTTGAACCCTCTCCAGTTTTAGCATTCTTTCTAAGAAAAGGGGCTCAATCCTGCTCACAATACTCCAAATGAGGCCTCACTAGTGCTTTATAAAGTCTCAACATTACATCCTTGCTTTATATTCTAAACCTCTTGAAATGAATGCTAACATTGCATTTGCCTTCCTCACCACAGGCTCAACCTGCAAATTAACCTCTAGAGAATCCTTCACAAGGACTCCCAAGTCCCTTTGCATCTCAGTTTTTTTAGTATTTTCTCTCCATTTACAAAATAGTCAACCATAAGACCATAAGACCATAAGACCATAAGACCATTAGCGATGATCTTTCAAAAGTCGATAGATTCTGGCATGGTTCCGGAGGACTGGAAGATTGCAAATGTCACTCCGCTATTTAAGAAGGGGGCAAGGAAGCAAAAAGGAAATTATAGACCTGTTAGCTTGACGTCGGTGGTTGGGAAGTTGTTGGAGTCGATTGTCAAGGATGAGGTTACAGAGTACCTGGAGGCATATGACAAGATAGGCAGAACTCAACATGGATTCCTTAAAGGAAAATCCTGCCTGACAAACCTATTACAATTTTTTGAGGAAATTACCAGTAGGCTAGACAAGGGAGATGCAGTGGGTGTTGTATATTTGGATTTTCAGAAGGCCTTTGACAAGGTGCCACACATGAGGCTGCTTAACAAGATAAGAGCCCATGGAATTACAGGAAAGTTACATACATGGATAGAGCATTGGCTGATTGGCAGGAAACAGAGAGTGGGAATAAAGGGATCCTATTCTGGTTGGCTGCTGGTTACCAGTGGTGTTCCACAGGGATCAGTGTTGGGGCCACTTCTTTTTATATTGTACATCAATGATTTGGATTATGGAATAGAGGGCTTTGTGGCTAAGTTTGCTGACGATACAAAGATAGGTGGAGGGGCCGGTAGTGCTGAGGAAACGGAGAGTCTGCAGAGAGACTTGGGTAGATTGGAAGAATGGGCAGAGAAGTGGCAAATGAAGTACAATGTTGGAAAGTGTATGGTTATGCACTTTGCAGAAAAAATAAACGGGCAGACTATTATTTAAATGGGGAAAGAATTCAAAGTTCTGAGATGCAACGGGACTTGGGAGTCCTCATACAGGATTCCCTTAAAGTTAACCTCCAGGTTGAGTCGGTAGTGAAGAAGGCGAACGCAATGTTGGCATTCATTTCTAGAGGAATAGAGTATAGGAGCAGGGATGTGATGTTGGGGCTCTATAAGGCGCTGGTGAGACCTCACTTGGAGTACTGTGGGCAGTTTTGGTCTCCTTATTTAAGAAAGGATGTGCTGACGTTGGAAAGGGTACAGAGAAGATTCACTAGAATGATTCCGGGAATGAGAAGGTTAACAATGAGGAACGTTTGCCCGCTCTTGGACTGTATTCCTTGGAGTTTAGAAGAATGAGGGGAGACCTCATAGAAACATTTCGAATGTTAAAAGGCATGGACAGAGTGGATGTGGCAAAGTTGTTTCCCATGATGGAGGAGTCTAGTACGAGAGGGCATGACTTCAGGATTGAAGGGCGCCCTTTCAGAACAGAAATGAGAAAAAATTTTTTTAGTCAGAGGGTGGTGAATCTATGGAATTTGTTGCCACGGGCAGCAGTGGAGGCCAAGTCATTGGGTGTCTTTAAGGCAGAGATTGATAGGTATCTGAGTAGCCAGGGCATCAAAGATTATGGTGAGAAGGCGGGGCAGTGGGACTAAATAGGATAAAATGGATCAGCTCATGATAAAATGGTGAAGCAAACTTGATGGGCCGAATGGCCTACTTCTGCTCCTTTGTCTTATGGTCTAAAATAGTCAACCCTTTTATTTCTTCTACCAAAGTGCATAACCATACACTTCTGACACTGTATTCCATTTGCCATTTCTTTGTCCACTCTCCTAATCTGTCTAAGCTCTTCTCTGGCCTCTCTATTTCCTCAAAACTACCTGCTCCACCTGTCTTCATATCGTCTGAAAACTATGCAACAAAGCCATCAATTCCATCATCCAAATCATTAACATATAACGTAAAAAGTATCAGTCCCAACACAAACCCTGTGGAACTCCACTATTACTGGCATCCAGCCAGAAAAGGTTCCTTTTATTCACATCTTTTGCCTCCTGCCAGTCAGTCAGCTAATGGTTTATCCATGCTAGAATCTTCCCTGTCATACCATGGGCTCGTAGCTTGTTAAGCAGTCTCACGTGTGGCACCTTGTCAAAGGCCTTCTGTAAATCCATGTACATAACATCAATCAATTCTCCTTTGTCTATCCTGCTTGTTATTTCTTCAAAGAATTCCAACAGATTTGTCAGGCAAGATTTGCTGACTATGAACTATTTTATAATGTGCCCCCAAGTACACTGAGACTTCATCCTTAATAGTCGACTCCAACATCTTCCTAACAACTGAGGTCAGACTAACTGGCCTTCCTTCTGCCTCTCTCTCTTCCTGAAGTGGAGTGACATTTTCAATTTTCCAGTCTTCTGGAACCATTCCAGAATCTAGCAATTCCTGGAAGATCATCACTAATGCGTCCATGATCTCTTTAGCCACCTCTTTCAGAACTCCATGGTGCAGACCATCTGATCCAGGTGACTTATCTACCTTCAGACCTTGCAGTTTCCCAAGAACCTTCTCTCTAGTTATAGTAACTTCACATACTTCATGCCCCTGACACCTAGAACTTCCACCATTCTGCTAATGCCTTCCACAGTGAAGACTGAACCAAAATACTCAGTTCATCCGCCATTTCATTTTCCCCCATTACTACCTCTCCAGCATCGTCTTCCAGCGGTCTGATAACCACCTACCTACAACAAGACCTGCCACAACATGCTACACACATAACCTGTCCCATATTATTGAAATGGAATGCTGCCAGTCTTTGACATCTTGCTTTTAATCTTTAAATACAAATTAATTTTACACTTTAAACATTTTCTGATATTCAGAAACATCTAATCTAATCTAAAAAATAGCTAAAATGGATTTATATATAAACTAATTTCTGTCAAATAACCACATTTCAAGAAAGATAGCCTGAGAAGCTAGAATATTAGCTGTAATTCTTAAATGAGTCAAAGACAAGGCAATTCACATCATTATTTAATACTGCTTCCTGAACGTTGAATGGAAGCAGAGAACCACAATTTAATTCAAGTCCTGTGGTCTGTCCATTTCAGATGTGAATATAAATGTTTATATTATATCAGCATCTCATATTTTCCGAGTAAGTGCCTGTTTCCTTCATAATCTGCCTGCTTGATATTGCAGCAGTCAGAATCAGAAGTGGAATCAGAATCAAGTTTAACATCTGTCATGAAATGTGTTGTTTTGTGGCTATATATATGTGCACTGTATATATATATTTTTTTTTAATTAATTAAATAGGTAGTGCAGATAGAGAGCAAAAATAGTGAGGTTGTTTTCATGGGCTGGTTCATTGTCTGTTCAGATATTTGATGGTGAAGGGGGAGAAACTGTTCCTGAAATGCTGAGGGTGTGTCTTTAGGCTTCTGTACCTCTGTCCTGATGGTAGCATTGTGAAGAGAGCATGTCCTAAGTGATGGGCTTCTTTAGTGATAGATGCCGCTTTTTTGAGACATCACTTCTTGAAGATCTCCTTGATGCAGGAGAGATTAGTGCCCGTGATGGAGTTGGGTGAGCTTGCAACCCTCTAAAGCCTTTTTCTGGTCCTGCGCAGTGTCCCCCACCCCCATATAACAGATGGTGATGCAACCAGCAGAATACTCTCCATGGTACATCTGTAGAAACTTGCTAGAGTCTATGGTGACATACCAAATCTCCTCAAAATCTTGGCGAAAAATAAGAACATTGGCTTGACCTTGATATAATCACTTTACTGGTTGAATATAAGTAATTGCTTTTAACACAACTATCTAATCATTTCTGCAGGGTGTTTGTGTAGAAACTCCTACAGAAAACTAGCAGTGTTTCCTCTCCATTCAGTGTTGTTAGAAGACTTTTCACTTTGACAACTCAGTATTTTTTAAGGAATATCTGATTGGATGCCTATACTGAACCAACTAACCTTCCGAGCCAGACCACTGATCTTTCAGAGAAGGCACAAGTCTTGAAACAAGATATGTTAATGGGAAAGATGACGATTTGATGGTGGTTCTATCAATAGGCACAGTAATTAGTCTAACATGTACAAAATGCTGGAGGAACATAGCAGGTCAGGCAATAGTAGACAATCAATGTTTCAGGCAAGACTCTTCAGCAGGACTGCAAAGGAAGGGGGAAGAAGCCAGAATAAGAAGATGGAGAGAAGGGAAGAAGGGCAAGCTGGCAGGTGATAGGTGAAGGCAGGTGAGGGAGGAGGTGGATAGGTAAGGGGAGGGGAATGAAATGAGAAGCTGGGAGATGATAGGAGGAAGAAGTGAAGGAAGAACGAGGAATCTGACAAGACAGGAGAGTGGAAAATGGGAGAAAGGGAAGGAGGTGGGGCACCAGAGGGAGGTGACGGGCAGGTGAAGAGAAGAGAAGGGATGAAAGGGAAGCCAGAATGGGGAACGGAAAAAAAGAGAAGGAGGATGAAGGAAGAAATTGCCAGAAGTTAGAGAAATTGATGTCCCATTGAGTTTATGTTTGCAGACAAAGGAGCTTTAATTGCGATACTCATTGTTTTATTCCATTATCTAAACTATATGGGGATACTTTTAGATGGGCTAAACTCCTGAACTAAGACATTGTTTGCTTTTGTGCCTGGAGGGTGAAGTCATGTTTTGAAGAATCATCTGTGAAGCAAAGTGAGAATGATATCGGTAGTGTGTCTGTAGGGCTCTATAACAGTGTCTGTTCAGTGCACTGAGCTGAAGTTTGTCTCATTTAAAGTGACTGACCAGTCCAACTAGAACTGATTTAAATGGAATCATTAGATCTCTTACAGATGAGTGATTATACAGTTGGCTATTCATCCACATTACATAAAGGTTTGAGGCTTGCAATTACGTTAAAGCTTTTGCCAAATACACTCTGTGGCCAATTTATTAGGTACCTCCTGTTTCTATGAGTATATGTTCATTGTCTTCTGCTGCTGTAGCTCATCCACTTCAAGGTTCGAATGTATTGTGCATTCAGAGATGATCTTCTGCACACCACTATTGTAATGTAAGGATATTTGAGTTATTGACCCTTTCCTGTCAGCTTGAACCAGCCTGTCTGTTCTCCTTTGACTGCTTTCATTGACAAGGCATTTTTGCCCAAAAAACTGCAGCTCAATGGATTTTTTGCTGTTGTTTTTCATGCCATTTTCTGTAGACTCCAAAAACTGTTTGGATTAAAAACCCAGGAAATCAACTGTTTGGATTAAAAACCCAGGAGATTTTGAGTTTCAGAAATACTCAAACCACCCCGTTGACCATTCACCAACAGAACTAGGTTAGGAAATTCGCTGCACAACTTGTAATTAATTGAAGCTCACACTTTATTGTCTCTGCACAAACAACAAAGTAACTATGTTGACCCCAGGCCAACAACTTAGAACAGGAATTCTACTGTTTCCTCCGTAGCAATACTCACTCAGACCACTTTTCCAATTTACAACACCGAAATAGGGGATCTCCGTTGGCCAGATGAACAATCCTTTCTTCTATCAGCCCCTGGCATGGAGAGTCTTCCTTGTGATGATGGGTCTCTTGATAGAGTTATCGCTGTCCACTTTTAAATTCATTTCTTACCAATTCAAATATTTCATTTCAGTGTCATTGACTGTAGGTCATCTGATAGATATTTAACACCTTTTTATTGGCTCTGCTCCAGGCCAGCATCCATTTATTACCCTCTTTCCATCAAGTGACAATCGGTAATTTATGGCTCTTTGTTCTCTTCAGCAACCAGCTCAACTTGCTCCAGGCAGTCACCAACCCCAATATTCACAAACCTGCTTGTTATATTATATCAAAGAACACCTCACAAGTAACTTCTTTGGAAATGATCTCCAGTCCCACAGGTTACCTGAAGCATCATTGTGTCTACTTTAAAACACAGTAAGTGAAGCAACTTCATCTCACAAAATGGAGGACGTAAAACAGTTCCACAAAATGGCAGCCTGCATCGCCAAACACATGGCAGGAACAGAAACAATTGATCCGTCTGCTTCCACTGTCCTTGATCCAATTGAGTTTGACATTTTCTTCCATATTTTAAATCCACCATGGTCAACAACCCCATCTGGCACTAACAATCACTCCATGGTCAAAGTCACTTATATCACATTTCTGCCCCAATCTGATATTTGGTATGAACAACAATTGAACCTCTTGATTGCCTCTGCATGCTTTCTTGCTGCCACATGATTGGCTGATTAGATTGCTCATTAATGAGCAGGAGTACAGGTGTACTGATAAAGTGGCCACTGAATAGAAACATAGAAACATAGAAAATAGGTGCAGGAGTAGGCCATTCGGCCCTTCGAGCCTGCACCGCCATTTATTATGATCATGGCTGATCATCCAACTCAGAACCCAGCCTTCCCTCCATACCCCGTGACCCCTGTAGCCACAAGGGCCATATCTAACTTCCTTTTAAACATAGCTAATGAACTGGCCTCAACAGTTTGCTGTGGCAGAGAATTCCACAGATTCACCACTCTCTGTGTGAAGAAGTTTTTCCTAACCTCGGTCCTAAAAGGCTTCCCCTCTATCCTCAAACTGTGACCCCTCGTTCTAGACCTCCCCAACATCGGGAACAATCTTCCCGCATCTAGCCTGTCCAATCCCTTTAGGATCTTATACGTTTCAATCAGATCCCCCCTCAATCTTCTAAATTCCAACGAGTACAAGCCCAGTTCATCCAGTCTTTCTTCATATGAAAGACCTGCCATCCCAGGAATCAATCTGGTGAACCTTCTTTGTACTCCCTCTATGGCAAGGATGTCTTTCCTCAGATTAGGGGACCAAAACTGCACACAATACTCCAGGTGTGGTCTCACCAAGGCCTTGTACAACTGCAGTAGTACCTCCCTGCTCCTGTACTCGAATCCTCTCGCTATAAATGCCAGCATACCGTTCGCCTTTTTCACCGCCTGCTGTACCTGCATGCCCACTTTCAATGACTGGTGTATAATGACACCCAGGTCTCGTTGCACCTCCCCTTTTCCTAATCGGCCACCATTCAGATAATAATCTGTTTTCCTATTTTTGCCACCAAAGTGGATAACTTCACATTTATCCACATTAAATTGCATCTGCCATGAGTTTGCCCACTCACCCAACCTATCCAAGTCACCCTGCATCCTCTTAGCATCCTCCTCACTGCTAACACTGCCACCCAGCTTCGTGTCATCCACAAACTTGGAGATGCTGCATTTAATTCCCTCATCCAAGTCATTAATATATATTGTAAACAACTGGGGTCCCAGCACTGAGCCTTGCGGTACCCCACTAGTCACCGCCTGCCATTCTGAAAAGGTCCCGTTTATTCCCACTCTTTGCTTCCTGTCTGCTAACCAATTCTCCACCCACACCAATACCTTACCCCCAATACCATGTGCTTTAAGTTTGCACACTAATCTCCTGTGTGGGACCTTGTCAAAAGCCTTTTGAAAATCCAAATATACCACATCCACTGGTTCTCCCCTATCCACTCTACTAGTTACATCCTCAAAAAATTCTATGAGATTCGTCAGACATGATTTTCCTTTCACAAATCCATGCTGACTTTGTCCGATCATTTCACCGCTTTCCAAATGTGCTGTTATCACATCCTTGATAACTGACTCCAGCAGTTTCCCCACCACCGACGTTAGGCTAACCGGCCTATAATTCCCCGGTTTCTCTCTCCCTCCTTCTTTAAAAAGTGGGGTTACATTAGCCACCCTCCAATCCTCAGGAACTAGTCCAGAATCTAACGAGTTTTGAAAAATTATCACTAATGCATCCACTATTTCTTGGGCCACTTCCTTAAGCACTCTGGGATGCAGACCATCTGGCCCTGGGGATTTATCTGCCTTCAATCCCTTCAATTTACCTAACACCACTTCCCTACTAACATGTATTTCGCTCAGTTCCTCCATCTCACTGGACCCTCTGTCCCTTACTATTTCTGGAAGATTATTTATGTCCTCCTTAGTGAAGACAGAACCAAAGTAATTATTCAATTGGTCTGCCATGTCCTTGCTCCCCATAATCAATTCACCTGTTTCTGTTTGCAGGGGACCTACATTTGTCTTTATCAGTCTTTTCCTTTTTACATATCTATAAAAGCTTTTACAGTCCGTTTTTATGTTCTCTGCCAGTTTTCTCTCATAATCTTTTTTCCCCTTCCTAATTAAGCCCTTTGTCCTCCTCTGCTGAACTCTGAATTTCTCCCAGTCCTCAGGTGAGCCACTTTCTCTGGCTAATTTGTATGCTACTTCTTTGGAATTGATACTATCCCTAATTTCTCTTGTCAGCCACGGGTGCACTACCTTCCTTGATTTATTCTTTTGCCAAACTGGGATGAACAATTGTTGTAGTTCATCCATGCAACCTTTAAATGCCTGCCATTGCATATCCACCGTCAATCCTTGAAGTGTCATTTGCCAGTCTATCTTAGCTAATTCATGTCTCATACCTTCAAAGTTACCCCTCTTTAAGTTCAGAACCTTTGTTTCTGAATTAACTACGTCACTCTCCATGTTAATGAAGAATTCCACCATATTATGGTCACTCTTACCCAAGGGGCCTCTCACGACAAGATCGCTAATTAACCCTTCCTCATTGCTCAAAACCCAGTCCAGAATAGCCTGCTCTCTAGTCGGTTCCTCGACATGTTGGTTCAAAAAACCATCCCGCATACATTCCAAGAAATCCTCTTCCTCAGCACCTTTACCAATTTGGTTCACCCAGTCTACATGTAGATTGAAGTCACCCATTATAACTGCTGTTCCTTTATTGCACACATTTCTAATTTCCTGTTTAATACCATCTCCGACCTCACTACTACTGTTAGGTGGCCTGTACACAACTCCCAGCAGCGTCTTCTGCCCCTTAGTGTTACGCAGCTCTACCCATATCGATTCCACATCTTCCCGGCTTATGTCCTTCCTTTCTATTGCGTTAATCTCTTTTTTAACCAGCAACGCCACCCCACCTCCCCTTCCTTCGTGTCTATCCCTCCTGAATATTGAATATCCCTGAACGTTGAGCTCCCATCCCTGGTCACCCTGGAGCCATGTCTCTGTGATCCCAACTATATCATAATCATTAATAACAATCTGCACTTTCAATTCATCCACCTTATTACGAATGCTCCTTGCATTGACACATAAAGCCTTCAGGCGCTCTTTTACAACTCTCTTAGCCCTTTTTAATGCTTGCCCTGGATTTGTCGGCCTGCCACTTTTACTTTTCCCCTTTGTACTTTTTGCTTCTACGCTCACTTTACACTCCTCTGTCTCTCTGCACTGGTTCCCATCCCTCTGTTGTGAACTAACCTCCTCACACCTAGCCGCTTTAATTTGATTCCCACCCCCCAACCATTCTAGTTTAAAGTCACCTCAGTAGCCCCCGCTAATCTCCCTGCCAGGATATTGGTCCCCCTAGGATTTAAGTGTAACCCATCCTTTTTGTACAGGTCACACCTACGCCAAAAGAGGTCCCAATGATCCAAAAACTTGAATCCCTGCCCCCTGCTCCAATCCCTCAGCCACGCATTTATCCTCCACCTCATCGCATTCCTACTCTCACTGTCGCGTGGCACAGGCAGTAATCCCGAGATTACTACCTTTGCGGTCCTTTTTCTCAACTCCCTTCCTAGCTCCCTATATTCTTCTTTCAGGACCTCATCCCTTTTCCTACCTATGTCATTGGTACCTATATGTACCAGGACCTCTGGCTCTTCACCCTCCCACTTCAGGATATCTTGGACACGATCAGAAATATCCCGGACCCTGGCACCAGGGAGGCAAACTACCATCCGAGTCTCTGGACTGCGTCCACAGAATCGCCTATCTGACCCCCTTACTATCGAGTCCCCTATCACAACTGCCCTCCTCTTCCTTGCCCTACCCTTCTGAGCTACAGGGCCAGACTCTGTGCCGGAGGCAGGGCCACTGTCGCTTCCCCCGGGTAAGCTGTCCCCCCCAACAGTACTCAAACAGGAGTACCTGTTGTTAAGGGGCACAGCCGCCGGGGTACTCCTCATCACCTGCCTTTTCCCCTTCCCTCTCCTAACCGTGACCCACTTGTCTGCCTCCCGTGGCCCCGGCGTGACCACCTGCCTTCCACTCCTCTCTATCACCTCCTCGCTCTCCCTGACCAGACGAAGGTCATCGAGCTGCAGCTCCAGTTCCGTAACGCGGTCCCTTAGGAGCTGCATCTCGATGCACTTGGCGCAGATGTAGACGTCCGGGAGGCTTGGAGACTCCAGGGCCTCCCACATCCGACACCGAGAACAGCAAACTGCCCTCACAGTCATAATGCCCCTCTCCTCAAATAGCAACAGAAAATGAATGTCAAACCTTCCTCGCCTCGCCCGCTTCCGCCTAAGCCCGTTGAGCCGAAGCCCTTAAGTCTTCACTCTGCTCCCGGCTCACTCCGCCGCCCGCAAACTACGCTGCCCGCTCTATGAGGCTTTGTTCCTTTTAAATCTGCCGCGCTGCACTGCCCGACGTCACACGCCTGCGCAGTCCCGCCTCTCAGAAAGCCGTTGGAGAAAAAAAAATAACGAAAATTTCAAAAATCTCTTTCTCGGCACTCCCACTCAGACTCTCAGACTCCTTCTTCGAATCAAATCCGAAGCAGGATGTCTGCCCTTTTAAATCTGCCGCGCTGCACTGCCCGACGTCACACGCCTGCGCAGTCCCGCCTCTCAGAAAGCCGTTGGAGAAAAAAAAATAACGAAAATTTCAAAAATCTCTTTCTCGGCACTCCCACTCAGACTCTCAGACTCCTTCTTCGAATCAAATCCGAAGCAGGATGTCTGCCCTTTTAAATCTGCCGCGCTGCACTGCCCGACGTCACACGCCTGCGCAGTCCCGCCTCTCAGAAAGCCGTTGGAGAAAAAAAAATAACGAAAATTTCAAAAATCTCTTTCTCGGCACTCCCACTCAGACTCTCAGACTCCTTCTTCGAATCAAATCCGAAGCAGGATGTCTGCCCTTTTAAATCTGCCGCGCTGCACTGCCCGACGTCACACGCCTGCGCAGTCCCGCCTCTCAGAAAGCCGTTGGAGAAAAAAAAATAACGAAAATTTCAAAAATCTCTTTCTCGGCACTCCCACTCAGACTCTCAGACTCCTTCTTCGAATGTAAGTAGTGTAGCAGAATCAAAAATCAGAAGTGTGTGTTAGTCCTGAAGAAGGGTTTTGCACCAAAACATCAACTGTTTATTTCTCTCCATAGATGCTGCCTGACCTGCTGAGCCCTTCCAGCACTTTGTGCGTGTTGCTCTGGATAACCAGCATCTGCAGACTTTCTGATGTTTAAAAGTGTGAGGATGGTTTAATTTATGCTGTGTCCTGAAAATCATATTAATCCAATGATATATCATTGATGAAAGCAAATTAGAGAGAAGAAGCTACTCTTCATGCTGGATTTTAATATATTAATCGAGAACATGTTGTTTGATGCATCTGACAGATCTTTATTCATTCTCTGGATGTAGATATTGCTGCTGAGATCAGAATCTATTGTATATCACCAATTGTCCCAAAGTTGAGGGTTATTTTCAGAGGATATTAAAGGGCACTGGACAGCATTTTTTTTTTCAAAAGTGTTGCTTCCTCAGTTTCTGCTTATGATACACTGCTTGAAGCTGAACACAAATGAAATTTCATGCTACATGTATCATGTAGGAATTTGGAGAAACAGGAAATTAACATTTATTGAATATAATGCATTTAATTGCTCAACAGTGCTGATGCTTTGCAATAGTTCAACTAAGCTAAAAATGTTTTGTTGATGATTTTCATTTGTACTCAGTGTCTGCGGCTTCTCACTTAACTGTCCACAATAATCAGCTAAAATTTATGGATTCCAGTTGCCCTGATACCATTTCTCCATGACTGCAATGTTCTGGAGAAATCTTTCACCATGCTCATCAGGGAAGTGGTCTAAATGGGAATGCAGAATATAAATCCTTAGTGACATGTTGCACTTCATGGTTTTGTATGCTTGAAGCATGTTGTCAACCGGCTGCATGTAGTTTGGTGCTCTGTAGTTGCCAAGAAAATTTTCAACAAAATCCTTGAATGCCTTCCAAGCCATTTCTCCTGTCATTAATAACCCGTTTGATTTGTGGACCATCAAAAATGCCTTCCTTAATCTTGGCATCAGTTATTCTGGGAAACATATGTCTCAAACATCGAAGTCCTTCAAGGAAATTTTTTGTGCTTGGTGAAAGCAGATTCCATCCTTGCACTCTTGAACCCAGTAATTCTGCTTTTGCCTTGGACAAACCCAAGTCTCTGACCAGGTTATTTAACACAGATTGAGTTATCAGATGAGGCTCACTCGACAGAAAGGATTCAAAATCTGTATGGTATCAGTGTCGTTTACTATTCTTCGTGCATGTTGCGCAACAAATGTCAAAAGTCCAGGCTTTGGCTTGTTTGCCAATTTTACACCCAAAGTAGAGCTTATAGGCTTTCTTAACAAGAAGAGTCATGCTCCGTCTTCGAGATTGAAGCATATGCTCTCCACAAATATAACAGAATGTATCACGGCTGTTGCAACATTTGGGTGATACAATTACTTTACTATAATAAGTACACACAATATGCTATGCGCATAGAGCAATGCATCAATGCGATCACAAACCAATATACATAGAAACACAATGCTTAGAACAGTGTGTGTTTTATGCTTTTATAGCTATTTTGAAATCTGTCCTGTCATGGAGCATCCACCTAGACATGCCCGGACAAGGTAGAAAATTTTTCAGCTTACATTGTGGGCAACATTTAATTGACATGAATTTTGAATGAAAATAACAATTATAGGCAATTTCAAAAAAGTGATACATGATAGAGAAACTTGATGGTGATTTTTATGATCAGCGTTCAAAAACCCATAACTTACACACAGTACTCAGGAAGCAAAATCTTTGTTGTCAAGTAGAATCAACTGTATGCCTGAGGGACTGGAGTTATGATTAATAGGGTTAGGACAATAAACTTTATTGCCTAAAGGTCAGAATCAAAATCAAGTTTATTGTCACTGACATACTTTGTGTAATCTGTTGTTAAGGGGCAGCAGCACAATGCAATGCGAAAAAAATACCATAAGTTACAGTAAGAAATATAAAACAGATACAAATTTTGAAAACCAACAGCAAAAAGTGAGGTGACGTTCATGGGTTCGTTTTCTTTTCAGGAATCAGATGGCGGAGGAGAAGAAGCTGATCCTAAAACATTGAAAATGTGTCTTCAGGCTCCTGTACCTCCTCCCTAAAAGGAACAATGAAAAGAGGGCACATCCTTGATAGTGATGGTCCTTAATGATGGATGGCACTTTCTAGAGGCATCGCCTTTTGAAGATGTCCTTGATAGTGGGGACGGCAGTGCCCATGATGGAGAAGGCTGAGTTTACATCCCTCTGCAGCTTTTTCCAATCCTGTGCTTTGGCCTGTCTATACCAAACATTGATGGTACCATGATCTTCATGGTACTTGTGTAGAAACTTGTGAGAGTCTTTGGTGACATACCAAATCTCCACAAACTCCTAATGAAATATAACAATGGTGTGCCTTCTTCTAAGTGAACCCGTAATCTGGCAGGCACCTGGTAACTGGTGCAAAAATTATTTAATAAATTGAATTTAATATCTGCATCTGCCCTGAAGGAACTTGGCTGTACCTCAGTCTCACCCATCTAAGGCAGTGGTCCCCAACCTCCAGGCCACGAAGCATGCAGGGGTGCAGTGGTAGCTGGGACGGACCCAGCACATCTTTAAGAAAAAAGCCGAGATAAACAAGCTAATTAATTAGGTGCCACCCGGCACATAAATGTCAGCCCAGATCAGAGGCGATTGCCAATTGCGTAGAGCAAGTGAAATTGCAATTGCCTCTGATCTGGGCCGACATTTACGTGCCGGGCGGCACCAAATTAACTAACTTGTTGAAGCCTTTTTTCTTAAAGATGTGCTGGGTGCGTCCCGGATACCACTGCACGCCTGCATGCTTCGCGGCCCGGAGGTTGGGGACCACTGATCTAGGGGACTGGATTACTAATCGATTTGAGTAAGTATGACACCACAACACAGGAAACAGTGGTTCAACTGTACCTCCTCCACAATTCCATAAGCTCAGCAAATTGGAATTCCATTTTAAAGTGAAAAAACAGGATCAGAAAGTAGGAGCAGGAATCAGGAGATTAGGAGCTGGACTATGCATATCAATACTCACTACTTTCTACAGATGTGTAGTTGAGAGAATCCTAACATGCTGTCTCATTGTATGGTTTGGAAATTGGATTCCAGCTGGCACAAGGACTCTACAGCAGGTAGTTATAACTGCCCAGTGCATCACTGGCACCACCCTCCCCTCCCACAATTAAGGACATACAGCATATTTAGGAAAGTGCCAGAAAAAGGCCGGCAATATCAGTAATGATTCCACCAACCCTGCCTTTGGACTGTTTGCCCTACTCCTATCAGGGAAAAGCCTACACGGCATCCACACCTGGACCACTAGGTTCAAAAACAGTTACATTCCTCAAGAAGGCAGGCGGATCAACACCTCCACCCAGTAAAACTCCCCACCACCATTACATCAAGACCATCCACTCCTCTCCACAGCCCCTCAGCATACTTCATCCCTTATACATCACTTTATGTAAATACAGTCTATGTATAGAAGCTAACCTTATGGCCACACTCAGCAGTTACTTGTACATTGGGTTTTATAGGATTGCTTTTATATTTATATTTATTGTTTTCTTATGCTTATTGTGTCTTTTTATGCTGCACTGCATCCAGAATAACAATCATTCCCTTCTTCTTTACACTCACGTGCTGAACAATGACAGTAGACAATCTTGAATCTTGAAATGGGCCGCTTAGTCCTTTGAGCTTTTGCCATTGTTTTCATCGTGTAATGATCTGGTAGTAATTTCAAATCAGCTCTGAAGAGCTGTCTGTACTTTGCCTCGGTTACCAGATCCATATCTTCACTGAAAGCCTTCATCGTGCAGTTTCTGTGAGCAGCCGAGTAGAGTTTGGCTGGGGTCACCAGTCGGGACTCATTCCTCCACTACCTGTTCCTTCACACATGTACTGCAAGACATGAGGGCCCTGGGCAGGATTGTACAACAGAGAGAACTAGGGGTACAATCACATGATTATTATACATGAAATTTCTAGACAATCAGCAACTTCTGAGATACTCAAGCCATCCCACCTGGCACCAACAATCACTCCAAAGCCAAAGTCGCTTAAATCACATTTCTTCCCCATTCTGATATTTGGTCGGAACAACAATTGAACCTTTCGACTATGTCTGCTTGCTTTTATGCATTGAATTGCAGCCTCATGATTGAATGATTAGATGTTTGCATTAATAACCAGGTGTACCTCATGAAGTGGCTACTGTGTAGTTTCAGCAGTACCTTCCAAGGATTGCAGCTGTCCTGTGGATTTCTGGTTCAATTTGCAGAACCACTGTTGGTTATATGGGAAAATTGCCATCTTATATCAATGTCTAATTGGATATCCAATTTTACTTTCAGATGATGGGTCCTGTATTATGCAGGGCTGCTGGATTGTCTTCTGCATATTGTCTGTTTATCAGCCTTTGTGTGGAGTTTTTCATAAATTGCATCATATTCCTTTATTTCCATGTAAATACCTGCAAGAAAATGAATCTCAACATAGTATATGGTGACATGTACTTTCATAATAAATTTACTTTGAACTTGTGAACTTTGAACCCATCATACTAGTTCTGCCACATGATATCTAGTCGTAACTCAAAGCTGCTTCTTTCTGAAAAAGAGGATTCTGAGTACATGCCCATTCCAGAGAATAAGGTATAAATACTTCACCCTGGGAACAGAAACAGAAATGGCAGAGATGAAGGAAATGAGAAAAGGGAATGGCAATTTTACAGATGACAGGATAGGAAGAATTATCCACCTATAAGTAGCTGCTCATGAAAAGAGAATTTAATATTTGAATTAGTGCAAAGGAACTCTTATTGACCACTGATAAATTATCCATAAGCAGGTCATCTTAACTGTTTATTATTTAACTAGCATATTATAACGTGACATTAACCAGTAATTGGTGAATCATTTCAAATCTGGACCTACCATGACAGAAGGAAGATTTTACTTGAGCATCTTACAAAATACTGGAGGAATTCAGCAGGTCAGGTAACATTAATGGAGAGGAATAAACAATCAACGTTTCAGGCTGAGACCCTTCATCTGGACTGGAAAGGAGAAGGGAAAGAGCCGGAATAAGAAGATTGGGGGGGGGCGGTGGGGGGGTGGAATGGAAGCTAGAAGGTGATAGTTGAAGCCAGGTGGGAGGGAGAGGTGATAGGTGGAAAAGGTAAAGGGCTGAAGAAGGAGAAATCTGACAGGAGAGGAGGGTGGACCATGGGAGAAAGAGCAGTAGGACGGATGTGATAGGCAGGTGAGGAGAAGAGAGGAGGTAAGAGGGGAGACTGGGGGGGGGGGAATGGAAGAAGAGAGAAGGGGAGGGGGAAATTTATTTCTTGATCTTATTTTCTTCAGTGAATAAAATCCCACTCAAATTTATAAAGCAGTTACTGATAAGGCTGAAGTTTAAGTTCACATGCAGTTTGCTTACATAGAAGGAGGCTATTCAGCCCACTAGTTCCAATTAGTTCCTTGTTGCCCAGCCCTTTTCCCTCTATAGTAGCCCTACATGGATGTATGAGTATGATTTTTTTGGCTCTTTTGATCTCAGAGTCAGGCTGCAAGAAGGGGCAAGGTCTTATCAGTGACTGGACTCATATTGCTGTATCCTTCAACCATCAGTGCTCTGACCCACCGTGGATAACTTCACTCACCTCAACTCTGAACTGATTCCACAACCTATGGACTCACTTTCAAGGACTCTACAATTCATGTTCTCATTAGTAATTATTACGTATTTATTTATGATAATTATCTTTGTACTTGCACAGTTTGTCTTCTTTTGCAGATCGGATGTCCTTCTTTGTCTGTAGTTTTCATTGATTCTATTGTGTTTTTTTGAATCTACTGTGAATGCCTGCAAGAAAATGAATCTCTGGGTAGTATATAGTAACATATATGTACTCCAATAATAAATTTACTCTGAACTTTCAGTTTTGACATAATGCAGTTTGGAAAGGAAATGATATGTTGGACTTCATTGCAAGGGACAGAAGAAAGATTGCTGCAATTCTTCTAGCAGGATTTTGTTGACATCACCCATGGATCCTCTGTGCAGTTTTGGATTTGGTAGCTTACGGATAGTGTAATTTCCACAGAGTGTTTGAATGATTGAGCGTCTTTTCCTGAGACAGAGTTTCCTCTGGTTGGGGCCTTTTAAATTAGCTGGCATGGACTCAAAATAAGGATCCAACCACGTAGAGGAGAGAATAGTAGAATTATTTAGTGGCATGTTGGGACCCTGTATCACAGAGAGTTATGGATGATCAAACATTGTGAGTAAGTGACCTTAAGACCATGAAACTCAAGAGAAATGGGGATCAGTCGAGAAAGAAGGTAAGCCACAGGATCAACCATGATATTATTGAGTTAAGGAGCTGGCTGAAGTGCTGGATAGCTTATAGTCCTGACACCTTGGCCTGAAACATCAACTGCTTATTCCCCTCAGTGGATGCTGCCTGACCTGCTGAATTCCTCCGGCATTTTGAATTTCCAGTATCTGATAGTTTATGTTTGCTCCTAATTCTAATGTTCTTGTTTGTGTTTACTATATCTAGTTGACCACCCAGGGAAGGTAAACCTTAATGTTTCATTGTTTGGCAAGGGTATCACCAGGATAATGGAGAGGGAATTTACAACCGAGTTCTGATAATCAATATAACCCTGTAGAAGATAAAGAGAATTTTTCTTTGCACAACGAATAAACACGATGGAAGAAACTGCCTGAAATAACTGGGGCAGCAGATTTATTTTCAAAGGAATACATACTTGAAAAAATAAATATATTCATGACAAAGAATAAAGAACAGAAGTATCATGATTAGTTAGCTCTTCCAGTGGCTGCCTTCTATGCAGTACAATTCAGTGTTCTATGCAGTGAGCTTGATTGTCTGTTACTGATCATTTCTTGCAGATTTATGTATACAGTTTCTGATTATTTTTCTGCATTTTGTTCTTCGAACTTTTCCCATTATTCGTTAAATTGAAGTTGATTTTCATAATTCTCTAGCTGGACAAATTATTAGTTACACAGGGGTTGGAAGGAAAATGTATTATCATATAATGTATGTTTTCCATGGCTAGATTTTCTAGTAATGACCAATTTGTAAATCCAGAAACATTGTGAAAATCACAAAGAGGGTGAGCAGGAAGCACTACTTCAGTGAAGCGAAGAGTAGTGAAATCTGCCAGAAACTTTTGATAATTAATTTATAAGATTTCTTTTCCTCTTTACAAAATAAGGACATGCTTCATTCACACTCTGTTGCTCAGTAGGTCAGTGATCTTATTTAATTCTTTTTTTCCCATTTTGCACATGATTATTAAATTCCCATTTTCAAAAGCAAAATATTGCAGATTCTGGAATCTGAAGTAATAGCAGGAAAGGTATCATAAAAGATCATTAAGCTAAAAAGCAAGTTCAG
Source organism: Mobula hypostoma (assembly GCF_963921235.1). NCBI lineage: Eukaryota > Metazoa > Chordata > Chondrichthyes > Myliobatiformes > Myliobatidae > Mobula > Mobula hypostoma. The sequence goes on from NC_086097.1 coordinate 122,752,735, forward strand.
TTTCTCTCAACACTGATGCTGTCTGACGCACTGAGTACTTCCAGCATCTTACATTTTCATGCCAGTGTGTTCTACTTTTAATTTCTATTTGTGGTATTGCACGGTAGCATGGTGGTTAGTGCAATCACTTTGTAGCACCAACAATCACTGATCAGGGTTCGATTCCTGCCACTCCACTGCCTGTAAGGAGATGGTTCATTCTTCCCATGAACACGTGAGCTTCCTGTGGTGATCCGATTTCCTCCCACATTCTAAAGACTTATAGTTAGGGTTAGAGAGTTGTGCACATGGTATGTCAGGAGGATATGGAGGGCTATGGTGCTAGGCAGAATAACAGTTCGGCACAGTCTAGATGGGCCAAATGGCCTGTTTCTGTACTGTAGTGCCCTATGATTCTATGACCCTTTGTTTTAAGCTAATTTTATTATCAGCTCCTTGTAGATGTGATCGGTCAAGTCCCTTTAAAACTTGAACCAGTCAGCCTCCAGAAACATCGAGGAGCTAACAGCTTACAGCCTCACAGCCAAACTACCTGCATTTCCTTTTTGTTCAAAATAGATCATCAATAAAATTCAGATAAGAGAAAAATAGTAAAAACCAGTTAATGCTTCTGTTCTGCTGCCATCTAATTCCCTTTATGAACGTCCTTTGTATTCCCAACTACAGTTCACTTTGCATTGCCTGCACAAGCTTAGAATTGATACTCCAAATATGTAATTCTGTATAAAGTTTGGGCTTGTTTTACCTCCTAGAAGCATTTTAGTATCCTTTTCTTCTTTACTTTTGTCTGACATTCTGTGCTTTCCCATAAAAAGTAGTATTAGAAGGTGATTTGGCAAGCCTAGATGAGGCCATATCTTGGGAACTATAAAGATGACTGAAAGAGGAAGGTGATTGCACTGGACAAGACAATGGGAAACTGGATTCAAATTTTTTTTTTAAATGCAGATGCTGGAATTTCTGAAACAGAAACAGAAACTGCTGAAAATATTCAGCAAAAGTGATTAAGGGGCTTGATCCTGAAATGTTAACTTAGTTTCTCTTCAGACAGATGTAGGCTGATGTGCTGAGAATTTGAACTTTGACTTTGATTCCCTTCTCCACTGAAATATTTCTCTATACACGTGAGTGATATCTTTGAAGATACAACTTCATCACTAGCCAAAGTAATGTGCAGTAATACCACATACATGACGTTATTAGTCCCCAGGCACTCTCAGACAGCTCTGATAAGTGCACCCTGAGACTTCCAGGTTGAAACTCTAAGACACAGTTTTGGTCTGCATCAGTTGCCTTAGGAACACCATGACAAAGCTTTACGCACACTCAAGCCATGATTGAACAGCAGAGTGGATTTGACTGGCAGAGTGGATTCTGCTGCTATGTCTTTTGTGGTCAAAGTTTCCTATATGCAGATTGACCCCCATTACACAAAGGTATGTTCCACTATGGCATTTCTCAGCAACAACTGGTGATCAGTCAGAGAAGGGGCACAGATTAGGCACTGATCCCACAGAAACTAGAAAAGAGGCAGCCATGTTGAGGGAGCCATCATGCTTAGTGGCCGGATCAATACTTCAGTACTCAAGAAAGAGATGAGATGCAGGCATGGGATGGGGTTCTTGGTTTTTGTACCACATGAGTTTGCTAAGTAGCCATTCTAAGCATTCATCCTAAGTAGTAATTCTTCAGATATTTTAGTAAGCACTTCATAGCAGGAAAATCCTCATCACACATGAAACAATGTGAAGGTACATCAGGAGAACTGTACAACTTCCAAACATTTGAATAGATTTAAAAATATTTTGTTGTGGTCATTAAAAAGAACAAAGGGGGCAATTGCACGTAAAAGGAAATAATTCAAATTGAATCCAATTGGACATTGTGGGCAATGTGACTAATAGTTGTGCTGTGTTCTGTTTGGTTGTGTTCTGAGTTACTCTGCCAAGCACGGTGGGTACGCTATGTTGGCATCAGAATGTGTGGCAACACTTGCCGGCTGTCCCTAACACACCCCCGGGTGTTGGTTGTTAACACAAATGACACATTTCACTGCATGCTTCGACGTACACATGATAAATAAACTTGAACTTTGAATCATGAACTTTAAAGGTATGCCTGCCTCCTTGTTTGAAGGATGTCAATGGGTGCTGGATTTTCAGAGCAGATACTCAATCCTGGTAAACGGTGATCAATTTTGAAATGTTGGGCCCCTGCTGTTCAGGTATTTTTTTCTGAACATTCAAAGTAATTGAGGGTCTTTAGCACATTAGTGTGCCTGGTTCTGTATGAGCACTATTTATCAATGGTTAAATGTAAATTCAAAAACATCCAGCCATAATTTTAGCATTTTAAAAAAGCTGGTTGCAATTTATTCTCTTCTATTCATTAATTATTTGTCTAATTGCTAATTATTTAATTGATAATAACGATCTGGTGGAGTGGAATATTGACAATGAAAGTGTAGAAACGGATCTAAGTCATCTATTGATGTCACACAGGACAGTAAGAAGATGATAATGAGGAGGCAGCCAAGGATTAATCAGTAGGGGCAACACCGGAGCTATTGGAACACAAGTGCGGAAAGGAAACATTACTGGAAATTCTCCAGGGAACTATGTAGCCACCCATGGCAAAGCAAGTGCACTAGATTGTAGAAAGTATGATTTAATTTATCATGTTATTGGGATGCCAATGAGGTGGGGAAATGCAATCTACCAGCTTTAATCTTATCTATTTATCTTGTTTTTATTTGGAGGTACGTCATGGTAACAGGGTTTTTCAGCCCAATAAGCCTGCGCCACGCGGTTACGCCCATGTGACCAATTAGCCTACTAACCTCTACATCTTTGGAATATGGAAGGAAACCGGAGTACCCAGAGGAAACCCCCATGCGATCACACGGAGATATACAATTTCACCACAGACAGCAGGAGAGCTGAGCACAGGTTACTGGCACTATAGTGGCTTTATGCTAATCCAACATTATTGTGCCATTCCCCCTCTCAGTCTTGTGTAAACCTCCTTAATATAAAGGCATGAATGGAATTTGGTGGAAAGGGGAAGTAAACTGAGAGTGAGGGGTTTGCATTGTCAGGTAATACAATGAGTAATGGACTTACAGCATCCCTTCATTAAGTTTCAAATTCCTAGGTGTAAATATCACCAATAACTCAAATTGGGTCTACTCTGCTTCCTCTGAAGTTTAGGAGGAATTCAGTATGTCCCAAATGACCGTCTAAAATATCCTATAGAAAGCATCCCATCTGGATGCATCATGACTTTGTATGGCATTTGCTGCCTGGATTGGAGAGCATGTCTTATTAGTATAGACTGAGCGAGCTAGGATTGTCCTTGCTGAAGCAAAGGAAAATGAGAATGATAGGGGTGTACAAGATTATAAGGGGCATAGATAGAGTGGACAGCCAGAGACATTTTTCAAAGACAGTAATGATAATACAAGGGGGCATAATTTTAAAGAGATTGGAAGAAGGTATAGGTCAATGTCACGGGTAAGCTTTTTACCAACAGAATGGTACACTCTGTCAGGGGCAGTGGTAGAGCCAGATACATTACAGACATTTAGGAAACTCTTAGATAGGTACATTGATGATAGAAAAATGGAGGGCTATGTAGGAGGGAAGGGTTAGATTGATCTTATAGTTAGTTAAAATTTTGGCACAGCATTATGGATCAATTACTTTGCTGTAATTGCTATTTTCTATGCCCAAGATTGCTAGAAATTGCAGAGAAGTATGAACACAGCCAAGTCTATGAGGAAAACAAGCCTCCTCTCCAATGATCTGCTTTGGGAAAGCAGCTAATATAATCAAGAACACAAAATAATCTGCAGATGCTGGGGTCAAAGCAACACTCACAACACACTGGAGGTACTCAGCAGGTCGGGCAGCATCCTTGGAAACGATGAGTCGACACTTCAGGCCGGAACCCCCTTTGTCAGGACTTTAGAGGGAAGGGGCAGAGGCCCTATAAAGAAGGTGGGGGGACCACCTTTTGAGTGAGCTGCAGGCATGCTATGTTGACAATGGAAGCATGGCAAAACTTGCGGACTGCCCAGAACAATCCTTACTGATTTGATTTGGAAGTTCAAAAGTTCAAAGTAAGTTTATTATCAAAGTACATATACATATATCACCACATACTACTCTGAGATTCATTTTCTTCTTGAAAGATACAACGAATCAAAATAGAATCAATGAAAAACTGCACTTGTGAAAAAGATGACAAACTGTGTAAATAAAAAAAAAAATAAATAAATAACATCGAGAACATCTGTTGCAGAGTCCTTAAAGTTGAGTGCATTGGTTGTGGAATCATAGAAACATAGAAACATAGAAAATAGGTGCAGGAGTAGGCCATTCGGCCCTTCGAGCCTGCACCGCCATTTATTATGATCATGGCTGATCATCCAACTCAGAACCCCGCCCCAGCCTTCTCTCCATACCCCCTGATCCCTGTAGCCACAAGGGCCATATCTAACTCCCTCTTAAATATAGCCAATGAACTGGCCTCAACTGTTTCCTGTGGCAGAGAATTCCACAGATTCAACACTTTCTGTGTGAAGAAGTTTTTCCTAATCTCGGTCCTAAAAGGCTTCCCCTTTATCCTCAAACTGTGACCCCTTGTTCTGGACTTCCCCAACATCGGGAACAATCTTCCTGCATCTAGCCTGTCCAATCCCTTTAGGATTTTATACGTTTCAATCAGCTCCCCCCTCAATCTTCTAAATTCCAACGAGTACAAGCCCAGTTCATCCAGTCTTTCTTCATATGAAAGTCCTGCCATCCCAGGAATCAATCTGGTGAACCTTCTTTGTACTCCCTCTATGGCAAGGATGTCTTTCCTCAGATTAGGGGACCAAAACTGCACACAATACTCCAGGTGTGGTCTCAGCAAGGCCTTGTACAACTGCAGTAGTACCTCCCTGCTCCTGTACTCGAATCCTCTCGCTATAAATGCCAGCATACCATTCGCCTTTTTCACCGCCTGCTGTACCTGCATGCCCACTTTCAATGACTGGTGTATAATGACACCCAGGTCTCGTTGCACCTCCTCTTTTCCTAATCGGCCACCATTCAGATAATAATCTGTTTTCCTATTTTTGCCATCAAAGTGGATAACTTCACATTTATCCACATTAAATTGCATCTGCCATGAATTTGCCCACTCACCCAACCTATCCAAGTCAGTCTGCATCCTCTTAGCATCCTCCGCACAGCTAACACTGCCACCCAGCTTCGTGTCATCCGCAAACTTGGAGATGCTGCATTTAATTCCCTCATCCAAGTCATTAATATATATTGTAAACAACTGGGGTCCCAGCACTGAGCCTTGCGGTACCCCACTAGTCACTGCCTGCCATTCTGAAAAGGTCCCGTTTATTCCCACTCTTTGCTTCCTGTCTGCCAACCAATTCTCCATCCACATCAATACCTTACCCCCAATACCATGTGCTTTTAGTTTGCACACTAATTTCCTGTGAGGGACCTTGTCAAAAGCCTTTTGAAAATCCAAATATACCACATCCACTGGTTCTCCCCTATCCACTCTACTAGTTACATCCTCAGAAAATTCTATGAGATTCGTCAGACATGATTTTCCTTTCACAAATCCATGCTGACTTTGTCCAATGATTTCACCGCTTTCCAAATGTGCTGTTATCACATCTTTGATAACTGACTCCAGCAGTTTCCCCACCACCGACGTTAGGCTAACCGGTCTATAATTCTCCGGTTTCTCTCTCCCTCCTTTTTTAAAAAGTGGGGTTACATTAGCCACCCTCCAATCCTCAGGAACTAGTCCAGAATCTAACGAGTTTTGAAAAATTATCACTAATGCATCCACTATTTCTTGGGCTACTTCCTTAAGCACTCTAGGATGTAGACCATCTGGCCCTGGGGATTTATCTGCCTTCAATCCCTTCAATTTACCTAACACCACTTCCCTACTAACATGTATTTCGCTCAGTTCCTCCATCTCACTGGACCCTCTGTGCCCTACTATTTCTGGAAGATTATTTATGTCTTCCTTAGTGAAGACAGAACCAAAGTAATTATTCAATTGGTCTGCCATGTCCTTGCTCCCCATAATCAATTCACCTGTTTCTGTCTGCAGGGGACATACATTTGTCTTTACCAGTCTTTTCCTTTTTACATATCTATAAAAGCTTTTACAGTCTGTTTTTATGTTCCCCGCCAGTTTTCTCTCATAATCTTTTTTCCCCTTCCTAATTAAGCCCTTTGTCCTCCTCTGCTGAACTCTGAATTTCTCCCAGTCCTCAGGTGAGCCACTTTCTCTGGCTAATTCGTATGCTTCTTCTTTGGAATTGATACTATCCTTAATTTCTCTTGTCAGAGAAATCGATTCAGGGTTGAGGTGAATTAAGTTATGCAGGCTGGTTCAAGAGCCAAATGGTTGAGGGGTAATGCAAAAAAAGCTTTCCACTGTACCTCAGCACATGCAACAATAATTACTGCTCAGCATTTTACACAAGCTTCTCTATCAACATCCTGAAGTATTGATCCTGTTTCTCTCTCCACAGTTGCTGTCTAATCTGTTGAATATTTCCAGTGTCCCTCTGTTTTCATTTCCCATCAACATCACCTTCCAGTTCATTTACAAACAATGGACGCAGGTGGTTGATACCTACTGTCCTTTGGATGCAGTGAGGGACTAGGTGGTATTTATTGGTATACAAGTGCAGGCAGACATCTGGCAATATATTGTTGTTGCAAACACTACTGATACCTATGCATAATGAAATTACAATGCCTATTAGAATGTAGCTTGTCTGAGCACTCCATATACTTTTAGCAATCGTCCATTCAAAAATTTTACAATGACAGTGAAAGCTGCGTGGGAATGTCTTTAAAGCGGAAATGTTGTTGCATTGGTGCAGTTCCACTCTCTTGATCTCCAGATGTTGGGTCCAGTGCGATGAGTAGTTATCACAACTGGGGTAGAAGTAATTTGATACAAATGGTTTAGCATATCAGTATTCTTTATCGAATCCACCTCCTACATTTTATTAAGACCATAAGACATGGGAGCAAAATTAGGCCATTCAGTTCATCAGCTCTGCCCTGCCATTCCATCATGGTTAATTCTTTGAAATCATGAATGCTGCTCTTTTATGTACATACAAAAATATATGGAACTAAAGCTGAGTTGCAAAACTGTCCATTGCTAAATACTGAGATGAATCTGTGAGAGGACAGGGAGATGTAAGTCTGCTTAATTTCCAATGAATCAAATAGATACTGCAAAGATCATTAAGATTATCTTACTAGAAGAAATTCAATTTAATACAGATCTATTTTCGGAAGCATATTATCTGCTGAATCACCAGCAGACAGTGCTTCAGAGAGGAGAAATATCCACTTAGTTCTCCCACTCTGCTGATGGTCCTGTCATCCTCATCACACATGCAGGCTTTGAGAAGAGATGGCCTATCCCTGATGGATGGCAGGAAAGAATTGGTTAGCGTATCTCTTTCATGCAGTGGCCAATGAAGGCGAAATGTGAGGAAGATGTTTAACTAGTCCTACTCTCAGGTTGGAGCAGCAACACTTCATATTCCATCTGAGTAGCCATTAACGGCACCGGAATGTGTGGTGATAGCTGCAGACTGCCCCCAGCACATTTCACTGTATGTTTGTATGTACACATGATAAACTATCTTGAATCTTGGATCCCGAATCTTGAAGCTCTGTTCTGAATGACAGATCCCATCCTTTGACACACTGGCCCTCAGCCAGGAGAAATATCCAATTTGCAGCCACCCTATCAAGCTGCTTAAGAATATTGATCATTTCAATCAAGTCACCTCTCATCCTTCTAAACTCAGAAGAATAATTCTGATGAAGGGTCTTTGACCTGATACATTAACTCTGTTCCTCTTCCCACAGATGCAGCCTGACTCACTGGGCATTTCCAGCATTTCTGATGGTTATTCAAGATGATAAAGGATCACTCTGCTTAACCTCTCCTCATATAGCAACTTGCCAGCTCAGCAGTCAGTAGGATGTATCTTCCTACGTTGCAAATATATTCTTTTTTAGCTGAGGAGAGCAGACCCACACACAATGTTATTGATGCAATCTCACCAAAGCCCGGTACAGTTGCAACAGGTATTCAAACTGCTTGCAATTTTGACAAAATAACATGATTTCCTATCAGTTTACTCAAAGTTCTAAGTAAATTTATCATCAAAGCATAAATGTGCTACTGTATACTACCCTGAGATCTATTTTTCTTGCAGGCATTGACAGTAGAACAAAGAAATACAATGGAAAATCTACACACAATAAAAGACTGATAAAAATGCATAAAAGAAGACAAACTTTGAAAATACAAACAAAATCAAATAATAATAATTATAACATCCCCACGATCTGAGCAGATAAGATGTCCACAAGGAAGCGTTGGACATCTGGCTCAGAGTTGGAGACCTCTTCTTAGAAACAGAAGAGTTCCTCATGGCAATACAGAACTAGATGGTTAATACAAAAGTGATCAAAAATACTTAATAAAGACTGAAAAATTCAAGATGATAAATGCAGAAAATGCCGAGAGAAACCAGAAACAATCTAACACATTACAGGATCCTGCAGCAGTTTAACTCAATCTGATTACTTACACAGGCACGATCAAGTGGCAAACATCATTCATCAAAATCTTGCTTTAAAATAGAAGCTCAAAAAAGAAACTTAATCTTACTATAAATACAAGCCTGATCTAGTTTTAGAGTCAGAGTCCCACATTATATTATGACCAATACATTATTATAGAAAGGACAACTATCTGGATATAATAATGCAGGATAAATAAGCCAGAACAACTTGCTTAATAGATATAGCCATTCCAAACACACACAACATACAGAAATCAATAAGCAAAAAATACTAGAAATATGTTGAAATAAAAGAAGAAATTGAAAGACTATGAAACGTGAAGAGGGTATACATTTTCCCGATAGTAATATCAACAATTGATATCATCACAATGTCACTACAAAATAGCATTAAACAATTAGGCCTAAACAGCAATATTTATGTAAATCTCCAGAAAGCCATAATATTAAACACTACTAGAATAGTTTGAAAGTCCCTAGCAATTGAGGAATTAGTGTGCTTGGCTAATGCCCGTACCTTAGGCTTTACCAGTTTGAGGTGAGAAAAACATAATAATAATAATAAATAAATACATTCTTATTTTTCCTGTGCTTCTTATTAAGTTTCGTTGATTCTTGAGCAAGGTAAATAGGTTCTAACTTCCCGATTTTTCTACCAAATTGGATGACCCCATGTTTCTTCACATTGCCTTCCATTTGATGCTGTAGCCTCTCTACATCCTCCTTCCTACAGCCCACACTGTCGCCTAGCTCTGTATCATCACCAAAATCAATATTACACTTCATCATTTTATCCAAATAGTTAATATAATATAGCTTAACATCAGTCCTAGCAACAACCTTATGATTATTGCAGCTGACTTATTGTAAAGAATCCATTTATTCCTATTCTCCTTGTTCTATTCATTAACTACACCCCATTCAATAACAATATATTATTCTCAATACTTTGAGCTATGATTTTTTTAATGACCTCCCAGGTGGCAACTTACCACCTTTATCTATTCCGCAAGTTACACCAGATCTATCAAATGATTACTCCTTCATAACTCCCTGTTGATTCCACCCAATCCTATCATAGTTTAAAAACGCAAACATGAGGAAATCTGCAGATGCTGGAATTTCAAGCAACACACATAAAAATTGCTGGTGAATGCAGCAGGCCAGGCAGCATCTCTAGGAAGAGGCCCTATTCTGGTCTCTGCATTACAGACAAGATGTCGAGGCTTTGGCAAGGGTGCAGAAGAGATTCACCAAGATACTTCCTGGATTGGAGAGTATTACAATGAGAGATTGGACATGTGAATATAGGAGGCTGAAGAGTGGTGTCTTTCCTTTTGTTTAGCTTTCTCTTTTTTAAGAATGCCTTGGTCATCTTTTGCAGAACTCTGAAATTTTGCTAATACTCAAATTCTTTATGCATTTTTGGCAATGGTATATGCCTTTTTTCCCCTGATTGTCTTTATTTTCTCTTTGGAGCCACTTTTCCTGATTTCTTTTGGCTTAAAGGGATGAACATACATTAAGAAACCTATATATCAATTCATTAAAAAATTGCCATTGCTCATTTACTGTCACAATCTCAATCTACTTAAACCCAATTTATGCTACATGTCCTTGTAGTTTGCCTTATTCAGTTTAAAGACCCATAAGATCATAAGATATAGGAGTAGAACTAGGCTGACCAAGTCTGTTCTGACAGTCATGACTGACTTTTCTTTCCATCTCAACCCCGTTCTCTTGCCTTCTCCTCTAACCTTTGATGTCTTTACTAATCAAGAATCTATCTACTTTAAATATACCAAATGACATGGCTGTCTGTGGCAGTAAATTCCACAATTCACAATTCTCTGGCAAGAGAAATTCCTCCTCATCTCTGTTCTAAAAGGATGTGATTTTATTCAGAGTCTGTGCCCCCTGATCCTAGACTGTCCCACTACTGGAAACATTCTCTCCGCATCCTCTCCAACTGGATCTTTCAAAATTTAGTATGTTTCAATGAGATCCCCCTCATTCTTCTAAACTCCAGTGAGCACAGGCCAGAGCCATCAAACACTCACTATACATTAACTGTTTGATCCCCAGATCATTCTTGTGAACTTCCTCTGGACCCTCTCTAATGTCAGCATGTCTTTACTTTCATATGGGGCCTAAAACTGCTCATAATACTCAAAATGTGGTCCGACCAATGCCTTATAAAGCCTAAGTATTACATCCTTGCTTTTGTATTTTAGTCAACCCAAAAAGAATGCTAACATTGCATTTGCCTTCCTCATTACCAACACAATCTGCAAGTTAACCTTTAGGGAATCCTACACTAGGACTCCTAAGTTTCTTTGTGCCTTTCAGTTTAGATTTCTCTCCCCATTTAGAAAATAGTCTACACTTATTCCTTCTATTAAAGTGCATACACCTCCCTACTCAATATTTTATCTGCCGCTTCTTTACCCATTCTCCAAACCTGTGCAAGTGCTTCTGCAGACTCCTTGCTTCCTCCTACCTGCCTCTCTACCTATCTTTGTATCACCTGCAAACCTGGTCACAAAGACATCAATTCCATCATCCAGATCACTAGCATATAATATGAAAAGTAATGGACCCAATACTACCCACTGGGGAAAACCACTAGTTCACTGGCAGCCAACCAGAAAAGGACCCCTTTATCCCCGTCTTTATCTTCTGCCAGTCAGCCAGTCTTCTGCCCATGCTAGTATCTTTCCTGCCTTGTTTATCAGCATCATATGCAGCACCTTGTCAAAGATGTTCTGAGAATCCAAGATCCAACAGTATGCATTATGATCAGAGATGAAGGGAGCTAGGGCTTTACTCTTTGGAGAGAAGGAGGATGAGAGGAGACATGATAGAGGTATACAAGATATTAAGAGGAATAGATAGAGTGGACTGCCAGCGCCTCTTCCCCAGGGCACCACTGCTCAATACAAGGGGACATGGCTTTAAGGTAAGGGGTGGGAAGTTCAAGGGGGATATTAGAGGAAGGTTTTTTTTACTCAGAGAGTGGTTGGTGCGTGGAATGCACTGCTTGAATCGGTGGTGGAGGCAGATACATTAGTGAAATTTAAGAGACTACTAGATAGGTATATGGAGGAATTTAAGGTGGGGGGTTATATGGGAGGCAGGGTTTAAGGGTCGGCACAACATTGTGGGCCGAAGGGCCTGTATTGTGCTGTACTACTCTATGTTCTATAACAACTTCCACTGACTTTCCTTTATCTATCCTGCCTGTTATATCATTGTCAGGCAAGATTTCTCCATGAGAAAACCATGCTGACTTTGGCCTCTTTCATCAGGTGCTTCCAAGTTTCCTAAAACCTCATCCTTAATAATTGTCTCTAAAATTCTACCAACTGGCCTATAATTACCTGTCTTTTGCCTCCTTCCCTTTCGAAAGAGTGGAGTGCTTGGGAGCCAAGAGTGATAGGGCTGAGGATGGGGTAGTTGGTATACAAGTTGGTGAGTCATGGCTGATAGAAGAATTCTTTGGAGCTTAAACGTTCAAGGATACACCTTGTATCTAAGGACAGATAGGTAGGCAGAGGGTATGGGATGGTTCTGTTGGTGAAAAAATGAAATCAAATCCTTAGAAAGAGGTGATAGAGGATCAGAAGATGTAGAATCCTTGTGGGTGGAGTTAGGAAACTGCAAGAATAAAAGAAAACCTCCAAGAAGACCATAACCACGTTGTGGTTTGGAGGCTTGCATGCCTCAATGACCTGGACAGCTATGTTGACTGGAGTCAGGGCCTTATGCTTTGGCTCTTGGTATGGTCACTCTTGCCAAATAGGTCAAAGGGTAGAGCCCAGACCAAGAGTGGTCCACTCCTAGTCCAGGTATAAGGTTTCAGCTCAGAGCCTAACAATCCTGACCAGTCAAACAAAACTGTTAGGGAAACAGCAATGAAGAATCTTTCTACATCTGCGTGCGACAGTATTCCTGATTCTCCACCTGGGACTTGCATGTACTCTCATGCCTCAGTTGTTAACTTTCCTCAACTGTAATAGCAATACATCTGATTTTACCTTCTCTAACTGCAGGCCAAATTCTATCATACTAGAATCACTGACTCCTAATGGTTCCTTTACCTTCAGCTCCATAATCAAGCCTGGTTCATTACACAATACCAAATCCAGAATTGCCTTTTCTTTAGTGGGATCAGCCACAAGCTGCTGTAAAAAGCCATCTCATAGGCATTCTACAAACTCCTTCTCTTGGGATCCAGTCCCAACCTAATTTTCGCAATCTATCTGCTCATTGAAATCTCCCGTGACCATCGTAACACTGCCCTTTTTACATATCTCTTCTATCTGTTGTACTTTGTACCCTACATCCTGGTTACTGTTCAGCAGCCTACATATAACCCCCATCGGGATCTTTATCCCCTTGTAGTTTCTTAACTCTATGCACAAGGATTCTACATCTCCTAATCCTATGTCACTTCTTGCTAAAAATTTGATTTCATTTTTTACAAACAGACCTACCCCACCCCCCTCAGCCCACCTGTTTGTCTTTTCGATACAATGTGTGCCCTTGCATACTTAGGACCTGGCATTTGACCTTCTTTCAAACACAACTCTGTGATGCCCACAACACTTAACCTACCAATCTCTAACTGTGCTGTGAGCTCCACTACCTTGTTTCATATATATCACACACATTCAAATATAACACCTTCAACCCTGTGCTCACCACCTCTCTTCTCTAATTTCTCTCCACGTTGCCTGAAACTAGATTCCTATCTTTTTCTAAACTTTCTGTCTTATTTTCCTTTTATTCTGAAGACTTTCCTAACCTCTCCAGCACTCTTTTTTTCCTTTCATTTTATGCATACTTTTTCCAATCTGTTGAACATACCATCCCCTTCATTGTTTAGTTCATGCACAGCTCTTGTTAGGTCATTGGCCATGACCCTGGTCCCAGCATGGTTGAGGAGGAACCCAGAGCATCTGAATACCTCCTTCCTTGCCTGATACTGGTGTTAATGTCCCATAAGTTTAAGCCCACTTCTCCCACACCAGTCTCCTGTATTTCAGACTGAGCAAATATAATTTCAACTTTTATAATAACTTCTTTCATATTATGTTCTCTGAAGTTTCCTTGACTATCAATTAACCAATTATCATTAACAATAATGGCTCTGAAATAGCCTGGTTGCTCACTGGTTCATTTCACATACTGATCAGGAACCATTGATTATACTGATCATGAATTCATAGTCATTGCTACATGGTTAATTTAATTTTGCCAGAATATATATAGCTTATAGAACTGGAGGTCATAGAGGCCATTGAGCAGGACGGTAGCATAAAAGGTTAGCACAGCGCTTTACAGTACCAGCGACCCGGGTTCAATTCCACTGCTGCCAGTAAGGAATTTGTACATTCTCCCCATGACGATGCGGGTTTCCTCCAGGTGATGCAGTTTCCTCCTACAGTCCACAGACGTACCAGCTGGCAGGATAATTTATCCTTATAAATTGCCCCTTGAATGGGCTAGGATTAAATTTAGGAGACTGTTGGGCAATATGGCTCAAAAGGCCAGAAGGGCCTTTTCTTCAATTACAATAATTAATTAATTAAAAGTGAATGGTGAATATCTGAGGGGGATCTTTTTCATCCAGAGTGTGAAGCGAGCTGCCCGTAGAAGTGTTGGATGCAGGTTCAATTTCAACGTTTAACAGAAGTTTGGATAAGTTCCTGGATAAGTGGGGCATGCAGGGCTGTGGTTCAAGCACGGATCAATGAGACAAGGCAGAACAAAAGTTTGGGATACATTAGATGGGTTGAATGGTCTCTTTCTAGGCTGTAGTGCTTTACCATTCTATGAGTCTGTTGTTTGTCTAATGCAGCATGCACTCCACTTCTCTGCTCTAAGCCCTTGTATTTAGTATTTGTGGGACTTCATATATTTTCACATCAATATTTTTAGGCCCTTCCTATTTCTGAATTCCATCCAGACTGATCCTACTTCTTGATCTAAGATCCTCCATCTCTATTATCTATACCTCACTCTTAAAATTAGAATTTTCCATATTGCATATCTCATTCAAATGTTAAGTATCCTAGAATATCTCATTCCCAAAGATGGTCATATTGCCACCATCTCCATAATAGACATTGGATTATAAACACAATGAACAACGATTTCTCGAAATTCTAGTATTTTCTCCTCCCCCTCTTTTCCCATTCCCCATTCTGTCTTCCCAATTATCCCAACTCTTCTCCCACTTTTTAAAAAAGGAGGGAGAGAGAAACCGGGGAATTATAGACCGGTTAGCCTAACGTCGGGGGTGGGGAAACTGCTGGAGTCAGTTATCAAGGATGTGATAACAGCACATTTGGAAAGCGGTGAAATGATCGGACAAAGTCAGCATGGATTTGTGAAAGGAAAATCATGTCTGACGAATCTCATAGAATTTTTTGAGGATGTAACTAGTAGAGTGGATAGGGGAGAACCAGTGGATGTGGTATATTTGGATTTTCAAAAGGCTTTTGACAAGGTCCCACACAGGAGATTAGTGTGCAAACTTAAAGCACATGGTATTAGGGGTAAGGTATTGGTGTGGGTGGAGAATTGGTTAGCAGACAGGAAGCAAAGAGTGGGAATAAACGGGACTTTTTCAGAATGGCAGGCGGTGTCTAGTGGGGTACCGCAAGGCTCAGTGCTGGGACCCCAGTTGTTTACAATATATATTAATGACTTGGATGAGGGAATTAAATGCAGCATCTCCAAGTTTGCGGATGACACGAAGCTGGGTGGCAGTGTTAGCAGTGAGGAGGATGCTAAGAGGATGCAGGGTGACTTGGATAGGTTGGGTGAGTGGGCAAATTCATGGCAGATGCAATTTAATGTGGATAAATGTGAAGTTATCCACTTTGGTGGCAAAAATAGGAAAACAGATTATTATCTGAATGGTGGCCGATTAGGAAAAGGGGAGGTGCAACGAGACCTGGGTGTCATTATACACCAGTCATTGAAAGTGGGCATGCAGGTACAGCAGGCGGTGAAAAAGGCGAATGGTATGCTGGCATTTATAGCGAGAGGATTCGAGTACAGGAGCAGGGAGGTACTACTGCAGTTGTACAAGGCCTTGGTGAGACCACACCTGGAGTATTGTGTGCAGTTTTGGTCCCCTAATCTGAGGAAAGACATCTTTGCCATAGAGGGAGTACAAAGAAGGTTCACCAGATTGATTCCTGGGATGGCAGGACTTTCATATGAAGAAAGACTGGATGAATTGGGCTTGTACTCGTTGGAATTCAGAAGATTGAGGGGAGATCTGATTGAAACGTATAAGATCCTAAAGGGATTGGACAGGCTAGATGCAGGAAGATTGTTCCCGATGTTGGGGAGGTCCAGAACGAGGGGTCACAGTTTGAGGATAGAGGGGAAGCCTTTTAGGACCGAGATTAGGAAAAACTTCTTCACACAGAGAGTGGTGAATCTGTGGAATTCTCTGCCACAGGAAACTGTTGAGGCCAGTTCATTGGCTATATTTAAGAGGGAGTTAGATATGGCCCTTGTGGCTACGGGAGTCAGGGGGTATGGAGGGAAGGCTGGGGCGGGGTTCTGAGTTGGATGATCAGCCATGATCATAATAAATGGCGGTGCAGGCTCGAAGGGCCGAATGGCCTACTCCTGCACCTATTTTCTATGTTTCTATGTTTCTCACCTGCCCATCACCTCCCTCTGGTGCACCTCCTCCTTCCCTTTCTCACCTCGTCCACTCTTCTCTCCTGTCCGATTCCCTCTTCAGCCCTTTACCTTTTCCACCTATCACCTTCCAGCTTCCCACTTCATCCCCCCCGTCCACCCACTTCCCCCTCAGCATCTTCACCTATCACCTGCCAGCTTCTCACTTCCTCCTCCCCTCCTCCACCCACCCACCTCCCCCCACAGCATCTTCACCTATCACCTTCCAGCTTCCCACTTCATCCCCCCCGTCCACCCACCTCTCCCTCAGCATCTTCACCTATCACCTTCCAGCTTCTCGCTTCATCCCCCCTCCTCCATCCACCCACCTCCCCCTCAGCATCTTCACCTATCACCTTCCAGCTTCCCACTTCATTCCCCCTCCTCCATCCACCCACCTCCCCCTCAGAATCTTCACCTATCACCTTCCAGCTTCCCACTTCATCCCCCCTCCTCCATCCACCCACCTCTCCCTCAGCATCTTCACCTATCACCTTCCAGCTTCCCACTTCACTCCCCCTCCTCCATCCACCCACCTCCCCCTCAGCATCTTCATCTAACACCTTCCAGCTTCTCACTTCATCCCCCCTCCTCCATCCACCCACCTCCCCCTCAGAATCTTCACCTATCACCTTCCAGCTTCCCACTTCATCCCCCCTCCTCCATCCACCCACCTCTCCCTCAGCATCTTCACCTATCACCTTCCAGCTTCCCACTTCACTCCCCCTCCTCCATCCACCCACCTCCCCCTCAGCATCTTCATCTAACACCTTCCAGCTTCTCACTTCATCCCCCCTCCTCCATCCACCCACCTCCCCCTCAGAATCTTCACCTATCACCTTGCAGCTTCCCACTTCATCCCCCCTCCTCCATCCACCCACCTCCCCATCAGAATCTTCACCTATCACCTTCCAGCTTCTCACTTCATTCCCCCTTCTCCATCCACCCACCTCCCCCTCAGCATCTTCACCTATCACCTTCCAGCTTCTCACTTCATCCCCCCTCCTCCACCCACCCACTTCCCCCTCAGCATCTTCACCTATCACCTTCCAGCTTCTCACTTCATCCCCCCTCCTCCACCCACCCACCTCCCCCTCAGAATCTTCACCTATCACCTTCCAGCTTCTCACTTCATCCCCCCTCCTCCATCCACCCACCTCCCCCCTCAGCATCTTCACCTATCACCTTCCAGCTTCTCACTTCATCCCCCCCACCCACCTCCCCCTCAGCATCTTCACCTATCACCTTCCAGCTTCTCACTTCATCCCCCCCTCCTCCATCCACCCACCACCCCCCTCAGAATCTTCACCTATCACCTTCCAGCTTCTCACTTCATCCCCCCTCCTCCACCCACCCACCTCCCACCTCAGCATCTTCACCTATCACCTTCCAGCTTCTCACTTCATTCCCCCTCCTCCACCTACCCACCTCCCCCCTCAGCATCTTCACCTATCACCTTCCAGCTTCTCACTTCATCCCCTCCTCCATCCACCCACCTCCCCCTCAGCATCTTCACCTATCACCTTCCAGCTTCCCACTTCATCCCCCCATCCACCTCCCCCTCAGCATCTTCACCTATCACCTTCCAGCTTCTCACTTCATCCCCCTCCTCCATCCACCCACCTCCCCCTCAGAATCTTCACCTATCACCTTCCAGCTTCTCACTTCATTCCCCCTTCTCCATCCACCCACCTCCCCCTCAGAATCTTCACCTATCACCTTCCAGCTTCTCACTTCATCCCCCCCACCCACCTCCCCCTCAGCATCTTCACCTATCACCTTCCAGCTTCTCACTTCATCCCCCCTCCTCCATCCACCCACCTCCCCCCTTAGAATTTTCACCTATCACCTTCCAGCTTCTCACTTCATCCCCCCTCCTCGACCCACCCACCTCCCACCTCAGCATCTTCACCTATCACCTTCCAGCTTCTCACTTCATCCCCCCTCCTCCATCCACCCACCTCCCTCCTCAGCATCTTCACCTATCACCTTCCAGCTTCTCACTTCATCCCCCCCCACCCACCTCCCCCTCAGAATCTTCACCTATCACCTTCCAGCTTCCCACTTCATCCCCCCTCCTCCATCCACCCACCTCTCCCTCAGCATCTTCACCTATCACCTTCCAGCTTCCCACTTCACTCCCCCTCCTCCATCCACCCACCTCCCCCTCAGCATCTTCATCTAACACCTTCCAGCTTCTCACTTCATCCCCCCTCCTCCATCCACCCACCTCCCCCTCAGAATCTTCACCTATCACCTTCCAGCTTCCCACTTCATCCCCCCTCCTCCATCCACCCACCTCTCCCTCAGCATCTTCACCTATCACCTTCCAGCTTCCCACTTCACTCCCCCTCCTCCATCCACCCACCTCCCCCTCAGCATCTTCATCTAACACCTTCCAGCTTCTCACTTCATCCCCCCTCCTCCATCCACCCACCTCCCCCTCAGAATCTTCACCTATCACCTTGCAGCTTCCCACTTCATCCCCCCTCCTCCATCCACCCACCTCCCCATCAGAATCTTCACCTATCACCTTCCAGCTTCTCACTTCATTCCCCCTTCTCCATCCACCCACCTCCCCCTCAGCATCTTCACCTATCACCTTCCAGCTTCTCACTTCATCCCCCCTCCTCCACCCACCCACTTCCCCCTCAGCATCTTCACCTATCACCTTCCAGCTTCTCACTTCATCCCCCCTCCTCCACCCACCCACCTCCCCCTCAGAATCTTCACCTATCACCTTCCAGCTTCTCACTTCATCCCCCCTCCTCCATCCACCCACCTCCCCCCTCAGCATCTTCACCTATCACCTTCCAGCTTCTCACTTCATCCCCCCCACCCACCTCCCCCTCAGCATCTTCACCTATCACCTTCCAGCTTCTCACTTCATCCCCCCCTCCTCCATCCACCCACCACCCCCCTCAGAATCTTCACCTATCACCTTCCAGCTTCTCACTTCATCCCCCCTCCTCCACCCACCCACCTCCCACCTCAGCATCTTCACCTATCACCTTCCAGCTTCTCACTTCATTCCCCCTCCTCCACCTACCCACCTCCCCCCTCAGCATCTTCACCTATCACCTTCCAGCTTCTCACTTCATCCCCTCCTCCATCCACCCACCTCCCCCTCAGCATCTTCACCTATCACCTTCCAGCTTCCCACTTCATCCCCCCATCCACCTCCCCCTCAGCATCTTCACCTATCACCTTCCAGCTTCTCACTTCATCCCCCTCCTCCATCCACCCACCTCCCCCTCAGAATCTTCACCTATCACCTTCCAGCTTCTCACTTCATTCCCCCTTCTCCATCCACCCACCTCCCCCTCAGAATCTTCACCTATCACCTTCCAGCTTCTCACTTCATCCCCCCCACCCACCTCCCCCTCAGCATCTTCACCTATCACCTTCCAGCTTCTCACTTCATCCCCCCTCCTCCATCCACCCACCTCCCCCCTTAGAATTTTCACCTATCACCTTCCAGCTTCTCACTTCATCCCCCCTCCTACACCCACCCACCACCCACCTCAGCATCTTCACCTATCACCTTCCAGCTTCTCACTTCATCCCCCCTCCTCCATCCACCCACCTCCCTCCTCAGCATCTTCACCTATCACCTTCCAGCTTCTCACTTCATCCCCCCCACCCACCTCCCCCTCAGCATCTTCACCTATCACCTTCCAGCTTCTCACTTCATCCCTCCCTCCTCCATCCACCCACCTCCCCCCTCAGAATCTTCACCTATCACCTTCCAGCTTCTCACTTCATCCCCCCTCCTCCACCCACCCACCTCCCCCTCAGCATCTTCACCTATCACCTTCCAGCTTCTCACTTCATCCCCCCCCCCACCCACCTCCCCCTCAGCATCACGTATCACCTGCCAGCTTGCACTCCATCCCCTCTCCCCATCTTTTTTTCCTGGCTTCTTCCTCCTTCCTTTACTGTCCTTGTGAAGGGTCTTGGCTCAAAGCTTCAACTGTTTTATTCCTCTCCATAGCTGCTGCCTGACCTTCTGAGCTCCTGCAGCTTTTTATGTATGTTGCCTTGACCTCTACTTCCTTTTAACCAGACCAGAGCCCTGTTTTTCACAGCCCACATTCCTCTTTTTTAGATTATGAGAACACTTAGTCCTCTTTTATTGTCATTTAGAAATACATACATGCATTAGTCATAGTCATAGTCATAGTCATACTTTATTGATCCCGGGGGAAATTGGTTTTCGTTACAGTTGCGCCATAAATAATAAATAGTAATAGAACCATAAATAGTTAAATAGTAATATGTAAATTATGCTAGTAAATTGTGAAATAAGTCCAGGACCAGCCTATTGGCTCAGGGTGTCTGACCCTCCAAGGGAGGAGTTGTAACGTTTGATGGCCACAGGCAGGAATGACTTCCTATGATGCTCAGTGCTGCATCTCAGTGGAATGAGTCTCTGGCTGAATGTACTCCTGTGCCCACCCGGTACATTATGTAGTGGATGGGAGACATTGTCCAAGATGGCATGCAACTTAGACAGCATCCTCTTTTTAGACACCATCGTGAGACAGTCCAGTTCCATCCCCACAACATCACTGGCCTTACGAATGAGTTTGTTGATTCTGTTGGTGTCTGCTACCCTCAGCCTGCTGCCCCAGCACACAACAGCAAACATGATAGCACTGGCCACCACAGACTCATAGAACATCCTCAGCGTCGTCCGGCAGATGTTAAAGGACCTCAGTCTCCTCAGGAAATAGAGATGGCTCTGACCCTTCTTGTAGACAGCCTCAGTGTTCTTTGACCAGACCAGTTTATTGTCAATTCATATTCCCAGGTATTTGTAATCCTCCACCATGTCCACACTGACCCCCTGGATGGAAACAGTGGTCACCAGTACCTTAGCTCTCCTCAGGTCTACCACCAGCTCCTTAGTCTTTTTCACATTAAGCTGCAGATAATTCTGCTCACACCATGTGACAAAGTTTCCTACCGTAGCCCCGTACTCAGCCTCATCTCCCTTGCTGATGCATCCAACTATGGCAGAGTCATCCGAAAACTTCTGAAGATGACAAGACTCTGTGCAGTAGTTGAAGCTGAGGTGTAAATGGTGAAGAGAAAGGGAGACAAGACAGTCCCCTGTGGAGCCCCAGTGCTGCTGATCACTCTGTCGGACACACAGTGTTGCAAGCACATGTACTGTGGTCTGCCAGTCAGGTAATCAAGAATCCATGACACCAGGGAAGCATCCACCTGCATCGCTGTCAGCTTCTCCCCCAGCAGAGCAGGGCGGATGGTGTTGAACGCACTGGAGAAGTCAAAAAACATGACCTTCACAGTGCTCGCTGGCTTGTCCAGGTGGGCGTAGACACGGTTCAGCAGGTAGACGATGGCATCCTCAATTCCTAATCAGGGCTGTTAAGCGAACTGGAGGAGATCTAAGTGTGGCCTGACCATAGGCCAGAGCAGCTCCAGAACAAGTCTCCCCAGCGACTTCATGATGTGGTCTTAATAAATGATACAATGTTTCTCCGGAGTGATATCATAAAAAACAGGACAGACCAAAGACTAATACTGACAGAACCACGTAATTATAACATATAGTTACAGCAATGCAAAGCAATACCATAATTTGACGAAGAACAGATCACGGGCACAGTAAAAAAAAGTCTCAAAGTCCTGAGTCGATCGACTCCCGAGTCCCCGATGACAGGTGGCAAAAGGGAGAAAGTACCTGCCATAAACCTGCAAGCACCGTCAACCTTGGAAGCAGCCGACCACAGCCGACACTGAGTCTATCCGTCCGAAAACTTTGAGCTTCCGACCAGCCCCGCCGATACAGCCTCCCGAGCGCCATCCACTGCCGAGCGCCTTCGACCTCGCCCCGGCTGCTGAAACACGCAAAGCCGAGGATTTCGGGGCCTTCAGCTCCGGAGATTCTGGTTACCACACAGTAGCAGCGGCAGCGAAGCGGGCATTTCAGAAGTTTTCCAGATGTTCCTCTGTGCTCCCACGTCTGTCTCCATCAAATCAGAATTGTTCACGGTCCCCTACTTGACAGATAACAGATATTCTTCACCAAAGTGGCTGTGCGCGCTGACGTAGCGCCGCCATCTTCTCCCCCCTCCCGGGAGGATTAAACTTCTGTTCTCAGATTAGTAGAACTGTGAGGCAACAATTCCTCTTGTCTCACCACATGGATATTCACCTCCCTGTTCAGAACCTTGAGCACAAAACCGAGAGTGGCTCTGAAAGTGTGCTTCACTGTTTAAGATGCTGACTTTCAAAAAAATCAAGCATCTGTCTTCCCTCTCACATGGACACAAAAATCTAATATTCCCAGAAAGCAAGCAGTGAAACTTCATGGCTAATACAATTTCTTCAAATGCCATCAATTAAAGCAGACTATCTGGGCATATGACCTTGCTATGCAGTCTGTGGCCACTTTATTATGTACACCTGTACACCTGCTCGTTAATGCAAATATCTAATCAGCCAATCGGCAGTTGAATCCATAAAAGCATGTAGACATAGTCAAGAGGTTTGGGTGTTGTTCAGATCAAACATCAGAATGGGGAAGAAATGTGATTTAAGTGACTTTGACCGTGGAATGATTGTTGGTGCCAGATGGGGTGGCTGGTGTATCTCAGAAATTGTTGTTTTCCCAGGATTTCCATGCACAATAGTTTCTGGAGTTCACAGAGGATGGCATGAAAAACAAAAATCATACAGCGAGTAGCAGTTCTGTGGGTGAAAATGCCTTATTAATGAGAGAAGTCTAAGAAGAATGATCAGACTGGTTCAAGATGACAGGAAGGCAAGAATAACTTAAACAGCCATATATTACAACAGTGATTTGCAGAAGAGCATCTCTGAACACACAACACATTGAACCTTGAAGTAGATGAGCTACAGCAGGAGAAGACCACATACATACACAAAGTATCATTACACCATGAATATTAGATTGAATTGACTTTATCACCTACATCCTTCAAATACATGAGGAGTAAAAATCTTTATGTTACGTCTCCATTCAAATGTGCAATGTGCAATTATAGTAATTTGTCATAAATGTTATGTACAATAGGATAATCAATATAACATAGAAATACAGTAGCATCAGCATGAATTAATCAGTCTGATGGCCTGGTGGAAGAAGCTGTCCCAGAGCTTGTTGGTCCTGGCTTTTATGCTGCGGTACCATTTCCCGGATGGTAGCAGCTGGAACAGTTTTTAGTTGGGGTGACTTGGGTCTCCAGTGATCCTTCGGGCCCTTTTTACACACCTGTCTTTGTAAATGTCCTGAATAATGGGAAGTTCACATCGCCGGGCTGTCCGCACCACTCTCTGCAGAGACCTGCGATTGAGGGAAGTACAGTTCCCATACCAGGCAGTGATGCAGCCAGTCAGGATGCTCTCAATCATGCCCCTATAGAAAGTTCTTAGAATTTGGGAGGCCATACCAAAATTCTTCAATCATCTGAGGTGAAAGAGGTGCTGTTGTGCTTTTTTCACCACACAGCAAGTATGTACCGACCACATGAGATCCTCGGTGATGTTTATGCTGAGGAACTTAAAGCTGTTCACCCACTCAACCCCAGATCTATTGGTCTCTATAGAGTTAGCCTGTCTCCATTCCTTCTGTAGTCTACAGACAGCTCCTTTGTTTTTGCAACATTGAGGGAAAGGTTGTTTTTTTGACACCACTGGGTCAGGGTGATGACTTTCTCTCTGTAGGCTGCCTCATTATTATTTGAGATTAGGCCAATCAGTTAAGTGTCATCAGCAAATTTAATTGGCAGATTGGAGCTGTGGACAGTGATACAGTCATGGGTATACAGAGAGTAAAGGAGGTGGTTTAGTACACAGCCCTGAGGGGCACTTGTGTTGAGGGTCAGAGGAGCAGTGGTGAGGGAGCCCAATCTTACCACCTATTGGAGACCTGACAGGAAATCCAGGATCCAGCAACACAAGACAAGATGAAGGCCAAAGTCTCTGAGTTTTTTGTCGAGCCTGGAAGGAATTATGATGTTGAATGCTGAAATGTACTCTAAGAACAGCATTCTCACATAAGCATCCTTCTTCTCCAGATGTGTAAGGACAGTGTGTGGAGCTGTGGCTATTGCCTCATTTGTCAATCGGTTGGTTGGTAGGCGAATTGTAGGGGCCAGTTTGGGTGGCAGCATGCTGCAGATGTAATCCTTGATCAGCCTCTCAAAGCATTTGCTTATTATTGATCTGAGTGCGACAGGACCAGTCGTTCAGACGTGTTACCTCGGTCTTTTTAGGTACAGGGTCAATGGTGGATGTTTTGAAGCAGGAGGGCACTCTACATATACAAGTGTATATAAGAGAAATAAAGTGAGTGAAAGAGACAAGCAGAAATAAAAGATTGGAATCTCTTAAGCTAAAAGACCAGATGGTGTATTGATATTGAGACTATAGAAGCCAGTTGAAAAATCTTTGTGCATAATCAGAACGGAGTTAATGAAGGGAAAAGGTTTATGGATTTGTTTGGTTTTCCATTCCACTGGAGCATATTTTGCAGCTGATGCCAGCTCAGAACACTTGGGCAAGAGCCACAAAGTAAAACAGATGGTGGACTAAAACTAATATCTGAACTAAAACAGAAAATGCAAGAAATTCTTAGCAGGTCAGGTAGCCTCTATGGAGAGGGAAACTTTTATTGTTTCAGACCAAAAACCTTTCATTAGGGGGCCAGAAAGGTTAGAGATACGTCAAGTTCTAAGATACCTAGAAAAGGGGAGGGAGAAAGCAACTTCTCAAAAAGATTTGTGATCGGGCGGTAAGCAAGAAAAGTTAGCAGCAGATTGAAAAGTGGAACTGGGTGAAAGGTGATGGTAGAGGTATTTTAGTGAATAGAAACAAATAGGCCCTGGAGAGATTAAAAAATCTGAAGTTGCCATAAGATCCCAGGATTGAATCAGAAGTCTGGAAGTCCAGGCCCATTGGCCGGAGTCTGCGGTCTGTGAATCTCTGTGAGTCCATCTGATGGTCAAAGGCCTAATGTCTGCGTCTGAATCCGTGTCCACTGGAGGCCGGAGGGTGAAGAAGACAGACTGCCTTGGGAGTTAGAGGACTGTGTATGTGTGTGGATGGGTAGGAGAAATGGGACTTGTTTTGTTGTGTTGCTTTGTTGCTTGTTGTGTTCTGGCGTGCCGTATTCTGTGATGTTCTGCCGAGTATGGTGGGCATGCTCCTCTATGCGAGCACTGGACTGTGTGGCGACACTTGTGGGCTGCCCTCATCACAGCCTTGTGTGTGTTGTTTTGTTAATGCAAATGATACATTTCACTATAAGTTTTGACATACACGTGATAAATAGTCTTGAATCCTGAACCTTGAATCTCAAGTATAGGTCATGTTGTAGACGATGAAAAATTAGTTGTTAGTTTGGTACAAGGGCTGAAAACAGTCAAATGGCTTTCAACTAAGATAAATGTGAGGTATTGCACTTTGGGAGTCAAACCAAGGTAAGACTTACATAATGAATGGTGGGGCCCTTGGGAGTGTTACGGCACAGACGACTTCTGAATGTAAATGCATAGCTCTCAGAAAGTCGTGACGCAGGTATATAGGGTGGTAAAGAAATCGTTTAGTATCACAAACACAAGAAAATCTGCAGATGCTGGACATCCAAAGCAACACACACAAAATGCTGGAGGAGCTCAACCGGACAGGCTGCATCTATGGAAAAGAGCAAATAGTTGACCTTTCAGGCTGAGATCTTTTGTACACTACCCTTCATCCGTCAGAACACTGGGAATAGAGGTGAGAATCTGCTGCAGTTAAGTAAGATATTCTTGAGGCTGCACTTAGAGTACTGTGTATAGTTTTGGTCAACCTATTGTAGGAAACATACTTAAACTAGAGAGAGTGTAGAAAAGATTAACCAGGCTGTTACCTAGTTACAAGGACAGGTTATGTATGCTAGGGCTTTATTCCCTGAAAATAGGATATTGAGAGGTAACCTGATGGGGGTATATAAGATCAAGAGGGACACAGGCAGGGTGAAAGCACAGACTTTTTCCTAGGGAGCTGTTGCTGAAACAAGAGGGTAGCAGAGGTAGGAGGTTTAAAAGTGACATCAGGGATAGCTTCTTCATGCAAAGGGTGTTGCATATTTGTAATGAGCTGCCAGAAATTGTGCTTGAGACAGGCAAGTCAGCAAAGTTTAAAAGCCAACTCAATAACTATATGTTAAGAGAGGTTTAGAGGCCTATTGACCAAATGCAGGTAGATGGGACCAGTTCACTGGGCAACACAGTTGGCCTGGATGAATTGGGCCAATTAACTTGTTAAAATGCTGTATATCTCCATGTCTAATCTGGATGCTAGAAATGCAAAATATAAAGGCTGCGAATGCTGGTTCTCCCAAATTTTCACATGAGGTGCGAAGAAGAGGTTGCTTTCCTTCATCTGTGTTTCACTTCAGCATGTTTGGCCTGCTGAAAGTAAAGAGGTTGGGGTGGGGCCGAGATGGAGAACTAATCTGGCGGGAATTGAAATGTCAGGACCATCCTTGAGGAGAGGTGATCAGCAAAATAGTCACTGTTTTTGTGTTTCCCATTGTAGTGGAGCCCACATTGCAAGCCTTGAAGGTTAGACCATAAGACCAGAAGGCTCAGGGGCAGAATTAGGCCATTCAGTCCATCAAGCCTGGTCTGTTATTTAATCATGGCTGATTTACTATTCCTCTCGACCCCGTCCTCCTGCCTTCTCTCTGTAACCATTGACGCCTTTACTGATCAAGAACCTATCAATCTCCACTTTAAATATACCCAATGGCAGCCATCTGTGGCAATGAATTCCACAAATTCACCACCCTCTGGCCAATGGAATTCCTCCTCGTCTCTGTTCTAAAAGGACATCCTTGTAGTCTGAGGCTGTGCTCTCTGCTCTTAGTCTCCCCCACTCATGGAAACCCCGGCACTTATGTTGTACTGCACATTAAGCTGAAAGAAGATGCCCTGCAAGGTGGAATGGAAGGGTGTAAAAGTGCAGATATTGTACTCCTTGTACTTAGATTGGAAGGTACTTTGCGAAGGAGCAGCGATGATGGTGGAGGTGGAAGCTTAGGCCAGGATGCTGTGGAGGCAATAGTCCCTATAGAATTCAAGAAGAGATGGGGAAGATGGGTTGGTGATGGCATCATATTGAGGGTGTTAGAAAATACAGAGTATGATCTGAATATGGAAGTGGGTGGAGGAAAAAAGAGGAATCCTCATCAGGCTGTGGGTGGGCGAGGACAGAAAGGAAGGAAGTGGAACAGACATGCTTGAGAGTTCTGTCAACTACAATAGAGAGAAAACAATGGTTGAGGAGAAAGGAAGACAGTGGAAGCAGAGATTTGGGGGCTGGTGTGCTCAGAAAAGATGTGAAAAACAGAGGTTTTTGCACATGAACGTCTGCAAATGCTGGAACTCCAGACTAACAAACACAACATGATAGAAGAACTCATCCTGTCAGGCAGTATCCGTGGAGAGAAATGAACAGTTGACGTTTCGGGCTGCGACTCTTCATCAGGACAATGTTTGGATAGAATGGAATGTCTACACCAGCACTGTGGCAATGGGAGCTACTGCTGCAGATACTATTCAATGGTTTAATGATATGTTCTCTGAAATAGAGACAGAGAAGGTGAAGAAGAAAGGAAGAAAGTCAAACATTTTTTGTATTTAATTTAGGTGTTTGGTGCAGAACAGGCTCTTCCTGTCCAGCAAGCTGCATTGCCCAGCAACCCACCTATTTAACACTCGCCTAATCACAATGACCAATTAGCTTTCTAACTAGTACATCTTTGGTCCTTAGGAGGAAACTGGAGCACCCAGAGGAAAACCAAGCAGTCATGGGAGAACTTACAAATTCCTTACTGCACCAGAATTGCACTCTGGACTCCTGAATGCTCCAAGCTGTAGTAGTGTCATGCTAACTGCTATGCTGCTGTGGTACCCCTGCTAACCTGCGATGTGGAGCAAGTTAAGGTAAACTCTAGGTGGAAGTTGGCAACAATGGTTCTGAAGGTCGATCAAAAGTCTGGAAGTCGAAGCCAGATGGCCAAAGGCCAGACTGGTGGCATGTCCTGGAATTGGAGGACTGCCCATATGTGTGGGTGGATGGAAAGGAAAGTGGGAGAGAGGCAAGGGGCTTGTTTTGCTGTTGTTGTTATGTGGCACATTGTGTTTCTCTGCTGAGCATTTTGGCCATGCCCTGTTGGTGGCAGAACATGTGGCAACACTTACAGGCTCCCCCTACACATCCTCAGGTGTGGTGGCTGTTAACGCAAACAATGCCTTTCACAGTAGGTTTCCAGATACATGTGATAAATAAATCTGAATTTGAATCTGGTGATGCCACTTTGTAATTCAGTGTGTGTGTGCAGACACAGCCATCAATAGAATGGTGAGGTCTAATTTGGGGTATTGTGTAGATTTCTGGTCACGCACAGTACCTACAGGAAAGATATTAGAATTGAAAGAGTGCACAGAACATTTACAAAAATTTTGCTGGGACTTGAGATCCTAAGCGTTAGGGAAAGGTTGAAAAGGTTAGGAATGAAGGAAAATGAGGTGAGATTTGATGGGGGTATACAAAATTATGAAGGGTATAGAGAGGGTAAATGCAAGCAGCCCTTTCAGCTGAGGTTTGGTGAGACCAGAACTTGAGGTCTTAAGTTAAGGGTAAATGGTGAAATATTCAAGCAAAATCTGAGGGGGATCTTCTTCACTTGGAGGGTCATGACACCGTGGAATGAGAGTGCAAATGGTGGATGTGGGTTCAATTCCAACACTTAAGAGACATTTTGATATAAACAGGAAAGATCCTGGTGCTACAGGAAAGATACCGGCATGGACAGCAGAATGGCTGACAGGCAGAAGGCAGTGAGTGGGAATAAAGGGGCTTTTTCTGGTTGGCTGCCAGTGGCTGGTGATGTTTCTCAGGGGTATGCAGGGCTATGGTCCAGTTGCAGGTCAGTGATACTGGGCAGAATAATAGTTCAGGGTGGATTAGATGGACTAAGGGGTCTGTTTCTGTAGTGCTCTCTTACTCCATAGTTCAATTACTCTAATGAGCCAGAAGAAGATCTCAATCTGGTGGGGGAAGCCTGTTCAGGATCAAATGAATACATTTTTATTAGACTTTGCATCTGTGCATACGCTCAAACGCAGGAGATACTGTAGATACTGGAAGTCAGGCAGCATCCATGGAAGTGAATAAGCAGTTGACGTTTTGGACCAAGACACAGCTAGAGTGCCTAAGCCTTTTTGTCAATGTGAGGCAGAGACTGAGTTTGTAAATCTGCTGGGAGCAAAAGATGTTGGGAATGTTGAGGGTGGAGCGCCGCCGGATAGGAGTGGGATGGATAGCAGAGAAGGAGTGCCAGGGAGGGGATGTGTGGCATGGGTGCAGACACACCCAATCCTGTGACACCAGGCAAGGTCATTTGATTCCAAACAATTGGTTTATTGATCATTAGAGAATGTATCTCTGGTGCTTCCCGCTCCATCCCCGCTCTCTTCCTCTTTTCCCCAACCATGATTTTCCTCTCCCTGCCCTCTTCCCACACTCAGTCCACAATGGAGACCCATATCAGAATCACTCACATATGTCATGAATTTTTTTTGTGTGTGCCAGCAGTACAATGCAGTACAAAAAATTACTACAGTACTGTGCAAAGGTCTTAGGCATCCCAGCTATATATATGTGCCCGATATTTTGGCATAGTACTGTATATGATTGAACTTTGCATATAGATGGAGGATGAAATAGTTAGATCTAAAACTAGTGTATTATGCTTGAACAAGGGAGACTACAACGGGATGGAGGGAGGAGTTGGCTAATTTGGATTGGGAGCACAGGCTATTTGGAAGGACAGTTGAGGAACAGTGGAATACTTTCAAAGAGATTTTTCACAGTGCTCAGCAAAAGTATATTCCAGTCAAAAGTAAGGACAGCCAGTGTGGGGAGAGCCAGCCTTGGATAACTGAGGAAATAAAAGATAGTATCAAATTAAAAGCTCATTTGTACAAAGTCACAAAGAATAGTGGGACGCTGGAGGACTGGGAAAACTTTAAAAAGCAACAAAGAACAACTAAGCAAGAAATAAGGAAAGGGAAGATAGAGTATGAAAGTAAATTAGCACAAAATATCAAAACAGATAGCAAAAGTTTTCATAAATATATAAAGCAAAAGAGGGTTGCTAAAGTCAACGTAGGTCCCTTGGAAGACGAGAAGGGAAAATTGATATTGGGTGATAAGGAAATGGCTGAGGTATTGAACGACTATTTTGTGTCCGTCTTCACAGTGGAGGACACATCTAATATGCCAAAGAATGATGTTATGGACGAAATGGGAGGTGAGGACTTAGATAAAATCACTGTTACTAAAGAGATAGTGATGAGAAAACTAGAGGGCCTGAAGGTAGATAGGTCCTCTGGTCCTGATGGGATGCATCCCAGGGTGCTGAGGGAATTGGCGGAGGTTATAGTAGACGCGTTGTTAATCATTTACCAAAACTCTCTAGACTCTTGCAGGTCCCGGTAGATTGGAAGACAGTAAATGTCATGCCACTTTTTAAAAAAGGATGTAGGCAAAAGGTGGGCAACTATAGGCCAGTTAGCTTAACATCTGTAGTCGGGAAGATGCTTGAAGCTGTCATTAAGGAAGAAATAGCAAAACATTTAGAAAGGAAAGGTTCCATTAGACAGATGCAGCATGGATTCAGAAAGGGCAGGGCCTGCTTGACAAACTTACTGGAGTTCTTTGAGGACAGAATGGGTGCAGTGGATAGGGAGAAACAGGTGGATGTCGTATACTTGGATTTCCAGAAGGCATTCCTATAAATAAGATATGGATGCATGGAGTTGGAGGAAGTGCATTGGCATGGATAGTGGATTGGTTAACCAATAGAAGGCAGTGAGTTGGTATAAATGGATGTTTTTCCGGTTGACAATCTGTGGTGAGTGGGGTGCTGCAGGGGTCGGTGCTGGGCCCACAGTTGTTTACCATTTACATTGAAGACTTGGAAGAGGAGACTGATGTAGCGCAGCAAAAGTTGCTGATGACACTAAACTGAGTGGAAAAACAAATTGCACAGAGGATGTGGAGAGTCCACAGAGGGATATAGATAGGTTAAGTGAGTGGGCCAAGGTCTGGCAGATGGATTACTATGTTAGTAAATGTGCGATCATCCACTTTGGAAGGAATAATAGAAGAGCAGATGATTATTTAAATGGTGAAAGATTGCAGCATGCTGTTGTGCAGAAGGACTTGGGAGTGCTTGTTCATGAATCACAAAAAGCTGGCTTGCAGGTACAACGGGTTATTAAGAAGGTAAATGGAATGTCGGCCTTCATTGCTAGAGGGATTGAATTCAAGAGCAGGGAGGTCATGCTGCAACTATACAGGGTACTGGTGTGGCCGCACCTGGAGTACTGGGTGCATTTCTGGATTCCATACTTGAGGAAGGATATTCTGGCTTTGGAGGCAGTGCAGAGGAGGTTCACCAGGTTGATTCCAGGGATGAAGCGGTTAACCTATGAGGAGAGATTGAGTCGCCTGGGACTATACTCTCTGGAAGTCAGAAGCATAAGAGGGGATCTTATAGAAACATACAACATTTTGAAAGGGATAGATAAGATAGAAGTAGGAAAGTTGTTTCCATTGGTAGGTGAGACTAGAACTAGGGGACATTGCCTCAAGATTCACGGGAGAAAATTTAGGACGGAGATGAGGAGAAACTGTTTTTCCCAGAGAGTGGTGAATCTATGGAGTTCTCTGCCCAGGGGAGCAGTTGAGGCTTCCTCACTAAATATATTTAAGATACAGTTATAGATTTTTACATAGTAGGGGAATTAAGGATCATGGAGAAAAGACAGGTAGATGGGGCTGAGTTTACAGACAGATCAGCCATGATCTTATTGAATGGCGCGGCAGGTTCGATGGGCCGGATGGCCTACTCCTGCTCCTATTTCTTATGTTCTTATGTTCTTATATCTCTAACAGCACATAAACTAATAGTAACAAAATAATATTAACAGATTTTTTAAAAAATCTGTAAATGTACAGGTTGACATAAAGTGCAAATTCAGCATATAGTTAAATATACTGTCAGTATAGGGCTATTGGTACTATCATAATTAGTGTGTACTGGGTAGTAACAGGGCATTCAGAAGTCTCACAGCCTGGGGGAAGAAGTTGTTACCCCGCCTAATAATCCTTGTTGTTATATATAGTGCAGCAATTTCAGCCTGGTGGTAGGTTGTGGGGCTGATGGAAGAGGTCTTTGACAATACTGAGTGCTTTGCAAATGTAGCACTTCTGGTATGTGTCCCGGATGAAGGGGAGAGAAATCTCAAGTGATTCTCACAGCAGTCCTTACAATCCCTTGCATGGCCTTGCCGTCAGGTGCCTTGGAATTGGAGTACAGCTGGTCAAGACACTCAATGGGGCTCTGGTAGAATAAGGGGTGAAAGAGAAGGCGCTGCTGAGCTTTCTTGGCTAAAGAGGCGAGATTGATGGACATGGTGAGATCATTTGTGATGTGCACCCCAGGAAACTTGGTGCTTCTAATTCTCCCCACAGAGTAGCTGTTGCTGTGCAGTAGGGAATGGTCAGTCTGCAGCTCCCAGAATCCACAATCATCTCTTTGAGAATATCTGAACACATGAACAATGATTAGTTTCCATACTATGATAATGAAAGCCAATACAGTTTCCTCATTTGCTCACAGTGATACGCATATAGTCATACAACAAGCAAACAGGCAATTCAGCCCAGCTTACCCGTGCCCATTGTGTTGTCCAGCACGCTAGTCCCATTTGACCACATTTGCTCCATAGCCCTCAACGTGATGAGTAAGTGGTCTCTTAATGGGGTGAACATCCACTGCATTTCTGGAATCACCCTTAACAAGATCATTGTTGTCCAAGTAAACCAAAATGCAAAGTGACAAAGGTACAAATATGAACTAAGATCAAAATTCAAAGTTTAAAATAAATTTATTATCAAAGTATGTATACCATTTTCTTGCAAGCACCCACAGGGAAATAAAGAAATAGGATCGAGCCCATGGAAAAACATACAAAACCTAACAGTGCAAACATGAGGAAATCTGCAGATGCTGGAAATTCAAGCAACACACACAACATGCTGGTGGAATGCAGCAGGCCAGGCAGCATCTATTGGAATAGGTACAGTCACCTCTGTACCTCTTCCAATAGATGCTGCCTGGCCTGCTGCGTTCCACCAGCATTTTGCAGTACCTAACAATGCCAGAGTCTCTGAAGGTGAGTTTATGGGCTGTGAAGTCAGTTCGGTGCTGAGGGACAAAGTCATCCACACTGGTCCAGGAGCCCGATGGGTGTAGGGCAACAAATGTTCCCGAACCTGGTGATGTGTGACCCAAGACTCCTGCACTTCCCACCCAATAGTAGTGGCAAGAAGAGAAGGGGTTGGGTCAAACACAGGCAGATGGGATGGGCTCAGGTGGGGGATCTTGGCTGGCACCTACAGTTTCTCAAACAAAGAGCAGTAACCGCATTAATTAGGCCATGCAGTGCATTGCACACTGCACTACACCTGTTGATGCAGCACAGAACCTGCAGTGACAGAGCTGCAAAAAGGAACAAAGTTCAGAACTGCTGCTAAGTGTTTCTTTTGTTTTTCACACTATCGTTCGTAAATTCTAGAGACTGCTGTGTGCGAAAATCCCAGGAGATTTTGACCATGTCTGCATGCTCTTATGCATTGAGTTGCTGTCACATGATTGGCTGATCAGATATTTGCATTAATGAGCAAATGTACAGGTGTACCCAATAAAGTGGCCACTGAGTGTATGTTGACCTTCCTTAAAGAAAAATCCTAGTCATCATCAAGGGAACCAATTTTTACTTTGACTTGGGTAGGAGTAGGGATTAAAGTGATTAGCTTTATTTGTTACATGTACATTGAAACATCAAACATGCAGCGAAATGCATTGGTTGTATCAAATCAAATCAGTGGGGGTTGTGCTGTAAGTCTTGCCATCTTTCCTGTGCCAACACACCATGCCCGCGACTCACTAACCCTAATTGCAAGTCTTTGGAAAATGGGAGGAAGTTGGAACCCCACGTGGTCACAGGAAGAAGGCACAGCTCCTTACGTGCCGTGATGGAAATTGAACCCTGCTTGGTGATCACAGGCACTGCAGTAGCATGGCGCTAACCATTCCGCTCATCATGCTGCCCTCTGATATAAACCAACCCAAAGCAAAGTTCTGCAGACACCTGAAATCAGAGAAAAAAACTATGGGGAATACTTAGCAGGGAGAAAAGCATGGCTACATTTAGTGTCAAACCGTTCATGAAAGTAGATCCACCATTTGAATTTTACTGCAAATACTGCATGACTCATTTCCAAAATACCATTCAACTGGAACTGGATTTCAGATGTAATGGAGTCATGTAGCACTATAGCACTGAGAAAGGCCCTTCTAATCCATGCTATTCTCTTATATTGCCTTGACCCATCAACCCTCATCTGGACCTTAGCCTTCCATACCCCTCCTATCCGTTTACTTCTCAAACTTTCTCTTAAGTGATGAAATTGAGCCCGCGTCCACCTATTCTGCCAGCAGTTCATTTCATACTCTCACCCCTCTCTGAATGAAGAACACACCCCCTCAGGTTTCCCCTTAAATATTTCACCTTTCTCCCTCAATCTGTGACTTCTAGTTCTGGTTTCAACCAACTTCGGTGGAAAAATCCTGCTTGCATTTACCCCACATAATTTTGTATCATTATTATCATTATGTGCCGTGTTGTATGAATTGGGCAATCACGGTCTATGACCATAATTGTTCTTAGCAAAATTTTTTTACAGAACTGGTTTGCCACCGCCTTCTTCTGGGCAATGTCTTTACAAGTCAGGTGACCCTAGTGGCCTAAACCCCAGTAGGACTTCAGAAGAAGAACGTCTTATACAACTTCAACATAACATCCCAAATCCTGTACTTAATACTTTGGTGCAATGTGACAAAAGCTCTCTTTACGACCCTATCTATCTGTAGCACTGAAGTATCGGTTTCCAGCATAATGGGTTTCATTATGTGTGATTTTGACCCTGCAAATATCTCCATAGAGAAAGCAAAATAACTTAGCTATTTTTTTACTGCAAGTGCTGAGTGCCTTTCAAAGTTTTGTCCTCTATCAATACTTTGGGGGCTCCCATTGTTCAGAAACTGAGCTGGAGTAGTCATATGCACAATTTGGCTTCAAGAGTAATCAGAGAGTGGGACTTCTATGGAGTATAACTCACTTCCTGACTCTCCAAAACCAGTCCACCACCTGCAAGGCTCAAGTCAAGAGTGTGATGGGATACACATACCTGAGTTTGTGCAGCTTTAAATTAACTCAGAAGCAGACTTATTTGCCGCATGTACACTGTGAAATGCATTGTTTGTGTTAATCACCAGCTCACCCAAGGTTGGGGAGTGGGGGTCAGCCCACAAGTGTCACCTTACATTCCATCGCCAGCGAAGCAATGCTTAGTAGAACAACACAGAACACAACAAGCAACAAAACAACAAAAGCAAAAGAAGCCCTGCTCCTTCCTTCCAAAGGCACACGCACGCCCAGCACATGTCATCGTCAGCCTCCAGCCTCCGGCGGGCCCACACTCACAGACATTGTGCCTTCAACATCCCTAGCAGACTCTCAGAAATTCACAGGCTTGGGGCTCCAGCCATCGGCTAGACCTCAGAACTTCTAATTGACCTATGGGCTTCGATCTTCAACATCTACCCAAGCATTCACCAAGGACAACGAATGAAGACCGTGGATGAGGACTTAATTCAAGGCCTTGAAATCCAAGCTTGCTGATGACAGGACCCTGAACGCTAGGCCGTGAACTTCAGTCACATCGACCCACCTATGTAGGAGATCACCAGACCTCATGCTTCCTGCTCACACAAATCTTTAATCCCAGAAACATCTGATGATTCACTGGCCTGATTGTTCACCAGCCTTCATCCTCACTGGTCTGCTCTGATTGACGTCCAATCAGCAATGTCTTTTGTCTCACATCCAAGTCTTCAGACTTCGAACATGGAGCAGAGGCCTAGGTTCTGCCCTGACTTCTAACTACCCCATAATCCTGTCCCTAAACCATAACCTGACCCCCGAGCACCACTCCCTGTCCCCAAAGCTATCCCTTTAACAAGCCACAGGAAGCTCAAGCATGAGGGACATAGCAGCCATCATTTCATAGGCACTTATCCACAACCAGTTACTGACTTCATCACTAATACACAGTAGCAGCAATTTTATGTAATCCCACCAGCAGAATGCACAATAGCAACTTGGCAAGACTGATTAGATGCTACCTTCTAAAGCCACAACCTTTGTTTATTTCAAGATGGCACACAGACGCAATCTCTGTCGAGATCGCAGTTCAGACTTAGTTGTTTTATAAGTTTATAGGGGACAGTGATGTGGGGAAGTTGGAAGTCAGGTTAGGGTTTAGGGACGGGGATATGGAGGAGTTAGAGGTCAGACTTCAGCTCTGCATTCCATATTCAAAGTTGAGCAAAAAGGACAGGCGACAAAGGACAATTGCAGTCTAGGCCTCCACTCTGCTCTCAAAGGAGAGTGACAAGGTCGGGCGGTGAAGGAAATCCGCAGTCTAGGCTCTGCTCTGCTCTCGAAAGCCTTGCAAGCAGGAGGCATGATGGCCAGTTAGTCGACACACCCAGAGTTCACCTGCAGTTTGGGGTCGCATCATCGGCTAGTCTAAGGATCGATACCAAGGAATGGAGGAATGCTTGATCGGAAGTTCAGAAATCAAAGCCTGATGGCTGAAACCTGGACACTGGAGGCTGGAGGCCCAGGGACCTGTCCTGGAGTTGGAGGACTGTGTGTGGGAGGGAAGATAGGGGCCTGATGTGCCATTGCTGTTTTGTTGTTTGCTGTGTTCTGTGTTGTTTGCTGAGCAAGGCAGGCATGCTACGTTGGCGCTGGAATGTGTGGTACACTTGCAAGCTGCCCCAGCACATCCTTCGGTTTTGCTGGTTGTTAACACAAATGGCACATTTCACTGCATATGTGATAAATAAGCCTGAATGTGAACACCACTTCCAGCTTGAAGGACAAGGGCAGCAAAGTTATAGGAATGCTGTCCCCAAGCCACATATCATCCAAACTGAGGGATGCATCGTCTTTCTTTCAATGTCTCTGGGTCAGAATCCTGGAACTCTCTCCCTTGTGGGTCCCACACCTCACAGACGGCAGTAGTTCAAGAGGTACCTCATCACCACCTTCTCAAGGGCAATGAGGAATGGCCAACTAAATGCTGGCTCAACCTACAATGCACACATCCCTTGAATAAATATAGAAAAATATTGTGGCAGATCATCCGCCATCCACGGTAAATTTCAATAAATGTTGGAATCTTTGTTGTGGAACAAATTCTTACCCTCCACTATTGTAAATATACAGCATTACTTTGCACTGTTGTGTTTGAAATGCTGGTCAATGGGACTAGGCAGAATAATGGTTCAGTACAGGTAGATGGGCTGAAGGGCCTATATCCATGCATAGCGCTCTGTCTCTCTACGTCTCACCGCCTGGTATGGGAAATGCAATACATCAGATCTGTAGACCCGGCAATGAAGAGTGAGGACTGCCAAAAGCATCATCAGGGTCTTTCTCCGACCCATTCTGTATCAGAGGTGCTGCATATGTAGTGCTTCCAGCATTGTCAAAGATACTTCCCATCCCTCCCACAATCACTTTGACCTCAACATAAAAACATAGAAACATAGAAAATAGGTGCAGGAGTAGGCCATTTGGCCCTTCGAGCCTACACCGCCATTCAGTATGATCATGGCTGATCATCCAACTCAGAACCCTGTACCTGCCTTCTCTCCATACCCGCTGATCCCTTTAGCCACAAGAGCCATATCTAACTCCCTCTTAAATATAGCCAATGTACTGGCCTCAACTGTTTCCTGTGGCGGAGAATTCCACAGATTCACCACTCTCTGTGTGAATAAGTTTATCCTCATCTCGGTCCTAAAAGGCTTCCCCTTTATCCTCAAACTGTGACCCCTCATTCTGGACTTCCCCAACATCAGGAACAATCTTCCTGCATCTAACCTGTCCAATCTCTTTAGAATTTTATATGTTTCAATAAGATGCCCCCTCAATCTTCTAAATTCCAGAACTGTAATGTTGGGTAACAGCTTCCTCCCCCAGGATGTCAGACTTCTGACTTGTTAACACCTTGCTGCTCCACTCCCTGACTCACAGGCACACTGTCATCCTGCACCAGTCACTTTGTACATTTTCTCATCGTTTATTGCTTCTTTAGTTGTGGTTTGGAATGGAAACACTTATGTCCTTTTATGGAAAAGCGTAGAGAAAGTAACAGACACGGCCAGTCCATCATGTGTGAGACCTCCCCACCATTGAACGCTGTTGCAGAAATGCAGCATCCATCATCAAGGACCTCCACTATCCAGACCATGCTCCCTTCTCACTGCTGCCATCAGGAAGAAGGTTCAGGAACATCAGGACCCACACCAGTTACTGCCCCTCAACCATCAGGCTCTTGAACCAGAGGGAATAATTTCACTCAACGTCACTCAATCCATCACTAAACTGTTTCCACAATCTATGGACTCACTTTAAAGGACTCTTTATCTCATGTTCTCGATACTTATTGCTTATTTATTATTATAATTACTGTATTTTTATTTTTTCTCAGCTCTTTCAGTTCTTATTTTTCTTCGTAAATTTTCCAGATCGGTTCTGGATTAAGATATTATGCTCAAACAACATATTGATATGGGTATGGCCAAAGTGTTTATTGCTTTTGTTATATTTTTACTATTGAACTCTGGCAGATTTTCTTAAGCCTTGAAATAAATCCTGTTGGAAGATTTCCCTTTACCACACTATGATCTATTTTGTTTGCTTACTGATATCCCCGATACTGATATGTTTGATATTCATCCATCAGTGGTACTGTATCCTGCTGCTCTGTTTTATATTCCACTAGCTTTATTGCACCTTTCTTTATGTTTAATGTTAGGCACTTATCAAGTCCAAAGTTCATGTTTTTATCTTTAGAAAATAGTTCTACTATTTGAATGAATTGTTTTAGCTTTACTGATGAAGGAGCATATAATTTCAAATTGTCCATGTACAGAAGCTGTGTCAAGGCATAATTAATTTGGCTTTCTCTGTCTGATACCCTTTTTTCATCCGGTTCAGTAAATTAGAGAGTGGGTTTAAAGCTGGACAAATCCATAGTGGGATTAGAGAGTTGCCATGGAAAATGCCTCGGTTTATTTTGACAACAGTGGCTGTTCTTTTTTGGTTGTTAATAGATAGGGAGATGGTAGTACGTCAATACTTCACCAGATGTTGTAGGACTTTCACAAGTATTGTGTGTAGTTTATATAGATGTAAGCATTCTGCAGGTTGCTCAGGAGTGGAAAATGGATGTGGACTTGGAAAAAAAGCTTGTGTTTCCCCCAGACATTCTGGCTACAACACTCCGGCCAGACATGGTCCTGTGGTCCACAACAGCCAAGCTGGCATATGTTGTGGAATTGACAGTACCATGGGAAGATGGTGTCGAAGAAGCTTATGAGAGGAAAAAGACCAAGTACTCTGAATTGGCAACTGAAGCTGCCCAGAATGGCTGGAAGACCAAGATTTTCCCTGTAGAAGTGGATGCAGGCGATTCCTTGCTACATCTACGACCAGTCTATTGAAGAAGATGGGGGTGAGGGGTCACTCCCTCCAACAAGCAATCAAGTCCTTGTCAAACACAGCAGAAGAAAGCAGCAATTGGATTTGGATTAAAAGGGAAGACAACAACTGGGCTGCAAGATGAAGACAGGAGGGTATGGATCTGACCGGGGTGTATCTGTGGCACCAGGTAGCACTGTTGAGCCCTCTGGAGACGTCGTGGGCTTATCAATAAAACATCAAAGGAGGAGGGTGCCCACCTGATGACCCTGATGACGTACCTACTCTCCCTCCTTGTCACCACTCCAAGCCCACTGCCAACATCGACAGTGCCGACTTACCATAGGGATTGAAACATCAAGTCCTAGTAGCTCTGCTACTTAAGAGCTTCTAATAACTATGAGTGTGGGACAGAAACAAATGCTTTTTGGTAGTCAATAAGACTACATGTAAGATTTCAGCTTTTCTGCCAGGCTTAATTTATAGTTACAGAATTTATTATCAGTTGTTCTTTACATCATTTCATAACCTTATGACATCCTTTCTGCTCTTCTGTAGGTACTATATACTGTGGTTATCTAAGTGATTCTGATTATCCTCTGCTCATTCACGTTTCTCTAAGGTCGGATATGGTCTTTCATTGACTCTATTCTGTTTCTTGTACTTGCTGCAACGATTGCCCACAAGAAAATGAATCTCAAGGTTCTATGTGGTGACATATATGTACTTTGATAGTAAACTTTCTTTGAAATTGAAGCTTTGATTTTTACAACTGCTTGTATTATTATAATACTGCCAGTAACATTATACTGTCTTACATAAACATACCCTCACACTTTATGTCAACCTATCATTCTTCAGGCCATGCCACTCGGGGACTTGTGCTGATATTATTTTGTAACTGTATGTGCTGGATTGTAACTATATGTCTTGTGGGTGACTGGATGTACTGTGTTTGGTATCTTGGCCCCAGAGGAACGATGTTATTTTTGTATACATGTGTATGGTTGACTGACAATAAATTTGAACTTGACTTGGCTCTATAACTTCATACAACAGCATAAGAAGCACACTAATGAAAATTTTTAAAAAACTCTATCCCAATAGTGAGATAAAATCTTGAAATCTCTTTGCCTTATTATCTTTGTAAGCGCAACAATTGTATAACATAGATCATGTATTGCAATGATTCGCGTGAGGTATCTGGTTTTTTGCATGCATTCCTGGTTCAGGCAATGTCAGGCAATGCACCAATGCTTAATGGTAGATGCCAATTCTGAATTGACTGTAGATAAAATGTAATTTCCTTTTGAAATGGAAGTGAAGACATTAAGATGAGCCTCAACATATTAACAGCATCAGAAATGAATGGTTATGTTAATTGATGAAATAGACTCTCTTCTGTATTTCTGCCTGGTGATTTATATGAACGATTACATACTTATCTGAAGATCTTTGCAAAATCAATATTGATTTTAAGTAATCTTCTAAGATAAACAAACTATGATTAAGGTTTCGTCTATTGCTCATTTTCTGCATGAATATTGATGGAGGATAAGATTTGACATAGTGAAATTGCAATTAGAAATAAATATACAATCAACATTTTTATAAGCAGTTAATGAA
Source organism: Mobula hypostoma (assembly GCF_963921235.1). Classification (NCBI taxonomy): domain Eukaryota; kingdom Metazoa; phylum Chordata; class Chondrichthyes; order Myliobatiformes; family Myliobatidae; genus Mobula; species Mobula hypostoma. The sequence continues at coordinate 122,794,456 of NC_086097.1, forward strand.
TTCCCCATAAAAAGAAACAATTCTAAATGATGCCTTTAAATTCTTCTTTTTATAACTCTGAACTAGCGGCTGAGGCTTCCATTCTCGGGTAATATCAGAATTAGAATCAGAAGCAAGTTTCTTATTGCTGATGTATGTTGTGGAATTTGTTGTTTTGTTGTAGCAGTGCAGAGCACTGCCACAAGAACAAAAGACATGGGAGCAACATGAGGCCATTTGGCCCATCGAGTCTGCTCTACCATTCCATCACGGCTGATTTATTATCCTTCTCAACCCCATTCTCCTGCCTTCTTCTGTAACCCTTGACACCTTTATCAATCAAGAACCTATCAAACTCTGCTTTAAATATACCCAATGACTTGGCCTCCACAGCCTTCTGTGTCAATGAATCCCACAGATTCACCACTCTCGGGCTAAAGAAACTCTTCTTCATTTCTCGTTCTACAATGCATTAAAAATACATCAAATTACAGTAAGAAACATATATAGAAATTAAATAAGTTGTGCAAAAGTAGTGAGGTAGCTTTAAAAGAAAAGGTATTCAAATGAACTTGAGGCAAAAGACTCAGATGACACTTTTTGTCTATAAGGAGAAGAACAACTTAAGCAAAAAACTTGGGGTAGAAGTTCAGTGCTGGTGAAAAGCCTCTTGCACCTTCTCTCAACATTTGATTCCTTTACAATCATTTCCTTCTCTTTACATTTATATAGTGCCTTATATAAGGCCACTTGCTACCGTTAAAGAGGGGGTACAGGAACTTGAAGACACAGAATTAATGTTTCAGGAACAGCTTCTTCCCCTCTGCTTTCTGAATAGTCAATGAACCCATGAATACTTCCTCAGTATTTTCCCCTTTCTTTTTGCGTTTAATTTAATCTTTTTATATATACTTCTTACTGTAATTTATAGTGTTTCTTATTATGTATTGCAATGACACAACAAATTTCACAACATATGCCAGAGATATTATACCTCATTCTAGTTATACTATAAACCTGCTTATTAATGCAAATTTTTAATCAGCCAATGCACAAAAGCATGAAGACATGCTCAAGAGGTTCAGACCAAACGTCAGAATGGGGAAGAAAAGTGATCCAATTGACTTTGATGGTGGAATGATCATTGGTACCAGAAGGGGTGGTCTGTATATCTCTGAAACTCCTGATCTCCTGGAATTTTCATGTACAACAGTGTCTAGAGTTTATGGAGAATGATATGAAATAAAAAGTATCCATTGTGTGGCAGTTCCATGGGTGAAAATGTCTTGTCAGAGGAGAATAGCCCAGACTGGTTCAAGTCGACAGGATGGTGACAGTAACTCAAATAACTATGCATTACAACAGTGGTGTGCAGAAGAGCATTTCTGAATGCACAACATGTTGAACCTTCAGGTGGATGGGCTACGGCAGCAGAAGACCACGAACATACACTCAGTGGCCACTTTATTGGGTACCAATTAAAGTGGCAACTAAGTGTTGGTCATTGATTCTGATTCTGAATCAGGAACAGAACGTACCATAAATGACTCCTTCTCAATAAGATTATGTAACTTGTGATCGCTCTTGACTCCCGTCTATATTTCAAGGTTAAGAGGATAAGATGTGAGAGAATAAGAGAATTGAACCAATCAAGTGTGGCAGTGGAACAGTGCGTATGGAACTGGAGGAGATAGCAGAGGTGATTAATGAATACTTTGCTTCAGTATTCACTATGGAGAAGCATCTTAGCGATCGTAAAGATGACCTACAGTGAACTGAAAAGCTTGAGCATGTAGATATTAAGGAAGAGGATGTTCTGGAGCTTTCAGAAAGCATCAAGTTGACTAGATGAGATGTACCCCTGGCTACTGTGGGAGGCGAGGGAAGAGATTGCTGAGCCTCTGGCGATGATCTTTGCATCATCAATGGGGACAAGAGAGGTTCCGGAGGATTGGAGGGTTGCGGATATTGTTCCCTTATTCAAGAAAGGGAGTAGAGATAGCCCAGAAAGTTATAGACCAGTGAGTCTTATTTCAGTAGTTGGTAAGTTAATGGAGAAGATCCTGAGAGGCAGAATTCATGAACGTTTGGAGAGGCATAATAAGATTAGGGATAGTCAGAATGGCTTTGTCAATGCAGGTCATGCCTTACGAGCCTGATTGAGTTTTTTGAGGATGTGACTAAACGCATTGATGAAGGTAGAGCAGTAGATGTAGTGTATATGGATTTCTGCAAGGCATTTGATAAGGTACTCCATGCAAGGCTTATTGAGAAAGTAAGAAGGCATGGGATCCAAGGGGACATTGCTTTGTTGATCTAGAACTGGCTTGCCCACAGAAGGCAAAGAGTGGTTGTAGACGGGTCATATTCTGCATGAAGGTCGGTCACCAGCAGTGTGTCTCAGGGATTTGTTCTGGGACCCGAATTCTTCGTGATTTTTATAAATGACCTGGATGAGGAAGTGGAGGGATGGGTTAGTAAATTTGCTGATGACACAAAGGTTGGGGGTGTTGTGGATAGTGTGGAGGGCTGTCAGAGGTTACAGCAGGACATTGATAGGATGCAAAACTGGGCTGAGAAGTGGCAGATGAAGTTCATCCCAGACAAGTGTGAAGTGGTTCATTTTGATAGGTTAAATATTATGGCAAAATATAGTAATGGTAAGACTCTTGGCAGTGTGGAGGATCAGAGGGATCTTGGGGTCCGAGTCCATAGGTGTATTGGCCTTCATCAATTGTGGAATTGAGTTTAAGACCCAAGAGGTAATGTTGCGGTTCAGAGGAAGGCAGATGGAGAAGATGGCGGCGCGACGCAGCGTGCGCGCCCTCTCCGGTGAAATGAATTCGTATTTGTTAAATAGGGGGCCGTGCACAATTCTGATTTGATGGAGACAGACGTGAGAAGCACAGAGGAACATCTGGAGAAATTTCTGAAATGCCCAGTTTGCTGCTGCTGCTGCTGTGCAATCGAGAATCTCCGGAGGGTAGGTCCCAAATCCTCAGCTTTACCTGCTGCTGGCGGCCAGGGCTGGGGTCGAAGCACTCGGCAGAGGTGGTGCTCGGTGCTCGGTGTCGGAGGGCTGGTTGGAGTCTCAAAGTTTTCGGATGACTCAGAGTCGGCTGTGGTCGGGTGCTTCCAGGATGCTGCATCGGCAAGTTTGTGGCGCTGGTGGATGGCAGGGAGAGTTTTCTTCCTTCTCCCATCTGCATGAGATCATAGGACTTTCAAGAGACTTTGAACTTTTTTTACCATGCCCATGGCCTGTTCTTCATCAAGTTATGGTATTGCTTGCACTGTTGTAACTATATGTTCTAATTATGTGGTTTTGTCATTTTTTCAGTCTTGGTCTGTCTTGTGTTTCTGTGATATCACACCGGAAGAACATTGTATCATTTCTTAGTGCATGCATTACTAAATGACAATAAAAGAGGTCTGTGTGTCCTCATAATCTAATCTAATATAGGAGCCTGGTCAGACCCCACTTGGAGTACTGTGTTCAGTTCTGGTCACCTCACTACAGGAAGGATGTGGAAATTATAGAAAGAGCGCAGAGGAGATTTACAAGGATGTTTCCCGGTTTGGGGAGCATGCCTAATGGGAATAGATTGAGTGAACTTGGCCTTTTCTCCTTGGAGCGACAGAGGATGAGAGATGACCAGATAGAGGTGTATAAGATGATGAGAGGCATTGATCATGTTGATAGTCAGAGGCATTTTCCCAGGGGTGAAATGGCTAGCACGAGAGGTCACAGTTTTAAGGTGCTTGGAAGAAGGTACAGAGATGTCAGGGGTAAGTTTTTTACGCAGAGAGTGGTGAGAGCATGGAATGGGCTGCCGGCGACGGTGATGGAGGTGGAATCAATAGGGTCTTTTAAGAGGCTCCTGGATGGGTAAATGGAGGTTAGAAAAATAGAGCATTATGGGTAAACCTCGGTAATTTCTATGGTAAAGACATGTTCGGCACAGCTTTGTGAGCCAAAGGACCTGTATTGTGCTGTAGGTTTTCTATGTTTGTATATTCTATGTTTTGATAGGTCTTTGGCTGTTATCACTCAACTGCCATCCATTGAGTTGCCTCATCTTTTCCATCAGCAAATACAGGAATATTGATTCCAGGATATCCCAATCTCTCATCTGAATTCCAACAAATATGCTCTTTGTCATCTTGTCCTCCTTGGATACTGGGAGCACATATTATTGATTAATTTATTAATTTACTAACACATTTTTTATCCTTGTGGTGTGGTCTTTCATTGATTTTATTGTGTTCTTGGATTTACTGAGTGTGCCCTCAAGCAAATAAATCTGAGGGTTGTATATGGTTTCCTGCATGTACTTTGATAATAAACTTACTTTGAACTTTCAACTTTGATTGAAGAGCACTGCTAAGACCAACTTTGGCAGGAGTTAGTACAGTGATTGCTGCTGTCACACCTTTCTGGCCTTCCTTGTATGATTGTAGAATCCCAGCACAGAGACAGACCCTTCATTCCATAGTGTCCATGCCTGCCAACAATACCTATCAAGGCTATCTCGTTCCGTGGCCTACCATGCCTTCGTTCATCCAGATGGTTCTTTAAATGCTGTCTAAGAGTCCTCTTGGATTACAATTTCTTACCACTATTATTGTACTATGCAGTTAACATTTTTGTACAATTATATTTTCAAGCACCTGTACGTCCCTGCACTCTCTACCTGACTGCCCACTCTCTGCCCTGCTAACTTCTACCTCAGGTCTGGGCCTAGTCCTTGTTCTTTTCACCTTCCTGCCTTCCACACTGATGTCAGACATAGTCCTCATTCTCCTCCCTCCCTCTCTTCACTGATGTTAGACCACTTTCACCTTACCCGCTTCCAGGCCTGGCCCACAGGACCTTTACTCTAACATTCACCACTGACAGCCTTCCACCCTCTTTCCTCTTTCCTGATTTCTGTTGATTTTCCTGGTTGAAGTAGCGAAACCCTCTGAACGATAATGTCATATGGCAGGTAAAGCTCTTCTTATGAGAACCTAATTACTGCTTCTCTGTTTATATTTCTGGCAGGAACCAGAATTTGGATCAAGGTGGTATTGTGTTTAGATTCAGAATCAGGTTTATTATCACTGGCATGTGTTGTGAAATTTGTTAACTTAGCAGCAGCAGTACAATGCAATACATGATAATATAGAAAGAAAAAAATAAATAAATCAATCAATTACAATAAGTATATATGTATATTAAATATATTAAAATAGTGCAAAACAGAAATAATATTTAAAAAGGGGAAAAAAGTGAGGCAGTGTTCATGGGTTCAATATTTGTCTAGGAATAGGATGACAGAGGGAAAGAAACTGTTCCTGAATGACTGAGTGTGTGCCTTCAGGCTTCTGTACCTCTTCCTGACAGTAACAGTGAGAAGAGGGCAAGTCCTGGGTGTTGGGTGTCCTTAATAATGGAAGCCGCCATTTTGAGGCGTAGCTCCTTGAAAGTGTCCTGGATATTACAGATGCTAGTGTTCGCGATGGGGCTAATTAATTTTACAACTCTCTGCAGCTTATTTTGATCTTATGCCGTCCCCTCCCTCCCCCCACTTCCCCATACCAGATGGTGATACAGCCAATTAGAATGCTCTCCACAGAACATCCGTAGATACTTTCAACTGCTTCAGCTGACAAACCAAATCTCTTCAAACTCCTAATGAAATATAGCCACTGTCTTGCCTTCTTTATAGCTGCATCGATATGTTGGGACCAGGTTAGATCCTCAGCGATATTGACACGCAGGAACTTGAAATCGCTCACTCTCTCCACTTCTGATCCCTCTACGATGATTGGTTAATGTTCCCTGTCCTACACTTTCTGAAGTCCACAATCAGTTCTTTGGTCTTACTGACATGAGTGCAAGGTTGTTGTGGCAACACCACTCCACTAGTTGGTATATCTCGCTCCTCTATGACCTCTAGAGTCCATCTAAGATTCTGCAAAAATTGGTTGTATCATCAGCAAATTTATAGATGGCATTTGAGCTATGCCTAGCCACACAGTCATGGGGAGAGAAAGTAGAGCAGTGGGCTAAGCACACAGCCTTGAGGCTCTCCAGTGTTGGTCAAAAGCAAGAGGAGATATTATTACCAATCCACACAGATTGCGGTCTTCCAATTAGGAAGTCGATGATCCAGTTACAGAGGGAGGTACAGAGGCCAGGTTCCGTAGCTTACCAATCAGGATTGTGGGATGATGGCACTAATGCTGAGCTACAATCAATGAACAGCATTCAATAGAGGTATTTGTATTATCCAGGTGATCTAAGGCTGCATGAAGAGCAATTGAGATTGCATAGCAGATCTAGGTCCTTGCTGAAGCAGGAGTTGATTCTGGCCAAGACCAACCTCACAAAGCATTTTATCATCGTAGATGTGAGTGCCACTGGGCGACAGTCATTAAGGCAGCTCACACTATGATTACTTCCACCAGCTGGTTGGCACGAATTTACAGAGCCTTATTAGGTACTCCATCAGAGCCTGCTCCCTTGTTCATCCTCCTGAAAGACAGCCTCACATTGGCCTCCAAGACAGAGTTCATAGGGTCATCAGGAAAAGGAGGGATCCTCACAGCTGGAGTTACATTCTCCCTGACAAAGTGGGCATGAAAGGCGTTGAGCTCATCTGGGTAGTGAAACATCGCTGCCATTCATGATGTTAGGTTTCGCTTTGTGGAAAGTAATCTCCTGTAAATCCTGCCAGAGTTGACGTGCATCCGATGTCACCTCCAACCTCTTTCAGAATTGTTGCTTCGCTCCTGAAATAGCCCTCAGCAAGTCATACGTGGTTTGGGGGTCACAATGATGGTTTTGGACAGCGTGGGGAGTTATGCATTAGGTTAGCATTTAGGGTTCATTTTCCTGTGGGCATACTCAGCAAATCTATAGAATAGTAACTATAACAGGATCAATGAAAGATCAACCAGAGTGCAGAAGACAACAAATTCTGCAAATACAAATATAAATAAATAGCAATAAGTAACAAGAACATGAGATGAAGCGTCCTTGAAAGAAAGGGTAATTATTAGTTGTGGGAACATTTTACTGATGGGGCAAGTGAGTGTAGTTATCCCCTTCTATTCAAGAACTGATGGTTGAGGGGTGGTGACTGTTCTTGAACCTGGTGGTGCAAGTCCTGAGGCATTTGTACTTTCTACCTGATGGCAGCAGTGAGAAGAGAGCATAACCTGGGTGGTGGGAATTTCTGATGATGGATGCTGCTTTCCTGTGACAACGTTTCATGTCGAAGTGCTCAATGGTTGGGAGGGCTTTACTTGTGAGGCACTGAGCCGAATCCACTACCTTTTGTGGGATTTTCTATTCAAAGGCATTGTTGTTCCCATATCAGGCTGTGATGCAGCCCGTCAATTTACTCTGAACCACACACCTATAGAAGTTTATCAAAGTTTTTGATGTCATGCGGAATCTCCACAAACTCATAAGGATGTAGAAGCACTGCTGTGCTTTCTACACAATTGCTCTTACGTGCTGGATCCAGGACAAGTCCTCTGAAATAGTTACACCAAGGAATTTAAAGTCGCTAATCATCCCCACCTCTGGTCCTCTGATAAGAACTGGGTCATGGACCTCTGGTTTCTGACTTGAGAACAAATTTGTCAGTTTGGAGCACACACTGGACTACGTTGAAGATGGTATCAAGCCATTTTTGGATAGTTTAATTGTATCATAAAGATAGGATCCGCATCAAGAACCAGCTATTAAGGTGAGTGTTTGTGGTTTTTCTGTAAAATAAGGCCCCATTGACAACCTTTATGGAAAAACTGGCCATTCCATATTTTTACAAATGCCATAAAAAGTGCCCAGAATGTGAAAACTATGAAAATTCCAAGTGCCTAATATTGAGGAATTTCATAACTGATGACCTTTCTCCACTTTCCCAATTAGACTGTTAGCTCTTTTCATTTAGTCTCAGATTTCAATCACGCAACTAATTAATTTCTTAAGAGCCTGTAATCCAGCATTACATTATTTATTCTCTTAAAGGCTGAAAGTCATGAGGTAATTTTGACCTGAGAACAAATTTGTCAGTTTGGAGTGCACATAGGCCACATTTAACATGATATCAAGCCATTTTTGGGATTGTTTAATTGTATGATTAAAATGGGATGGACATCAAGAACTAAGAGTTATGGAAAGTGAATTCCATAATTATGCAAGGTTTGTACTACTCTCATATTAGTCGTTGGTTCCTCATTTGATGTTTGATCAATGTACAGAAACAGTATGGGAAGTGTTCATCTTCTCATCAGAGATCATGCATTGCTAGCTCCTTCAGTGTCAGAGGGGGCAGACAGTGGAGCTACTCCTCACAGCTTCCAGAAATCTGGGCCTCCTGACCTTGGTGCTGTCTGTGCGGAGTTCGCACGTCCTTCCTCAAGAGCATCCAGTTTCTTTCCACATCGAAGCATACAGAATGGAAGCAGGCCTATTGGCCCTTAGCCATATAAACCTTGCCTATTTATGCACCTGTCCAAGTGTCTTTTAAAAGTTGTTACTGTACCTGCCTCACCCACTTCCTCAGGCAGCTGGTTCCATATACATATCACTCTTCGTATAAAAATGTTGCCCCACAAACTTATATTAATTATCCTTCCTCACCTTAAACTTATATCCTCTAATTCTTGATCCCTCAAACCTGAATGCATTCACCCCATCTATGCCCCTTGTGACTTTATTCACCTCCATAAGATGAGCTCAATCTCCTTTGTTCCAGAGAATAAATGCCTAGACTTCCCAACCACTCCCTATAACTCAGTCCCATAAATCCTAGCAACATAAATCTTTACTGCACTCTTTCTAGTTTTAACATATCTTTCCCGGCTGGTGGCGTAGTGGCATCAGCGTTGGACTTCGGGATGAAAGGTCCCAGGTTCGAATCCAGCCAGCTGGCTCCCCTGCACACTTTCCATCCGTGCTGGGTTACGAGCTGGTGACCTCTTTGGAAACTCACCCGGCAGAAGGCAATGGCAAACCACTGCTGTAACTTGCCTCATGGGCAATTTCCCACTACATCAGCGAGGTGTGGAGGGAAATCGTCCGCTAACCAGAGAAACTCCGGATGCGACGTACCTTTCCTTTCCTTTTTCCCTTAGCAGAGTGACCAAAATTGAGCACAGCATTCCAAGTGCAGCCTCACTAGCATCTTGCACTCCCACTCACTAGCAGTATCTCAATGCTGAACTGACTGCACAGCTTATAGACTCATGTTTAAGGACTTTACAACTCATGTTCCTAGTATTATTCATTTGCTTTTACTTTATTATTTGCACAATTTGGCTTCTTTTGAACATTGCTGTTTGTTAGCCTTTGTTTCTATATGGCTTTTCATAAATTCTATTGTATTCCTTTATTTTCTTGTAAATGCCTGCAAGAAAATAAATCTGAAGGTAGTATATAGTGACATATATACTCAGTGGCCACTTTATTAGGTACATCCTTTGTACAATTTGTTTTTCCACTCAGTTTAGTGTTATCAGCAAATTTTGCTATGCTACACTCAGTCCCCTCTTCCAAATCATCAATGTAAATGGTAAACAGCTGTGGGCCCAACACCAACCCCTACGACACCCTAATCACCACCGAATGCCAACCGGAGAAACACCCATTTATACCAACTCTCTGCCTTCTATCAGATAACCAATCCACTATCCATGCCAATACACTTTCTCCAACTCCATGCGTCCGTATCTTAATTATAAGTCTCTTGTGCAGCAATTTATCAAATGCTTTCTGGAAATCCAAGTATACGACATCCACCTGTTCCCCTCTATCCACTGCACTCATTATGTCCTCAAAGAACTCCAGTAAATTTGTCAAACAGGACCTGCCTTTTCTGAATCCATGGTGTATCTGTCTAATGGAACCCCTCCTTTCTAGATGTTTTGCTATTTCTTCCTTAATGACAGCTTCAAGCATCTTCCCGACTACTGGTGTTAAGCAACTGGACTATAGTTGCCCGTCTTTTGCCTACATTCTTTTTTAAAAAGTGGCGTAACATTTGCTGTCTTCCAGTCTGCCAGGACCTGCCCAGAGTCTAGAGAGTTTTGATAAATGATTACCAACACGTCTACCATAACCTCCGTCAATTCCCTCAGCACCCTGGGATGCATCCCATCAGGACCAGGGGACTTATCTACCTTCAGGCCCTCTAGTTTGCTCATCACTGTCTCTTTAGTGACAGTGATTTTATCTCGGTCCTCACCTCCCATTTCGTCCATAACATCATTCTTTGGTGTGTGGCGCGTGGCCAAGTGGTTAGGGCGTTGGACCAGCGATCTGAAGGTCGTGGGTTCTGGCCTCAGGTGAGGCAACATGTGTGTCCTTGACCAAGGCACTTAACCACATAATGCTCCAGTCTACCCAGCTGAGATTGGGCACTGGCAAAAATTCTGGGGGTTAGCTTCGCGATAGACTGGCATCTTATCCGGGGTGGCGGGGGGGAGTCTCATACTCTCAGTCGCTTCACGCCATGGAAACCAGCATAAGCACTGGCCTGATGGGCCACAAGGCTCGTGACAGACTTTAATCATTCTTTGGCATATTAGACGTGTCCTCCACCATGAAGACCAACACAAAATAGTCATTCGATGCCTCAGCTATTTCCTTATCACCCAATATCAATTTCCCCTTCTCGTCTTCCAAGGGACCTACGTTGACTTTAGCCATCCTCTTCCGCTTTATATATTTATAAACACTTTTGCTATCTGTTTTTATATTTTGTGCAAATTTACTTTTATACTCTATCTTCCCTTTCCTTATTTCTTGTTTAGATGTTCTTTGTTGCTTTTTAAAGTAACAATCCACTACTCTTGGGCGACTTTGTACAAATGAGCTTTTAATTTGTTACTATCTTTTATTTCCTCAGTTATCCAAGGCTGGCTTTCGCCACACTTACTGTCCTTACTTTTGACTGGAATATACTTTTGTTGAGCATTGTGAAAAATCTCTTTGAAAGTATTTCACTGTTCCTCAACTGTCCTACCAAATAACCTGTGCTTCCAATCCAAATTAGCCAACTCCTCCCTCATCCCATTGTAGTCTCCCTTGTTCAAGCATAATACATTAATTTTAGATCTAACTATTTTATCCTCCATCTGTATGCAAAATTCAATCATACTCTTTCCAAGAGGATCCCTGACTACAAGATTGTTAATCTTACCTGTCGCTTTGCACAGGACTAGTTCTAAGATAGCATTTTCCCTTGTAGGTTCACTAACATGCTGCTTAAGGAAGCCATCATGGATGCATTCTATGAAGTCTTCCTCAAGACTTCCTTGACCAACCTGATTCACCCAATCTATGTGGAAGTTAAAATCCCCCATAACAGCTGCCGTTCCGTTCTTACAAGCCTCAGTTATTTCTTGGTTAATCGCCCCTGCCACTGCAATATTTTTATTAGGTGGCCCATAGACAACTCCCACCAATGATTTTTTCCCTTTACTATTCTTAATCTCTACCCAGATGGACTCAACATTCTGCTCCATAGATCTTATATCGTCTCTCACAATCACCCTGATGTCATCGTTAATTAAGAGCGCCACCCCACCTCCTTTGCTTTCCTGCCTATCTTTCCGTATTACCTGATACACTTGGATATTTAATTCCAAGTCATCTCCATCTTGCAACCAGGTTTCTGTAATGGCCACTAAATCATATACCTTGGTACTGATCTGTGCCACAAGTTCACTAACCTTGTTTCTAATACTATGGGTATTTAGATTAAGTGCCCTTCCATTCATTGTCCTTTTAGAATCTAGCGACCTATTCGATTTTTGCTTTTTACTTTTATGCATTCTACTCTTACGTTTTTCTTCACTAACTCTAGCTTTGGTCTCTGTGTCACTTCCCTCTTCTTTTCTGTGTGGGTTCCCACTTCAATGATGTTGTGCACTTCAATAAGGGAAGAGATGAGGTGCCCCCACAGCAGAATCACCAGACTCAATAGCAGTTACTTTGCACAAGTCATCAGGTTCATTAAAAGCTCCACCCAATAACCTACCCAACTTTATCTTTTCCTGTCAAGGTCACTTAATGTACAGGTACTCTTGTACTTAGTGTCACTTTAAGTACATACAGTCTATGCAATAGAAGCTGACCTTAAGCAACACACACAAAATACTAGAGGAACTCAGCGGGCCAGGCAGCATCTATGGAAATAAATAAACAGTCAATGTTTTGGGCCAAGACTCTTCTTTAGGACTAGAAAGAAAGGAGGAAGATGCCAGAATAAAAAGTATGCGGTATGGGAAGGAGGGTATCCAGAAGGTGCTGGGTAAAGTCAGATGGGTGGGAAAGGCAAAAGGCTGGAGAAGAAGGAATCTGATAGGAGAGGAGAGTGGGCCATGAGAGAAAGGAAAGGAGGAGGTGAACCAAGGGGAGGTAATAGGCAGGTGAGAAGAGGTAAGGATAGCGAGGGGAATAGAAGAAACAGGGAGAGAGAGGGATAATTTTTTTTACCGGAGGAGAAATCAATATTTATGCCATCAGGTTGGAGGCTATTAGAGCAGAATTAGGCTATTTGGCCCATCAAGTCTGCTCCACCATTTTGTCTCAACCTCAATCTCCAGCCTTCCCCCATATCCCTTCATGCCCTGATCAATCAAGAATCTATCAACCTCTGCCTTAAATATACAAAACGACTTGGCCTCCACAGCTGCCTGTGGCATCGAGTTCCTCAGATTCACCACTCTCTGGATAAAGAAGTTCCTCCTCATCTCCATTCTAAAAGGCCACCCTCTATTCTAAGACCAAGTCTGAGTTTCTTATGGTCTTAGACTCTCCCACATCCACTCTGTCAAGGCCTTTCACCATTCAATAAGCTTCAATTAGGTCACCTCTCATTCTTTTGAATTCCAGTGAATACAGGCCCAGGCATTAAATGCTCTTCATATGACAAGCCATTCAATCCTGAAATCATTTTCATGAACCTCCTTTGAACCCTAGGGTTACGATGAGAGGGCAAGTGTATGGGTTGAATAGGATCTGGAATGAAATGGCAGAACAGACTCGATGGGCTGAATGACCTAATTCTGCTCCTATGCCTTATGGTCTTATGTTCTTAGGGACATAATTTTAAGGTAATTGGGGAAAATAGGTGCAGGATGTCAGATGTGAGATTTTTCCACAGAACAGTGGGTGCATGGAACACCCTACTGGGAGTGGTGGTAGAGGCAGATACATTTTGGGCATTCCTTAGATAGGCACATGGATGATAGAAAAATGGGAGATGATATAGGAGGGACGAGTTAGTTTGATCTTAGAATAAGTAGAAAGCTTGGCAGAAGATCGAAAGGCCTGTACTGCATTATAGTGTTTTATGTTCTACATTCTTAAAACAAGGTTGTGGCTGAACTTTGTCCTTTAAGGAAGCTTATTTATTTTCATCAAGACTACCATGTGCACATGACTGCAAACACAGTCCTTATAGAGAACCCAAAATGAAGGCACAAAAAATTCAAACGAGTGACCCAATATAAGGCCCTAAAAGCACTGTGACTCATGCTGTCTAAGAGGAGAACAGCCACCATTTGTACACACTCAACTATATACAACGTGTGTTGTTACAAAAATCATAAACATTAAATATTATAAAGGATATTGTGGATGACACCGAAATGAAGACAGCTGAGAAAAAGAACCCATTTCATAATAAGTGAAGTAAACATCCAAATGTCTAATTAGTGGGACATATGATAGGACTACAAAATGCATTGAATGTTTGCTTACATGGCAACAGGGAATAAACGTAGAGCATTGGACCTGTACTTGATGGAGATTAGAATAAAATAGAGAGCAATATATATGGTATTCTCGCTGATAAAAATAACCAGAATGTGATGGTGGTTTAAGGAAGAAATAGTTCTGGTTTCAAAGTTGTGATCTTCCATGATGACATTCAAACTGGTTCGAAGAAGGAGTATCATGAAGGACATCCACCATCAGATTTCCGAATGGACAATGACCCCATGTACGCTAACTCACTATTTTTTCTTCCTTTTGCTCTCTTTTTGCATTACTTATTTTTAAATATATCTCTTGCTGTAATTTATATAATTTTTAAATCATTGTGTATTGTAAAATGTGGCTGCCAGAAAACAACAAATTTCACAACATACACTATGTCAGTGATTATAGACATAATCACTGCCTATAGTGATTATGTCTATAATCACTATAGACTGATTCTGATTCTGGTTAAAATCATTAAATGCTTCTTTGATATCAATACTGATCGGAACTTTAGCTGTATCACTGCTCTGTGCTACATTACAAAGTACTGAATGTTTAGAGCACATATCCAGATGTGCCATGCTCCGTGTGGTCTGTAGTCAGCCTCAAGTCAAAGGAAATGTTTTCTAGGTACTTAATGTACAATTCCCTTTGTAGACTCTGGGAAATGTGTTGGTAATTGCTTTTAATAAACCTCTGTCAACTGAATGTGAGCAGCATAGAAGTTACTACAATACATGATTTATAATAGAGTGATAGAACATGATCAATCCTGAAATGATCAAAGAATTTTCAACATGTAACCAAAAAGTCTGGTCAAAGAAGGAAATGGATAAACATTAGAGATTCTGCTGATGCTGGAAATCTAGAGTAATACAGACAAAATGCTGGAGGAACTCAGCAGGTCAGGCAGCATCTGGGGAAGGGAATACAAAAACAACATTTCAGGTCGTGACCCTTCATCAGGATTCAGAAGGAAATGGATGTGGTTCATCGAACTCTGAGGTGTTAGTACTAGTAATCACGGTATTGTAGAGAAATGTACACGGTTAGAGAATTGGCAGAGTTGAGATAAAGACTGACAGCCTGGCCAGATCTTTACTTTTAGCCTGTGCTCTGTAATGGAAGTTACCTTTCTCAGTCTTTCCACTCATGATTTTCATGGCCTAATGAAAAATGCAGATTCCTGCTTGCAGGTATCTCAATGTTAGGAGAATCAGTTAACAAAGAAACTGGTAACTGCCCCGAAAAGCACATTACTCAGTTGATCACTATGGGCCAATTAATTGATTTTTATATCGTCCTTTATTAATTATAATTGTTGAACATTATTGGTTTTCTTTGCTCATCATACCCTGACCAACACACCACTGCAAATAACTAATTCATGTAAACATATATGGTGAATAACATTGATCCTTGATTCCTGATCCTCGAATTCTACAAGGTCCAAAGGAGTGTAGTGTTACTCATCTTGCCTCGCACAAGTCAAGACATTACCTTTGCACACTCAACCATTATTGGAGATCAGGCTTGTTCTGGGGCCAAGGTTAGTGTATGTTGTGGGCTGAAAACCCAATACAGGGAGCATTGGAGGGAAAGGGATTGGGGCCGGTTGACAAGAAGAGTTGCCAGCTGCTCGGCAAATGGCAGTGATGGGAATGGTAGGTTAAAGGTTTGGCACAACATCATGGGTTACTGCAAAGAAGATGAAGATGGAATACAGTACAGGGAAGTGCATGATCATGCACTTTGGTAAAAGGAACGAAAGCATAGACTATTTTCTAAATAGGGAGAAAATTCAAAAATCTGAGGTGCAAAGAGACTTGGGAGTCCTGAACAAGATTCCCTAAAGGTTAATTTGCAGGTGAAGAAGGCAAGTGCGATGATGGCATTCATTTCAAGAGGACTAGAACATAAATGCAAGGATGTAATACTGAGGCTTTATAAGGCACTGGTGAGGTCTCATTTCGATGTTGTGTGCAGTTTTGGGCCCTTATCTAAGAAAAGATGTGCTGATATTGGAGATGGTTCAAAGGAACTTCAAGAAGATGATTCCAGAATTGAAAGGCATCATACGAGAAGCTTTTGATGGATCTGGGCCTGTACTCACTGGAATTCAGAAGCATGAGGGAGGATCTCATTGAAACCTATCAAGTATTGAAAGGCCTAGATAGAGAGGATGTGGGGAGGACGTTTCCTATAATGTGGGAGTCTAAGACCAGATGGTAAAACCTCAGAATAGAGGGACATCCACTTAGAACGGAGATGAGGAGGAATTCTTGAGCCAAAGGCTGGTAGATCTGTGGAATTCTTTGCCACGGGCAGCTGTGGAGGCCAGGTGATTGGGTATATTTAAAGTGGAGGTTGACAGGCTCTTGATTAGTCAGGGCATGAAAGGTTATGGGGAGAAGGCAGGAGAATAGGGTTGAAAGGAAAATGGATCAGTCATGATCAAATGGCAGAGCTGACTCGACGTGCCAAGTGGCCTAATTCTGCTCTAATGTCTTATGGTCTTATGGGTCGAAGGGCCTATTTTGTGTTGTGCTATTCTATGTTCTCAGACTTCTGCACATATCAATTAGCTTGTGGGTCACAGAATTTGGACTTAAAATTGCATACGTTTTGCACTGATATGAAGTCTCCAATTATCAATAACTTCTGTGCTTCAGTTCTCATTCATTAACATAGTGATGCGTGTTCCAATATTTAGACTGGAAAGTTGTATGGATGAGGCACAGAGATTGCAAGGGAACACAGATTAGCTGAGCAGGCAAAACTCTCACAGATGGAGTTCAAAGGGAATTTATTCACTTTAGATCCAAGGAAGTGAAGGAAGAATATTGTTCAAAATGAGACCAGGAGTTAGATGAGGAAGGAGGCACTCTGAACTAATGATCTAAGTTCAAGTTCAAGTTTATTGTATTCAACCATACTGATGTATACAACTAAATGAAACAATATTCCCCTGGGACCAAGATACCAGTGTAAATATATCTCACATACAGTACTTAAAATATCGTTAAAACAATAATATTAACAGATAATAATAAAATGTTCTGCAGATGTTCAAGTTCACATAAAGTGCGTGTATGACATGATTAAACATACAACTGTATAATGCTATTGTTGCACTCATAAGTAATGTGAATTAAGTGTATTATTATTATTATTCTATCATTGGAGCAGAATTAGGCCATCGAATCTGTGCTGCCTTTTGATTATGCCTTCTCCATATTTCTATTTATTATAATAAGCAAATCCTGTCAGCCCTCAAGCCACTTCTGCTTCTGAATAAGAAATGGCTGATATGGCCTAAGCTTAATTTCAAAGTTCATTTATGTAAATTTATGAGGTTCATTTTCTTGCAGGCATTCATAGTAAGTACAAAAAAACTAGAATGAATGGAAAACTCCACACAAACTTGGGCAATCAGTGTGCATAAGAAGATAAAATGCAATTACAAAAGAAAGAATAAAAATAAATAATAAATAAGTAAATTATAAATAACATTGAGTACATGAGTTGTAGAGTCCTTGAAAGTGAATCTATAACTTTCCCACCTCATTTCCGTAACCACTGAATCTCCTGTAGTCCACAATGACCTCAGCCTTGTTGTGACTCCAGACTGCAGCATCCACAGTTTCCCAGAGAAGAGAATTTGAAAGATCCACAAGCCTCTTAGAAAAGATCACTGATTCCAGACTCACTAGCCAAGAGAGGAAAAAAATATTCCACACTTACTTAACAAACCTTAGAAAAACAGAGGGCTATGTGTAACCCTAGGTAATTTCTAAGGTAAGGTTATGTTCAGCACAGCTTTGTTGGCTGAAGGGTCTGTATTGTGCTGTAGGTTTTCTATGTTCTATGTTCTAAACGATATAACAATTTCGTGCATTTCATTGAGATTGTTCTTCTGAACTCTAGTGAGCATACAGCCAAACTACTTAATCTCTCCTCATGTAATCATCCATAAATCCAAGGATACGGTGCAGTGGAGATTCACCAGGACGTTGCTTGGGATCAAGTGTTATAGTTCTGAGGAGAGAGCTCAGTTTAGTCTTCCTTGCAGTGAAGCAGAGGTTCTGAGTGAGATGTATAAAATTATGAACAGCACAGACAGGAAAAACAGTAAGAAGCTTTTCCTTTTGGCAAAAGTGTCTAAAGTTAGAGAGCCGTGTTTATGATAAGGAGGTAGAAGGTTCACAGGGGACTTGATCACATATTTTTCACCCATAGGGTGGTTGGAACCTGAAATATGCTATCTGAGTAGGTGGAGGAGGCAGAGATTTTCACAACCTTATTGAGTACCTAAAGAAGCACCTGGATCACCAAGGTATCGATTTTTTTCTTCAAGATGGTGCCAGTCTCCTTTGAGATCATGGTTCAGACATAGTTGTTTTTTTTTAAATTCGTAGGGATGATTTTGAGGACAGAGGGTGGAGTTAGAGGTTGGGATAGAGTTTACAGACAGTGCTGCTTGGAAAGCAGTGATTAGATTATGGTTTAGAACAGGAATGTGGAGGAGTTAGAGCTCAGGCCTTCATTCTGTACTCTGTGTTCTGTATTCAACATCTAATAATGTGGATGTGTGTGATGAAGGACGTCCACAGTCCAAGCCTCTGCTCCAAGCTGAACGGCCAGCGATGTGGGTGGGTGATGAAGGACATCCATGGACAATCAGCTGTCCCAGGATCGGATGTCTGAGTGAACAGGGGGTACAAGGGCCACTCAGTCACCGTGGCCTAGAGTTTGGTGTCCCTTCATCGGGTAGTCCAGGGGTTGATATCAATGATTGAAACCCAGGGGTCGACTGGTAGTTCAGAAGTTAAAGACAATGTTCGAAGCCTGGAGTCTGGACATGGGAGGCCTGTCCTAGAGTTGGAGGACTGTCCACATATGTAGGTGGGTGTGAAGGAGGGAGGAGGGAAGAAAAGGGCTTGTTTTGCTGTTGTTGGTTGTTGGTTGTTGCGTTCCGTGTTTTTTCTGCTGAGCATCGTGGACATGCTATGTTGGAACTGGAATGAGTGCTGACACTTGTGGGCTGACCCCTGCACACCCTTGGGTGTAGTAGTTGTGAACACAAATGGTGCAATTCAGTATTTGTTTTGATTTACATGTGATAAATGAACTGAATCTGAATCTGATCTCAGGGACAAGTGCAAGAAAATGGGATGAATCTAGATGGGCAATTGATGGCAAAGACATGATGGGCCAAAGGGTCGGCTTCTTGGTAACATAACTCTCAGAAGTTCCCATCATCCCTATCATAAAATGTACGACCTTGTATCCTGAGGTGAATGAGTGGGAGGAGTGTGCAAATGATGGGCAGATGGACAGGTTATAGAGGGGAAAGGCATAGGGTGGGGATAAGAGAAAGAGATTGGCCTTTCCCTTCCCCCCAACCTGTCCATCTGCTCAGCAGCCACATGCTTCTCCCATTTTCTTCTCCCCAGCTCTTTCCCTTTATTCCACGTTCTCTCTCCTCTCCTACCAGATTCTATCTTCTTCCGCCATTTCACCTATCACCTACTATTTCTGGCAACATTTCCTCTTCTCTCTCTCGCCGAACCCTTCCACCCCAACCTGGATTCAACTATCATCTGCCAACTCTTGCTCCACCTCTTCCTCCACCTCTTTTCTGGCTATCTCCCATACTTGCTCCAGTCCATCTGAAGAGTTCTGACCCGAAACATCAGTTATCTCATCCCACAGTGCTGACTGGCCCATTGAGTTCCTCTAGCACCTTTGGGTGTTGCTCAGAATTTCCAGCATCTACATTCTTTTGTGTGTTGATTGGTAAATCAATCTCAAACAAAAAAAAGTAGTCTCAGGAATGGCATTTTGTCAACTACTCTCATGTTCTAAGGGATAGAGAATAAAGGCATACATCCACCTCTACACCAGCAGAGATAGGAGTGAGTTAGATTTGCTGTTTGAGTGGTATCATGACAAAAACCTTGATAGAACACCAGTAAGACCAAGGAATTGATTGTGGACATTAAGAAGGGGAAGTTAAGGGAACAGATACCAGTCCTCATCAAGGGACCAGCAGTGGAAAGGGTGAGCAGTTTCAAGTTCCTGGGTGCCAACATCTCCGCTGATCTATCCTGAGCCCAACATGTTGTTGCAATTATGAAGAAGACACATGTATTTCATAAGGATTTCAGGAGATTTGGTACGTCACTAAGGATTCTATCAAATTCCTACAGGCGCACTGCAGAGAACATTCTGACTGGTTTGCATCACTGTCTGGTATGGAAGGGCCACTGCCCAGGATCAGAAAAAGCTGCGTAAGATTGTGTTGTGTATTTAATATTTCAGTTATATTTGAGTAATATTGTAAATATATTGTTTGATTAAGCATTCTTTGTTTAAATAATTCATTAAGTGTTAGATGTGAAAGTATAATACTCGAATAGCATACAGAGTCTGGCCCTGTAGCTCAGAAGGGTAGGGCAAGGAAGAGGAGGGCAGTTGTGATAGGGGACTCAATAGTAAGAGGGTCAGATAGGCGATTCTGTGGATGCAGTCCAGAGACCCGGATGGTAGTTTGCCTCCCTGGTGCCAGGGTCCGGGATATTTCTGATCGTGTCCAAGATATCCTGAAGTGGGAGGGTGAGGAGCCAGAGGTCGTGGTACATATAGGTACCAATGACATAGGTAGGAAAAGGGATGAGGTCCTGAAAGGAGAATATAGGGAGCTAGGAAGGGAGTTGAGAAAAAGGACCGCAAAGGTAGTAATCTCGGGATTACTGCCTGTGCCACACGACAGTGAGAGTAGGAATGCGATGAGGTGGAGGATAAATGCGTGGCTGAGGGATTGGAGCAGGGGGCAGGGATTCAAGTTTTTGCATCATTGGGACTTCTTTTGGCGCAGGCGTGACCTGTACAAAAAGGACGGGTTACACTTGAATCCTAGGGGGACCAATATCCTGGCAGGGAGATTAGCGGGGGCTACTGAGGTGACTTTAAACTAGAATGGTTGGGGGGTGGGAAGCAAATTAAAGAGGCTAGGCGTGAGGAGGTTAGTTCACAACAGGGGGATGGGAACCAGTGCAGAGAGACAGAGGGGTGTAAAGTGAGGGTAGAAGCAAAAAGTACTAAGGAAAAAAGTAAAAGTGGCAGGCCGACAAATCCAGGGCAAGCATTAAAAAGGGCCACTTTTCAACATAATTGTATAAGGGCTAAGAGAGTTGTAAAAGAGCGCCTGAAGGCTTTGTGTGTCAATGCAAGGAGTATTTGTAATAAGGTGGATGAATTGAAAGTGCAGATTGTTATTAATGATTATGATATAGTTGGGATCACACAGACATGGCTCCAGGGTGACCAGGGATGGGAGCTCAACGTTCAGGGATATTCAATATTCAGGAGGGATAGACATGAAGGAAGGGGAGGTGGGGTGGCATTGCTGGTTAAAGAAGAGATTAACGCAATAGAAAGGAAGGACATAAGCCGGGAAGATGTGGAATCGATATGGGTAGAGCTGCGTAACACTAAGGGGCAGAAGACGCTGGTGGGAGTTGTGTACAGGCCACCTAACAGTAGTAGTGAGGTTGGAGATGGTATTAAACAGGAAATTAGAAATGTGTGCAATAAAGGAACAGCAGTTATAATGGGTGACTTCAATCTACATGTAGACTGGGTGAACCAAATTGGTAAAGGTGCTGAGGAAGAGGATTTCTTGGAATGTATGCGGGATGGTTTTTTGAACCAACATGTCGAGGAACCAACTAGAGAGCAGGCTATTCTGGACTGGGTTTTGAGCAATGAGGAAGGGTTAATTAGCGATCTTGTCGTGAGAGGCCCCTTGGGTAAGAGTGACCATAATATGGTGGAATTCTTCATTAAGATGGAGAGTGACATAGTTAATTCAGAAACAAAGGTTCTGAACTTAAAGAGGGGTAACTTTGAAGGTATGAGACGTGAATTAGCTAAGATAGACTGGCAAATGACACTTAAAGGATTGACGGTGGATATGCAATGGCAAGCATTTAAAGGTTGCATGGATGAACTACAACAATTGTTCATCCCAGTTTGGCAAAAGAATAAATCAAGGAAGGTAGTGCACCCGTGGCTGACAAGGGAAATTAGGGATAGTATCAATTCCAAAGAAGAAGCATACAAATTAGCCAGAGAAAGTGGCTCACCTGAGGACTGGGAGAAATTCAGAGTTCAGCAGAGGGGGACAAAGGGCTTAATTAGGAAGGGGAAAAAAGATTATGAGAGAAAACTGGCAGGGAACATAAAAACTGACTGTAAAAGCTTTTATAGATATGTAAAAAGGAAAAGACTGGTAAAGACAAATGTAGGTCCCCTACAGACAGAAACAGGTGAATTGATTATGGGGAGCAAGGACATGGCAGACCAATTGAATAATTACTTTGGTTCTGTCTTCACTAAGGAGGACATAAATAATCTTCCAGAAATAGTAGGGGACAGAGGGTCCAGTGAGATGGAGGAACTGAGCGAAATACATGTTAGTAGGGAAGTGGTGTTAGGTAAATTGAAGGGATTGAAGGCAGATAAATCCCCAGGGCCAGATGGTCTGCATCCTAGAGTGCTTAAGGAAGTAGCCCAAGAAATAGTGGATGCATTAGTGATAATTTTTCAAAACTCATTAGATTCTGGACTAGTTCCTGAGGATTGGAGGATGGCTAATGTAACTCCGCTTTTTAAAAAAGGAGGGAGAGAGGAACCGGGGAATTATAGACCGGTTAGCCTAACGTCGGTGGTGGAGAAACTGCTGGAGTCAGTTATCAAAGATGTGATAACAGCACATTTGGAAAGCGGTGAAATGATCAGACAAAGTCAGCATGGATTTGTGAAAGGAAAATCATGTCTGACGAATCTGATAGAATTTTTTGAGGATGTAACTAGTAGAGTGGATAGGGGAGAACCAGTGGATGTGGTGTATTTGGATTTTCAAAAGGCTTTTGACAAGGTCCCACACAGGAGATTAGTGTGCAAACTTAAAGCACACGGTATTGGGGGTAAGGTATTGGTGTGGGTGGAGAATTGGTTAGCAGACAGGAAGCAAAGAGTGGGAATAAACGGGACCTTTTCAGAATGGCAGGCGGTGACTAGTGGGGTACCGCAAGGCTCAGTGCTGGGACCCCAGTTGTTTACAATATATATTAATGACTTGGATGAGGGAATTAAATGCAGCATCTCCAAATTTGCGGATGACATGAATCTGGGTGGCAGAGTTAGCTGTGAGGAGGATGCTAAGAAGATGCAGGGTGACTTGGATAGGTTGGGTGAGTGGCAAATTCATGGCAGATGCAATTTAATGTGGATAAATGTGAAGTTATCCACTTTAATGGCAAAAATAGGAAAACAGATTATTATCTGAATGGTGGCCGATTAGGAAAAGGGGAGGTGCAACGAGACCTGGGTGTCATTATACACCAGTCATTGAAAGTGGGCATGCAGGTACAGCAGGCGGTGAAAAAGGCGAATGGTATGCTGGCATTTATAGCAAGAGGATTCGAGTACAGGAGCAGGGAGGCACTACTGCAGTTGTACAAGGCCTTGGTGAGACCACACCTGGAGTATTGTGTGCAGTTTTGGTCCCCTAATCTGAGGAAAGACATCCTTGCCATAGAGGGAGTACAAAGAAGGTTCACCAGGTTGATTCCTGGGATGGCAGGACTTTCATATGAAGAAAGACTGGATGAACTGGGCTTGTACTCGTTGGAATTTAGAAGATTGAGGGGGGATCTGATTGAAACATATAAGATCCTAAAGGGATTGGACAGGCTAGATGCAGGAAGATTGTTCCCAATGTTGGGGAAGTCCAAAATGAGGGGCCACAGTTTGAGGATAGAGGGGAAGCCTTTTAGGACCGAGATTGGGAAAAACTTCTTCACACAGAGAGTGGTGAATCTGTGGAATTCTCTGCCACAGGAAACAGTTGAGGCCAGTTCATTGGCTATATTTAAGAGGGAGTTAGATATGGCCCTTGTGGCTACGGGGGTCAGTGGGTATGGTGGGAAGGCTGGCGCGGGGTTCTGAGTTGGATGATCAGCCATGAACATAATAAATGGCGGTGCAGGCTCGAAGGGCCGAATGGCCTACTCCTGCACCTATTTTCTATGTTTCTATGTTTCTATCATTACACCATCACATCATATGTGCACACCTCGCTTAAAGTAAAAACGAATGAAGACTTGCAGTTCTCGGGTTCTCTGATTTTTTTTCATTTGATTGGCTTCATGTTTTGTATTTACAAAACATATGAGTGGTGACAAGGATGGGATTCAAAACAAACTACCTATCCGTTGAAGGGCAGCAGGACTTCCGAGTTCTTTAAATCACGCAGTGAGATGTTCGAGTTAGAAAAAGGCAAAGATGAAATCGTGGCTTAAAAATTAGTGAGTACTGGCTGATAATAATGATAAATAAAAATAAAGAGCAAAAATGTCTGGCTACAGCAGAAAGATAGGCATGTTCAATTGCACAATGGATAACTGGCTGATGTACACTGAGCAATCGAGCTGTATTTTAAGGCAAATGAAGTAGCGAGTAGCTAGTTTTGCTGAGTGTATTGATTGGAAAAGCATACAACTTGCTTAGAAGTTTAACTGCTCCAACCAAACCAGCTGAAATGAGCTCTGCTGATATCTTGAATATAATGTGGGAACATTTAGAACTGAAACCGTTGATTGCAGAATGCTTAAGATTTCATAAGCAGAATTGAAAGGAAGGGGAGTCTGTTTCAGTTTACATGGTTGAATTGAAGAGATTGTCCAAGTATTGTCAATTTAGTGATGGGCTTAATGATGCACTCAGAGATCCTTTACTTTGTGGAATCCTACAAGCAAGAATTCAAAAAAGGCTCCTAACTGAAACACATCTAACATTGTGTTATCAGTGGAAAGAGCAGACAAAGACACAGATAAGTTGCAGTCAGGAATAAAAGTGAGCATGAACAAAATTGGAATGTCTAAGAAAAAACCTGCCTGCCCTGGCTGACCAAATTGTGTTACCATTGTGGCAAAGCCTCACATACACCAGACCAATGCATGTTTAAAGGTGAAACTTACAGAAAACGCAACAAACTAGGACACATACTAAGATTACGTCAGGTAGACAAAAATAAATGGACTGCATAGGGAAAGAGAAAAAGATAAAAAGTCAAGTTGCAGTTTCATAAAGAGCACTAATCTGCATGTTGGATGGAAAATCTGATAATGATGGGAATGACACAGGACTGTGTAGCTTTGAGATTTAGAATGCGAAAACTAACAAGAGACGAGCAATATAATTCATACCAGAACTGAATGGCAGATTAATTAAAATTGATTTTGACACTAGCTTGGATGTTTCAGTCATTCCATAAGTTGTGTTTGAATAGCATTTCAAAGATACTGAATACAACTAAGAAGTTCTACTTGAGAAAAGATAACTCCTGTGGGAATAACATTACTATCTGTGAAATACAAGCAACATTGGGTTTGTATGTGTTAAAAATAATAGGAAGGCCAGCATTATGGAGATGTGATTAGCTAAAACAACTACAACTTGATTGGAGATCCACTCATCATTTGCATACCACATCCTTGCACATCTTTCCATTTTGAAAATCATCTACACTTTTATTTCTTCCACCAAAGTGCTTGACCATAACACCTTCCAACACTGTATTCTATCTGCCATTTCTTTGCCCATTCTCCTAATCCATCTAAGTCCTTCTGTAACATCTCTACTTCCTCAAACTACCTGCCCCTCCACCTATCTTCCTAACACCTGCAAGCTTGGCCACAAAGCCATCAATTCTGTTATTCATGTCATTGACATATAATGTAAACAGAAGCTGTCCCAACACATACCCATGTGGAACACCACTAGCCACCAGCAGCAAACCAGAAAAGGTTCTCTTTATTCCAACTCTTTGCCTCCTGTTAATCAACCAATGTTTTATCCATGCTAGTGTCTTTCCTGTTA
This sequence comes from Mobula hypostoma, assembly GCF_963921235.1. Classification (NCBI taxonomy): domain Eukaryota; kingdom Metazoa; phylum Chordata; class Chondrichthyes; order Myliobatiformes; family Myliobatidae; genus Mobula; species Mobula hypostoma. The sequence continues at coordinate 122,820,152 of NC_086097.1, forward strand.
CACTATGGGTTCTTAACTTGTTAAGCAGCCTCATGTGTGGCATCTTGTCAAAGGCCTTATGAAAATCCAAGTACACAACATCCATCAATTCTCCTTTATCTATCCTGATTGTTATCTCTTCAAAGAATTCTAACAGATTTGTTGGACATGATCTTCCTTCAAGGAAACCATGCTGACTATGGCCTAATTTTGTAAATATTCAAAGATTCAAAGTGCATTGGTAGGTGTGACTAGAAGTAGTGGACATAGCCTCAAGATTCCAGGGAGTAAATTTAGGATAGAGATGAAAAGGAACTTCTTTTCCCAAAGAGTGGTAAATTTGTGGAATTCTCTGCCCAATGAAGCAGTGGAGGCTACCTCAGTAAATGTATTTAAGACAAGGATGGATAGACTTTTGCATAGTAGGGGAATTAAGGGTTGTGGCGAAAAGGCAGGTAGGTAGAGAAGAGTCCAAGGTCAGATCAGCCATGATCTTATTGAATGGTGGAGCAGGCTCCATGGGCTAAATGGCCTACTCCTGCTCCTATTTCTTAAGTTCTTATGTTCTTATTATTATCAACAAATGTATAAATTATACAACCCTGAGATTTGTTTGCTTACAGGCAGTTGCAAAGCAAGGGTCCTGAAACAGCCCAATTAAAAAGACCTACCCCCAGTGCCCACAGAGAAAGAGAAATAAAGAACAAAATAAACCATGCAAACAATAGAAGCCAGAAACAACAATAGGTTTCTGAACCAACTTGAGACCTTAGATCCGAATCCCTAGAGCAGCTCAGAATAGGCCCAAAGCCTTGGTATTCAGTTCATCATATTAGCAGGACATATTGCCACATTGTTCACAGCATGAAGCACAGCAGCCGGGGCAATCTCACAGCCTTAGCGTCACGGAGAGAGGAGCCCCCAGACTATCTAGACCATCATTTAAATTGTCCGAACCTCGCACCAGGAACCAGGCCCTGTTGTGGCAAATCACTCTGGGCTTAGTTTTCACTGCTGGAGAAGCCATTCTCAGCCTCTTCAAACTAGATCAGCACATAGAGCGATCCAACCTCACCCGGCTCTCGACACCCTGTCTTTCCAGTCTATCTGGGCTAGAACTTTGATTGCTTGATTAAACATCATTAGTTTGTTTAAATAATTTATGATAAATATTATTACTAATTAATAATAATTCATAAATAATTCATAAAGTATGTGAATGGCATACGTTATATGTGCGTACCTTGCTTATGGTAAAAACGATCTAAGACATGCATCTCTCAGTCTCCCTTGTTTTCCTTTCAATTACTTTTATGTTCTGGAATTACAAAACGTATTAGTTTCCAAACTCAGCCAGCTCCATCATGTGCAGCAGCTTCCTTAGCATCGAAGACATCTTCCAGCACCAAAATAACATGCCCAAAACTCACTGACCCATACGAACGTGGCAGGAAGCAGGAACACCCAGAGGAAACTCCTTACAGACAGTGGCCAGAATAATCAAACCTCAGTCAGTTATCCCTGTCACTGTCAACTAATTGCACTAGCCACTGCATTACCGTGTGGCTGTACCTTACCCAAACAGACCCAATCTAAACCCATGTCAAAGTGGTTCACTCTTAACTACCCCAGAAATTCCCAAGCAAGCCATTCAGTTCAAGGGCATGATCGTTAAATGATGGCTTTGCCAGAAACACCTACATTCAGTGAAGGAACGAAACACTAAGACAGAAAGCTGAGGCACACGCATAAAAATTAATCAGAAAGATCAATGGAATGTCGGCTTTCATCTCAAGGGAGCTGCAGTATAAAGGAAAAGTCTTTTTGTTACAACTGCATGAAGCCCTCATCTGAGCCCTGATGGAGAATTGCTCAGAAACTGGTACACTACACTGAAGGAAGTAGAACACAGAAGAAGCAAAATAATGAGCATTAAGGAAGAGAGTATCTTGCAGAGACTTTTTTTATATTTCTTTGAATATAGAAGAGGTGATCTGGCCTAGCTGTTTAGAACCAAATGATTTAACAAGATTAATGCCGAAAAATAGTTTTTCTATATACAAACTGTAGATAGAAGATTAGATGTATTTGTTGCATGCACATTAAAACATACAATGAAAGGTATCGCTAGCTTCAAATCAACTCAGTGGTGATTGTGCTGGCCAGCCTGCAAGTGTCACCAAGCTTCAAGGAATTCTCTCATTAGAAACTTTTTTTTCTTTTTCTTTATTAACTACATTTTTTCTGTATTATTCCTGTTACATAATTTTTACTTGTTGTGCAGATCCTACTCTCTCCTTGGCATTACAGGGGCTGCAAAGGAAAGAGTCATCAGGACCACCACAGGGGCTGTCGAGTGAGCCTCCAGATGGCTATGGATCAAGAGTTGTGACCCGTGGACCAATGCCCCTGGGACACAAGCCAGCGTCCGATCAAATCTGACTGGGCCACCTGGGCGAGAGTCCCTGATGTAGAAGGATCAAAAACAATTGACGGCCCCAGGTTCCCTCACTGATGTGTCCTAGTGCATCCTGGGATGTATCTCAGCAACATTATAGTTCGAAGCAGCTAGGTTAGGATCATTTCTTTCATGTTTGATGAAATATAAGTAAAGTATTTTAAAATTAAACGCATAAATGCTACGAGAAATTTAAGCCAGTCTCTTCCAAATAAATATTTTAGGTAGATGATGGTGCAGGAAAAAAACAGCGTGGTATTCCTTAGTGGAGTCCTTTACAGGCAGTAAGTAAGAGGAAGACATCTGAGAGTTGCCACCTGGCTTCAGCAAGGTAGGGATGTTCTACCAGACTACAACAGCACATCCCTTGCAGGTTTGATGGTGAGATTGGGATTGGTGCAGAGAGACAGGAGGGTAGTATTAAATGATCACCCTTTAATGTTTTAACTATGTTGCTGCCTTTTATAATGTCCCATTAATGTAAAAATTTTGAAGTCTACCTTGTCATGCCCTCCAAGGATATTTAGATCTAACCCTCATTCATCTAACCACCTGAAAAAGGGTCTAATTTTCTGAGACACTTGAGGTAAGACAATGCTTTAACCAAGGATTTAGCCCAGTGAATCTCTACTGGACTATCTCCAGTACATTCATTCTGAAACAAATGGATCAAAACTGTGCACTGTACTCTTGTTATGACCTTCTTAATGCCTTGTACAATTGTAACCAGACATCCCTTCTTTTAAACTGCAAACTTTTTGCAATATAGACTGTTTGGATTTTATATGTCATTTGTCAGAATTTCACATAGAAGCCCTGCATGTGTTCTGATGTTGCTCAACCCACTGAACTCCCATAGCAGATTGTTTGTTGCTCTGGATTCCAGCATCTGCAGTCTCTCGGCCTCCAGTGAGCCATTTGCCTTCCTCACCACTGGCTGTAGCTACCTGACCACCAGTTTTGTGATTTATGTATCATAACATGACAGAAGTAATTGTGCCTTTAGTGCAAACTATCAATCAAAGAAACTATAATATGGAAACCCAGCAAAATGCAAAGCAATGTTGGACATTGAACAATTGACCCATCTTCATTCTTTGGTCAATTTTATGTGCTACTGAAACAAAAACAGTAAATAACTTTGATTCCGGTTAATTAGTATTATCTTGTGTATCTTGCATGGCCAAGTGGTTAAGGCATTCGTCTAGTAATCTGAAGGTCGCTAGTTCGAGCCTTGGCTGAGGCAGCATGTTGTGTCCTTGAGTAAGGCACTTAACCACACACTGCTCTGTGACGACACCGGGCCAAGCTGTATGGGTCTTCATGCCCTTCCCTTGGACAACATCGGTGGCGTGGAGAGGGGAGACTTGCAGCATGGGAAACTGCTGGTCTTCCATACAACCTTGCCCAGGCCTATACCTTGGAAACCTTCGAAGGCGCCAAATCCATGGTCTCACGAGACTAACGGATGCCTATCTAAAAAAAAAACTCCAGAAACTAATTGAAAGAAAAACCCGGGAGCTCAGGATTAAATGTGTCCACTTTATTCTACTTTAGAGAGGGGCACACACATGACATGGTGGTGTAATAATGTAGGCCATTCACATACTTTGTACATAATGAGTTAAGTAAACACACAAAGAATGGTTAATCAAATAATTTATTTACAATATTACTCAAATAGTACTAACATATTGAATACACTACACTCCTTCCTGCTTGGCTATACACTCCAACTCAATGTGGAATGCATTTCAACTCCAACATGGAATGTATTGCTCTCTAGTCACCTATACCCAGAGATATATACACAGTATACTAAATAATACAACCACTATACAGATATCCACAGCATAGTAAATTTTTAATTCTTCCATTCAAGCTTAAATATTTAATTGTTGTGGAGGATTCCTTACTCTTGTAGAATAAAGCCTTTCCTGACCGGGGGTGGTGGGGGTGGGGGGTCATTCTGCTTAGCAGATGAGACTTGTGATTGAGAAACAATCTCAGGCTCTGGGACCATCACCGTGGTGGTTATAGGAGATGACTCTGAGACTCCAGGAAGTGGTTCTGACAGCTCTGGACACTTCTAACAATTGACTCTGCTCTCTTCAACTGATCGATGTGACATCTCCTGATGACACCAGATGCAATCTTCACTGTGTAGGACAGTAGTCCAGTTCTTATCTTAATCGTTCCAAGTAACCACCTTTGATCACCACTGTAGACCCTCAGCAGGACTGCTTGTCCAGGAGTGAAACACTGAAGCTCTTTGTTTGAAGACCCCTCAATTTGTCTCAGCTGTTTGTCCTGCATACTCCTAGATCGGGTTTGAGAAGATCCAAGTGTAAAGACAAAGGATGACCCAAGAAAAGCATAGCTGATGAGTTGTTTGTTGTGGAATGTGTTGCACTATGATATGCAAGACAAAATTGGTAAACTTCTAATTCAGTGTCAGTGCAGTGTGTTCTGCTGGCATTGTTCACAGTACATTCTTTAAACTCTGGACAAAACTTTCTGCCAAACCATTTGTAGCTGGGTGGTATGGTGCAGATGTACGTAACATGTGTTATTCCATTTGTTTTCAGGAATGACTGAACCTGTGGTCCATTGTCACTGACTAAATGATCTGGAACAACAATCCTTAAGAAGAGGCTTCTCAACACATCAACAGTGTACGAGGCTGTAGTGGAGGCTATTGGGAATACTTCAGGCTACTTCCTTGCTGCATCCACTACTACGAAGAAATTTGTGCCTGTGAATGGTCCGACAAAATGCACATGAATCCTCTGCCAGGGCAATGCAGGCCATTGCCAGGGATGGAAAGGAATTGCTCTTAGAATCTTCTGGATGTGTTGGCATCTGAAAAAGCACATGACCTGATGATCTACCCCAGGCTACCAGACAAAGTTGACCACACCTCAATGACTGGCATGTAGCTTTTCCAACACTTTAGCTCTCAGCTCGACTAGTACAACTCTCAATTCCCACATAAGGCAAACCCCATCAAGGGCAGTTCACCATGGTGCTAGTAAAAATGGGGAAATGGATTTTCGGCTGCACATTGCAGCCATCTTGAGTTGCCATCTCGACCTGCTACACAGTGGTTTCCTTTTGATTCATCTCTGCTGTAATAGGGAGATTTTTGATTTACGCTACATTAGGTAGAATATATCAGGAGAAGTATCCTCTTTTGTAAATTTTTCAGTTATTTCCTTTTCCAACAGTAAATGAGACAAGCCATCAGCATTTCCATGATTAGTTGTCCTCTTGACTTGAACCTTGTAATTGTACCCTCCAAGAAACAGTCCATCTCCGCAACCGTGCTGCTGCTGTGAGTGGAACACCCTTCTGTCGATTGAAAATGGACACCCGTGGCTGATGATCAGAAATAAGGAAAACTCTCTCTCATACAGGTACTGGTTGAAATACTTTACACCTTAAACCAGACTGAAGGTCGCTCTGTTCCTCTGTGCATAAATTTTCCCTGCAGCAGTAAGGGAACGTGATGCAAAGGCTATGTGGCATTCACTTCCATCACTTGTAACGTGGCATGACCGCACCTATACCATAAGGAGAGTGGTCACAGGCAAGCTTCACTGGACAATATGGATGATAATGTGCAAATACAGTGTCTGACGTCACCATATCCTTTGTCTTTTGGAAAACCACCTCACGCTGCGTTGTCTATTGCCATTTCTTCCCACTCTGTAGTAATGAGTTCAAGTGGTGGAGCACAGAGGCCAGATTTGGCAGGAATCTGTTCTAGTAATTGACAAATCCTTAGAAGGATCACAACAGTGACAAATCCTTTGGCCCAGGGGCCCTCACCACTGCTTGAATTTTCTCAGCACACTTCTGTAATCCTTGTGCGTCAATAGCATTAAGTGATGCTTGGTTTAAATAATTCACATTTTGCCGCATTGTGCTCTGAGCCCATAATCTTCTAATCTTTTTAACAATGTATTGAGATTTTGGAGGAATTCATCGTCATCCTCACTGGTAACGATGATGTCATACAGGTAACACTGAGTGCCTGGGCAGCTTCGAAGCACCTGATCCATCATTTTTGCCAGTGGTGCAGGTGCAGATGCTTCTCAAAAAATAAACCTATTATATAATAAGCCCTTTGTGAGTGTTTGTGGTGAGAAACACTTTGGACTCTTCTTCTAACTCCATCTATAATTAGGCCTCAGCTAAGTCCACTTTACAGAAATGTTCCCCTCCACAAACGTTTGCAAAGATATTCTCTTTCCAGGGCAGAGTGTATTCACCTGCTTTCAGCACCAGGTTGATAGTGACCTTAAAATCACCACAGACCCATTCTTCTCAGCCACTGGGCTCCACTCAAACTTGGAAACAATGCCTTCAGTCTCCATGCAATCTAGCTCACTGACTACTATATCACAGATGGTGCAAGGAACTGGACAGGCTTTGTAAATCTTGGGTGTGGCATTTTCATTTAGCGCTATTTTACCCTTCATAAGGTGAGCTTTCAATACCACGTTGCTGTGGCATCATCCAGTTATCTTAATTTGCTTTCTGGTGACTCCATTGCAGGGAATGTGGCATGCAAATGGTGAATGGATTTCCAATCAAGTTGTAGTTGTCTCAGCCAATCACATCTCCACAATGCTGGCCCTCCTGTTTTTACCACCTACAAGCCCAATCTGGCTTGTTGGTTGTTGTATTTCACTGTTACGAACGCAATTCCCACAGGAGTTATCTTTTCTCCAGTTTAAGTTCTTAGTTGAATATCTGCTGGTTTCAGTTCAGTTTCTTTGAAATGCAGTTCAAACTCATTTTGTGGAATGACTGAAACAGTGTCCAATTCCATTTTAATTAATTTGCCATTTACCATATTGCTTGTCCCTCACTCATGAGAGAACCTGTCTGAGAGGTTGAGGTGTTGGGATGGATAGTAGCTTTTCAATAGACTCCAGATAATGGTCTTTTTGGGGGGCTTTGCAGTTGCTTGCATGGTGGGAGGTGGGTGGGTCAGTGTTTCTGCTGGAACAAGTGGGGGGGGAGGAAGACAGAAAGGGTTAATGCTTTTGCTGCTACTTGTGCATGGGAAGGGGAGGGGACTTGGGGGTTCTAATGTTTCTGTCATTCATTCTTTGGCTTTTTTGTGTTTTGTGGATGTCTGCAAAGAGTACGAATTTCAGGCTGTATACTCTATACATTCCCTGATATTAAATTGAACCACATGAACTTCTTCTGTGCCTTATCCTGCACTTTGTTTTCCCTGAAGCGGTGCAGAACCACCATCTCACCCATCGCATCTCACTGTTGATCTCATTTGCCCAATCCACTGGAGCTGACTTCACATGCTAGGAAGTCCCTTTTTCACAAGGGTTTGAGGCCCAATAGCTGCCCTCTCCTGGTTTAGAGTGCCTGTCGAAGCGGTGTACCAGTGTGTGGCTGCTCTCGCTTGCAAACAGCTACTTGGAGCCACGGGTGAGAGCTGAGTGTCCGGTGGGGACCAAAGGTGAGTGAGCTGCCCCAGAATGGACATGATAAGCCCCTTCACCAGAGGTGCTAGCCCTCCCTGGACACCTGATAGACAGCAGCATAAACTGAATGAATTACTCCATCAATAACTATTAGGAACTAATACACAGTTTCATAGTACAGCAGCAGCATTGATGGTGTTCTATTTTTTTCTGTATTTCATTTAAATACATAACGTGTTCCTCCGTTAAACAGTAGTTATACCCTTTTAACTATTTCCATGAAACTTTGGCTAATTCGGGCAGCTGTTGAATTGGGCTAAAACAGTGGTCCCCAACCACCGGGCTGCAGACTGGTACCGGGCTGCAAAGCGTGTGTTACCGGGCCGCGAGGAAACTATATGATTTGGCGATATGAGTCAGCTGCACCTTTCCTCATCCCCTGTCATGCCCTGTTGAGCTTGAGCGCAAGCGAGGTCATTACCCACGCGTCATCCATGTCAGCGCGGGAAGAAGATCAACTCCCCGAGCTTGCAAATGACAGCAGGCTGAAAAGTATGTTTGACATCACATCTCTGCCGGCATTCTGGATCAAAGTCAAGGCTGAATATCCTGAGATAGCCACGAAAGCACTGAAAATGTTGCTTCCATTTCCAACAGATCTCTGCAATGAATGCAACGAAAATTAAATTGCAGAATAGACTGGACATAAGGAACCCCCTTCGAGTAGTTTTGGTCCCTTCATCTGAGGAAAGACATCCTTGCCGTTGAGGGAGTACAAAGAAGGTTCACCAGATTGATTCCTGGGATGGCAGGACTTTCATATGATGAAAGACTGGATCGACTAGGCTTATACTCGTTGGAATTTAGAAGATTGAGAGGAGATCTTATTGAAACATATGAAATCCTAAAGGGATTGGACAGGCTAGATGCAGGAAGATTGTTTCTGATGTTGGGGAAGTCCAGAATGAGGGGTCACAGATTGAGGATAAAGGGGAAGCCTTTTAGGACCGACATGAGGAAAAACTTATTCACACAGAGAGTGGTGAATCTGTGGAATTCTCTGCCACAGGAAACAGTTGAGGCCAGTTCATTGGCTATATTTAAGAGGGAGTTAGATATGGCCCTTGTGGCTAAAGGGATCAGGGGGTATGGAGGGAAGACTGGTACAGGATTCTGAGTTGGATGATCAGCCATGATCATACTGAATGGTGGTGCAGGCTCGAAGGGCCAAATGGCCTACTCCTGCACCTATTTTCTATGTTTCTATGTTTCTATGAGTATCGCTGCCTCCCATCACCCTTCGATGGCACCGTCTTGTTGCAGGAAAACAAGCCCAGGGCTCCCACTGATTCAGCGATATTGGTCTGTTGCAATGATTTTATATGTTCACGCGGGGAAAATATGCGCTGTGTGTTTAATATCCAAACATTACTTAAAATATGATGATGCTATTGACTTATGTGACTTAAATAACCATCTAACAATTACAGCACGGAAACAGGCGATCTTGGCCCTTCTAGTCCGTGCCGAACGCTACTCTCACCTAGTCCCACCGACCTGCACTCAGCCCGTAACCCTCCATTCCTTTCCTGTCCATATAGCTGTCCAATTTAACTTTAAATGATAATATCAAACCTGCCTCTACTACTTCTACTAGAAGTTTGTTCAACACTTACTTCAAGCTCCCCTGTCCTTCCCTGATAATTGACTTATCACTGTATTCATGCGAGGAAAATATGCGCTGTGTGTTTAATATTAAATTCGTTAGATAAATCCTTTTAGAAACTACATTGAGTGTATTAGCCACTTTTCACCTATATTCTGGTCGTGATTAACACTCTCCCCCGAACAAAATCGACAAAAACGATTTGTAGAAAAAAATCGGCATGTACACGCATGCACACTGGTGCCCGTGCAAGGCTTCATGGTCATTGTAGTCTTACTCGGGGTAAACACGACGTATTTGACTGCTACTCTTGTCTGTTGGCAACCCTAACCCCCCACCCACCGCGGTCGGCCGGTCCGCAAGAATATTGTCAATATTAAACTGGTCCGCAGTGCAAAAAAGGTTGGGGGTCCCTGGGCTAAAATGTACAGGCGCCAATGTGTATCAATTAATCGAAATCCACTGCAGTGGAAACACTCAGCTGGTCAGACAGTATCTGTGGAAAGTGAGCATTTAGTATTTCAGGTCTCACTGCTCTGGGTCCCAGACCCAAATGAGTTTCTCTTTCCACAGCTACTGCCTGCCCTACTGAGTGTTGGCCACACTTCCCATTTTTTGGGGGGTTTCCAGCATCTGCAGGTTTATTTTTCATCCACATTTTCTGTATATTCTTGTGCCATTTTGATTCTTTTCCTCATTTCAGTCCGACCTCACTGTGATATGATCCAAGCTTTTGAAATTATACAAGAAATTACTTTTAAAAGTAGCAAAAGTCTACACTTTCACTACTTGCTACTCCTATTTTTCTTACTTCCGATCTAACTCTGACTGTAAATACTCTTAAAAAAGTAACAGAGTACTGGTAGGAATCTAGTTTCCTGCTTATTTCTCTGTTTCTCCTTCCATGACACAATGAGGCCACAATATTAAAGAGCAAAACCTTCCAAATACTACAAGTATGATGTTTGGACCAGTGAGATTAAAAAAAAACTCCTGCTAACCTCAAATTGTCTTAAAATATTCTCACAGCTGCAGTGAGGCTCAAAAGTGGTTTAGCTTCCTAACTTTATATTAAAAAAATGCATTTAAACCAATGAGCTTTCCTGATGATAGCTAATTACAGCTACCATAAACTACTTTCAAGAGCCATCAAATGTTGCCTACCTAAGACCTCAGGTTGAGAGGTCCAAAGTTCAAAGTTCAAAGCAAAATTTATTATCAGTGTCACCACATACAACTCTGAGATTCATTTTTCTGCGGGCATACTCAGCATATCTATAGAACAGTAACTAAACAGAATCAATGAACAACCAACTGTGCAAATGCATATATAAATAAATAGCAATAATTAACAAGAACCTGAAATAACAAGATAAAGACTCCTTAAAGTGAGATCATTGGTTGCAGGAAGACCAGAAATAGAATGAGTGTAATTATCACCTTTTGTTCAAGAGCCTGGTGGTTGAGGGGTAGTAACAGTCCTTGAACCTAGTGGTGCGAGTTCTGAGGCACCTGTACCTTCTACCTGATGGCAACAGTGAAAAAAGAGCATGGCCTGGGTGATGAGGAATTTTGATGATGGATGCTGCTTTTATATGGTAACATTTCATGTAGATGTGCTCAATGGCTGGGAGGTCATTTGAAGAAGCAAATTTACAACATAATAAAGCAGATCAAGTGGGCAGACGTATAAGTTACTGGAAATGATGAGGTCTTAAGTGTGAGGCAAACAATGCTAGTGCCATGAAACATTTCAAGTGTGATGGCATTGGCGTCACAGATAGATAGGGCCATAATATAAGAGCTTTTGGCACGTTGGCCATAACTCAAAGTATTGACTATAGGAAATGGGACATTATGTGAAGTTGTATAAGATGTTAGAGGCCTAATTTAAATTATTATGTGCAATTCTGGTCAGCTAGTTACAGGAATAACATCGGTAAGATTGTAAGAGTACAGAGAAGATTTACAAAGACATTACCAAGACTTGAAGACCTGAGTTATAGGGGAAGGTTGAATAGGTTAGCACTTTATTCTTTGGAACATAGAAGAATGAGGGGAGATTTGATGGTGGTATACAAGATTATGAGGGGTATAGACAAGGTAAACGCAAGCAAGCTTTTTCCACTGAGGTTGGATGAGACAAGAACTAGAAGTCATAGGTTAAGGGTGAAAGGTGAAATAGTTAAGGGAAACCGGAGAGGGAACTTCTTCACTCAGACAGTGGTGAGAATCTGAAATGAGCTGCCAGTGGAAGTGGTGAATGCAAATTCGATTTCAACATTTAAGAGAAGTTTGGAGGACAGTGCTCCAGGTGCGGGTCAATGGGACTAGTCAGAATAATAACTTGGCATAGACTAAATGGGCTGAAGGGCCTGTATAGCGCTGTAATGTTCTATGTTCTGTGAAAATGCTTCATGACTACATTTATGTTTTGTAATTGTGTATCTTAGACTTCTGTGCATGAAACTGTTCTCCTCGCACAGTGAGCAACTTATTTGGAAATTATGTTTCTGCTTTTATCTGGATGAACATTCTCAAGGATATTGCCAGTTTAGTTCTCTGACCATTCTAGAAGTTAGGAGGTGTGGTAGGATTATACTATGTCTAAGCCGTCAAGCAGAAACTTCCAGAAGTACTGCTGAACCAGGTGAAAATAAAATAACCAGAGTTCAGAAAATAACATATTGTGGACTGCTCACCTGGTTTGGTTTTTGGACCTTGGTGGTTTAGCTCTGCGTCAGATGAGAAGCAATTTCCATGAGAAGTGAAGGTATATTGCTTTATCCAAGATTTACAGGTTTAGTTCCACTAAGGGCATGAAAGAGCTGCTCTATCAGAAATAGAATTAAACCACTGATGCCCAAAGACCAAATCAGCTAGCAGCGGCCTCTTGGAATTTGTCAGTTCACCAACTGAAACCATGGGGGTCTTAAATTAGCTTCAAGACTTGAAAAATGGAGCAAAGAAAAAACAAATGTGAGTATATCAGCCGATTTATGCGGGTACGAACACATCACCAGAGCTGCATCCTGCATCCTTTCTTGATGCAGATAGCACAATGACCTGACCCTCCTCCTGACAGGAGTGTTGCCAGGTAGAGCAGGCTTTCAGCAGAGAGTAGGCCTCAGACAATGTGTCCGGATCACCTTCCCCAGGAACTGCCTGACAACTCATTTCATCAAACAAATGCAGGAGCTACTCAGCAGAGCAGACAGCATCCAGGGGGGCGGGGGGGGGGCAAGAAACGGTTAACGTTTCGAGATGAGACCCTTTATCAGGACTGGAAAGGATAAAGGTGCAACATGCAAAGTTCCTTTGCAGACATATTTTCGACCTCATGGGTTTGGGGAAATGGCTGTTTTATTTACTTGTAGAGCAACTGGGATTTCTTAATTTGTTTCTCCTAGCCTTCTGTTATATAATGAGCTATGACTCATAATTCATTCCTTGCTCCTATGGAGATATGTAAATCCACAGTGACTTCAATTACAATTCCCACATGTGCCTTGATGGCTTTGTCTATGGAGGTCAGCATCTTGGCTAGAGCTTGGTCTCAGTTTCCTATCCTCAGGACCATTCCAGGACTTTTCTCTCCCACAACTTGCATTAGTGCTGTTGTTTAGTTTTACTTGGTCCATTACAGCACAGTACGGGCCCCATGGCCCACAATGTTATGCAGACCTTTTCGATCATAGACCATAAGACATAGGAGAGGAATTAGGCCGCTCAGCCCAGTGAGTTTGCTCCACCATTCCATCACTGTGGAGTTATTATCCCTCTCAACCCCATTCTCCTGCCATCTCCCGACAACCTTTGATGTCCCAGCTAACCAAGAACCTACCAAACTCCACTTTAAATATAATTGGCCTCCACAGCTGTCCATGGCAATGAATTCCACAGATTCACCTAAAGAAATTCCTTCTCATCTCTGTTCTGAATGGACATCTTTCTATTCTGAGGCTGTACCCTATGGTCCTACACACCTGCTATAGGAAACATCCACTCCACATCCATTCTGTCTAGACCTTTTTAATCTACTCTAAGATCAATTAAACAACCCTTTCCTCCCATATCGCCCTTTTCTTTTACCCATATGCCTGTCTAAGAGTTTCTTAAATGTCCCCAATATTTCTGCCTGTACAAATACACCTAGAACAGGGAACACATAACATAGAACACGCTACAGCACAGTCAAGGCCCATTGGCCCATGACGTTGTGCCAAACTTTTAGCCTACTCCAAGATCAAATTAACCCTTCCCTCCGACGTAGCACTCCATCTTCCTGTCACATCAGCATTCATTCAGTGTATGCATAGGTGTAAGAAAAGAGTTAAGTTTGATATATGCTGAAGCGTGCCAGACGAAATGGTTTAAAACTGGAATGTAGTAATAGCCTGTTTTCCCATTACAGAACAGCATTTTGCTTCTATTTTGAATGCACATGATTAAGGTGCGATACCGATGAAGAATGCTTTCCTCCTTGCACATCTGCTGTCTCTGTTTTTGAGGTGTGTGTATGTGTGTCTAGGCTGGCAGTTGCAAAAGATAGAAAAGGGGTCTTGAAGCACATAAGAGGGGCAATTTCTTTGTGCAAGTGGGAAATCTTCTCTAAGACCTAGAGATGGAGGCAAGGACATTGGGTCAGAGAGTGAATGGAAAGGCTGTTGGTTGCTTTTGGCTCCCTCCAACAATATATCGTATGAGGCATATGAGTATTACTTTGTCCCTTTTTATGATATAATTTTTATAAAGTGCTTTTAATATGCGTTGTTACGTACCCTGTAACTGGGTCGCCAAACCAGCAGAAATGGACCACTAGTTGGAGTCTGGATTAACAGAACTAATAAAGTTTTATTAAAGAAATAAGTAACACAGTACTCTAATCGTAAGGATATAAATGCAACAGATTAGCAATGATAAGACACGCATGTACACAGAACTAGGGTAATAGGAATCAACCAAACTCTATCGCAGTCTAGGGTTAAAATGATCAGTCTTAAGTGATGCAGAGTTCAGTTCAGCTTAGTGCAGTTCACAGTAATCGCTGTTGTGCCGTTGGAGAGAGGGAGAGAATGCAAATTTTGATTCAAACAGACCTTTGATGTTCTTTGCAGAGAGCTTTCGGGTGAACCCTTTTATGTCTTCTGAAGTCACCGACTGTGACCCCTCCGTTCCGGATACAACCGTTCTTCCGCAGTGAACCCGGCACCCAGGCAAGGGCGGACACACACACCAGGTTCCCGCCGATCGTCCCTTTTCACCCTGTCAATCTGTGGTCAGTTCCCTCGAACCAGACATCCAACTCCCACCACCTTGTGGGGGCACACCGCTCTTCCAGGGTCTCGTTATCTCGTGATCTCGTGGTGTGTCGTGCCTTAGCGAACCTATTCTTTTTATCCCCCTGCTGAGGTTTCGCCTGTCCATCAAACTTCAAACAGTTCAGGTTCAAAGCAACCGGTCTGACAATATTCTGAACTGTGTTTCTTTTCCGTTATCTCTCTCTTCTCTCTCATTAACATTTTGAACGTTCTTCCATTGTCTCCCTTATCTCTTTCTCATTAGCATCAATCTTCTGATAACTTGGTTTGTCATCACACCCCTATCCTTCAAAGGATTTTTACCGGGATAAAAATTAACGAGCATGAATACATTATTAGATACACACTAATATACAGGGTCATCAGCTATTCGGCTAATACAGAGAACTTTAAGTTGTCAACACCTTGACAGACAGTCAGCAATCACATTTTCCGTTCCTTTTATATGTTTTATTTGAATATCAAGTTCCTCTAAGACCAGGCTCCAACTTAACAACCTTTTGTTTTTATCCTTCACAGTGGCCAAAAACACTAATGGGTTGTGATCAGTGTAAATTATTAGTGGTTTCTGTGCCAGACAGAAATAACAAAGGTCGTCCCACACAAACTTCGCATTCTTTTGCAAGAGCTTAGTAAGAGGGAGGGTAATATCCGCAAAGTTTTTGCAAAACTTCCAATAGTACCCCACCATCCCCAAGAACCTTCTCAGGGCTCTCTTGTCTGTCGGGGTGGGGACTTCAGAGATAGCCCACACCTTAGCCTGCATCGGTGCCAGCTGCACCTGTCCTACCACAAATCCCCTATAAGTGACCTTCGCGTGGCCGACTTCACTTTTTGCGAGGTTCACTGTCAGGCTGGCTTCAAACAGCTGTTTAAGCAGTTCCTCTACTGCCACAATGTGCCCCTCCCACGTGTCACTCCAGACCACTAAATCGTCAATATATGCTTCTGCGTTCTTTAGCCCTTTTATCACTGAATTAATCATCCTATAGGGGTGTTGCTTACTAGGCTGACCTGATGTGAAAACAACACCATGTACCGGCTCTTTGCATCGCCTCAGGACATCCGGACATAGGTCTGCATGCCGGTTAATTAGCTTTCTCAGCGGCTTGCTCTGTTCGGGGGTTAAGGGAGAGACCTTATCAGCAAAGCTGGCCAAAAAAATAGAGTTCTCCCATCTGGTCGGCACCATACTTATCTTTTCAAAATGGGTTTTCCCCTTATCAGGTGGCACCCTAGCCTCATTAATTTTCGTGATAACACCGACTAGGTCTGCTCGCTTATCATGGCAAGCTGTTAACATATCAATAAACTGTAACCGTGTGGGCTCACGTCTACAATAGTCAACAGCATCCTTCCTCCTGTGTGGCCAGTAAAACTCTTTCATGATTCTATCGACTGTCTTCCTCACCCCAAAACGTCCACCGAGGGGTATCTTGTGGGCTAGGTTAAAAATCTCGCCCCTATAAATTTTTGGCACTACCGCCTGGTGCACCACCACCCATTCCTCAGCTGCGGGCACGGTACTTGGTCTCCATTTCCTCCTTAGTACTCCCTGCTTCACATAATAGCCCACTGGCTCCCTTTTTAATTCTGCTTCAGAGAGAGCCGTCTCCGTCAAAACCATTAGCTCTTCGTCTCACTCCTGTGCCTGTATAAATTCCTTCCTTGCTAATGATAAGTCTACCTCAACTTCTGTTTCACTACACCCCTTCTTCTCACTTTCTAACCCCTCCTGGTACAAGGCTGGTAAAAACGTCTCAGCTAAATCTACATTCGCTTTGGCAGCCTTTCTGGACATGCTCCAACTCACTACGCAAACGGGATAAACTTGTGGGTCCATGGGCGGGGCCTCAATCCTGGTAGGCTGGTTTGTCAGATTTACTGCTGAGAACACATTTCCGCTGGCGAGGTCATTACCGAGTAAGACTTCCACGTCTTCCATCGGTAGTTCAGGCCTCACCCCAATTATGACCAGTCTGGAGACCATCGCTTTTTAGGTGTATCTGGTGCAAAGGTGGTGCAAAGGTACTGCTTCAGTCCCTTTCCCAATGCCTTTTATCACACTGACCTCCCCAGTCTCAGTCTCTGAACTAAAGTCTAAAACACTCCTTAAGATCAGTGACTGACAAGCTCCAGTATCTCTCCAGATCCGTACTGGAACTGGGTTTAACCCCTCCTTCACCGACACCAATCCGGCTGAAATAAACTTCTTGCGCCCTTCTTGAACTTTATCAGACCTCTTCTCCCCTAGCAGTTTGTTTGCCAGCTCAATACAGCCAGTCAGAACTGTCGTTTTTCCTTTCCCTGTCTCCTCCTTTGGGGCAAAGCACCTGGACGCAAAGTGACCAGCTTTCCCACAATTATAGCATACGACCCCAGGAGACTTCCTACCAAACTGCTCCTGGTCTTCCTTATCCTTCTCAATAGTCCCCGGCTTACTTTCTGACTTTTCCGGCGGACTCTCCCCGCCCTCTTGACTACCCTTCTGGTAGCTTTTACTTGGGGTAAACTTCGCTTTGTGCATTAACGTGCATTCATCTGCTAACTTAGCAGTTGCGGCTAAGGTTTCTGCTTCTTTCTCATCTAGATAGGGCCTCATACCTTCAGGGACACAACTTTTAAACTGCTCAATCAGTATTAGCTGTAGAAGTCTGTCATAATCCCCACTGACCCCTTTCGAGGCACACCAACACTCACAATACATCTGCATCTCACGGGCAAACTCTACATATGTGCGGCCCCACTGCTTCCTCACATTCCGGAACCTCTGCCGGTATGCCTCCGGGACCAACTCATAAATCCTGAGTAAGCCCTCTTTCACCACATCATACCTCTGGGCATCTTCTGCGGACAAGGCCGAGTAAGCTTGCTGGGCTTTTCCTTTAAGTACGCTCTGAAGCAAAACAGCCCACTTATCCCTTGGCCAGTTCTGACTTGCAGTGACTTTTTCAAAATGTAGAAAGTACCGATCCACATCGGTATCGTCAAATGGGGGAACCAGCCTAACCTCCTGGGTCGCCCTGAACCCTCCACCTTGGTTCTGCATGGGCCCCTGCGCTAGCATCATCCTTAACTTCTCCAGCTCAAGTTCCCTTTCCTTCTGTTCCTCTCTCTCTTGCCGTTCTAACAGCTTCTCTTCTTGTTCTAGCTGCCTTACCCAGAACTCGTGCTCGAGTCTCAATTTTTCTATCTGCAGCTGTACTGCTTCTCCACCAGGTTTGCCCATAGATACCACCTCCAGCTCCCCGTGGGGAAACACACCTTTAGATACATAATGCTCTATGATAGCTCTGTCCACCTCCCCTCTCCTCATGGTCGACGTCCCCTTAAAAAGATTCAACCGTTTGGCAACAGTTGCCAATTCTGATTTCCTGGCATCCTCTAATGCCTCCAAGGTTGGCACTTTTAGAAATTCCTCAATCTCCATTTCTGCTGTTTGCCCTTTCTTTCTTTCGGGAATTTTAACCCAATCAATTTACCCAGTCCCAAATTTGGCATTCAAAATCCCGGACGAGCCCCAACTTACGTTACGTACCCTGTAACTGGGTCGCCAAACCAGCAGAAATGGACCACTAGTTGGAGTCTGGATTAACAGAACTAATAAAGTTTTATTAAAGAAATAAGTAACACAGTACTCTAATCATAAGGATAGAAATGCAACAGATTAGCAATGATAAAACACACATGTACACAGAACAAGGGTAATAGGAATCAACCAAGCTCTATCGCAGTCTAGGGGTTAAATGATCAGTTTTAAGTGACGCAGAGTTCAGTTCAGCTTAATGCAGTTCGCAGTAATTGCTGTTGTGCCGTTGGAGAGAGAGAGAGAATGCAAATTTTGATTCAAACGGACCTTTGATGTTCTTCACAGTTAACTTTTGGGCAAAACCTTTTATGTCTTCTGTGATCATTGACTGTGACCTCTCCGTTCCGGATATGACCTTTCCTCCGCGGTGAACCCGACACCCAGGCAAGGGCGGACACACACACCAGGTTCCCGCCGATCGTCCCTTTTCACCCTGTCAGTCTATGGTCAGTTCTCTCGAACCAGACATCCAACTTCCACCAACTTGTGGGGGCACACCGCTCTTCCAGGGTCTTGTTATCTTGTGATCTCGTGGTGTGTCGTGCCTTAGCGAACCTGTTCTTTTTATCCCCCTGCTGGGTATCACCTGTCCATCAAACTTCAAACAGTTCAGGTTCAAAGCAACCGGTCTGTCAATATTCTGAACTGTGTTTCTTTTCTGTTATCTCTCTCTTCTCTCTCATTAACATTTTGAACATTCCTCCATTGTCTCCCTTATCTCTTTCTCATTGGCATCAATCTTCTGATAACTAAGTTTGTCGTCACAGCGTACAGTACCTTCTTTATTTATGAATGGCTCTTGCTGATGAATTAGAACAAAACAAAATATTTTTCATTACTATAGTTTATGTCTGAATATGTTAATTTAAGTTTATGTTAGCTTGTCTGCTACAAAAAGCTAGCGTTCATGGTATTTATACCCTCTATATGTATGTCTATGGCAATAAACTTCAATTTCAGATTCACATTCATTTATTTGCTACATCTATATTGAAACATACGGTGAAACGCGTTGTTTGCATTAACAATCAACGCCACCCAAGGAAAGGAAGCAGAGTCGACTTTGCCTTCAACCCATAGGATCAGACAAAGTGTTTAGATGCATTTGCCTACATTGTGGCTTCAAAGTTCGAAGTAAATTTATTATCGAAGTATGCATATGACAACTTCTACCTTATACTAACTTGAGATTCTTTTTTTTGCAGGCATTCACAAGAAAACAAACAAATGCAATAGAATCATGAAAAAGTACACACAAACAAAGTAGTAGCAGTATGGTCTCTCGAGATGAGTATGATGCCCTCCTAAGGGGTTGTCTATTGGCGGGTCCTCAGGTGGCTTTAGAGGTCAATCTGGGATCCACATATTCTGATGCAGTCTTGCCAGGAGTAAGCGATGGTTTTGGGCAATGGTTGAGTCATTTGGTTTTTCACTCTCTCCTTTCGCAGCTACCATTTGTTCTCTGTGGCACAGAAAAGCTCATTCTCATGTAGCGCTGTTTCCTCTTGAATCTATTGAGTGTAATATCTTCCCAAAGTTAGGAATGTTGCTAGAAGGACTTGGTTTATATGGGGCACCTTCCAGTATATCATTAGCAAAACATGGATGTTTGATTAATTATTATTCCTGGAACAATATGTTTCTGTTTCCTACATGTTGCTCCCTTGTAGCCTGAAATGGCTAAAATCACATGGTCAGTGTAGGTGTAAGATTTGGTCAGAAGTATTCAGATGAATTCTGGTGTGGCAATAAACACAACAAAGGAAAAGTCACAGCTGCCATTTTGTGACTTGCAATGGATGTTGGATCCTGTTCTATGATCCAATTTTTTGGTCAATGTTTCCTTCTCTCAAAAAGGAAATTCACTGCTCATTATCACTCCACAGAAAATAGGTGAACCATGTGACACCTTGCACATGAACAATCTGATATATGTATCAAGTTGCATAATGATGAAAACTTGGCTAATGAAGATTATATTTAAATAATTCTCTCCTGATGGCATATTTTCAGCATTTAGTAACACACAATTGTTTTCTATCGTTTTTGGGAAGATGAGATCACAATGAAGATCTGTATGTTACCTAGGCTTGGGGTCAGAGTTACTAGCAGCTGATGAATTTACCTCCGACCTGGCAGCACCTTCCTGCATTTAGTATCTAATGACAAAGTCCATCTGCGCTGAAATCCTTCAAGTGTCACATGAAACACTGCTTTATTACAATGGTTATCTACTCCATTTTGTCCTTAATGGAAATTGGAGTCAGACACATATGAGTAAAATCAAAATGGTAGGAGTACCTAACAATACTAACTGGATAAAATCTATAAACACAAGAGATACTGGAAATCCAGAGCAACAACGCACAAAATGCTGGAGGAACTCAGAAGCTCAGGCAGCATCTATGAAAATGAATAGACAGTCAGCATTTTGTGCTGAGACTCATCATCAGGACTGGATTGGAAGGGGGAAGGGGGAAGGGGGAAGAAGTGGGGCGGGGTGGGGGAAGAGGGGAAGCAGTACCAGCTGTCAGGTTAAAATCTGAGAGCAGATGAGGTGGAAGGTGGGTGGGTGGAGGAGTGGGGGTTTAGGTGAAAAGCAGGGAGGTGAGAGGTGGAAGGGGTAAAGAGCTGAAGAAGAAGGTATCTGATAGGGGGGAGAGTGGACCATGAGAGAAGGGGAAAGAGGAAGAGCACCAAAGGGAAGTGATGGGCAGGTGATGGAAGAGATGAAATGTGAGGCCAGAATGGGGAATGGGAAAAGAGAGAGGTGGGAGGGGGGAAGAAATTACAGGCAGTTAAAGAAATATTGAGACTAAAATCCTAAAATGAGTCCTCCTTCTGTACCAAGTGTTTTTTAAACATGAGTCATAAACAGAAAAATGAGTTGAGAATTCAAGAATCAATAGGTCGTAATTGTTTTGCCTCTTCAGAGGATGCCAAATGAAATGTATTCTTGTCCAAAATGATACCCCATATGAAGCCTTCATGTTGGAATATGTATTTAAGGTTAGAGATAATTGCCTGCACCAGCTTGATAGTGAGATTCATTATAGAGATGAAGTTCAAAACAAAATGCTCATGTGAGCAGTTTGTAACACTGCAGAAGCCTTATATGTTACACTGAGAACAGTCAGTGCCAGAGGTCGATATCTCAAACAATGAGTCATTTAAATGTTAATCATTACAGATAGCAGGAGACTGTCAGGTACACACACACACACACACACACACACACACACACACACACACAATCACGTACACATGCACACATGCATACACGCACACGCACTCACCCACACGTACGCACACACATATACACACACAGACATACACACGCATATACATGCTCGCACGCACATAGACGCGCACATATACATAAACACATGCACACACACACTCACACATGTATACATGCACACATGCACGCACACACACACGTACTCACACACATATACGTGAACACCCCATGCACACATACGCGCGCGCGCACACACACACACACACACACACACATACTTACACATGCATACATACATACACACGCACACATATACGCGCATACACACACACACACACACACACACACACACACACACACAGGCAGAATTAAGACTGCAAGAACATCTCTGACGCAGGGAAACAATTACCGATGGCAGCTGTGATAAATCTTAATGCATTTAAACATTCCTAAATTAACACAAGCTGTAGCTATATTTTCTAACCGTTGCTACTCCTGAGATCCAGTGTTGATACCTTTTCCCTGTTGTGCCAGCATGAGGCAAAAGAGAGAAGAAATAGACTTCCATTTACATAATAGCATTGACACCTTCAGGACTTTATAGACACGGATGTAACATAAACATGTTTGAAGTAGCGATTGAGACAGTGACATCTTACAGGGCGGGAACCATTTGATAACAGCAAGTCTCCTTGGGAGCGAGTCATTTTTTGAAATCGTGAATGAGAGAATAACGTCTTGCAGGGTGGGAGCCATTTGTAAACTGTAAGTCTCTTCAGGAGTGAGTCTTATTTGAGCCAATAAAAACAAAGGAGGTGCAAGCAGGGCAGCCATTGTGTGAGTGGGCCAGTGACAGAGTGGTCAGGCTTTTGGTTCTAAAGTCTTCAATGAGAACAGGCATAGGCTAAAGGTGCTGAATATTTTGAAGGTATTTAGTTGATTGCAGAACTTAAGCTTAAGAACTTAGAGCCAAAGATCTTACTGTCTTGTAAAATATGCAGGTAGTCTTGGATTGGAGGATCATGCATTATAGCAAAAATGGAATCAAAACAAAATTGATAGTAAAAATAATGTAGATAATTATTTAAAGTTCACATTTTGTAACATTTTTTAAGCAAAACCTACTCATACTTTGATTTGATGTGGAGCAGAATGCTCTAGTGATCACTTTTGGATAAAATTGTAGTTTGTAAAATTGAACCTGGTTATTTTAAAAAGAATAGTTGTATTGTCACATGTATATCAAAGCATGTTGTGACATTCTGCATAAAATCAAACATCTAGGGTAGTGCTGGGCAGCCCACAATTGTCACCATGCTTCCAGCGCCAAAATAGCGTGCCCACAACACTCTAACCCTAACCGTAACATCTTTGGAATGTGGGAGGAAACTGAAGCACCCTGAGGAAATCCACACTGTCAGAGGAAGAGCGTGCAAACTCCTTACAGACAACAGTGGGAATCAAACCCCAATCTAGAAGTTAGTGCTGTAGTAGTCACATTAACTGCTATGCTACTATGCTGCCCCATTATTTCTGGCAATGATCATTCACATTGGGGCTTGTAAATTTTCCTCAGTATCAGACCTGTGCCATTGAGCATCTCCGGCCATGCAATATCCCTTATGGAATGTGCAAGGAGTTTTGGTGCTCATTTATTTACTATTTACATCAAAGATCCATATGTAGCCCCCCGACAAGCCTCAGGGTCGCTCGACTCACTGTCATCGAGGGGAAACAGCCCTCGGCCCCGCCAAACTGGGTAATTAAGTTTGTGTGGCTGCTGTGTGATATACCCCACCCCGCCAAATAACAGACAATGCACCATATACGATTAAATGAATTACAGTTTATAGATATTACTGGAACTATATAATTAATAGAGGTAAAAAATAAAAGAAAAGTTAAAGGCGCCACACTTATCAAAGTCCAATCTCTTCGTGCACACAGTTGGAGCTGTAGTAATGATCCTCTCTTCACCATACGATCACTTCATCCCGCCACCTGGGACCACCCATGGTGGTCGACCAGATGCTCCACACGAGTCTGTCTTTGTCTCCTCTCCTCGCCGAAGACCCTGAACCTCGGACTCCGGCTCAGGACCGGCCCGTCGACCCACTCACAGCATCCTGTTCGCTCTCTCTGTCTCCATCGGGCCTTCCATCCAAAAACCCGTGCATCAATAGCTTAGAGACACACAAGAAAGAATAACATGGACACCCATTGGTTCATTCACTCTCTTATCAATAATATAACCCAAACAAGCTACTAGCGAGAGAACTTTCTCAGCATTTAACATAACAAAGGAGCCATTTTAACTATAACATAACAAATAAGCTATTTTAATCAGCCTATGCAGTATCATAAAAGAAGAAACCCCTTACACATAGAAGGGAATAAAATGGATTGTTCCCAAGTTTGTTGATGATATGAAAATAGGTGAATGGACATAAACTCAGGAGATTCTGCAGATGTTGGAAATCTTGAGGAATACACAGAAAGTGCTGGAGGAACTCAGCATATCAGGCAGCATCTATGAAGAGGAATGAACTGTCGATGTTTCAGGCCAAGACCTTCATCAGTACTGTAAAGGAAGGGGGAAGAATCCAGAATAAGAAGCTGGGGAGTGGAGAAATAGTACAACCTAGCAGCTGACAGCTGAAGCCAGGCGAGGGAAGGTGGGTGGGTGGGTGGGAGAGGTGGGGGAGAAAGTATGAAGCTGTAAAGTGAGAAGTAGGTGGATCATGGGAGAAAGGGAAGGAGGAGCAGCACTAGAGGGAGGTGATGGGCAGGTGAGAAGCGAAGGGCTAAGAGGGGAGACTACCGAAAGCTGGAGAAGTCAATGTTCATTCCATCATGTTGGAGGGTACTGAGGTGGAATATGATCCATTGCTCCTACAGTTTGATCGAGGACTCGTTATAACTGTAGAGGAGGCCAAGGACCAACTGGGAACAGAGAGTCAGAATAGGAATAGGTGGTTGAATTGAATTGAGTAGCCACCAGGAAATCCAAAGTTTTCTGAAGGAAGGGCATGTTGTGATTGTCATTCATAGATTGAATAACTGGGTGATAACTTGGAAAGTGTCTTTTAATGTGGAGAAGTGTGACATCATGTACTTCAGGAGGAGAGATCAAATTCTAGATTATTGTCTCGTGATTCAATATTGTTCAATATAATTTCCAGGAAACAGGTGTAAAGGAGGACAAAATTATTATTATTCCAAATTGGATGCAGCGCAAAATAAATATAATACGAAAAAGAACATAATTTTAAAAACAATAAATATAAATACATAAGATAGCTTACATACATCGATTGGACATAAAGTGACGCTGGGTACAGGGGTATCTATACATAAAGTAACTCTGACAGGAATTGATAAAGTAGTGGTGATGGTGTGGTTGAGTGGGTGGAGGTGTTGATCAGCCTTACGGCTTGGGGAAAGTAACTGTTTTTGAGTTTGGTGGTTCTGGTGTGGATGCTACACAGCCTCCTCCCCGATGAGAATGGGTCAAAGAGTCCATGAGCAGGGTGGTGGCATCCTTCATGATACTGTTGGCCTTTTTATGTATATACATCCTTGATGGCCGGAGATGCGTTGGGAAATTTTGACTAGCCATTGTAGAGCTTTCCTGTCTGCTGCAGTGCAGTTTCGTACCTGGCAGTGATGCAATATGTTCGGATGGTCTCCACTGCACATCCAAACAAGGCCCTGAGTATTGATGTGCATTGAACAAGCTGCTTCAACCTATCAGAATGTAGACATCCTCTCCACACCTGCTCTACCTAAGCCTTTCAGTATTCAATAGGTTTCAATGAGATCCCTCCTCATTCTTCTAAATTCCACTGAGTATAAGAGCAAGCCATCAAATGTTCCTTATACGATAACCCTTTCATTCCCGGAATCATTCCCATGAAGCTCAAGAGAATATTGGAGGGAGATTGAGTGGTGCCACAATAATAACCTCTCACTCAATGTCAGCAGGACCAAGGAGGTGATTATTGACTTCAGGAGAAAGAAACCAGACCTCATTGGGGGAACCAAGCAACACACACAGAAAATGCTGGTGAACGCAGCAGGCCAGGCAGCATCTATAGGAAGAGGTACAGTTGGCGTTTCGGGCCGGGACCCTTCATCAGGACTCACTGGGGGATGAGAGGTGGAGAGGGTCAGCAACTTTAAATAACACAGTGTTATCATTTTAAAGGATCTGCCCTGGGTCCTTCATCTAAGTGCCATTATGAAGAAAGCACGGCAGCACCTCTACTTTCTTAGACGTTTGCAAAGATTTGATAATAAATTTACTTTGAAATCTGTTAATGACAGCAGTCAAAGGAGGATGGCCAGACTGGTTCAAACTGACAGTAACTCAAATAACTTTGCACTACGTCAATGGAGAGCATCTGTGAATACACAACACATCAAAACCTGAAGTGGATTCGCGACAGCAGCAGAAGTCCACACCGGCTTCCACTCCTGTACCTAATAAAGTGGCCTCTGTGTGTATCAGATCCAAAGAAGGCTTGATAGGGCAGATGCTGAGATATTTCCACTCATCAGAGAGTCAAGAACAAGGGGCATAGCTACAAAGTAATTGATAGCTTACTTAAAACTGACGTAGAAACTGCTTCTTTCCATCCCCAGGATAGGTTGCCAGCAGGCCGCCAGCATTTGGCCTCTGGCTCCCAAACTTGCAGATGTTAGGCCTCTAACCTCCAGACTCTGACATGGACTCCCAGACTTACAAATTTCAGCCCTCAACCCCAAGCCTCTAACCCAGACTTGCCGACTTCTGCCTTTGACCTTTCAGGCTTTCCATCTCCGGTCTCACTGAGCTCTGGACTTCATTCCTGTGCTCAGTGCAAACCCAATGTGTTAAACGAGGAACATTTCAGGTTGAATTTTTCCTCCCTACTTAAAGGGACAATCTGGCGATGTTGGAAGATCAGGATGACCAGCTCCAGATCTGACCACATGTTCTTTAAGATCCTTACAAAGTTTTTGGTGTGTGTTACACATGATGAGGTGCATTCTCTACCACAGGGTGTACGAGAAGCTCCTTCCATGTTTAGTGATGACATTACTCATAGCATTCCATTGTTGTGGCCTTGTCTGGGAACCCAGATCATGGACATCAGGACAAGAGGCAACATCATCCTCATCAGAATATAGCCTCCCCCCACCCCCGAAGGATATTGAAACACGTCACATAAACTAATCTTGAACAGAAGAGATTCTGCAGATACTGGAGACCTTGAGCAACGCACGCAAAGTGCTGGAGGATCTCAGCCTGTTAATTGATGTTTCCAGAATCTGATTAACTTTTTGAGTTGATAAACTAACTGACCTACTGAACAATGTGATCAGATATGATAATCTTCCAAGCTTGTGGATGTATGATATTCCGTGGGAAGACCATTTGTTACACTCATGGTGCCTGGACCTAAGGAACTTGCTTAGATAGGCATCTTGGTCAGCATGAACCAGTTGGGCTGAAGGGCCTGTTTCGTGCTTTACTGCGCTGTGATATCTTTCTCCATTAAGGTCAAAGTCCCATTCCTTTCTGCAGAATCTTTCTGAGTGCCCACAGCAGATTTCTGCCACGTCTCATGAGAGATCACTGGGCACTGGATAGGTTATTTCACCTGTCTTGATATCAGTGAAGAAAAGCTGGCACTGGGAATTCCCATCATTACTGACATCCCACCAGTGCAGGCAGCTATGTAGTGATAAAGGGTTCCCTTAAATACCAAACACTTTAAGGAACAGGAAATTAGCATTGTACTGCTGCACAGTTCACCTTGACATATCTGGTGTGTTTGTGACATTTCCGTGTGCACTGCTCCACTGTGCAGGAGTTCCCAGTGCTGGAGGTCCTGATGCAGAGTCTTAGCCTGAAACATCGATCATCCTTTCTGCCTCCACAGGTGCTGCTTGACCCATTGAGTTTCCCCAACAGTTCGTTTACTTTCAGAATCAGGTTCACAATTAGAATCAGATCTAATATCACTGACACTCTGTATGTTGTGAAATTTGTTGTTTTGCAGCAGCAGTACAGTACAACACGTACAAATATTCTATGCATTACAGTAAGTAGACCTTAAAAAAGTTAAGTTGTGCAAAAAGAGAGCAAAAATAGTGGTGTAGTGTTCATAAATTGGTTCATTTTATGTTCAGAAATCTGATGTTAGAAGCTCTTCCTAAAACATTGAGTGTGTATCTTTAGGCTCCTGTACCTCGTCCTTGATGGTACTAAGAAGAGGAGAGCATGTCCTGGGTGCCACCTTTTTGGAGGCATCGGCCTTTGAGGATGTCCTTTAATGCTGGGAAGGTTAGTGCCTGTGACGAGCTGGCTGAGTTTACAAGCTTCTGAAGCCTTTCCTGGTCCTATGCAGGGCTCCTCTATACCAGACAGTGATGCAACCAGTCAAAATCCTCTCCATGGTACATCTGCAAAAAATTGTCACTCTTTAGTAACAAACCAAATCTCCTCTAATTCCTAATTAAATATATTGGCTGATGTGCCTTCCTCCTAATTGCATCAACCAACACGTTGGACGCAGGCTGGATCTTCAGCGATGTAGACACCCAGGTATTGAAACTGCTCACCCAGGCATTCAACTGCATTGAAACTTGATGAGGACTGATGCGTGTTCTCTCAACGTCTCTGTCCTGAAGTCCACAATCAATTCCTTCATCTTACTGAAGTTGAGTGCAAGATTGTTGTTGTGCTACCACTCAACCGGCCAATCTATCTCACTGCTGTATGGCAACCCTGCTTAGTCATCTGGCATCAATACAGAGATTTCTTTCCTGGCATGACTTGGATACACAAGGACAGAAATCCTTGGAGTAAATCATAGAATCCTCTTTATCTCTCTTCCAGCCTCTGTCTCCTTCTATCTCATGTGCTGTGGTTGTGTACGTCATGGGAGTCTGTTTATAAAGACCTGACTGCTGTAGGTAGGTTAGCTACATTGAGTGTGGTACCATCACATATGGTCCTGCATAAAACTTGCTCAGAATGAATCCTTTGAATTAACTTTAGCTTTTGACTTACTTCATCTGTGAGGTACCTGGTGTGGCTTCATGCCAAACACAGAAATGAAATTTAATGTGGATAAATGTGAAGTTATCCACTTTGGTGGCAAAAATAGGAAAACAGATTATTATCTGAATGGTGGCCGATTAGGAAAAGGGGAGGTGCAACGAGACCTGGGTGTCATTATACACCAGTCATTGAAAGTGGGCATGCAGGTACAGCAGGCGGTGAAAAAGGCGAATGGTATGCTGGCATTTATAGCGAGAGGATTCGAGTACAGGAGCAGGGAGGTACTACTGCAGTTGTACAAGGCCTTGGTGAGACCACACCTGGAGTATTGTGTGCAGTTTTGGTCCCCTAATCTGAGGAAAGACATCTTTGCCATAGAGGGAGTACAAAGAAGGTTCACCAGATTGATTCCTGGGATGGCAGGACTTTCATATGAAGAAAGACTGGATGAATTGGGCTTGTACTCGTTGGAATTTAGAAGATTGAGGGGGGATCTGATTGAAACGTATAAGATCCTAAAGGGATTGGACAGGCTAGATGCAGGAAGATTGTTCCCGATGTTGGGGAGGTCCAGAACGAGGGGTCACAGTTTGAGGATAGAGGGGAAGCCATTTAGGACCGAGATTAGGAAAAACTTCTTCACACAGAGAGTGGTGAATCTGTGGAATTCTCTGCCACAGGAAACTGTTGAGGCCAGTTCATTGGCTATATTTAAGAGGGAGTTAGATATGGCCCTTGTGGCTACGGGGGTCAGGGGGTATGGAGGGAAGGCTGGGGCGGGGTTCTGAGTTGGATGATCAGCCATGATCATAATAAATGGCGGTGCAGGCTCGAACGGCCGAATGGCCTACTCCTGCACCTATTTTTCTATGAAATAAACATACCATAGAGTCATACAGCATTACAGCATAGAAATAGGCTCTTTGGCCCATCAAATCCATAGTAAATTATTAGTCTGTCTGTTCCCATCGAGCTGCACCTTGACCATGGCCCTCCATTCCCACCCTATCCATGTACTTACCAAATTTCTCTTAAACGTCAAAATCAATCCCAGTTTCACAACTTCCCCTGGCAACTCATTCCACACTCTTACCACCCTCTGAGTAAAGATGTACCCTTTCCTTAAACAGCTCACCTTTTACCCTTAACCTATGACCTCCAGTTCTAATCTCAACTAACCTCAGTGGGAAAAGCCTGTTTCAAATATTTCACCAGGTCTTTGAAAAATCAGTTCCCTCTAATAGGCTGAAGGTTAACTGAAGTTGTAATATTGATTTGAGAAGATTTCATCTAATCCTTAGTAGGCCTGTGTCTATAAAAATGTTTAAATTAAGCAGAAATGGGAATCTCAGACTTAGTACTGGGTGGCTGATAAAGTAAATGGAAATATAGTACAATATATTAATATCTTTAATATTTGTAATCCAGGGAGTGTGAAGCGCAGAATCAAATATCACTGTGATGATTGTACGTTCTAGTACCAATTGTTTGGCGACAATAAAGTGTAAACTATATAATAAATATCAGACTTTGATAAGGATATGGAAAATGTGATCTTCGAGACTTGTAGAGTCATAGAGAGTCACGGGGTTGTAATACACAGAAATGAGCCCTTCGACCCACTAGATCCATGCTGACCTCCTTGTTCATCTACTTTAATTTCAATTGTCTGCATTAGAACTCAATCTTTTTTTGCCTTCCCAATCTACAGACCACCTAAATGCACTCATTTTATCTGACTCTTCCACTTCCACCTCTGGCATGTTAAAAAAAAAACACCTCCTCAGAAGTGGATAAGTCTCCAGGTCCTGACTGGATATTCCCTAGGACCTTGAGGGAAGTTAGTGTAGAAATAGCAGGGGCTCTAACAGAAATATTTCAAATGTCATTAGAAATGGGGATGGTGCTGGAGGATTGACGTATTGCTCATGTGGTTCCATTGCTTAAAAAGAGTTCTAAGAGTAAACCTGGCAATTATCGGCCTGTGAGTTTGACATCAGTGGTGGGTAAATCGATGGAACGTATTCTTGGAGATGGTATATATAATCATCTGGATAGACAGGGTCTGATTAGGAACAGTCAACATGGAATTGTGCGTGGAAGGTCATGTTTGACAATTCTTACTGAATTTTTTGAAGAGGTTACTAGGAAAGTTGATGAGGGTAAAGTGGTGGATGTTGTCTATATTGTCACGTGACTGGCAAAAATAATATAGAATTGAGTCAGGTTTTATAAAAACAATCAAACATTTATTGAGCTCTGCTCAAAATTAGTAAAAAGATAAACAAACGAAAACCTTAACTGGAAGTAAACTGCTATGCGGCCATTTAACAAACCACTAAACTCAGTACAAGTTCTTAAAGGGGTAAATGCAAAAACAGTCTTAAAGTGGTAAATTCAAACAAAGTTCTTCGAATGGTAAATTTGAAAGTCCAAGAGATTTACACAGTCAATTAGGAGAGACCTTCCTGAAGTAAAGAATTACTCGAAGACACGACGTCACTGTCAATCCCAGCCGGATCCTGCCTTGTCCGCAGGATTCACGACGACGGAAATAAAATGGTTTAAAGGCACTGACTTTTACTTCTGGATACTAGATACTGCACAGCCTTTTCTGCTGCTTTTAGCAGAGGCTATCTCATGCAGATCACTCTTACTTGGACCAATTCAATAATGGTCGATTCTCCCCAAAACCATCGAAAGACTCCTTCAGGTTCCCGTCTTCACTCTCCAATATTACTGAAAAGGTACATCAACAAATCTGGCAGCTATTGCTGAAACTGACGGCCCAGCACTTCTATACCTTACAATAGAAAGTAAAACTCTGTTTTAAAACTATACTGCTTCATGAGATTAATAAGCAGCATAGCGGAGTATTTGACTGACGATCTAACTGAAAACTAACTGCGTCACCAGGGTTCTACACTTAAATGCCTGGTGAGAACAGGTCATCACGTGATCGCACATCGGTGGGAAAATTACATCATGTGACCTCCACAAGACCATTACATCTGTCACAATGGTGGGGCATTGGGAGCAAGGGTGGACCCAAATGCAAGACACATCTTGTGAGGTTAATTAAATTTAGTTTATTGTTCAAAACCAGGAGAGCAAGGCAGAAGTAGGAATAGCGGACTGAGGACTACAACTAGACTGGGACCAAGGGTCTGGACTAGGACACGGAATCGGCTCCCAGAACTAGAGGAGACATGAAGAGGCTAGGGTATAAACTCCGAGCCCAAGACTGGGCAAAGGTCTTGCCTCGGGCTCGCACCCCAGAACCAGGCATGGTCATGACATAGGCCAGGAAGAGGAGGAATATGGAAAACAGAGCCTCGGTCTCGGGAGAGCAGGTACATGGAACCATGGACACATACACAGAACACAGAGTCGGGACCCCTCCTTGGGTACAGGACATAGGTCCGGGACTCGCACACAGAACAGAGAGCCGGGACCCCTCCTTGGGTACAGGACATGACTCATGACCCTCTGCGGGGCAACAGCAACATGGCCTGACTTACCCCACGGAGGTGAGGACAAGACAAGAGAGAACATGACCCCCTGCGGGGCAACGGCAAGACGGCCTGATCTACCCCACGGAGGCGAGGACCAGACAAGACATGACTCCCGGCGGGGCAATGGCAAGACGGCCTGACTTACCCCACGGAGGCGAGGACCAGACAAGACAAAACATGACCCCCTGCGGAGCAACGGCAAGACGGCCTGACTTACCCCATGGAGGCGAGGACAAGATAATTCAAGACCAACACGAATGAATATCAGATAGTACCTATCTAGCTCTGGCGATGGAACTAGACTGAAGTGCAGGCGGGGGCTGCAGACGAGGGCTAGAGGCGAGAGGGGCAGAGAAGGGATTCAGACAGGGGGGCAGGACAGGAATCACAGACCACCAGGGCCAGGACGACTCAGAACTGGGAAGCTGCCAGGGCCAGGACTTGACTTGGTGCTAGAATGCCGCCAGGGCCAGGACTTGACTTGGTGCTTGAGCGCCGCCAGGGCCAGGACGAGGTACTTGGAACCTCCGGGTAGTGGCGAGCTCTCGACCGGACCCGGGAACAGTAGACAGCGGTTCTTGATTTCCTCCGCCAGGTTAACTGATGGACCCACCTTGATGAGGAAACCTCGCAGGCTCGCCTCGTCGAGGTAACTGGACTGGGTTGCTCCAGTGAGGAAGGGCGAAATATCGGCACTCGCTTCGACAGAGACTAGGCTTGCTCTGGCCAGATGACATCGGCATGCCGTACCTTTCGTGACTTTGCAGGTGCTCCCACGCCAAACGGCTGAAAGCCGGAGACTATAAACTACCAATTCAGCCGAGCGTTAATTGCCTCTAATCACCAAAGTCGAGGGACACAGGAAAACAGGGAATCAATGGTCCAGATCGTAACATAAACAAGGTAAATTTAAAGGGACACCGATCCGGACCATGATAGTACCACCTCCCAATGGGAGCCTCCAGGCGACCAACAGATTTGCCTGTATTATCGATGACCCTGGTGGGTGGGGGGGGATTTGGCCGGAGGTCAAAACAGAACAACACAACCTTGACTTTCAGGCTGACAAGAGTTTGGAAAAACAGTTTGTGTCTGCTGGGTCCATGTTTGGCGGGAGTGTTCTGTCACAATGGTGGGGCATTGGGAGCAAGGGTGGACCCAAATGCAAAACACATCTTGTGAGGTTAATTAAATTTAGTTTATTGTTTGAAACCAGGAGAGCAAAGCAGGAGTAGGAATAGTGGACTGAGGACTACGACTAGGCAGAGACCAAGGGTCTGGGCTAGGACTCGGAATCGGCTCCCAGAACTAGAGGAGACATGAAGATGCTAGGGTATGGACTCCGAGCCTGAGACTGGGAAAGGACCCAATACCTGGGTCTTGCCTCGGGCTCGGACCCCAGAACCAGGCATGGACATGACATAGGCTAGGGAGAGGAGGAACATGGAAAACAGAGCCTCGGTCTCGGGAGAGCAGGTACATGGAACCATGGATGCATAGAAAGAGCACAGAGTCAGGACCCCTCCTTGGGTACAGGACATGGGGCCGGGACGCATGAGCCTCCGCGGGGCAACGGCAAGACGGCCTGACCTACCCCACAGAGGCGAGGACAAGACAGAACAAGACATGACTCCCTGCGGAGCAACGGCAAGAGGGCCAGACTTACCCCCACGGAGGCGAGGACCAGACAAGACAAAACATGACCCTCCGTGGAGCAACGGCAAGACGGCCTGACTTACCCCACGGAGGCGAGGACAAGACAAGACAAGACAAACACAAATGAACACCAGACAGTACCTATCTAGCTTGGCTGATGGAACTAGACCAAAGTGCAGGCAGGGACTACAGACGAGGGCTAGAGGTGAGAGGGGCAGAGAAGGGATTCAGACGGGGGGTAGGACAGGAATCACAGACCGCCAGGGCCAGGAATTGACTCAAAACTGGGAAGCTGCCAGGGAAAGGACTTGACTTGGTGCTAGAATGCCGCCAGGACCAGGACTTGACTTTGTGCTTGAATGTCGCCAGGGACAGGACTTGACCTAGTGCTTGAATGCCGCCAGGGCCAGGACTTGATTTGGTGCTAGAATGCCACCAGGGCCAGGACCTGACTTAGTGCTAGAATGCCACCAGGGTCAGGACTTGACATGGTGCTAGAATGCCGCCAGGGCAAGGGCTTGACTTGGAACTTGAATGCCGCCGGAGCCAGGACGTGGTACTTGGAACCTCCGGGTAGTGGCGAACTCTCGACCTGACCCAGGAACAGTAGGCAACGGTTCTTGATTCCCTCTGGCGGGTTAACTGACAGACCCACCTTGATAAGGAAACTTTGCAGGCTCGCTTTGGCGAGGTAACTGGACTGGGCTGCTCCGGTGAGGAAAAGCGAAATACCGGCACTCGCTTTGGCAGAGATTAGGCTTGCTCTGACCAGATGACATCGGCACGCCCTACCTTTAGTGACTTTGCAGACTTTGCAGATGGTCTCGCGCCGAATGGCTGAAAGCCGGAGACTATAAAATACCGGTTCAGCCAAGCGTTAAGTGCTTCTAATCACCAAAGTCGAGGGACATGGGAAAACAGGGAATCAACAGTCCGGATCGTAACATAAACAAGATAAATTTAAAGGGACCCCGATCCGGACCATGACAACATCATCCTCACAAGACAATCACAAGATATCCTTGAAGTATGTAACATCTCCCTCAAAAGAAAAATTTGGTCTTCTTAGGAGCAAAGGATGGTACATGGAGTTCAATGTTGAAAAATGTGCAGTGCTATATTTTGGTAGAAATAAGTAAAATAGGACATACATGGTAAATGGTAGGGCATTAAAGAATGCAGTAGAACAGAAGGATCTCGGAATAATGGTGCATAGTTCCCTGAAGATGGAATCTCATGTGGATAGGGTGGTGAAGAAAGCTTTTGGTTTGCTGACCTTTATTAATCAGAGCATTGAGTATAGGAGTTGGGATGTAATGTTGAATTTGTGTAAGACATTGGGAAGGCCAAATCTGGAGTATTGTGTACAGTTCTGGTCACCGAATTATAGGAAAGATGTCAATAAAATTGAGAGAGTACAGAGGAGGTTTACTAAAATGTTGCCTGGGTTTTATCTCCTAAGTTACAGAGAAAGGTTGAACGAGTTAGGCCTTTATTCTTTGGAGCATAGAAGGTTGAGGGGGGGACTTGATAGAGGTGTTTAAAATTATGAGGGGGATTGATAGAGTTGACATGGTTTCACTTTTTCCATTGAAGGTGGGGAAGATTCAAACAAGAGGACATGGGTTGAGAGTTAGAGGACAAAAGTTTAGGGGTAACATGAGGGGGAACTTCTTTACTCAGAGAGTGGTAGCTGTGTGGAATGAGCTTCCAGCAGAAGTGGTTTAGGCAGGTTCTAGGTTGTCGTTTAAAGTTAAATTGGATAGATATATGGATAAGAAAGGAATGGAGGGTTATGGGCTGAGTGCAGGTCGGTGGGACTAGGATAGGGTAAGAGCTCGGCACGGACTCGAAGTGCCAAGATGGCCTGTTTCCATGCTGTAAATGTTATATGGTTATATGGTTAATTAACTATTTACAAAAAAAAATACAAATGTATAAAATTTACAATATACACAGCATACGCAGTATCACCACACAGCCTTTTACAAACTAATATACAGTAGGAGTGTTACAAAGGTTAAAATATCACTCCATAAAAAAATCTACATTGTACCTTTAACATCTAGATAGACAATCAGTGATCACATTATCTTTACCTTTAATATGAGTTATCAAAATATTATTCTCCTGTAACATCAAATTGCTAAATTGGAGTTTGATTTATTTCCTTAATCATTTTCTTTAACTGAGCCCGGACCAACAACATAACCAAGGTAGGTTACCATGGCATGACCAAATTCACCTTTAGCTAAGTTAATAGTTAAGTTAGCTTTTGAAAGTCTCTCAAATAGTTTCTCCACCACAGTAATATGTGCTTTCCAATTATTATTTCCTGTAACTAAATCATCAATCTAGGCATCTGTATCTTTTAACCCATGAATCACACTATTAATCATCCTTTGGAAAGTACCTGGTGCATTCTTCATCCCAAATGGAAGGCCATTATATTCATATAACCCAGATGGGGTTACAAATACAGAAATCTCTCTACCTCTATCTGTCAATGGAACACACCAATACCCTTTTAACAAATCAATCTTTGTAAGGAACTTTGCTTGTCCAACTTCACCCGCACAATCATCTACCCTAGGGATTGGATATGCATCAGTTTTTGTCACAGCATTCACCTTCCTGTAATCTGTACAAAACCTAATACTATTGTCTGGTTTAGGTACCATAACACGCAGTGAACTCCAATTCGAATTAGGAGGTCTAATAATATTATTCTCTAACATATACTTAATTTCTTGTTCAGCAAGTTCACATTTTTCCTTATTCATCCGATACGGATGTTGTTTTATGGCAGTTGCATCTCTAACATCTACATCATGTGAAGCTACAGTGGTTCTTCTAGGAACATCTAGAAATAAATCCCTATATTTAAAAATTAACTGTTTCATTTACTCTCTTTGTTCTGGCTGTAAATAAGCTAATTTCTCATCAATATTTTCCAGAATTGTTGAGTTTGGTAATCTGGCTGAAATAATGTTGGGTTTAAAATGAGTTTCAGATGAATCATCCATTAAGTTTTTAGAAAGATCAGACTTATTATTGACCACAACAGTCATAGTAGCAGCCTCTTTCTCACAATACAGTTTTATTATATTTATATGACACAGCTGTGTTGGCTTTCTTCGATCTGGGGTTTTTGTCACGTAATCCATATGATTTACTTTAGATTTAATCTCATAAGGACCATGAAATTTAACTTGGAATGGGTTTGTTTGCACCGGGAAAAGAACTAACACCTTATCTCCAGACTTAAATTACCTCATTCTAGCTTCCTTATCGTACCAAGTTTTCATCTTCTTCTGAGCCAATTTTAAATTTTCCTTGGCCAAGCTACAAGCTTTATGTAATCTTTCTTTAAATTTCAAAACATAATCCAGCAAATTAGTGTGTACCTTTTTATTAATCCACTGTTCTTTCAACAAGGCCAAAGGTCTCGAACTCTATGCCCAAACACAAGTTCAAAAGGACTAAAACCTAATGATTCCTGTACTGCCTCCCTTACTGCAAAAAGTAGTAAGTGTATGCCTTCATCCTAGTCCTTTTCATTTTCCACACAATACGTCCTAATCATAGTTATAAGGGTAGAATGGAATCTCTCCAAGGCTCCTTGCAATTCTGGATGATATGCAGATGAGGTAATCTGTTTTGCTCCCAGTTTATAAACTATCTGCTGAAACAATCCAGACATAAAATTACTACCTTGATCCAATTGCATTTCCTTAGGCAACCCAAAATCAGTAAAAAATTTTATAAGAGCTTTTGTCACAGTTTTGGCTGTTATATTCCTAAGAGGTATTGCCTCTGGAAACCTAGACGCTGTGCACATAATGATGTCCAGTTTTAGTTTTTGGCAATGGGCCTACACAATCTATAATAATTTTGGAAAGGGGCTCACCAAATGCTGGAATCAGTTGCAGTGGGGTCACTGGAGTAACTAGATTAGGTTTACCCGCTATTTCACACGTATGACACGTTCTACAAAATGTTGCTACATCTTTTCTTAAACTAGGCCAGTAAAAATGTTTAAAAACCTTGTTCACAGTTTTCTTTACACATAGATGACCACCCAAAGGCATACTATGAGCCATAGTTAAAATCTCATTTCGATATACTTTAGGAACTACTACCTGGTGATTAACTTCCCATTCCTCACTTGCAGGAACTGTAGGTGATTCCACTTTCTCATTAATACTCCCATTTCAAAATAATATCCTACTGGCACCTTCTCAACTTTACTATCTGGAATAGTTCCTTTAATTTAACTATCTCAGGATCTCTATTGTTCCTTTAATTTAACTATCTCAGGATCTCTACACTGCTCTGCTATCACCTCCTTCTGAGATAAAGACAAATCTTCATGGTCAGACTAAAATCCTGATCAAATAATGAAGGTAAGAAAGTTTCTGACACATCCTCAAAATTCAAATCTTGAGTTGAACTGTCATGGGTAACAACCTCATCCCGTACATCAGTCTTTTTAGCCATAGCTCTTGTTACAACACAGGAAGAATCTGTGTTAGAATCCTTCTGTGGTTTCTCAGAAATAGGCTTTATTGTCAAATTCACTTCAGGAAAAACTTGTCCACCTGCTAAGTCATTCCCTAACAAAAGAGAAACATCATTCACAGGTAAACTGGGTTGTAGTCATACTTTAACAAGCCCTGTAACTAACCCTGACCTTAAATTTACTCTATGTAAATGTACTGGCATAAGGGCACTCCCAACTCCTCTTATATAGTTTACCTCACCAATGTCAGACTCATCACTAAACTTTAGCACACTGTCTAACATTAGTGATTGAGAAGCTCCGGTATCTCTAAGTATTTTTATTGGTACAGGATTGGATCCCTCTTTCAAGGATACAAATACTTTGGTTATAAAATGTTCATATCCCTCTTAACTTGGTCCGACCCTGACAAAACTTCATTTGTATTTATCAAACTCTGTGGATTTACATGCTTTTCAATATGCTGCACACAAGCATCTGGGATGGCTTCCTTCTCTTTCTTTTTCAATTGAAAACAGTTAGCTATTACATGTCCAGATTTCTTACAAAAATTTCTTTACTTCACATGTCTCCCTTCATCCTTACCTTTCTCACTAACTTCAGATTTAATTTCTGGTTTACCTTGACTCTCTGTGCTATTTTTCCTTTTAAAAATCCTACCTGGAGAAAATTTATTCTTATGAATTAAAGCATACTCATCAGCTAATTTGGCAATCTCCAGCAATGTAGCAGTGTCCCTTCCATTTAAGTATGGCCTCACTTCAACAGGAATGCTCCTTTTAAATTCCTCTAGTAAAATCAACTCTTTTAATTTATTATACTCTCCATTCACATTTTTAGAGGAAACCCATCTCTCAAAACAAACAGGTTTCTCTTAGGCAAATTCCACGTAAGTTTTTTCCACAGATTTCTTCAAATTTCTGAATCTTTCTCTAACAAACCGCTAAACTCAGTACTAGTTCTTAAAGCAGTAAATGCGAAACAGTCTTAAAATGGTAAATTCAAACAAAGTTCTTCGAATGGTAAATTTGAAAGTCCAAGAGATTTACGCAGTCAATTAGGAGAGACTTTCCTGAAGTAAAGAATTCCTTGAAGACACGACATCACTGCCAATCCCAGCCAGATCCTGCCTTGTCCGCAGGATTCACGACGATGGAAATAAAACGGTTTAAAGGCACTGACCTTTCTTTCTGGATAATAGATACTGCACAGCCTTTTCTGCTGCTTTTAGCAGAGGCTATCTCATGCAGATCACTCTTACTTGGACGTATTCAATAATGGTCGATTCTCCCCCAAACCATCGAAAAACTCCTTCAGGTTCCCGTCTTCACTCTCCAATATTACTGAAAAGGTACATCAATAAATCTGGCAGCTATTGGTGAAACTGTCAGCCCAACACTTCTGTACCTTACAATAGAAAGTAAAACTCTGTTTTAAAACTAAACTGCATCATGAGATTAATAAGAAGCGTAACGGAGTATTTGACTGACGATCTAACCGAAAACTAACTGCGTCACCAGGGGTCTACACTTATATACCTGGTGAGAACAGGTCATCACGTGATCTCACATCGGTGGGAAAGTTATATCATGTGACCTCCGCAAGAGCATTACTTCATCCTCACAAGACAGTCAGAAGATATCCATGAAGAATGTAACAATATGGGCTTCAGTAAGGCCTTTGACAAAGTTCCACATGGAAGGTTAGTTAGGAAGGTTCAATCGTGAGGTACTAATATTGAAGTAGTAAAATGGATTCAGCAGAGGCTGGATGGGAGATGCCAGAGAGTAGTGGTGCATAACTGTTTGTCAGATTGGAGGCCGGTGACTAGTGGTGCACCACAGGGATCTGTACTGGATCCAATGTTGTTTGCCATACACATTAATGCTCTGGATGATGGGGTGGTAAATTGGATTAGTAAGTATGCAGATGATACTAAGATAGGTGGTGTTGTGGATAATGAAGTAGGTTTTCCAAGCTTGCAGAGAGATTTAGGCCATTTAGAAGAGAAGGCTGAAAGATGGCAGATGGAGTTTAACGCTGATAGATGTGAGGCGCTACATTTTGGTAGGACTAATCAAAATAGGACATACATGGTAAATGGTAGGGCATTAAAGAATGCAGTAGAACAGAGGGATCTAGGAATAATGGTGCATAGTTCTCTGAAGGTGGAATCTCATGTGGATAGGGTGGTGAAGAAAGCTTTTGGTATGCTGGCCTTTATTAATCAGAGCATTGAGTATAGGAGTTGGGATGTAATGTTAAAATTGTACAAGGCATTGGTAAGGCCAAATTTGGAGTATTATGTACAGTTTTGGTCACTGAATTATAGGAAAGATGTCAACAAAATAGAGAGAGTACAGAGGAGATTTAGAATGTTACCTGGATTTCAGGACCTAAGTTAAGGAGAAAGGTTGAACAAATTTGGTCTTTATTCTTTGGAGCGTAGAAGGTTGAGGGGGGGACTTAACAGAGGTATTTAAAAATATGAGGGGGATAGATAGAGTTGACATGGATAGGCTTTTTCCATTGAGAGTAGGGGAGATTCAAACAAGAGGACATGAGTTGAGAGTTAGGGGGCAAAAGTTGAGAGGTAATATGAGGGGGAACTTCTTTACTCAGAGAGTAGTGGCTGTGTGGAACGAGCTTCCAGCAGAAGTGGTAGAGGCAGGTTCGATATTGTCATTTCAAATAAAATTAGATAGCTATATAGACAGGAAAGGAATGGAGGGTTATAGGCTGAGTGCAGGTCAGTGGGACTAAGTGAGAGTAAGCGTTCGGCATGGACTAGAAGGACCAAGATGGCCTGTTTCCATGCTGTAATTGTTATATGGTTATAAGCTCCTTCCTCTCACATTAAACCTCTGCAGTCTTGTTTGCAATATCCCCACCATGGGGGAAAGATCTTTACTATCCTATGCACAGGTTGTCTCTCATAATCTTATAACCCAGTTAGGTCAGCCTTAAACACAGGAAAGTCTTCAGATGCAAGAAATCCAAAGCAACACATGCAACATGCTGGAGGAACACAGCATCTATGGATGTGAATAAATAGCCAACATTTCGGTTCGAGACCCTTCGCCAGGACTGAGAAGGAAGGGGGAAGATGCCAGATTAAAACGGTGGGGGAAGGGGAAGGAAGCAAGCTGGAAGGTGATAGGTGAAGTCAGTTGGGTGAGGAAGGTCAAGGGCTAGAGAGGAAGGAATGTGATATGAGAGGGGAATGAACCATAGGAGAAAGATAACAAGGAGGGGACCCAAGGTGGAGTAATAGGCAGGTGAGAAAAGGTAGAAGGTCTGAGTGGGGAATAGAGGAAGAGGAAGGGGGAACATGTATTTAACCGAAGGAGAAATCAGTACTCATATCATCAAGCTGGAGGCTACCCAGATGGAATATAAGGTGTTGTTGTGCCACCTTGAGAATGGCCTCATCTTGGCACAAGAGGCAGCCATGGACCTACACATAGGAACAGGAAGTGGAATTAAAATGTTTGATCACCAGGAAGTCCCGCTTGTGGTAGATGGTGCGGAAGTTCTCCCGATGTACCATGGGTCTCACAAATGTAGGAGAGGCCATATCGGGAGCACTGGGCATAATAGACAACCCCAGCAGATTCCCAGGAGAAGTGTTGCCTTACCTGGAAGGACTGACTGGGGCCCTGAATGGAGGTGAGGGACAGAGGAATCAGCCTTAGCCTCCTTCAGTCCAAGGAACACGTCTAGCCTATCCAATTTCTCCTGATAATTAAAGTCCTTCTTTATTTTTGTAACTTGTAGCAACTTTATGCCACAAAACAACAAACTTTGCGATATATATATATATATATATATATATATATATGAGTGATAATAAGTCTGATTCTGATTCTGAGAGCTTTGATGAGCATGGAACAAAAGCAATGATCTAATTCGGTCTAACAACGTAAGACATCTTCTTTTTTCTTTCCAACATTAAGCAACAGCTCAGCCATCATCTTTAGATACAACATTGAGTCATGTCATCTGCAGAAATTCTCTGATGACTCACAATAGCTGGCAGTATAAAGGGAGGGCAGGAGGATGAATACAGGGCTCTGGAGGAGGACTTTTTCAAATAATGCAAACTGAATCATCTGCAGCTCAACATCAATGAGAGTAAGGAGATTGTGATGGTCTTTAAGAAGACTAAGCCTGCATTGCTCCCTGTTACTATTGATGATAAGGACCTACAAGTCCCTTGAGGGGCACCTGGATGACAGACTTGACTAGAGCACCAACACAGAGTCTGTGTACAAGAAGGGCCAGAGTCGCCTCTACTTCCTGAAGAGACTGAGGTCCTTCAGAGTATGCCGGCCTCTCCTTCACATGTCTACCAGTTTGTTGTTTCCAGTACAATCTTCTATGCGGTGATGTGTTGGGGCATGGCATTGAGACGGGTTATGCCAACACCACCTTGGCTGAACAGAGAAGCACTCTCAGTAAAAGACTAAGACAACTGCACTGCTCCAAAGAGCGCTGTATGAGGTCATTCTTACCCTCGGCCATTAGACTCTATAATGAGTCAACCTATAGCCGGGGAAGTGAAGACACCCTCCTGTTTGACTGTTTGTGGTAACTTACTTTTTATTCTTTCCAATTCTCTTCTGATATTTATATCCGTGCACTTGTAATGCTACTGTGACATTGGACTTTCCTTTGGGATCAATAAAGTATCCATCTAGCTTTCTATCTTCTCCAGGCATCACATTCTTTGTGAATCTATGGTTACACATTTTTCCTCAAACACAAAAGTTAGAGTTCAGTCTGTGTCGCATAATTAAGAAATATCATTATTTACAATGTAAACAACATGATAAAAAGTGGTTTAAAGTGTTTACAGTGACATGACTAGGCTAATAGATAGAGGGGGTGGGGGAGGTAACTTGAATGGTTGATCAGATTAACTGGCTGGGGGAAGAAACTTTTAAAATGTCATGGGATTTGTTTCAATAGCCCTATAGCACTTTCCAGAAGGAAGCTATAGTGCTACATGTGCTATATAGTACTAGATATAGTTTCTTTAGTAGTTTCCATACACTTTATTCCTGCCAGATCTGAATATTTAGAATTTTACTCAGAGCTGCAATGCTGCTGATAATGCTTCCTACATTTCATCACAGAATTATTTTAGGTATTTATTTGTTAAAAGATCATTCTTTTCTCATTTCAGAGGCTTTCTGGTGGTTTGATAACTTTTGAATCAATTAACCAAAGGCAGAGGTTGGTACCACTTTGCTGTGTGGGTGGGTAATTCAAAAGGGTGGATTGAACCTAAACAATTACATATCACAATTTGCTTGGTTCCAAACGTTTTAGCAAGAGGGCAGCTGTCAGTAAGGATTGATATCTATCTCAGAACAACTACCTTTTGCAACCAAAGAAAGACTAA
This sequence comes from Mobula hypostoma, assembly GCF_963921235.1. Taxonomy (NCBI): domain Eukaryota; kingdom Metazoa; phylum Chordata; class Chondrichthyes; order Myliobatiformes; family Myliobatidae; genus Mobula; species Mobula hypostoma. The sequence continues at coordinate 122,864,013 of NC_086097.1, forward strand.
CACAAACTCTGATTTAGCAGGGGGCCATTTCAGTCCATCGAGTCTAAGTTGCTCACACAGTAATTCAATTCCACCACAAACTATTCTCTCCACGTTGTCATCAACTCGTTCCAGATTCTACTGTTCACCTACACACTGGGAGTAACTTTCTGTGGCCAATTAACTTAGCATCTCGTGCGATTTTAGGAGATGGGAGGAAATTGGAGCACATGGAGGAATACTATGCAGTCACAAGCAAAATGTGCAATTTCACATAGATGAAGTCAGAGGTTATGACTAAACTCAGGTCACTAGATTTGTGAGGAAATGATTCCAATAGCCATAGGATTTAAGAGATTAATGTCTAACATAAGACATTGGAGCAGAATTAGGCCAGTCATCTCATTGAGTCTGCTCCACCATTTTGTCTTGGTTGATTTATTATCCCTCTCAACCCCATTCTCCTGCCTTCACCTTCGATGCCCCTATTTTTATGAACCTATGTATCTCTACTTTAAGTATACTCAGTATATCCAAGGCCATCTGCGACAATGAATTGCACAGATTCACCACCTTCTATCCAAAGAAATTCCTCCTAATCTCTGTTGTAAAGGAGTATCCTTGAGTGTGTGCCCGCTTGTCCTAGACTTCCCTACTATAGGAAATATCCTTTCTACGTCCACTTTATCTAGGGCTTTCAATATTCAATAGGTTTAAATGAGATGCCACACTCCCCACCTCATTTTTCTAAACTTCAGTGAGTACAGGCTCAGAGCCATAGTAACCTTTCCATTCCAGGAATTATGAACCTCCGCTGGACCTTCACCAATGCCAGCTTGTCCTTTCTTAGATAAGGGACCAAAAATTGCTCACAGTACTCTAAATGTGGTCTGACCGATGTTTTATTAAACCTCAGCTTTATATCCTTGCTTTTATACTCTAGCTTTCTCAAACTGAGTGCTAACATCGCATCTGCCTTCCTTACAACTCAACTCAACCTGCAAGTCAACCTTCAGGGAATCCTGCATTAGGACTCCGACGTCCCTTTGCACTGCACCCCTGATTTATGAATTTGCTCTCCATTTAGAAAATAGTCACAAATTGTTCCAGCTGCTACCACCTGGGAAACGGTACCGCAGAGTAAAAGCCAGGACCAACAGGCTCCGGGACAGCTTCTTCCACCATGCCATCTGACTGCTCTGTTCATGCTGATGCAACTGTATTTCTGTATTATATTGTATTGTATATAATATTTATTATAAATTACTATAAACAGAACATTGTTCATTTAGATGAAGACTTAACATAAAGGTTTTTACTCCTCATGTATATGAAGGATGTAAGTAATAAAGTCAATTTAATTCAGATTATCCGTGAGGTAGGTGACTTGGTGAGGAAGGTGAGAGCAGCGGCAATTTAGCTGTAGTTTCTAATGAACCGGCAATAGAAGTTGGAGAAGGCCAAGAAGCGTTGCATCTACAGCACGCACTTTCACTGGTCCACGGTTATTCCTTTGGGAGCAAGGATATAACCCAGGAAGGAAATGACTGGAGTGTAGAATTGGTATTTCAGTAACTTGCAGTACCGTTAGCTTTCAAGGAGACGCTGAAGAACTTAATGGACGTGGCAGATGTGGCATTGACGGTTGACGCCGGCTGGTTCGATGGGGGAATACGGGTGGATAAGAGCTGGGTTTAAATTAGCTGCAGGTGATGAGTTGGAAATGAGTGGCAGGTGACTTGTGGTAGCTGGATGAAGACTGGCAGCTGTTTGACTGTCCAGGCCTGACATTGGGATTAGTGAACTGTTCGTGGGTGTGGGTGTGAGGGAAGAATGGGGCTTGTTTTACTCTTGTTGTTTTGCTGCTTGTTGTGTTCCGTATTGATCTATCAAATATTGTGGGCACACAATGTTGGTACCATAATGTGTGGCGACACCTGCGGGCTGCCCCTAATATGCCCTTGAGTGTGTTAGTTGTTAAAACAAACAGCATAATTCACCATATGCTTTAATGTACACACATTAAATAAACTTGGATCTTGAATCAGATAAATTGCTGCTTACCTATCATCTGATCATGCTGTTGGGTGGCTGAGGTCACTTGTATTGTGACTCTGAGCCAGACAATGTCAAATGAGCTCCAGAGATCCTCTCGGATATTTTTGCCTTGGTATCAAGGATTCCTTGTGACTTGAGGAAGAAACTAAGAAAACTAACAAAAGAGATATTTTAATTCTTCACTGTACATCCAATCAGGCTACATCTTAGCTATTCATTTCATTCAAGGCATAAAAACAAGAGAAATATAAACAGGAATAGTCATCAGTAATGGGATAGCTTCATTCATCTCAATCCTGAACTGATTCCACAACCAGTGGACTCACTTTCAAGAAATGGACAGCTCATGTTTTCTGTACTATTTATTTAGTTACTTATTTTCTGTATTTGCATAGTTTGTCTTCTTTTGCACACTGTTTGTTTGTCAGTCTTTGTGTGTAGTTTTCATTGCTTCTATTGTATTTCTTTGCTTTAATCTGAATGCCTGCAAGAAGATGAATCTCAAGACTTTTACTGAGGTGGAGTTTCTGGGGGCAATTTGAAAGGCACAGGATAGCTACATCCCAATATTGAACTATTCTAAATGGCAGATGTGGCAACTCTGGCTGCCAAGGGAAGTCAAAGACAGCATAAATGGAATAGAGAGGGCACATGATATAGCAAAATTTGTGGGAAGTTAGGGGACAGGGAGGCTTTTAAGAACCAAGTGAAGGTAAGCAAAAAGCTATAAAGAGTGAAATGATGCAGGTAAGCTAGCCGATAGTGGAATAGAGGATGCAAAAGAGGATATATTTCAGATATATTAAGAGTAAAAGAATGGATATTGGACTATTGGAGAGGAAGTAATGGGGACAACAAACATAAGAAAGTATTTTGTGTCAGTATCCACTGTGGTAGACACTAGCAGTATACCAGAAACTCAGTGGAATAGCAGGCCCATCCAACCCAACAAGCCCATGTCACCAAATTATACTGATGTGACTAATTAACCTAGTAACTCGTATGGCTTTGGAAAGTGGGAGGATACTGGAGCACCTTTAGGAAACCCATGCGGTCATGGGAAGAATGTACAATCTCTGTAGAGGCAGCAGTGGTAATGCAAATGATGCATTTCACTGTATGCACATATGGTAAATAAATCTGAATTTGAATCTGAACTTACTGAGGCAGGCCTCATTCGTTGGCCATCAATTTTTTTTTCTTAAGAATAAACTATAAGGATTATAAATGTGGCATTTATTGACTACTTTTTGTAGAATTTTACAATGACGCCAGTTATTTACAAAATTGACAGCCTGTGAGTTGGGAGCAGGGCCTTTCTGCCTGCTAAGGCCGTTCAGAGACAGAGCTGCCCACTGATATTTGGCAATGCCCATTACAGGGAGCTGGGTTCCCACTGGAAGTGTTTGCAAAGGGTAGTTGCTGACCATAGTAGGTTCCAAGGGGCTTGTAAGTAGCGAGCTCAGACAGCTCGCTGGAAGATTCAACACTATGCACATCACATTTAAACAGTCAAGCAGCACAGTAGAGCAATCTAAATCTTTTATAGCTGATAGTGCTCATAATAATGATCTTGGTCAGAGATTTTAAGGCACTTCAATGTTGTTTTGTGAATATAGAGTGTAAAAGCAAACTTGAGCTGAAATTTATTACCATTCCTTGAAATTGAGCAAAGTTTCACTGATTTGCATGGTATTCAGCTAAGGAAAAACAGCTTTTACAGAGACAAAAGTTCTTTAAGGATCAAGGATCAACTTTATTCACAATATATATGTTAAGATGCTCTGAGAAAGGAATGTACACTTAATGGCCAGGTTATACAGGAGGTATTTAATAAACTGGCCACTGAGTGTATGTTTGTGGTCTTCTGCCTCTGTAGCCCATCCACTTCAAAGTTAAATCTGTAGTCCATCCAGAGATGTTGTTCTGAACACTACTGTTGTAACACATGGTTATCTGAGTTACTGCCGCCTTCTTGTAAGCTTGAACCGGTCTGGCTACTGTCTTCTGACTTCTCTCATTAACAAGGCATTTTCACCCACAGAACTGCTACTCACGTGATCTTTACTGTTCATTGCACCATTCTCTGTAAATTCTGGAAACTGTTGTGCGTGAAAATGCCAGATCAATAACATTCAGACATATTCAAATGTCAGTCACCAACATTCAGTCCCTGGTCAAAGTCACTTAGATCACATTTCTTCCCCATTCTGATGTCTGAACAACAATTGAACCTCTTATCTGCATACTTTAATGAATTGTTTTGCTGCCACATGATTGGCTGAATAGATTAGATTAGATTATGAGGACACTCAGTTCTCGTTTATTGTCATTTAGTAATGCATGCATTTAGAAATGATACAATGTTCCTCCAGTATGATATCACAGAAACACAGGACAGACCAAGACTAAAACAGAAAAAAAACACATAATTATAACATATAGTTACAACAGAGCAAAGCAATACCGTAATTTGATAAGGAGCAGACCATGGGCAAGGTATAAAAAGGTCTCAAAGTCCCGATAGCCCATCATGTCACGCAGACGGTAGAAGGGAGAAACTCTCCCTGCCATGAACCTCCAGCGCCTCAAACTTGCCGATGCAGCACCCTGGAAGCACCCAAACTCAGCCAACTCTGAGTCCGTCCGAAAACTTCAAGCCTCCAACCAGCCCTCCGACACTGAGCACCCAGCGCTTTGACCCCACCCCGGCCGCCGAGCAACAAGCAAAGCCTTCTCCTCCCGAGATTCTGGATCACACAGTAGCAGCGGCAGTGAAACAGGCATTTCAGAAGTTTCACCAGATGTTCCTCCGTACTCTCACGTCCGTCTCCATCAAATCAGGATTGTGCACGGCACCCTACTTGACAGATAACAGATATTCATCACCGGAGTGGCTGCTGCGGTGAGATTTACATTAATTAGATATTTGCATTAACGAGCAACTGTATATGTGTCACTAATAAAATGCCCATTGAGTGTATTTATTCTCTCTAATTTTGCACTACTTACACGATGAGCACTAGAGCACTGGGGAGTGCAAGAGGACAGAGGGATCAGGGAATACAGATCCATAATTCCTTGATAATGGCGTCACAGGTAGATAAGGTCATAAAGAAAACTTTTGGCACAATGATCTTCATTAATCAAGTTATTGAGTACAGGAGTTGGAATGCCTTTTGTGCACTTTTGGTCACCTACCTACAGGAAAGATATCAATATGATTGAAAGTGTCCAGAGTAAATTTTCAAGGATGTTGCCGGGACTTGAGGGTCTGAGTTATAGGAGAATATTGGATAGGTTGGAACTTTATTCCCTAGAGTGTAGAAGTTTGATGGAAGTATGAGGGGTATAGATAGGGTAAATTCAAACAGGCTTTTTCCACTGAGGTTGGGTAAGACTATAACTAGCGGTCACAGGTTAAGGGTGAAAGGTGAAACGTACAATGGGAACATGAGGGGAACCTTCTTCACTCAGAGGGTGGTGAGAGTCTGGAGCGAGATCCCAGCATAAGTGGTGGATGTGTGACAAGTTTAAAAATTGTTTAAAAATAGTAAAAACATAAGTTAAAAGGGGCTAAAATGCTAAAAGGTATTTAAGTCATTTCACTGTTTGGTTCATTCTTTATTGTTAAAAGTTAAGCTCTAATCGTATTATCAGTGATCTACAGAGTAGCCTTGATCTTCTGGCCTGAAGTCGATTGTTTTTGTCTCCACCCACATACCCAGGAGAAAGCGCGGTTTTTTCCTCATTTTAGTAAAGACTCTGAATGAGAAAACACCCCATCACTGTTGTGATGAATTCTCCCCACGTTTCAGGTATGTTGTCGGTAATTTACCTGTTAAAGAGGTCATGATAACTTTTTTAATATGTTTAAAGAGTCAAGAGAGTGTTTATGTAACGCTTTGACTATGTTAAGAGTAGTGGTTTGCCAAGTATATTAAAGTGTTCGTGTGAGCGAAGCCATTGCCATTTTATGTAACCACGCCGAGTGCTTTTGCCATTTGTGAGTTTACACGTGCACATCTGTAAATGTATTTTGCACAATTGTTTGGGTATTGGTTATTTAGTAACTTTATTAAGTTTGTGGGTTTACATGTGCACATCTGTAAATGTATTTTGCACAATTGTTTGGGTATTGGTTATTTAGTAACTTTATTAAGTTTGTGGGATTACATGTGCACATCTGTAAATGTATTTTGCACAATTGTTTGTGTATTGTTTACTTAGTAACTTTATTAAGTTTTGTGAGAGTTGACTGGGCTGATGCTACATAGTATTCACCAGTAACAGTAGAGAAAATGAGAACTATGTCTCAGGGAAATACTGTATAGTACTGTAATTTACAGAGGGTATGTATTCTGCTGCACCCAATTTGTTGTGAAGATATGTTTTTTGTACTTTGTGTATATTTCTGATTTTAGTAAAGACTCTGAATGAGAAAACACCCCATCGCTGTTGTAATTAATTCCCCCCATATTTCAGGGGCGTAACAGATGCAAGCTCTATTTCAATATTTAAAAGAAATTTGGATATGTACATGGATGAAAAAGGTATGGAGGGCTATGATCTGACTCCGAGTCAATGGGAGTAGGCAGATTAATGGCTCAACATGGACGAGACATGGGCCTTTACTGTGCTGTAATGTTCTATGTTCTATGTTCAGTTTTCAATGGGGCTCCTGTAGAAAGTTTTTAGAATGGGAGTGGGGAGCCTTGCACTCCTCCATCTCCTTAGAATGTGCAGACACTATGGTGCCTTCTTGACGAATGACGAATGGGTCTAATTCAGGTCCATTATGAGCATACCAAGGAAGTTTGTGCTCTGCCCTTTCTTGAAGTCCACAATCATCTCTTTCGTCTTGTCCTCATTGAGGTTCAGGCTGTTGCCCTCACTCCATTTTGACAAGCCCCTCTACCTCCTCTCTGTATGCTGACTCACCATTGTTGCAGGTGAGGCCAGCCAGTGTTGTATCATCAGTGAACTTGATGCTGTTTGAGATGGATCTGGCAGGGCAGTCGTGGGTCAGCAGTGTGAACAGCGGTGGGCTGAGCACACAGCCCTGGTGGGCACCAGTGCTCTGCGTGATGGAGTTTGAGATGCTGTTGCCAACCCAAAGTGACTGTGTCCGGGGCGTCACGTGATGACGTGGGATTGAGATGTGTAAATCCAGCTATCCCGTAAAAAATCAGCAAAGTACCATTAAACAAAGTAAAGTTAATAAATACTTTCCGAAAACTACTTATAAACTTCGTAAGACTACTCTATGATATGCCTCGTAAACCGCAACAGAAGAAGTCTGTTGTTGTGAAGTCGCCGCGAGATGGGAAGGAAAAAGGGCCTACTGCACCGATGGAGCCTCGGATTCAGGTTGGATCTCCTTCGGAGGAGATGCATTTTATCTCTGATGTAGAAGAACAGGGAGCAATGGCGGCTGTAGCGGTCTCTCAGAAGAAGATGCTGGAAATGCGCACGTGCAAAGAAGTACGCATGCGCAAATCGACACAACTTAAACTACAAGAACCGACGGCCACTGCGACTGAAAGTGACTCAAAGTCAGAATTGGGTTCCGCAGAGAATACAGATGAAGAAGAGGAGGAAGAACTGGAAGAGACTGGAAGTAAAGGCGACGACGGAGACATAAGAGAGGCTTTATTGCAATTAACGGCTGAACTAAGAAAATTAAGAACAGAGCTTAGAGACGTGAAGATGTGCTATGATAAAGCTATGAAAAGACAGGATAAAATGGATAAGAAACTTCAGAAGATGGAAAAAACAATGGAGCATATTAACGATAGAATGAAAAAAACAGAAAATGATGTGTTCGTCTGGAACATGGAAAGAAATCGACTCTTGAAGAAAGTGGACGTGTTGGAAAATATTGGTAGACGTAATAATATTAAAATTGTTGGTCTTAAAGAAGGTATAGAGGGAGATAATCCAATAGAACTTTTTCAAAGATGGATCCTGAAAACCTTGTAAATGAAAGAGGAAGACCAATCAATTGAAATTGAGCGGGTACATAGAGCTCTAAGACCAAAACCACAAGATGAACAATATCCACGATCAATTTTAATCAAATTCTTAAGATTTCAAGACAAAGAAAGGATTCTACAGGTGGCTGCCCAAGCTGCCAAGAAGAGAAAAGGGCCACTGATGATAGAAGGGAAGAAAATTATTTTCTACCCTGACATAAGTTATGAACTTTTGAAGAAAAGGAAGAAATTTAATTCAGTGAAAAAAGCCCAATGGGATCACGGTTATCAATTTATATTGCATTATCCTGCAACCTTGAAGATTTTTTTGACTGGTGGAGAAAAAAGATTTTTTGACGATTACCGGAAAGCAGAGGAGTTTGTGCGAGATTCTTTGAATATTTACCAGATACAAGAACAAACCTAGGGGAGCGAGATGGATTGAAGATGAAGACTGGATTAAGGAATAGACCTGTTGGATTTTTAGGCGCATGAATATATAAATATATTACTAATTATATGAGGGAGGGGAAGAAAGGTTAAAATTTGAAGAATACTAGCTGGGAATAATGACATTAATTTCTTTTTTATATATATACAATTTTTTTGTTACGGGGGAACTGGAAGAAACACTGACCAATCGCTACATTATTCATGTGTGCGAACGTGGCAACGGACACGACCCGCAAAATGGAGGGGGGTAGTGTTGTGTATCTTTTCATTCACAACATTAGTGGGGGGGTATTTTGTTTTTTCAGTTTTTGTATCTCTTTTTTTTTGCCTGGATGATTGGGAGGGAAACATGGTGAAGCAACATGGTGAAGTTCAAAGAGATTCCCCAGGGAACTATGAGAGTTGAGAAGTTAAGTAATGTTTTAGATATGATAAAGATCTTGGTTCCTTGGGGAAAGTAACAAATATATATAAAATTTATTTTTAATCCCATGAAGCATGCATAAACCTTCCAATATTCAGGTGGTTCTTTTTTTTTCTCTTTTTTTTCCTTTTCTTTTTAGGTAATAGTATATACGGGGGGGGGGAGGGTAGATATTTTTTTCTCTTGTATTTACTTTAAAAACTCAATAAAAATTATATTTAAAAAAAAGTGACTGTGTCCTTCCGTCAAGAAGTTGAAGAGAGAAGGAGTCAAAGAGTTACAGAGAGGAGTGTTGAGTCCCAGCAAGGACTCAATCAGCCATCAGCCTCTGAGGGACGATCATGTTAAATGCTGAGCTGAAGTCGATGAGCGTACAAGGCATTGTTTTCCAGGTGGGCCAGGCTGGGGAGAAGGAAAACTAGAAAGGGTCCAATGTAGCTGGATTTTATGCAATCCATTACCAGCCACTGAAAGCACATCATGATTGTTCTGGTTGGTACCACTGGGCAGTAATCATTTAGTCCAGTACCGTCACTCTTTGAGCACCGAAATGATGGTGGCTGCCTTGAAGCCTGCAAGACCAGTGGACTGTTGCAAAGAATGTTAAAGATGTCCGTTAAGACTTCTGTTAGCTTGGCTATACAATTCATCAGCACATGACCGGGTATGTTGTCCAGCCTCGCAGCTTTGCATGGGTTTACTCTGACTAGGATCCTGTTCACCTCAACTACAGCCAGACAGGTTGTCTGTTCCTCAGCGGGAGAGGGGGCTTTCCTCAATGTCACTTCAGTCATTGCATCAAATTGTGCACAGAAGGCATTCAGCCCATCAGAAAGGCAGGCACCACTGTTGTTGGCACGTAAGGTAGACTTGTAATCTGTTATAGTTTGAGTACCTTGCCACATGCCACTTGCTAATTGTCCCTGGTGTCACAAAGCTGACTGTGAATTTTCTATGAGTACTATCACTTTGACTTCCTGATGGCATGGGAAAATGCAGCTCCTACTGGCCATAGATTTGTCTTATCTCCACGCCACCCCCCCCCACCCCGATCTGAAGGCAGCGTCCCGATCCCTAAATCTTGAACCTCTGCAGTCAGCCAAGGTTTCTAATTTGCGCTGGCAGTGTAGTGTTTAATCACAGTAACATCCTCAATGCATTGTTCTAAATAGCTAGTCACCGATCCCGCATACCCATCAAGGTAGACGTATTGATCATAGGTAGCTGCCTCCCTGAACATGCTCCAGTCCGTGCTTTTGAAATAGGAATAAGACATAGGAACAGATTTAGGTTATTCACTCCACCGAGTTACCTCCCTCTTAATTTCCTTCTTAACCCATTCTCCTGCCTTCTCCCCATAACTTTTGATGTCCTTACTAATCAAGAACCTACCAACCTCCACTGTAAATATTTTATTTTTTATTTAGAGATAGAGCGTGGAATAGACCCTCTGGCCCTTTGAACTGCACCAGCCAACAACCTCCGACAACTCTGCTTTAACCTTAACCCAATCAGGTGACATTGTGTAATAACCAATGAACCAACCCAGTACGTCTTTGGATGTGGGAGGAAATCACACTGAGAAAACACACTGATACCACCGTGAGACAAGAAAATCTGCAGTTGCTGGAAATCCAAGCAGCACACACAAAATGCTGGAGGAATTCAGCTCTAATTTCTCATCTTTTTTTCCTGTCCTGATGAACGGTGGTCGGCCCAAAATGTCCACTGTTCGCTCTTCTCTGTAGGTGGTGCCTTGACCTGCTGGATTCCACAGGGAGGATGTTCAGCGATTCCCTGCAGAGGATGCTGGGAGTAAACTCTGAACTCCGACTCCCTGTGCTGTAACAGCGGCGCGCTACACTGCACTACCATGGTGCCCGAAGATGGCTTCCACAGCCATTTGCAGTAATGAATTCCACAAGTTCATCACCTCTAGCTAAACAATTTCTTCCTTATCTCTGTTCTAAAGGAATGTCCTTTTATTCTGATCCCAGACATTCCTCAAGTCCTAAACTCCCCCTCTATAAGAGACATCCCCTCCATGACTACTCTATCTAGGCCTTTCAATATTCGATAGGTTTCAATTAGATTCCCCCCCATTCTTCTAAACTCCAAAGAGTACAGGCCCAGAGCCATCAAACACTCCTTACATGTTAACCCTTTCATTCTTGGGACCATTCTCGTGAACCTCCTCTGGACACTCTCCAATGCCAGCATATCAGTTCTTAGCTGACAATTTTCCAAATGCAGCATGAAGAGTGCCTCATAAAGCCTCAGCATTACATGTTTGCGCAGGCGCAGCTGCATGACAGGCACTTGGCATCATATAAGAGAGAAGCATAAATTAAGCATGAATTACACATAACTTTTACCAGAAGAACACCACTAGAACAAAAAAAAACTGTCCATTTTAGTGCAAGGTGATCAAAGTGTGATTAAGTGGGTGGAGATCATGTCTGTTAAGCCTGTTATTGGTTTTGAAGATGCAAACAGTAAATGAGGAGGAACCAGCAGATCTGGAAAATTGAGATTTTTGGTGTCATACTGGAGAGTGCCCAATGCCCACACCAAGGTGAAGCTCTGTCCTGTCCACGCTCTTGTACGGGTCACAGTGCCGACGCTTGACCTTGCCAAGCTGTCATCATTCCACACCATGAGTTCCAGAAGATCCTTCGTATTTTCTGGCCAAGAAACATCTCCAACCATGCCCTACTCCTTCAGTGTCACCAAGAGGGAGTGGCCACGATCATCTTGAGGAAATGTTGGAGATGGATTGGGCATGTGATGAGAAGAGGAGCCAACTCCATCATCAAGACAGCACTTCACTGGAGCCCTGAAGAGAACGGGAAACACCGGAGACCAAAGACAACTTGGCACAGTACCACAGAGGCAGAAATGAGGACCCTGAACCACACCTGGCGTGCAATCGAGAAGACAGCCAAGGACAGACAGAGATGGAGGAACTTCATTGCTGCCCTAAATACCAGTGGCGTAACGGGCAGTAAGACTAGAGGGAGTTACACAAAGTTGGCTTCATTCACCTCAGGGAAATCTATCATAAATTAAGAATTAGTCAATAGTTAAATACACAATGCCTAGAAATAAATAACCATTTTTCTGATGGGAGGCTATAACTAGATTGCCACAAGGATCAGTGCTTCACAATAGCATTTTAAAAATTTAGACAAGGGACTGAGTGGCATACACTCAGTAGCCTCTTTATGAGGTACCTCAGGTCATAAAGTGGCCACTGAATGTACCTTTGTAGTCTGCTATTGCTGTAGCCCATCCACTACAAGGTTAGATTAGTTGTACATTCAGATATGGTCTTCTGCACACCTCTGTTGTAATATATGGTTATTTGAGTTACTGTTACTTTTCACACTGGTCCTGAGAGTACACTTTAAGAGGACAGGTCTTTGAGCAGGACCTAGCCGCCTGCTCTGGACCACAATCTTCAATGCATTGGGAGTTAACTGCAGCCTTGATAGGAGGTTTTCCTGCTTCTGCATACCACTGTTGTTATTGAAGTTACTGTCATTTTCCTGTCGGCTTGAACCAGTCTGGCCATTCTCCTCTGACCTCTCTCACTAACAAGGTATTTTCGCCCACAGAACTGCCGCACAGTGGATTTTTTTCTGTCTCTCACACCATTCTCTGCAAAATCTAGAGGCTGTTGTGTGTGAAAATCTCAGCAGATTGGCAGTTCTATGGTACTTAAACGACCCTGCCTGACACCAACATTCATGCTATGGTCAAAGTCACTTAGCTCACCCTTTGAGGTTTATGGACAATCCCTCTCACCCCCTCCATGACATACTGGACAAACAGAGGGGCACCTTTAGTAACAGACTGATTCGACCGAGGTACAGCACTGAACGCCACAGGAGATCCTTTCTCCCTGTGGTTATAAGATTCTATAACTCCTCCTCCTTAAGTATTTAAGTATATGGTTTCATTGCACATTTGTATTTTGCACTGTTACTTTTTAATGCAAGTTTTGTATTCTTTTTTATACCTCAATGCTTATATTTTGTATTTTAAGATATATGTTCTGACTGAGCAACCTTGCAACAATAATTTCCTTCGGGATAAATAAAGTTTTATCTTATCTTATCTACTATTCAATAATTTCATGTATTGATCTGCTCTTCATCTTATCTTTATTACAGAAGAAACTTCACTGAAGAATCATTCGAGTCAGCCCTATTGTTCTTAAATATTTCAATACTACTTTTCTTAACTGCAGTGATGATAGGGTCAATTTGTTTAATTATAACTCATGAATTACTCTCCTTACCTCAGAAATCTCAAGGAGTGCTACCACAAGAGACCAGCATCCACCATGAAGGATATCCACCATCCAGACCATGCTCTGTTCTCGTTGCTGCCATCAGGAAGAAGGTACAGGACCCTTACATCCCACACCACTAGGTTTAGTGACAGTTATTACCCTTCAACCATCAGGTTCCTGAACCAGCATGGATAACTTCACTCACTTCAATTCTGCACATACAATGGACTCACTTTCAAAGCCCCTACAATTCATGTTCTCAGTATCATTTGTTTATATATCTATCTCTCTATCTATCTGTTCATCTATTTACTTATTTACTTACTTTTTTATTTGCATAGTTTGTCTTCTTTTGTACATTAGTTGTTTGTCAGTCTTTGTGTGTGGTTTTTCACTGATTCCATTGTATTTCTTTATTCTACTATGAATCTTGAGGTAGAATATGGTAAGATATACATATTTGGATAATAAATTTTCTTTGAAGTTGAACTCTAAACTAGAATTCAACCCAGTGGATCTTGTCCGAAAGGCCTTTAATGCAAACCATTACTCCTTAGAAGAGGACACCAGAACTGTACACAGCCCCCTTGTTGTTGAAGGCAGCATCCCATTTTCTTTCCTAAACACCAGTTTTCACTGCACACTTCACTTGTGTGTTTCAGTCATGACAGCAGCCAGCATTCCCTGCTATATTTGTATCATTGGTAAACACGGCTATGATAAATTCAGTTCCTTCAATCAAGTCATGAATGTATATTGTAAGTAGTCTGATCTGGGCGATACTGATTCTTGTGATCGCATTTACAGGTTGCCAACATGAAAATTACTTTAATCACAACTCTGCTTTCTGATAGCTAAACCTATATCAATCTTAATATATTACCTGAACTTCATAAGTTCATATTTTTTATCAAATGCCTTTTGGAAATCAAAATATATCATATATACTGGTTCCAATCTCAGAAAAACTCATTTAAAAATGCCAAACTGATTTTTCTCTCTTGAAAACCTGTTTTTATTATGACTTTCTAAAGCTTCAGCTGTTATTTCCTTAACAATAGCTTTCACATTTTCTGATGGCAGATCTGCCTGATCTTCAGCTTCTTGCTGTCCATTTCATCCTTTGCTCAAATTGAAGGATTACATTTATGATTTTTCTTGACTGGCTAGGATTTTTCCAAGGTCCAGGGAACTTTGGAAGATCATAACCAAAGCATCCACTATCCAGGCAGCCTCTTCTTTGAGACTCTTTGATGCCAGCCATCATTTGCAAGGAGACTTGTAAGTTTTCAGCCCCTTTAGTTTGCCCAATATTTTTACTGTAGTGACAATGCTTGTTTTAAGTTATTCCCCTCCTTTGGTTTTTATATCTTCATTTTGAGATTATTGCACGCTAGTTCTTTTTATTACCTTAAACAGCTGTGATGTTTCTGCTGCTGGTCCATTGAATCATCAGCCAGATCCATCCGTCTTCAGACGTTTCACCCCCTAACCAGAACATCCTCAGGCTGGTGGGACAGCAGAAGGTGATCAGTCTTCTACCACCGACGGCCAGACATCCAGCTACTGTCGTCCCTTCGCAGCCAAAGCCAACTGGCCGCTCTCTCTGCTGCTTGGGCCATGGTGTTAATGGCTCTCTTCCTGGTTCTCCCTTGCATCCCTAAAGCTGCCATCATCTTCCAGCATGACATGGCGGGAAATCCTCTTGCCCCACTTCGACAGGAAAGTTCCACCTCTGCCAGCCTTGCTGTCTGCAGCCCACCACCAGGTCTTCGTACCACGCAAGCTTCCTCTCATGAGCCTCTTGGCATCGGGTCTCCCGTGGTACTGTTAGCTCTATCACCACGAGCTTCTTTTCACTCTCTGGTCGAAGTGGTCTCTACTATTGGTGGGAACGCCAGGTTCTTTCCAAGCTCGACCTTCATCTCCCAGTCCTTTGCCATGCTCAGGATACCGTCTCTACGCTTGTTTGTTGCTGCAGCATGTTCCCCGGTCCTGATGAGGTTGATGAAGTTTGGTTGGCTGTCCATTTTGTGGTCCTTTTTCCTCTCTGTCTCCAAAGTGTGGGCGAGTGCTCTCAAAACCTGGTCATGTTTCCATCTGTACCGTCCCTGGAAAAGGGCAACCTGGCATGAAGAAAGAATATGCTCTAGGTTGGCTGGTTTCTGGCACAGATGGCACATTGGGTCTTCTGTTATTCCCCAGTTCCGTAAGTTTGTTGGAGTTGGTAATACATTGTACATAGCCCTCAGTAAGAACTGGAGTTGGAAAGATGTACATTTCCATATGTCAGCCCATGCCAACACTCTCTGTTCTGTTTCCCACTTTGTCCAAGTCCCTTGACTCCCCATCTCCACTGCTCACACATATCTCACCTCCTCCTCTCACAAAATTCTCTCAAAAAATATTTTCTATTAGTAATTTCACTGTCATCCTCTAAAGCAGGGGTTTCCAAACTTCTTAATGCCATGGGCTCCTACCATTAACCTGCTGTAAAGGATTATGGTTAAATTAACTTATTTCTTCTTTTGTTTATAATTGTAGAATCAGTTACTGTCTGCTTTTATATTTCTTGCTAATTTATTCTCAATATCTAATTTCTCTCCCTCTCTTCAGTTGTTAAGTCATTCTTTGTTTTGTTCCCATCAAAGTAAATTTACAGGGGTATCACTAGTTCGATCTTATTCTTTAATAATAGAACTATCCCACCTCCTTTTCCATTCCACCTATCCTTCAGTAAAGCCAGGTACCCAGGAAGACATAATTCCTAATCATCAACTCAAGGATCGATTGAATTTGCCATGTACATTTAAATGTATCAGCAATTTGCTGTGGTGTGTTGGCATGACATGCAATAAAAATCGACAACATGCAGCAAAAATTGACAAAATTCAACAATTATACAGAATAAAGAGTTACAGTGGATTCCGATTAATTGGGACACATCAGTAGCAGAACATTTTGGCCCAATTAAGAGGCTGTCGCAATTAGTTGAAGTTTCATGGAAATAGTTAAAAGGTATACTAAAGGCAAACTATTGTTTAACTGAGAAACAAGTTATGCATTTAAATGAAGTATAGAACAAATTAGAACACTACCAATATGACTACAGTTTGATTAAACTGCATATTAGTTCCTAATAGATATAGATGAAGGAATCCATCTGGCATTCTTTTGATTGACTATAAATGTACAAAATCAGCGCAAACACCTAATGCAGATGATGGACTGCCTTCATTGCCTTCCTGCATATAGTAAAAATAAAAAATAAATGGATCAAAAACCACTGCTTTTTGAATCAATGTCCATCAGCCTAAATGGAGCTTACGCGAATGATACTACTTAAAATCTGTTCACTCCGTAGTGTCTAATAGGTAGTTAGAAACTTTTCAGCAACAGTCTCCTGTCCCAATTAAGCAACATTATGTCCCAAATAAATGAAGGGAATTCTGGTTATTTTCTTGATTATGTTCTGTTGGAGTTACCCCAAATAAGCGATTAACCGATGTCCCAATTAATTGGTATCCATGGTATATAAAAATAAAGTTAGAAATACAGATATGGAATAAAATGTGATTTATAAAAACTGGTTTAAAGTGTTTACAGTACAGTGACTGAGGTAATAGACAGAGGGGATGGGGGGTTTACTAGAACAATTGATCAGATTAACTGCCTAGCAGGACAAAAAAACTTTTAAGAAGGCACGAAGTCTTTGTTTTAATAACCTTATAGCACTTTCCAGAAGGGATATTTTGGAAAAGGCCGTTGGTTGGGTGGGTTCTGTCGGCAAGTGGACTTTTTCAAAAGCTCACTCAGCTCACTCTATCAGAGTCACCTTGCAATCATGCCTCCATAATGGTGAGCATCTCTTACTCATTTATTTCTCAGCTCTTATTAATTTCTTTGTAAAGCTGTGTGGATTCAGTCACAATGTCTTTAATTTTGTCTTCATTTCAGGCTTTTTTTCTCTGGCACTATTTGCAGGTACACTGTTATGCTTGTGCATCCTTCTCCTTTCATAATGCATGATGGCAGAGGGGAAGAAGCTGTTGTTTAAACGTTAAGAGTGCGTATGCAAGCTCTTGTACCTCCTCTCTGATGGCAACAATAAGAAGAGATCATGGCCTGGGTGATTGGAGGGGAGTGGAGGGTCCTTAATGATGGATGATGCCTTTTGGAGACATTGCCTTGTGAAGATAGTGGGGAAGCAAGTGCCCATAATGTAGCTGCCTGGTTTACAAACCTCTGCAGTGTAATCTGATCCTGTGCAGTTGCCCCTCCATACCAGATAGTGATACAACCAGTTTGAATGCTTTCCACAGTGCATCTGTAGAAATTTGCAAGTCTTTGGTGGCATATCAAATCTCCTCAAACTCCAAATGACATCCAGGCACTGATGTACCCTCTTCCTTCCCCTTCCACTTCAAGTCCCACCCCATTCACGAGGAGATCTTATGAAACATGGCACTGGGCAGGCAACAAAACCTTCAAGGCAATGTTAACAGTATCCTCCACCATAACATATTATGTTCATCAATGCACCTACTACCAACATACCTTTGAGATATGGGAGCAAAACAGAGCATGCTGATGAAATCTATGGTAAAGTAGAGCGTGTAGACTCCCCAAGGTCAGAACTGAACCATGGACCCACAAACTATATCTTCTTCTCATCCACAGAGAAATTACTTCAACAGAGCTTGAGTATAAATAAAAGGTATACTCTCACTCTTTCATTCCAAGTTACTGTTATATCACCTTCAAATTTCATATGGATAAATAAATAACTCTTATATTACTGCATTTAGTGAACATATATCATGCCCTTGGCTTCATTATTGATAGAAGGGTATACTAATCATGGAGGGTTTACACTGGTGTTTCATCAGATTGATTTCTGGGATGAATATGCATCCCTGCAAAAGAAAGGTTTTCATTTATATAGCAACCTTCACAGCTTCAAACCTCCCACAATGCTTTGTGCTTTTAAAAAAATTGGAAAATATAAAAGTGATTGAGTATAATGTGTGCAAGCGGTTTCTTCTTTTATGTTACTGCGAAGGCTAATAAAATAGCTTCTTTGTTATGTTATAATAAAATGGCTTCTCTGTACTGTTAACTGCTGAGACAGTGGTTCCCTATAGCAGCATGCTTGGGTTATAATTACTGATAACGAGAATTGTATTCATTTGCTAACCAATTGGGATAGATGTTATTCTTTCATCTGTGTCTGTAAGCTATTGTTTTCCGGGGCTTTGGGCAGAAGGCGCGATGGGGACAGAGAGAGGAGATGCAATGCTGTAAGCTGGGCGAAGATCAGACCTATGAGGGAGTCCAAGGCCCAGGGCTTTTTGGGAGGAGAACTGAAGAGGAAGGATGTGCTGGACGCGCTCTGGTCGACCACCATGGTTGGTCCCAGGCGGCGGGTCGAGAAGGTCAGAGGGGATCAAATGGTGGAAAGAAGACTCTGTTAATTGAGCTCCAATGGTTGTGCATGAAGTGGTTGAACTTTGATAAGTCTGGCACCTTTTACTTTCCTTTTATATTGTATCTTTATTAATTACATAGTTCCAGCAAGATCTATAAAGTGTAATCATTTAATCACATATGGTGTGCTGTCTGTTATTTGGTGGGGTGGGGTACATCACTCAGCATCTACACCAACTTGATTACCCAGTTTGATGGGGCTGAAGGCTGCTCCCCCTAGACGGAAGCGAGCTGAGCGACCCTGAGGCTCATCAGGGGGCTACATGTGATTTTTCTGAGTTTAGCGTAATGAGAGATGACAAAAAGTTTGTGGAGGCCCCAGGGAGAAGGCAGGAGAGATTTAGTGGAATGTTCTGGCGATGAAAGACTTTAGGTCTGTGGCTGCACTTGAGATGCTGAAATTGATTTCCCCTGATTAAGAGAAAATTTGACAAAGGCCAAAATCATAGAGGGTCAAATAGAATGAAAAAGGACAATTTGTTTCTATGACAGAAAGGTCAAAAGCCAGAGGAGACAGACTTAAAGTAATTAGCTAAAGGGCAAGTGATGAAATAAGGGAAAAGCTTTTCAACACAGTGAGAGTGCCATAGTCTGAAAATCACTGCTTGCCAAAGTGGTTGAAGCAAATTCATTCATCCCTCTCACAAGGGAGATATACTCGGTTGCCACTTTACACCTGCTCTTTACTGCAATCAGCCAACCACGTAGCCTCAGTTCAATGCATAAAAACATGCAAACACGGTTCAGTTGTTGTTCAGACCAAACATCAGATTGGGGAAGAAATATCATCTAAGTGACTTTGACCATGGCATGATTGTTGGTGCTAGATGAGGTGGTTTGAGCTGATCACCTTTTCATGCACAACCGTCTCTGGGGTTTACAGAAAATTGTGCAAAAAAACAAAAAAAAACTTCCAGTAGGCAGCAATCCTGTGGGCGAAAATGCCTTGTTAATGACAGAGTACTTTGTGTCAGTCTTCCCTGTGGAGGACACCAGCAATATGCCAGAGATTTGAGAGTGTTAGGGGGCAAAAGTGAGAGCAGAGAGTGCAGTTTTTATTACTAAGGAGAAGGTGCTAGAGAATCTGAAAGGTCTGAATGAGAGGTCAGAGGAGAATGGCCAGTCTGGTACAAGCTGACAGGAAACCAACGGTAACTTAAATAATCACACATTACAACAGTATTGTTCAGAAGAGCATTTCTGAACGCGCAACACGTCGAATCTTGAAGTGGATGGGCTACAGAGGCAGAAGACCACAAATATACAGGAGGTACCTATTAAAGTGTCTACTGAGTGTAGATAAATGCTTGAGGAAGATAATAGGACTACAGACAAATTGCAGACCGAAGACACTGACCAGATTGCTCTCAGAAAGAGCAAGTGGGCCTTCAGTGAGCTGAATAGACCACATCCAATCTATTCATTTTGGAAAGTCAAACTTGATAGTAGACTATAGAGTTACTGGCAGGTTTTTTAACAGTCTGGAGGAACAGAAGAATCTTGGAGTTCACGTCCATAGATCTCTGAAAGTTGCGGTGCAAGCTGATGGGGCAGTTTAGAAGGCGTGTGGTGTGTTGGCCTTCATTAGTTAAGTTCAAGAGCCGTGAGGTAATGCTGCCGCACTCTAAACCTCTGTTAAGACCACACTTGGAGTATTGTGTTCTGTTCTAGTCTCCTCATTATAGGAAGGATGTGGAAGCTTTAGCGAGGGTGCGGAAGAGATTTCCCAGCATTCCTTAATGAGAATAATTGTATCGGACAGATGCCGAAGGGCAGTTTTACTCTGTATAGAGACTTTAGAACCAGCATGAAGTCAGATTTTCGAAAGGGTAAAACAGAGGGCTCTGAATTCTTTACACTAGCAAATTGTGAGTGTTCCATCTTTAAGTATATTTAAGCCTGAGATAGATGGATTGTTGAACTCTGGGGGAATCAAGACATTTTGGGATAAGGGGGAGTATGACAAGAGATTGTTGAGGTAGATCTAGTTGAATGATGGACAGTGTCATTAGTGTATGACCTACTCCTTTTCTTATTTTTCATATCCTTATGCTGAATGTGATTAAGTTCTGGCTTGGTTTTGTAGCACTCACTTTCAAGGACTCTATAAATCCTGTTCTCGGAGTTATTTAGTTACTATTTTAATAGTATTATTATTGCATCTTTTCGTATTTGCAAAGTTGGTCTTCTTTTGCACATTGGTTGTTTGTCAATCTTTGTGAGAGTTTTTTCACTGATTCTATAGTATTTCCTTGTACTACTGTGAGTGCAAGAAAATGAATCACAGGATAGTATATGGTGACATTTACTTATTTTGAGTTTAGATTATTTTGAATTTTGAGCTACACTAGATGTATCATTGAGTGGCCAGATATCTTGCTGTGTATTAGTGTTCACTTCTCCTTTCTGAGTTCCATTTCACAGGACCAAAAAGGCTGGCAGCTATAAGAAAATGAGATACCTCAATTGTAATCCATTGGTACTTTGTGAATAATACCATGGGATGTCAAGCAGCAAATGTTTATTGAAGTCAGGCAGCAGTGATGGAGAACAAATTCTCTTTATCTGTAGTCATCAAGTGAGGGCAGTTTAACAGTATATCAGTCAAGTCTCTACTGTTTTTTGGCTTTCAAGTGCCGAACTGCTTCAGTATGGCACCCATTGACAGATGCGCGTGCGTGCACGCGCGCGCGCACACACACACACACACACACACACAAGTTCAAGAGGGACTTGAGAGATTTATTTCAAATGGGTTTGTGTCTGTGAAGGAGGAGTCAACCCCAGTTCCAGTGTGAATCTGGAGAGATACTGGGGCTTTTCAGTCACTAATATTAAAGAGTGTTTTGGAATTTGGTGCTGAGACGGAGACTGGGGAAGTAAATATTATCAAGGGCATTGGACGGGGAACTGAGGGCGTGCCTTTGCATAAGATAATTTGGGAATGCGACTTGGTATCCAGACCAGTCACAATAGGGGTACGATCTGAACTACTGATAGACAATGTTGATGTCTTACTAGGTAATGACCTTGCAGGTGGAGATATTTACCCAGCAGTTCAGCTCACAAGTAAGCCTGCTGCTGCTGGGACCTGCCCATTGATGCTGATATGTATCCCGCATGCGCAGTGACCTGAAGCATGTCCAGAAAGGCTGCTGATGCCCATGTTGATTTATCCAAGACTTTCCTACCGTCCCTATACCAACAAGACTTGGAGGGTAGTAAGGCTGAGGAGAGTAAGGAGGAAGGGAAAGACTTGTCCTTATCGAGGAAGGAATTTATAGAGGAACAGAATAAAGATCCTGAAATTGTGGCTTTAAAAGAGACAGCTCTCTCTGAGGATGAAATTCAGAAAGAGACAGTGGGATATTACCTTAAAGATGGGACGTTGATGAGGAAGTGGAGACCAGTCACTGTGCCTGCAAGTGAGGTTTGGGCTATTGTGCATCAGGTGGTGATTCCAAATGTTTACAGGGCTGAAATTTTAAACCTGGCCCACAAGATGCCTTTAGGTGGACCTTTTGGAGTAAAGAAGACAGTGCACAGGATTATGAAGGAATTTTATTGGCCTAACATGAGGAAAGATATTGCCAATTACTGCAGAGGGTGCCATATGTGCCAGGTGGTGGGAAAATCTAACCAGACCATCCCAAGTGCGCCACTTTGGGATTTGCTTTTGGTGAACCTTTTTCTAGGGTCATAGTGGATTGTGTAGGCCCATTGCCGAAGACTGCAGCTGGTCATCAGTACTGGTTAACAATTATGTGTGCCGCATCTGGGTTCCCTGAAGCCATGCCTCTCAGAAACATGCAGGTCAAGACTGTGATAAAGGCACTCAGCAAGTTTTTCATACTGGTAGGTTTGTCTAAAGAAATTCAATCTGATCAGGGTAGTAACTTTACTTCAAGAACATTCCAGCAGATAGTTTCTGAGCTGAGGGTTAAACAAATTCTGCCTACTACCTGGAGTCTCAAGGGGCTTTGGAGCGGTTTCATTCCACTTTAAAGACCATGATTAAAACCTACTGTTATGAGAATGACAGGGACTGCGATGAAGGAATACACTTATTACTTCTTGCTGTGAGAGACACCATTCAAGAGACCCTGGGGTTCAGCCCGTTTGAGCTCATTTTCGGCCATAGGCCCAAAGGACCTCTGACCTTGCTCAGGAAGCAATGGTCTGACCCAAAAGTGTGTGTCAGCGTGTTAGATTATGTTTTAAAATTTTGTGAAAGACTTAACAAAGCTTGTGACTTTGCCAAGAAGAATCTGCAAAATGCCCAAATTAAAATGAAACATTGGTTTGATAAGAGAGCGAGGGAGCAGGTGTTTGAGTTTGGAAGTAAAGTGCTGATGCTGTTCCCTCTTGTGACCAACCCCCTCCAAGCACAATTCTATGGACCATACCACATAATTAAGAAAATTGATTCTTTGAATTATGTTATCGAAATTCCCGACCGAAGGAAGGTGACCCAATTAGTGCACGTAAATATGCTGAAGCCTTATCATGATTCTGAGGTGGTACCAGTAAGTACGGTTATGAAAACAAGTGGGGCTGAGGAATTTGATAATCAGGGACAAAATCATTTTACCAAACTGAGTATTGTATCAACAAGACTTGAGAATTCCACTATTTTGAAAGACCTTACTGGTAAGGTTTGTCATCTAGAGCCTGCACAGAGAGAGAAATTGCAGGAACTAATTAAAAAAACATAAAGATTTATTTCCTGACATTCCAAGATGGTGCACAGGTGTAGTGCATGACGTCATTATAAATTCAACCCAGTCCATAAAACAACATCCTTACGGAATGAACTTTGAGAAACGCAAAGGGGTTG
Source organism: Mobula hypostoma (assembly GCF_963921235.1). Taxonomy (NCBI): domain Eukaryota; kingdom Metazoa; phylum Chordata; class Chondrichthyes; order Myliobatiformes; family Myliobatidae; genus Mobula; species Mobula hypostoma. Next base: position 122,887,523 of record NC_086097.1, read on the forward strand.
AAAAAGAAATTAGCTACATGCTATCAACTGGTATTATTAGGCAATCTACCTCAGACTGGACATTGCCTTGCGTCCTTGTCCCAAAGCCGGACAGTAGCATGAGATTCTGTACTGACTACAGGAACCAAGACAGATGCTTATCCTATCCCAAGAGTGGATGACTGTATTGATAAAGTGGGAAAGGCTAAATACCTCACAAAAATTGATCTGTTAAAAGGATATTGGTGTGTTCCTTTGACCAACAGGGCAGAGAAATCTCAGCATTTGTCACATCTGTCGGGTTGTATGAATATAATGTTTTGCCCTTCGGGATGAAAAATGCTCCAGGGACATTTCAACTAGAGGTGATGCAATATTGGATCTCCTGTTAGAAAACGAATTAGGGCAAGTGACGGACGTCTGTGTAGGGGAGCACTTTGGTTCCAGTGATCATAACGCCATTAGTTTCAATTTGATCATGGACAAGGATAGATCTGGTCCTAGGGTTGAGGTTCTGAACTGGAAGAAGGCCAAATTTGAAGAAATGAGAAAGGATCTAAAAAGCGTGGATTGGGACAGGTTGTTCTCTGGCAAAGATGTGATTGGTAGGTGGGAAGCCTTCAAAGGGGAAATTTTGAGAGTGCAGAGTTTGTATGTTCCTGTCAGGATTAAAGGCAAATTGAATAGGAATAAGGAACCTTGATTCTCAAGGGATATTGCAAATCTGATAAAGAAGAAGAGTGAGTTGTATGAAATGTATAGAAAACAGGGAGTAAATCAGGTGCTTGAGGAGTATAAGAAGTGCAAGAAAATACTTAAGAAAGTAATCAGGAGGGCTAAAAGAAGACATGAGGTTGCCTTGGCAGTCAAAGTGAAGGATAATCCAAAGAGCTTTTACAGGTATGTTAAGAGCAAAAGGATAGTAAGGGATAAAATTGGTCCTCTTGAAGATCAGAGTGGTCGGCTATGTGCGGAACCAAAGGAAATGGGGGAGATCTTAAATAGGTTTTTTGCGTCTGTATTTACTAAGGAAACTGGCATGAAGTCTATGGAATTGAGGGAATGAAGTAGTGAGATCAGGGAAACTGTACAGATTGAGAAGGAGGAGGTGCTTGCTGTCTTGAGGAAAATTAAAGTGGATAAATCCCTGGGACCTGACAGAGTGTTCCCTCGGACCTTGAAGGAGACTAGTGTTGAAATTGCGGTTGCCCTGGCAGAAATATTTAAAATGTCGCTGTCTACGGTTGAAGTGCCGGAGGATTGGAGAGTGGCTCATGTTGTCCCATTGTTTAAAAAAGGATCGAAAGTAATCCAGGAAATTATAGGCCGGTGAGTTTAACGTCAGTAGTAGGTAAGTTATTGGAGGGAGTACTAAGAGACAGAATCTACAAGCATTTGGATAGACAGGGGCTTATTAGGGAGAGTCAACATGGCTTTGTGCGTGGTAGGTCATGTTTGACCAATCTGTTGGAGTTTTTCGAGGAGGTTACCAGGAAAGTGGATGAAGGGAAGGCAGTGGATATTGTCTACATGGACTTCAGTAAGGCCTTTGACAAGGTCCCGCATGGGAGGTTAGTTAGGAAAATTCAGTCGCTAGGTATACATGGAGAGGTGGTAAATTGGATTGGACATTGGCTCGATGAAAGAAGCCAGAGAGTGGTGGTAGAAAATTGCTTCTCTGAGTGGAGGCCTGTGACTAGTGGTGTGCCACAGGGATCAGTGCTGGGTCCATTGTTATTTGTCATCTATATCAATGATCTGGATGATAATGTGGTAAATTGGATCAGCAAGTTTGCTGATGATACAAAGATTGGAGGTGTAGTAGACAGTGAGGAAGGTTTTCAGAGCCTGCAGAGGGACTTGGACCAGCTGGAAAAATGGGCTGAAAAATGGCAGATGGAGTTTAATACTGACAAGTGTGAGGTATTGCACGTTGGAAGGACAAACCAACGTAGAACATACAGGGTTAATGGTAAGGCACTGAGGAGTGCAGTGGAACAGAGGGATCTGGGAATACAGATACAAAATTCCCTAAAAGTGTCGTCACAGGTAGATAGGGTCGTAAAGAGAGCTTTTGGTACATTGGCCTTTATTAATCGTAGTATTGAGTATAAGAGCTGGAATGTTATGATGAGGTTGTATAAGGCATTGGTGAGGCCGAATCTGGAGTATTGTGTTCAGTTTTGGTCACCAAATTACAGGAAGGATATAAATAAGTTTGAAAGACTGCAGAGAAGGTTTACAAGGATGTTGCCGGGACTTGAGAAACTCAGTTACAGAGAAAGGTTGAATAGGTTGGGACTTTATTCCCTGGAGCGTAGAAGAATGAGGGGAGATTTGATAGAGGTATATAAAATTATGATGGGTATAGATAGAGTGAATGCAAGAAGGCTTTTTCCACTGAGGCAAGGGGAGAAAAAAACCAGAGGACATGGGTTAAGGGTGAGGGGGGAAAAGTTTAGGGGGAACATTAGTGGGGGCTTCTTCACACAGAGGGTGGTGGGAGTGTGGAATGAGCTGCCAGATGAGGTGGTAAATGCGGGTTCTTTTTTAACATTTAAGAATAAATTGGACAGATACATGGATGGGAGGTGTATGGAGGGATATGGTCCGTGTGCAGGTCAGTGGGACTAGGCAGAAAATGGTTCGGCACAGCCAAGAAGGGCCAAAGGGCCTGTTTCTGTGCTGTAGTTTCTATGGTTCTATGGTTTTCTAATGATCAATTCTGTTATTAGAGGTTTAGAAAGCATAGGGGCTTATACTGATGATCTGGTTGTATGGAATGACACGTGGGAAGAGCATATTGCAGAGGTAGAAAAACTGTTTGGCAGACTTTCCAAGGCCAATCTTACTGTGAACCTCGCTAAAAGTGAGTTTGGCCATGCCACCGTTACATATCTGGGCTATGTAGTAGGCCAGGGCCAACTGGCTCCTGTAGAGGCCAAGGTTCAAGCTATTGCTGAGGTTCCTGTTCCGACCGGCAAGAAAGCTTTGAGAAGGTTTTTAGGAATGGTTGGGTATTATTATAAATTTTGTAGGAACATTGCTGACGTCACTCTCCCTCTAACAAAACTCCTTGAGAAGAGTGAAAGATTTGTATGGAGTGATTTTTGCTAGAAGGCATTTGAACATCTGAGAACCATCCTGTGTTATCATCCTGTGCTCAAAGCACCTGATCTTTCAAAACCATTCTCGATAGCAACAGACACTAGTGACGAAGCTGCTGGGGCAGTACTGTTACAGAAGGGTGTGGATGACATTGAGCATCCAGTAGCTTACTTCTCAAAGAAATTTAATGCACACCAGAAAAATTACTCCACTGCTGAAAAGAAATTGTTAGCACTTATTCTGGCCTTACAACATTTTGAGGTTTATGTTTGTTCTTGCCCAGATACCACCTGTGGTTTACAAGAATCATAATCCATTGATGTTTCTAACTAAGATGAAGGATAAGAATAGAAGGTTATTAAATTGGAGTCTGATATTGCAAGAATATGACTTAAAAATCAAACATGTGAAAGGTACTGACAATATTACAGCTGACGGTTTATCCAGACGTTAAGTTGGAAATTGTACACGTTTTGCTCTGTCATCTGACGATTATATGTATTGTTTCAAACTCTGAAATTTCCAGTTAAACCAAAAATTTCGCCTTCGTCAAAATTTTTCTGAAGGAAAGGGGTGTGACGGGGTCCTGAATTACCCCTATAAACTGTGCTTGATTACCCCTCTGAAATATGCTTTTGAAAAGAGAGTTATTTAACACAAGCACCTTGTTCAAAAGAGAGAGAGAGACAAAGACTGCTCACAGGTTGTCTATACTTTCTCCAAGGACATTGCCTGCTTGTACATTCTTACACAGACAAAGAAAGGAGGAGTTATTTGAATGACAGTACTCAGTACGGGGAGATAAATAGAAGGTCAGATGATAGACCTGGAACACATGATTTTGGACACTGAATGAGCTTTGTTGTGCCCACAGAAAAAGTGGGTTTTGGAGGATCGATCAGGCGGATCGATCAGTGGCTCCTGCAGTGTGAACAGGGCGTAACCAGTGGGGAGTTATTTGTGTGTCAATCCCTCACCTGGGTTAATAGCTCCACCACAGAAGAACAGTCTCCTTTGCTGTGGTCACAGTCGGTGACTTTTAAAGGATTTTGGAGGATAACGGGAAGATCGACAGTGTCAGCTCACCTGAAGACTCAAATCTCTCTCTCTCTCTCTCTCTCTCCACCACTACTCAACTCAATACCACAAACTGAACTGAACTTTACTCATTATCGTAAGACTATCTATTTACCCCTGGACTTGAAGAAGCTTGGTTTTCATATATATTCCACACTTACTTATATATAATCATTGCTAACCTGTTTGATTTATCTTCATTTATATTACTATATTGCGTAGTTACTAATAAGTATCATTAGTTAGTAGCAATACTGGACTCCAAGGTGTTTCCTATTTCTGCTGGTTCTTTAACCCATCACGGGGTACATGACACTAGGCATAGCTCATATACCACCTACAAATTTGCTGATGATAAAACCATTGTTAATAGAATCTCAGGTGGTGACAAGAGGGCGTACAGGAGTGAGATATGCCAACTAGTGGAATGGTGCCACAGCAACACCCTGGCACTCTACATCAGAAAGACGAAAGAGCTGATTGTGGACTTCAGGAAGGGTAAGACGAAGGAACACATACCAATCCTCATAAAGGGATCAGAAGTGGAAAAAGTGAGCAGCTTCAAGTTCCTGGATGTCAAGATCTCTGAGGTTCTAACCGGGTCCCAACATATCAATATAGTTATAAAGAAGGCAAGACAGTGGCTATACTTCATTAAGAGTTTGAAGAGATTTGACATGTCAACAAATACACTCAAAAACTTCTATAGTTGTACCGTGGAGAGCATTCTGACAGGCTGCATCACTGTCTGCTATGGAGGGGCTACTGCACAGGACTGAAAGAAGCTGCAGAAGGTTGTAAATCTAGTCAGTTCCATCTTGAGCACTAACCTACAAGGTATCCAGGACATCTTTAGGGAGTGGTGCCTCAGAAAGGCAGCATCCATTATTAAGGACCTCCAGCACCCAGGGCATGCCGTTTTCTTACTGTTACCATCAGGCAGGAGATACAGAAGCCTGAAGGCACACGCTCAGTGATTCAGGAACAGCTTCTTCCCCTCTGCCATCCAATTCCTAAATGGACATTGAAGCTTTGGACACTACCTCACTTTTTTTTAATATACAGTATTTCTATTTTTGCACATTTCTAATCTATTCAATATATGTAATTGACTTACTTGTTTATTTATTATTATGTTTTATTTTATTTATTATTTTTTTCTCTCTCTGCTAAATTATGTATTGCATTGAACTGATGCTGCTAAGTTAACAAAGTTCAGTCACATGCCGGTGATAATAAACCTGATTCTGATTCTGATTTATTTTTGTACATTTTCTTCCATATCAGTCCTTTAACCTTCATTTGCTTTTTATTATTGAAGTATAATTATTTATTTTTATTTCATTCTTTACTCTTTAGAATTGTTCAATGTTTTTGTTGTTTGTTGCATGTTACACTGTAACCAACACTCTGCAGCAAATTCCTAACACATCTAAATGTATATGGTGAATGAATTGATCCTTAGTCTGAAGGACTCAGCCCCTGTCACTTGCAAGTAACCAAGGAGCAGGAACCAGACAGGAGAGGTAGAAGATAAACGAAGATGAAAGGTGGAGTCAAATCTATTAACTGCCTCCTAGTCAGGCTGGTTATGAACATAACATTTGATAGGTGATACCAATAAATGTAATCACATTCTGAGTTCATCCTTTTGATCTCCCTCTGTTTTGCCTTTTGGTGTACCATGTGGGAAAAGTTGATCATGTACAGTAGCCAGAGATAACCCTACACGATGAGCGATGACACAAAAACAAACCTTCCTTCAATGTCACGTCACTAAGACCAAGGAACTGGCTGCGGACTTCAGAAAGGGAAGTTAGGAAAATTCTCATCGGTGCTCATGGAAGAAAGGACAGGATAAGCAGTGGAAAGTGTGAACTGTTTCAAGCTCCTGAGTATCAACATCTCTGAAAATCTTTCCTGGGCCCTAACATAATGATGCAGTTATGAAGAGGGCACGCCAGCAGCTTTACTTCATTCAGGGTTTGAGGAGATTTGGTAAGTCCACCAAGAACTCTAGCAGATTTCCGCAGATGTACCGTGCAGAGTATCCTAACTGGTTGCAGCACCATTTGGTATGGAGGCACCAATGCACAGGATTGGAAACAGCTGCAGAGGATTGTATGCTCAGTCAGCTTCATTGTGAGCACTAGCCACCCCACCATTGAGGACATTTTCAAAAGGTGATGCCACAGAAACACGGCATCCATGATGAAGGACCCCACCTCCCAGGACATGCCCTCTTTTTATTATTATCAGCACGGAGATATAGGAGCCTGGAGACACACAATTAACATTTTAGGAACAGCTTCTTCCCCTCCACCATCAGATTTCTGAAGAACCCGTGAACTTATCAAATCAGCCCCTCTATGTTGTTCTCTTTTTTTGCACTACTTACTCATTTTTTAAAATGTTTCTTATTGTAACTTACAGTTTTTTATGATGTAGTACATCTGCACTACTGGTACAAAACAACAAATTTCATGACTTATGTCCAAAATAATAAACCTGATTTTGATTCTGATTGGTAAATAACAATTATGCTAGGTGTAATGTATGGGTTTAGTTCTTTTAGCGCAATGACTCCCCTTAGCACTAATTATTGACTGATGACTTACACATGTGCATTGATTTATTACTCTCTCTGCAAAGTGAATACTGTATACACATTAACTTCTTCTCTGACTGCGTTTCTTTATTTGATACGTAGTTGAACAGACACAGCACTAGGTGTCCTGGTTATAAAACGTTTCTTCTGCTATGAGAGGCAGCCATCTCGATTGACAGGCATCACGGGGACCAGTATGATTCTACCCTCAGGAAGAGTAGACAAACAATAAGGCTTTGTGATTGAATATTTATAATATTCTAACATGCTATAGGAGAACCAAGACTCTGAGGGGTGAAAGCTATGAGAGAGAGTGATATATAAGCACATGAGAATCTAGAGCAGGACTATGTCAATATTCCTTCCTGATTGCTTCACTATCATAGCTCATTCAATCTTCACCTCATTCTCATGATCTCTCCATAAAGTTCAACAATAACAACCTCAAACTTGAATATATTCTCATCCACCCCATTACATCTTTTGAGATCAAGTGAATTCTCAAAATCTTAGCTGTATCATAGAGACTACCTTTTGTTCTTCTAAGCTCTACTCAATCTTCCTTCATAAAGGAACACCTTCACTCAAGGAATTAACCAAGTGAGCCATCTATGTAAGGTCTCCAAGCAAGCATTTCTCTCCATAAACCAGAGCTCAGACCTGTGCATAGTACTCCAGGTGAGATCTCCAGCATCCAGTGAAGTTACAGAATATCAACACTTCCTACATTTTATATATACAAACATCCATTGCAATAATCCATTCCTCACTTTTATTCATATTACAGGTCAATGATTTGGATGATGGAATTGGTGGCATTGTGGCCAAGTTTGTGGATGATGTGAAGATAGGTGGTGGGGCAGGTAGTGTTGAGGAAGCAGAGAGTCTGGAGAAGGACTCAGACAGACTGGGAGAATGGGCAAAGAATTGGCTGATGGAATATAGCGTAATGAAGTGTATGGTCATGCTCTTTGGTAGAAAGAATAATGACGTAGACTATTTTCTAAACTGAGAGAAAATTCAAAAATAAGATGTATAAAAGGATTTGGGAGTCCTTTTGCAGGATTCCCTAAAGGTTAACTTGCAGGTTGAGTTGGAGGTAAAGAAGGCAAACACAATGGTAGCATTCTTTTCGAGAGGACTAGAATATAAAAGCAAGAACGTGATGCTAAGTCTTTATAAGGCATTGGTCAGACTACGCTTGGAGTATTGTGAGCAAATTTGGTCCCCTTGTCTAGGAAAGGATGTGCTGGCATTGGAGAGGACCCAGAGGAGTTTCATGAAAATGACGCTGAGAATGAAAGGGTTAATGTATGAGGAGCATTTGATGTCTCTGGGCTTGTACTCACTGGAGTTTAGAAGAATAAGGGAAGATCTCATTGAAACCTATAGAATATTAAAAAGGCCTAGACAGAGTGTACGTGGCGAGGTTGTTTCCTATAGTCGGGTAGTCTACACCAAAAGGAACAACCTCAGAATAGAAAGACGTCCCTTTAGTACAGGGATTAGGAGGAATTTCTTTAGCCAGAGGGTAGTGAATCTGAGGAATTCATTGTTATGGACATCTGTGGAGGCCAAGTCTTTGGGAATATGTAAAATGAAAATTGATAGGTTCTTGATTAGTAAGGGCATCGAAGATTATGGGGAGAAGACAGGGGAATGGGGTTGAGAGGGATAATATATTAGTCACAATTGAATGGTGGAGCAGAATCTATAGGGCAAATATCTTACAGTCTATGTTCTGAAGGCCAACATACCATTTGCTTTCATAATTACTTTCACTTTTTCATGATAGTGTTTTATGTTTCATGTACCATGATATCTCAAATCCTGTTATATTTACATTTTCCAATCTCACACCATTTAAGTATTTTATTTTTCATTCTTTCTTCCAAAGTGTATAACTTGACACCTTCCCACAATATAGTTTAGCAGCTGAATTCTCATTTAACCTTTCTAAATCCACTTGCAGATTCTTTGCAGCCTTCACACAACTTGCTAATATGCTTATCTTTGCATCATCAGCAAATATTGCAACAGTAAACTGAGACACTTCATCAAAATAATTGTGGCCTGAGCACAGATCCCTGAGATGTTCCACTCTTCACTGATTAAATCTAAATTACTCTATCTTTCTGCTTTCTTTTAGTTAGCCTTTTCTTACGCATTATTCCCATTATTTCCAGTGCAATATTCCTTTGCACTTCGTTGGGATAATTGGAGCACTTGTAACTTTTGACATGCAGTTGACTAACTTCAAGGAAGCGATGCAGATGTACAAATGTTAAACCTTGTACTTAACCGACCTAAAATGTAGCTCTGTTGTAGATCCTTTTAAATTGCCTTCCTGCCTGAACAGCTTCAACGAATTGAAAAGTGTAATGCATTTTGACTGTAGAAAATATGTTTGACCACCTGGAACATACAATCAGTGGCCACTTTATTAGGTACACCAGTGCACCTGCAAGTATCTGATCCACTGATCAATCATGTGATAAAATCTCAATAAACTGGTTACTTCTGATTGTGTAGGATGTGTTCTGGGATCATGAGAGATTGTGGAAGATGTGAAATCCCAGGAGTTTGAAACTGCTCACAGTTTCCACTGCTGTGCCGCCAACTAACAGAGAGGAGGGTGTGGTGTGAGTTCTCGATAACTATCTCCTTTGTCTTGATGACATTAAGGAAAAGGTTATTTGCCTGGTAATATTGTTTATCAGAGTCCCTAGTCATACCTTCTGCGTAACTAAGTTACAGATCTTTTGTGAGTGTAAGAAGGCAGTGGAAAGACACCAGTCCAACACAACTGGAGCATTGTGAGCAGTTTTGGGCCCCTCCTCTTAGAAAGGATGTGCTGGCACTGGAGAGAGTCCAGGGGAGGTTCATGAGAATGATCGTGGTAATGAAAGAGTTAACGCATGAGGAGTATTTGGACTCACTGGAACTTAGAAGAATGAGAGAAGTTATCACTGAAACATCGTATATTGAAAGGTCTTAGAGAGAGTGGGCATGGAGAGGGTGTTTCCAATAGTGGGGGAGACTAGGACCAGAGGGAGCAGTCTCAGAGTACATCCCTTTAGAAGAGAGATGAGGAGAAGCTAGAGAGAGGCAAATCTGTGGAATTCATTGCCACAGACAGCTGTGAAGGTCAAGTGATCAGGTATTTTTAAAGCGGAGGTTGATGGGTGCTTGATTAGTAAGGTCATCACAGGTTAGGGGGAGAAGGCTGGGGAATGGGGCTGAGAGAGATAATAAATCAACCATGATAGAATGGTGGAGCAGACTTGATGCTCTGAAATACCTAATGCTGCTCTTAAGTTCTATGATTCCACAGAGAAGTAGTTGTAGGAATATGAACACTGGGCCTCTTAGGGAGAAAAGCAGGTCCGTGTCCCAGAGACTCTCACGGGACACATCAGCAGTCAAAGGATTTTATTACCAGATAGATTGCTGGATTGCTGATACCCTCTGCAAACCTCTTTAAACAAGAATATCCACACCAGTGATGTCAATTGTCAAATCTCCCACTGCAGTCCTAAGATGACTGACTCCTGTTTACACCGCTTTCGAGGTGAATGCATGAACCATCAGATACCTCATGTTCCAATGAGCTTATCTGCCAGTTTTGTGCTGGGAAAGAGAAAATTCAAGTCTGCCCAAAGACACCTTCAAGCCTGGATCCCACAGGACTCAGCACTCAGCCCCTTGCTTTGTAAAACGTATTAATGCTTTATAGTTAAATGTATGTCTGGGGCATGATGAAGAAATTAGTAAATGATTGACCAGTTGGTTGACTTTGAGGATGAATGCTGTGAAATGCGAAAAGCTATACTGTAGATGGTCTGAGCCACCAGGCAGGAAAAAGGCAAAAGTTAAAAGTAAATTTATTATTGTACAATCTTGAGATTCATTTTCTTGCAGGCATTTACAAAATAATAAAGAAATACAATAGAATTTATGAAAAATGTCAATAAATAAAATACAGTCTGACAGACAACCAATGTGTAGAAGAAGACAAATCATACAAATAATAAAAAATAAATAAATGATACTGACTTGTAGAGTCCTTGAAAGTGAGTCTATGGGTTGTAGAGTTAGTTTAGTGTTGGGGTGAGTAAAGTTGTCCAGGCTGTTTCAGGAGTCTGATATCTGTAGTGTAATTCCTGTTCTTGAACCTAGCGGTGTGCAACCTAAGGTTCCTGTACCTCTTGCCCAAAGGTGGCAGTGAGTCCAGAGATAAAAAGGGCATTTGGAGATAACAATGGCTAAAGTTATATGTGGGAATTTTACGTCTACTAGTCAAGAGTCTGAAGTTCAAAGGTCAAAGTAAATTTATTAGATTATGAGGACACGCAGTCCTCTTTTATTGTCATTTAGTAATGCATGCATTAAGAAATGATACAATATTCCTCCGGTGTGATATCACAAAACAGAGGACAGACCAAGACTGAAAAAACTAACTAAACCACATAATTATAACATATAGTTACAACAGTGCAACAATACCGTAACTTGATGAAGAACAGTCCATGGCATAGTAAAAAAAGTTCAAAGTTTCTCGAAAGTCCCACATCTCACACAAACAGGAGAAGGAAGAAAACTCTCCCTGCCATGCCCGACCACAGTCCGACTCTGAGTCGTCCGAAAACTTCGAGCCTCCGATCAGCCCTCCAACACCGAGTACCGAGCACCGTCTCTATCCGAACGATTCGACCTCAATCTTAGTCGCCAGCAGCAGGCAAAGCCGGGGATTTTGAGGCCTTCCCTCCGGAAGAATCTCGATCGCGCAGTAACTGCAGCAGCGAACTAGCGTTTCAGAAATTTCTCCAGACGTCCCTCTGTGCTTTCACGTCTAACTCCATCAATTATATTTAGTTCTCCTCCAGAAAAACTATTCTCTGGTGTACTTAACAGTGGTAACCTGGTGCAAGTTTATTAATGAAGCTGTAAGTGGGATTAGCTGTAATAACCCAATTAAAAATTGTAAAACATGGCTGAAAGTTATATTGGATGATTTAGTTATTTATTTGTTGCATACTGTCAGTTTTACTACCTTTATGTGGGAAGGATGGGATAGATTGATCCTGGTGTAGGTTAAGGGGTCAGCATGACATTGTGAGCCAAAGAGCCTGCTCTGTGCTGTATTGTTCTATGTTCCATGTCTAACCTCTCCAAACTTTTGGTGGAATTTTGCAACTTGTGACCAGGAAGTGAGACCAAGTTCTGAGGAGAATCAGATCCAGGTGAATTGATTGGTGAATTTAAAAAAAAGAAAGTGGAATGCATAAATCTTTAGGTGTGATACCTTCACTTGTGAATTTCCTTCACATTATGCACTAAGTTTGCACAACAACCGAGCTGTCAAATCTAGCAGTACCAACTGGGACCTGCATCCCACGACGCTTGGAGCTCAAACTGTTTTTAAGCACATTTCTTTTAACATTGCCCTTTTCCAACCTTTGCATAGTTTTCCAATATTCCTTATCAGGTGATCAGCTTGAGAGAATACACTCAGTGGCCACTTTAGGTACACCTGTACACCTGCTCATTGATGCAAATATCTATTCAGAATCAGAATCAGATTTAATATCACAGGCATATGTCATGAAATTTGTCAACCTGACGGTAGCAGTACAATGAAATATGTGATAAATAAATATAGAGAAAAAATTGTTATATTAAGTGTATATTTATCTATTAAATAGTTAAGTTAAAATAAGTAGATTAAAAAAACGGAAATAAAAAGTAGTGAGGTAGAGTTAATGGATTCAATGCCCATTTAGGAATCGGATGGCAGAGGGGAAGAAGCTGTTCCTGAATCGCTGAGTGTGTGCCTTCAGGCTTCTGTACCTCCTTCCCGATGGTAACAGTGAGAAGAGGGCATGTCCTGGGTGGTGAGGATCCTTAATGATGTACACCACCTTCCTAAAGCACTGCTCCTTGAAGATGTCTTGGATACCATGGAGGCCAGTGCCCAAGATGGTGCAGACTAATTTTACAAGTTCTGCAACTTATTTTGATCTTGTGTGGTAGCCACCATATACCAGACCAGATTGGCATACCAGCCAATCATATGGTAGCACCTCAATGCATAAAAGCATGCGGACATAGTCAAGAGGTTAATTTGTTGTTCAGACCAAACATCAGAATGGGGAAGAAATGTGATCTAAGTGACTTTGACCACGATGGTTTGAGTACCTCAGAAACTGCTGATCTCCTGGGAGTTTTACGCACAACTGTCTCTAGAGTTTACAGAGAACAGTGTGGAAACCAAAAAAAAAAATCAATGAGCATCTGTACTGTGGGCTAAAGTGCCTTGTTGATGAGAGAGGACAGAGGAGAATGGTTCAAGCTGACAGGAAGGTGACAGTAACTCAAATAACCACACGATACAACAGTGGTGTGCAGAAGAATATCTCAGAATGTGCAACACTTCGAACCTTGAAGTGAATGGTCTACAGCAACAAAAGACCACGAACATACACGCAGAGGTTAACCTATTAGATAAAGGAGGTACCAAATAAAATTACCATTGAGGGTACCTTCTTACCAACTTCATCAAAGTTCAAACTAAATTTATTATCAAAGTACATACAGTGTAGAAACATAGAAACACAGAAAATAGGTGCAGGAGTAGGCCATTTGGCCCATCGAGCCTGCACCGCCATTCAGTATGATCATGGCTGATCATCCGACTCAGAACCCGAGACCTGCCTTCCCTCCATACCCCCTGATCCCTTTAGCCACAAGGGCCTTATCTAACTCCTTCTTAAATATAGCTAATGAACTGGCCTCAACTGTTTCCTGTGGCAGAGAATTCCACAGATTCACCACTCTCTGTGTGAAGAAGTTTTTCTTAATCTCGGTCCTAAAAGGCTTCTGCTTTATTCTCAAACTGTGACCCCTCGTTCTGGTCTTCCCCAACACCAGGAACAAGCTTCCTGCATCTAGCCTGTCCAATCCCTTTAGGATCTTATACGTTTCAATCAGATCCCCCCTCAATCTTCTAAATTCCAACGAGTACAAGCCCAATTCATCCAGTCTTTCTTCATATGAAAGTCCTGCCATCCCAGGAATCAATCTGGTGAACCTTCTTTGTACTCCCTCTATGGCAAGAATGTCAGTCCTCAGATTAAGGGACCAAAACTGCACACAATACTCCAGGTGTGGTCTCACCAAGGCCTTGTACAACTGCAGTAGTACCTCCCTGCTCCTGTACTCGAATCGTCTTGCTATGAATGCCAGCATATCGTTTGCCTTTTTCACCGCCTGCTGTACCTGCATGCCCACTTTCAATGACTGGTGTATAATGACACCCAGGTTTCGTTGCACCTCCCCTTTTCCTAATCGACCACCATTCAGATAATAAAAACAACAGGAATTCTGCAGATGCTGGAAATTCAAGCAACACACATAAAAGTTGCTGGTGAACGCAGCAGGCCAGGCAGCATCTCTAGGAAGAGGTGCAGTCGACGTTTCAGGACGAAGAGTCTCGGCCTGAAACTTGACTGCACCTCTTCCTAGAGATGCTGCCTGGCCTGCTGCGTTCACCAGCAACTTTGATGTGTGTTATTCAGATAATAATCTGTTTTCCTGTTTTTGCCACCAAGGTGGATAACCTCACATTTATCCACTTTAAATTGCATCTGCCATGAATTTGCCCACTCACTTAACCTATCCAAGTCACCCTGTATCGTCTTAGCATCCTCCTCATAGCTAACACTGCTGCCCAGCTTCGTGTCATCCGCAAACTTGGAAATGCTGCATTTAATTCCTTTGTCTAAGTCATTAATATATATTGTAAACAACTGGGGTCCCAGCACTGAGCCTTGCGGTATCCCACTAGTCACTGCCTGCAATTCTGAAAGAGGTCCCATTTATTCCCACTCTTTGCTTCCTGTCTGCCAACCAATTTTCTATCCACATCAATACCATACACCCAATACCGTGTGCTTTAAGTTTGCACACTGATTTCCTGTGTGGAACCTTGTCAAAAGCCTTTTGAAAATCCAAATATACCACATCCACTGGTTCTCCCCTATCCACTCTACTAGTTGCATCCTCAAAAAATTCTATCAGATTCGTCAGACATGATTTTCCTTTCACAAATCCATGCTGACTTTGTCCGATGATCTCACCGCTTTCCAAATGTGCTGTTATCACATCTTTGATAACTGACTCTAGCATTGTCCCCACCACCGATGTTAGGCTAACCGGTCTATAACTCCCCGGTTTCTCTCTCCCTCCTTTTTTAAAAAGTGGGGTTACATTAGCCACCCTCCATTCCTCAGGAACTAGTCCAGAATCTAAAGAATTTTGAAAAATTATCACTGATGCATCCACTATTTCTTGGGCTACTTCCTTAAGCACTCTGGGATGCAGACCACCTGGCCCTGGGGATTTATCTGCCTTTAATCCCTTCAATTTACCTAATACCACTTCCCTACTAACACGTATTTCCCTCAGTTCCTCCATCTCACTAGACCCTCTGTCCGCTACTATTTCCGGAAGATTATTTATGTCCTCCTTAGTGAAGACAGAACCAACGCAGTTATTCAATTAGTCAGCCATGTCCTTGCTCCCCATAATCAATTCACCTGTTTCTGTCTGTAAGGGACCTACATTTGTCTTAACCAATCTTTTTCTTTTCACATATCTATCAAAGGTTTTACAGTCAGTTTTTATGTTCCCTGCCAGTTTTCTCTCATAATTTCTTTTCCCTTTCCTAATTAAGCCCTTTGTCCTCCTCTGCTGGACTCTGAATTTCTCCCAGTCCTCAGGTGAGCTGCTTTTCTGGCTAATTTGCATGTTTCTTCCTTGGAATTGATACTATCCCTGATTTCCCTTGTCAGCCACGGGTGCACTACCTTCCCTGATTTATTCTTTTGCCAAACTGGGATGAATAACTGTTGTGGTTCATCGATGCGACCTTTAAATGCCATTGCATATCCACCGTCAACCCTTTAAGTGTCATTTGCCAGTCTATCTTAGCTAATTCACGTCTCATACCTTCAAAGTTACCCCTCTTTAAGTTCAGAACCTTTGTTTCTGAATTAACTATGTCACTCTCCATCTTAATGAAGAATTCCACCATATTATGGTCACTCTTACCCAAGGGGCCTCTCACGATAAGATTCCTAATTAACCATAGAAACCATAGAAACTACAGCACAGAAACAGGCCCTTTGGCCCTTCTTGGCTGTACCGAACCATTTTCTGCCTAGTCCCACTGACCTGCACACGGACCATATCCCTCCATACACCTCCCATCCATGTATCTGTCCAATTTATTCTTAAATGTTAAAAAAGAACCCGCATTTACCACCTCATCTGGCAGCTCATTCCACACTCCCACCACCCTCTGTGTGAAGAAGCCTCCCCTAATGTTCCCCCTAAACTTTTCCCCCCTCACCCTTAACCCATGTCCTCTGGTTTTTTTCTCCCCTTGCCTCAGTGGAAAAAGCCTGCTTGCATTCACTCTATCTATACCCATCATAATTTTATATACCTCTATCAAATCTCCCCTCATTCTTCTACGCTCCAGGGAATAAAGTCCCAACCTATTCAACCTTTCTCTGTAACTGAGTTTCTCAAGTCCCGGCAACATCCTTGTAAACCTTCTCTGCAGTCTTTCAAACTTATTTATATCCTTCCTGTAATTTGGTGACCAAAACTGAACACAATACTCCAGATTCAGCCTCACCAATGCCTTATACAACCTCATCATAACATTCCAGCTCTTATACTCAATACTACGATTAATAAAGGCCAATGTACCAAAAGCTCTCTTTACGACCCTATCTACCTGTGACGACACTTTTAGGGAATTTTGTATCTGTATTCCCAGATCCCTCTGTTCCACTGCACTCCTCAGTGCCTTACCATTAACCCTGTATGTTCTACGTTGGTTTGTCCTTCCAACGTTCAATACCTCATACTTGTCAGTATTAAACTCCATCTGCCATTTTTCAGCCCATTTTTCCAGCTGGTCCAAGTCCCTCTGCAGGCTCTGAAAACCTTCCTCACTGTCCACTACACCTCCAATCTTTGTATCATCAGCAAACTTGCTGATCCAATTTACCACATTATCATCCAGATCATTGATATAGATGACAAATAACAATGGACCCAGCACTGATCCCTGTGGCACACCACTAGTCACAGGCCTCCACTCAGAGAAGCAATTTTCTACCACCACTCTCTGGCTTCTTTCATCGAGCCAATGTCCAATCCAATTTACCACCTCTCCATGTATACCTAGCGACTGAATTTTCCTAACTAACCTCCCATGCGGGACCTTGTCAAAGGCCTTACTGAAGTCCATGTAGACAATATCCACTGCCTTCCCTTCATCCACTTTCCTGGTAACCTCCTCGAAAAACTCCAACAGATTGGTCAAACATGACCTACCACGCACAAAGCCATGTTGACTCTCCCTAATAAGCCCCTGTCTATCCAAATGCTTGTAGATTCTGTCTCTTAGTACTCCCTCCAATAACTTACCTACTACTGACGTTAAACTCAACGGCCTATAATTTCCCGGATTACTTTTCGATCCTTTTTTAAACAACGGAACAACATGAGCCACTCTCCAATCCTCCGGCACTTCAACCGTAGACAGCGACATTTTAAATATTTCTGCCAGGGCCCCCGCAATTTCAACACTAGTCTCCTTCAAGGTCCGAGGGAACACTCTGACAGGTCCCGGGGATTTATCCACTTTAATTTTCCTCAAGACAGCAAGCACCTCCTCCTTTTCAATCTGTACAGTTTCCATGGTCTCACTACTTGATTCCCTCAATTCCATAGATTTCATGCCAGCTTCCTTAGTAAATACAGACACAAAAAACCTATTTAAGATCTCCCCCATTTCCTTTGGTTCCACACAAAGCCGACCACTCTGATCTTCAGGAGGACCAATTTTATCCCTTACAATCCTTTTGCTCTTAATATACTTGTAAAAGCTCTTTGGATTCTCCTTCGCTTTGACTGCCAAGGCAACCTCATGTCTTCTTTTAGTCCTCCTGATTTCTTTCTTAAGTATTTTCTTGCACTTCTTATACTCCTCAAGCGCCTGATTTACCCCCTGTTTCCTATACATTTCATACAATTCCCTCTTCTTCTTTATCAGAGTTGCAATATCCCTTGAGAACCAAGGTTCCTTATTCCTATTCAATTTGCCTTTAATCCTGACAGGAACATACAAACTCTGCACTCTCAAAATTTCCCCTTTGAAGGCTTCCCACCTACCAATCACATCTTTGCCAGAGAACAACCTGTCCCAATCCACGCTCTTTAGATCCTTTCTCATTTCTTCAAATTTGGCCTTCTTCCGGTTCAGAACCTCAACCCTAGGACCAGATCTATCCTTGTCCATGATCAAATTGAAACTAATGGTGTTATGATCACTGGAACCAAAGTGCTCCCCTACACAGACTTCTGTCACTTGTCCTAACTCGTTTCATAACAGCAGATCCAATATTGCATCCCCTCTAGTTGGTCCCTCTATATATTGATTTAGAAATCTTTCCTGAACACATTTTACAAACTCTAAACCATCTAGACCCCTAACAGTATGGGAGTCCCAATCAATGTATGGAAAATTAAAATCCCCTACCACCACAACTTTATGTTTCCTGCAGTTGCCTGCTATCTCTCTGCAGATTTGCTCTTCTAAGTCTCGTTGACTATTGGGTGGTCTGTAATACAATCCCACTAATGTGGCCATACCTTTCCTGTTTCTAAGCTCTACCCATAAGGACTCAGTAGACAAGCCTTCTAATCTGTCCTGCCTGAGCACTGCTGTAATATTTTCCCTAACAAGCAATGCTACTCCCTCACCTTTCATTCCTCTGCCTCGATCACATCTGAAACATCGGAACCCTGGAATATTAAACTGCCAGTCCTGCCCCTCCTGTAGCCAAGTTTCACTAATTGCTACAACATCATAATTCCACCTGTCAATCCACGCCCTCAACTCGTCCGCCTTCCCCACAATACTCCTAGCATTGAAATATATACACCTCAGATTTTTACCACCACTCACAACTTTTCTATCAGCGGAACCCTTCCGCATTGCTCAATACCCAATCTAGAATGGCCTGCTCTCTAGTTGGTTCCTCGACATGTTGGTTCAAAACACCATCCCGCATACATTCCAAGAAATCCACTTCCTCAGCACCCTTATCAATTTGGTTCACCCAATCTATATGTAGATTGAAGTCACCCATTATAACTGCTGTTCCTTTATTGCACGCATTTCTAATTTCCTATTTTATGCCATCCCCAAACTCACTACTACTGTTAGGTGGCTTGTACACAACTCCCACCAGCGATTTCTGCCCCTTAGTGTTATGCAGCTTTACCCATATCGATTCCACATCCTCCCAGCTAATGCCCTTCCTTTCTATTGCATTAATCTCCTCTCTAACCAGCAATGCTACCCTACTTCCTTTTCTTTCATGTCTATCCCTCCTGAATATTGAATATCCCTGAATGTTGAGCTCCCATCCTTGGTCACCCTGGAGCCATGTCTCTGTGATCCCAACTATATCATAATCATTAATAACTATCTGCACTTTTAATGTATGTCACCATATTCTACCTTGAGATTCGTTTCTCGCAGGCATTCACAAGAAACAAAGGAATACAATAGAATCAGTGGAAAGCTACACACAAAGACTGACAAGCAACCAATATGCAAAAGAAGACAAACTGCAAATACAAAAAAAGAACTAAATAAACTGAGAACATGAGTTATAGAGTCCTGCGAAGTGAGTTCATAGGTTGCGTTCAGTGATTGGTTCAGTGTGTGGAGATAAGTGAAGTTCATTCTGTGGCTTCTCCTTTAAGCTAACATTTATTATTAACAGGTGGTCTGCATTCCAGTTGTCTTACTAAATATTAAAGTTCTGATTCAACAACGTGTATTTTAATAAGCTGGAGCACATGAGTTAGATATGGGAAGTATGGGAAGTCTGGAAAGGCAGGGAAATTGGAAGCACATTGGAGAAATGGTTCCAGGATATTAAGCCCTGTGCATTGAACCCTCTTAGGAAAGCAGTTTGTCAATTAGCATAATTTAATTCACCAAGCAGAGAAGCATGGACAAAAATGTTTGACTTTGATATTGGAACTGTTAGTTTGATGGGGTTCATGAAACGCACCATGGCAAATAAGATCCACACATTGCAGCAACTGAGAAGGCAAGATGAATTACCTTGGAATATACCATACTCAGTGGACTCTGTCTGCATTTCTCACTGCCTTGGTAAAGCCGCCAGCATAATCGAGGACTCTCATCGACCCTAGGCATTCTCTCTTCTCCCCCCACCTCCCCCTGGGCAGGACATACAAAAGCCTGAGAGAACGTATCACCAGGCTCAAGGACAGCTTCTATCCTGCTATTATAAGACTGCTGAACTGTTCCTAATATGATATGATGGACACTTAACTGCACAATCGACAATGTCATGACCTTACACCTTAATGACTGCCTACACCGCACCTTCTCTGCAACTGTAACAATCTATTCTGTTATTGTTTTCCCCTTGTGCTGCCTCAGTGCACTGATTAAATGAAATGAATAGTATGCACAATAAAGTTTTCACTGTACTTCAATATATGTAGCAAGAATAAATCAAATACAAACAACTACTAGATAGTCTGTATGCACAGCTATTGGCTACTTGTGAGTGGGAAAGAGTTCTTTCAGTGTTTTTAATGAGCGAATTTTCTTCATGTCAGAAGAGTGCTTGGTCAAATTAAGGTGTGCGCATTTATGTCTTAATCTCCTAGTAAATTCCTGGGAAAGGTATGACCAGTACAAAAGGGAAGGCAACATCTGAACAAGGGGAGAATCAACATTCTCGCAGACAGGTTTGAGGTGGGTTTAAACTAATTTGGCAGAGAGATGTGAACTGGAATGATAGGGCTGAGGATAGGGATATTGGTTTACAAGCAGAGGGAGTGTAACGTGAGATTGTTAGGAAGGATAGGCAGATGACAGGGCAAATTTGTAGTCAGTGAGATGGGCTGCAACGTAAAAGGGAGTCCCACCCCCCCTTGTCTTTCTTCCCGGACCTCCTGTCCCATGATCCTCTCGTATCCCTTTTGCCAATCACCTGTCCAGCTCTTGGCTCCATCCCTCCCCCTCCTGTCTTCTCCTATCATTTTGGATCTCCCCCTCCCCCTCCAACTTTCAAATCCCTTACTCACTCTTCCTTCAGTTAGTCCTGACGAAGGGTCTCGGCCTGAAACGTCGACTGCACCTCTTCCTAGAGATGCTGCCTGGCCTGCTGCGTTCACCAGCAACTTTGATGTGTGTTGCTTGAATTTCCAGCATCTGCAGAATTCCTGTTGTTTGCGTTTACAAATACAGGACTGAAGGTTTTATACTTGAATGCACGCAGTATACAAAATAAGGTAGATGATATTGTGGTGCAGTTAGAGGTTGGCAGGTATGATGTTGTAGGTATCACAGAGTCATGGCTGAAAGACAATTGTAGTTGGAAGCTTAATATCCAAGGATATACAATCTATCAAAGGGACAAGCAGGTAGGCAGAGGAGGAAGAGTGGATCTGTTGGTAAAAAAAATGAAATCAAATCTTTAGAAAGAGGTGACATAGGATCAGAAGATGTAAAATACTTCTGGGTAGGGTTAAGAAACGGCAAGGGTAAGAAGACCCTGATGGGAGTAATTTCCAGGCTTCTGAACAGTAGCCACGATGTGGTCTACAAATTACAGCAGGAGATAGAAAAAGCATGTCAAAAAGACAATGTCATGGGGATTTCCGTATGCAGATAGATTGGGAAAATCAACTTGATGCTGGATCCCAAGAGAGAGAATTTGTGGAATGCCTCCCAAATGGCTATTTGGTTGAGCCCACTATGGGATCAGCTATTCTGGATTGGGTGTTGCGTAGTGAAACAGATATAATTAGGAAGCTTATGGTAAAGAAACATTTAGGTGTGAGTGATCATAATATGATAGAATTCACCCTGCAATTTGAGAGGGAAAAGCTAAAGCCAGATGTATCAGTACTGCAGTGGAGTAAAGTGAATTACAGAGGCATGGGAAAGGAGCTGGCCAAAAATGAGTGGAAGGGGACACTTGCAGGGATGACAAAAGAGCAGCAATAACTGTAGTTTCTGGGAATAATTCAGAGGGCGCAGGATAAATACATCCCAAACAAGAGCAAGTACTCTAACAGCAGGATAACATAACCATTGCTGACAAGGGAAGGCAAAGCCAACATAAAAGCAAGAGAGAGAACATAGAATAGAGCAAAACTTAGTGGGAAGTTAGAGGAGTGGGCATTTTTTAGAAACCAACAGAAGACAACTAAAAAAATATAGTGGGGGAAAAGATTAAATATGAAGGTAAGCTAGAGAAGTAGTAATAGGAGACAAGGAAATGATGGGTGAGCTGAACAATCAGAATCAGAATCAGAATCAAGTTTATTATCACCAGCATGCTTCGTGAAATTTGTTAACTTAGCAGCAGCAGTTCAATGCAATACATAATATAGAAGTAAAATAATAATAATAATAATAGTAATAATAAATAAGTAAATCAATTATAGCATACATATATTGAATAGATTAAAAATCATGGAAAAAACAAATAATATATATTAAAAAAGTGAGGTGGTCTTCAAGGGTTCAATGTCCATTTGGGAATTGGATGGCAGAGGGAAAGAAGCTGTTCCTGAATTACTGAGTGTGTGCCTTCAGGCTTCTGTACCTCCAAACCGATGGTAACAGTGAGAAAAGGGTATGCCCTGCATGCTGGAGGTCCTTAATAATAGACGCTGCCTTCCTGAGATACTGCTCCTTGAAGATGTCCTGGGTACTTTGTAGGCTAGTACCCAAGATAGAATCAACTAAATTTACAACCCTCTGCAGCTTCTTTCGGTCCTGTGCAGCAGCCCCTCCCACCCTATACCAGACAGTGATGCAGCCTGTCAGAATGCTCTCCACGGTACATCTATAGAAGATTTTGAGTGTATTTGTTGACATACCAAATCTCTTCAAGCTCCTAATGAAGTATAATTGCTGTTTTACCTTCTTTATAACTGCTTCGATATATTGGGACCAGGTTAGATCTTCAGAGATCTTGACACCCAGGAACTTGAAACTGCTCACTCTCTCCACTTCTAATCCCTGTACGAGGATTGCTATGTGTTCCTTCTTCTTACACTTCCTGAAGTTCACAATCAGCTCTTTCGTCTTACTGACATTAAGTGCCAGGTTGTTACTACGACATCACTCCACTAGTTGGCATATCTCACTCCTGTATGCCCTCTCATATCTTATATCAGTGTTAACTGTGGAAGGCACTAGAAGTAGGTTGGAAGTTCAAGAGGCCAAGAAGCAGAAGTGAGTGCAGTATGGACTCAGACCCCAAGATCCCTCTGATCCTCCACACTGCCAAGAGTCTTACCATTAATACTATATTCTGTCATTATAGTTGACCTACCATAATGAACCACGTCACACTTATCCGGTTGAACTCCATCTGCCACTTCTCAGCCCAGTTTTGCACCCTATCAATGTCCTGCTATAACCACTGACAGCCCTCCACACTATCCACAATTCCTCCAACCTTTGTGTCATCAGAAAATTTACTAACTCATCCCTCCACTACTTCATCCAGGTCACTTATAAAAATCACGAAGACCTAGGGGTCCCAGAACAGATCCCTGAGGCACACCACTGGTGACCGACCTCCATACAGAATATGACCCATCTACAACCACTCTTTGCTTTCTGTGTGCAAACCAGTTCTGGATCCACAAAGCAATATCCCCCTGAATCCCATGCCTCCTTACTTTCTCAATAAACCTTGCATGGGGTACCTTGTCAAATGCCTTGCTGAAATCCATATACACGACATCTACTACTCTACCTTCATCAATATGTTTAGACAAATCCTCATAAAATTCAATCAGGCTCATAAGGCATGACTTGCCTTTCACAAAGCCATGCTGACTATTCCTAATCATATTATGCCTCTCCAAATGATCATAAATCCTGCCTTTCAGGATCTTCTCCATCAAATTACCAACCACTGAAGTAAGACTCACTGGTCTATAGTTTCCCAGGCTATCTCTACCCCTTTCTTGAATAATGGAACAACATCCGTAACCCTCCAATCCTCCAGAAACTCTCCAGTCCCCAATTGTGATGCAAAGATCATCACCAGAGGCTCAGCAATCTCCTCCTTCGCTTCCCACAATAGCCTTGGGTACATCCCGTCCGATCCCGGTGACTTATTCAAATTGATGCCTCCCAAAACCTCCAGTACATCCTCTTTATTAATATCTGCATACTCAAGCTTTTCAGTCCGTTGTAAGTCATCCCTACAATCACCAAGATCCTTTTCCGGAGTGAATACTGAACCAAAGTACTCATTAAGTACCTCTGCTATCTCCTCTGGTTCCATACTCAGTTTTCCACTGTCACACTTGATTGGTCCCATTCTCTCACATCTTATCCTCTTGCTCTTCATATACTTGTAGAATGCCTTGGGGTTTTCCTTAATCCTGTCCACCAAGACATTCTCGGCCCCTTCTGGGTCTCCGAATTTCTTTCTTAATGTCCTTCCTGCTAGCCTTATAATCTTCTAGCTCTCTATCATTACCTAGATTTTTGAACCTTTTGTAAGATCTTCTTTCCTCGACTAGATTTACAACAGCCTTTGTACACCACGGTTCCTGCACCCTACCATCCTTTCCCTGTCTCATTGGTATTTACTTATGCAGAACTCCACACAAAAATCCCCTGAACACTTGCCACATTTCTTCCATATGTTTCCTGAGAACATCTCTTCCCAATTTATGCTTCCAAGTTCCTGCCTGATAGCCTCATACTTCCCCTTATTCCAATTAAATGCTCTCCTAACTTGTCTGTTCCTACCCTCTATGGTAAAGGAGATAGAATTGTGATCACTATCTCCAAAATCCTCTCTCACTGAGAGATCTGACACCTGACCAGGTTCATTTCCCAATATCAGATCAAGTACAGCCTCTCCTCTTGTAGCCTCATCTACATATTGTGTCAAGAAATCTTCTTGAACACACCTAACAAACTCCAGCCCATCTAAACCCCTCTCTCTATGGAAATGCCAATTGATATTTGGGAAATTAAAATCTCCCACCGCAACAACCCTGTCAGTATTACACCTTTCCAGAATCTGTCTCTCTATCTGCTCCTCGATGTCCCTGTTACTATTGGGTGGTCCATAAAGAACACCCAGTGGAGTTATTGACCCCTTCCTGTTCCTATCTTCCACCCACAAAGACTCCAGAGACAATCCCTCCATGTCTTCTTCCTTTTCTGCAGCCATGACACTATCTCTGATCAGCAGTGCCACGCACCCACCTCTTTTGCCTCCCTCCCTGTTCTTTCTGAAACATCTAAAGCCTAGCACTCAAAGTAACCATTCCTGCCCCTGATCCATCCAAGTCTCTGTAATGGCCACAACATCATAGCTCCAAGTGCTGATCCACACTCTAAGCTCATCGGCTTTGTTCATAATACTCCTCGCATTAAAATAGACACATCTCAAACCATCGGTCTGAGCGTGTCCCTTCTCTATTACCTGCCTATCCTCCCTGTCGCACTGTCTCCAAGTTTTCTCTATTTGTGAGCAACCGCCCCTTCCTCCGTCTCTTCAGTTTGGTTCCCACCCCTCAGCAATCCTGGTTTAAACTCTCCCCAATAGTCTTAGCAAACTTCTCCACTAGGATATTGGTCACCCTGCCCCAAAAGAGGCCCCAATGATCCAGAAATCTGAATCCCTGCCCCCTGCACAGCCTCAAAATAGAGGGACATCCAGTTAGAACAGAGATGAGCAGGAACTTCTTTAGCCAGAAGGTGGCAAATCTGTGGAGTTCATTGCAAAAGGTGGCTGTCGAGGCCAGGTCACTGGGTGCATTTAAGATAGAGGTTGGTTGGTTCTCGCTCAGTTGGGATGTGGAAAGTTATGGGTGGAAGACAGGAGAATGGGATTGAGAAGGAAATGGATCAGCCAAATTGAGAAGACTTGATGGGCCAGATGGCTTATTCTGCTCCTATGTCATATGGTCTGATGGTCTAAAGAGCACTTTGATCATTTACAGCCTGCTGGCCTCACATCTGAAGCTGTAAGAGGAGAAGCAGAGAGGTGCAGCACCTGGAGGCATTAGTCACAAAATGAGGTGTAAAGGCCGAAGCTGAGTTCCCTTAACATACCCAAACAATGCTTTCTCAGGGTTAGTTGATGATATACCTCCATGGCCTCCTAAAGTTCAAAGTAAATTTGTTATCGAAGTATGTACAGTAGTTGTCTGAATAACATACTGTATATATATTCATCTGAGTTTTGTGAAATTGCTTCTTGAAAGATTCTGTAACAATATTGACGAACTACTCTCAGTTCTGGTTTCACCGTTTGAAGATGGATAATGTGACTTATCTAGCGTATCTTTGCCACCAATCAGTTTCATAAAGGTTCATAGATTAACTTTCAAAGTGTAGTGTTTTTAATATTTCAGTAATATTGTAAATATATTGTTTGATTTAGCATTCTATGTCTACATCATGCATTACAGGTTATATGTAAAAAGTACATGAATGGTATACATCATTACATCACTGTGTTAAATGTGTGTGCCTCACTAAAATAACAACATTCTCCTGGGCATTTTTCTTTCAATTTTTTTCCAGTTGCAGAACATAACACAAAAAGAATCTATTATCAAAGTACGTATACTATATGTCACCTGAGGTTCATTTTCTTGCAGGCATTCACAGTAGAATAAAGGACTACAATAGACTCAGTGAAAAACTACACACAAAGACTGACAAACAACCAATGCATAAAAGATCATAAATGTGAAAAATAAAAATAATTAAATAAATAATACGTAGAATATGAGTTGTAGAATCCTTGAAAGTGGGTCCATAGTTTGAGGAAATAGTTCAGTCTGGAGATGATCCTGGATCCTGATGGTGTAGGGTAATAACTGTTCCTGAACCTGGAGCCATTAGGCTCCTGAACCAGTGTTGATAAGGGAAGACCTTATCCCTTTTGGACCAGGTAGTCACATGCAATCATTGGCTTGTTTCTCTCTTTGCCAACTTTCTGGATCTGCTGAAACATGCCCATGATGGTCTTGTCAGCAACTCATAAATGCTTAAGTGACTGCCTGCTTTTCGAAGTCTGGCAATTATTTGTTGTGTACAGACATACGGTAGAGAGATAAATTGGCTGGTTGAGTGGGATCACAACAACAACCTTGTGCTCAACACCAAAGACCAGGGAAATCGTTGTGGACTACAGGAAGGGGAAGTCAAGGGAACACATACTGGTCCTTATTGAGGGGTCAGCACTGGTAAGAGTGAGCAGTTAATGTTCTTGGGTGTTAATCTCTCTGAAAATCTATCCTAGGCCCAACATATTATGAAAGCACACCAGTGACTATATTTCATTAGGAGTTTAGGGAGATCTCGTATTTCTACAAATGTGCCGTGTCACCATCTGTTTTGGAGGGGCCACTGCTAGCTTTGCCAACTGTCCTGTATTAGCCGGGACATCCCGTATATTGGGCTAAATTGGTTCATACCATACGGGACCGCCCTTGTCCCGTATTTCCCCCACTAAGGTAGAGCATTCTTATGAAACAGTTAGTAAGCCGAAATGGCGTAAAGCACAGAAGCAACTACCATTAATTTATATGGGAAAAATTTTGAGTGTTCCCAGACCCAAAAAAAAACTACCAAATCATGCCAAATAACACATAAAACCGAAATTAACACTAACATATAGTAAAAGCAGGAATGATATGATAAATGCACAGCCTATATAACGTAGAAATAATGTATGTACAATGTATCAGAATCGGGAGGATTAAGCCAAAACCGATTTGTAGAAAAAAATCAGTACATACACGTATGCACACATCACGTATGCGCACGTCTTGCATGCGCACACAGGTGCCCGCGCAAGGCTTCATGGTCATGGTAGCCTTTCTCGGGGTAAACACAAGTATCCCGTATTTGACTGCTACTTTTGTTCCTGATTTGGGAGTGAGAAAGTTGGCAACCCTAGCCACTGCACGGGGTCAGAAAATGCTGCAGAGGTTTGTAAACTCTGTCAGCTCCATCATGGGCACCAGACTCCCCAGCGTTGAGTTCAGCTTCAACAGGCAATGCCTCAAAAAGGTGGCATCCATCATGAGGGATCACCTCCGCCCAGAACATGCCCTCTTCTCTTTACTACTATCAGATAAGTGGTACAGGAGCCTGAACACACACTCACAATGTCTTACACAGCTTCTACCCTTCCACAAATGTCTGAATGGATTAGATTAGATTAGATTAGATTATGAGAACACGCAGTCCTCTTTTTTTGTTATCTAGTAATACATGCATTAAGAAATGATACAATATTCCTCCGGTGTGATACCACAAAAACACAGGACAGACCAAGACTGAAAAAACTAACAAAACCACATAATTATAACATATAGTTACAACAGTGCAACGATACCAGAACTTGATGAAGAACAGTCCATGGCACAGTAAAAAAGTTCAAAGTTTCTCGAAAGTCCCACATCTCACGCAGATGGGAGAAGGAAGAAAACTCTCCCTGCCGTGCCCGACCACAGTCTGACTCTGAGTCGTCCGAAAACTTCGAGCTCTGATCAGCCCTCCGACACTGAGTACCGAGCACCGTCTCTGTCCGAACGTTTCGACTTCAGCCTTGGTCGCCAGCGGCAGGCAAAGCCAGGGATTTTGAGACCTACCCTTCGGAGATTCTCGATTGCACAATAACAACAGCAGCGAACCAGGCATTCCAGAAATTTCTCCGAATGTTCCTCTGCTTCTCACATCTGTCTTCATCAAATCAGAATTGTCCACGGCCCCTATTTAACAGATATGATATCATTTTCACCGGAGAGCTGCGCGCGGGTGTTGCGCTGCCATCTTCTCCTCCCGCCTCTGTGAACAACCCATGAACATTACCTCACTATTTTCTGTTCTCTTTTTGCATTACTTATTTAATTTTAAAAATGTATTTGTTATTGTAATTTATAGCATATATTATGTACTGCATTGTACTGCTGCTGCAAAACAATGAAGTTCATGACCTATGTCAGTGATAATAAACTTGATTTTGATTCTGATTTTGATTCTAATTGCATGATGCTGGTCAGAATCAAATGACGCTGCATCATTATGTGGCTCAAATTCACAGGCACAAGAAGTCAAAATCTGTGTTTGGTATACAGCACAGAAGCAAACCCTGTGACCCACTGGTCCACATCATCCATCACACACCTATTGACAGCACTGAGATTCTTCCCAGAGTCTGCCACTTGCCTGCACACTAAGGTCAATATGCTGTAGCCAACCCACATGCATGTAAGATGTCGGAGGAAAGCAGAAGGATTCACCAGATTTCAGGACTGAGCTACATCACTTGATCTGAGGGGCTGCAGCTCCACCAGACGCTGTACTGTGCCGTCCAACAATGCCCAACAATAACAAGTTGACTCTGGAGCTGAGCGGGTTAACTTATGGGGAGAGACTAAGTCACCTGGGACTGTAGTCACTGGAATTCAGAAGAACAAGAGGGGATCTTTAGAAATATATGAAATTATGAAAGGAATAGGTAAGATAGAAGCAAGGAAGTTGTTTCCACTGGTGTGAGTAGAACTAGATCCGTGGGAGCAGATTTAAGATGGAGATGAGGAGAAACTGCTTTTCCCAGAAAGTAGTTGAAGCTGTGGAATTCTCTGACCAGAGAAGCTGTAGCATCTACCTTACTAAATACATTTAAGACACAGTTTGATGGATTTTTGCATAACATAGGAATTAAGGGCTATGGGGAAAAGGCAGGCAGTTGGAGCTGAGTCCATAGCCAGAGCAGCCATGATCTTATTGAATGGCGGAGCAGGCTTGATGTTCCAGATGGCCTACTCCTCCTCCTATTGCTTTAAGTCCTTAAAAATCCTCAAAACTGGCAGCTCCATTAAGAACAAACTGCACACAGTAATCTAACTGATCACCAAAAGCTTTTCAAAGTGTAATCCTGACAAAGTAAAGTAACAGAAACAAAGCTGTTAAATCAGTTAAGCAGCATGTAGCATGAGAAAGACATCGGTACAAATGACAGCAGTGACCTGAGTTCCATAGTTGGGGCTGTGATGTATTAAAACCTTCACACCTGCTGTACAGAAAAGCAGATAAGCCGGCCTAGGCTGGCAGAATTGTCTAATAAATGAAGAGAAGCTGACATCAAATTAGACAGCAGGAACAATCTGGTCTTTCTGCAAGAAGAAATATTCCTAGGGAAATGATAAACAAAGGATTATTTATTTGTTTTATGTTTCTTTTCACTGAATATGGCGGTCACTGGGAAGGCTGGTTCTTTTCAAAGCCTGAGCAATAAAAGGATTAATGTATGAGGAGCATTTGAAAGCTCTGGACCTGTACTCACTGGAGATTAGAAGATCGGGGGGTGAGGGGAAATCTCTTTGAAACTTATCGAACATTGAAGGACCTAGATAGAGTGAAAGTGAAGAGGATGTTTCCTACAGTGGGGGAGTCGAGGACCAGAGGGCACAGCCTCTGAATAGAAGGATGTCCCTTCAGAACAGAGATTATGAGGAATTTCTTTAGCCAGAGTGTGAAGAATCTGTGGTATTTTATTGCCATAGATGGCTACGGAGGCCATAGTGATTGGGTATGTTTAAGGCGGAGGGTGATAGCTTCATAATTAGGAAGGGTATCAAAAGTTACAGGGAGAAGGCAAGAGATTGTGGTTGTGAGGGAAAATAAATCAGCCATGATAGAATGGTGGAGCAGACTCGATGGGTCAAATGATCTAATGCTGTTCCTATGTCTTATGGCCTTATTGGAAGGTGGAGTTGACTTTTGAAAGTGGTAGTGCCTGTATTAAACACAGTGTACTGTGCTTTATTTATTGTGATTCCGTATACAGGAGTGATTTGATAGCACATTTCTGAGAATAGTTATTTCATCACCAGAACCGGCAGATTTTTTCACAGTAAAATTTATCTTTAAATGTAGAAACCCAGTTAGAAATCAATTTCATTTCACTGTAATTGTGCAATTGCACCCGATCAATAAATATTGTTATTGATCCAAAGTACCTGCAAAGGAATTGAATTCACAGATTCCTAATCTAATCCTTTAACTGTAATAACAAACAGAGCAGATATCCAATGTGCTCTGCACTATTATGATGTTGAGTATAGCATTATAGCTTGACTCTCTTTCCTCTCCAACAACCACCTAATTTCATGGAAAAGGAAAGAAGCATTAATTACTCAGGCCAAGTACTTGAGCGTTGGACCTTCCTCTTTCCACGATAAATGTTATTCAGCACTTAAAGTTTGTACACAGTGACATCCATTCCAGGTGGAAATAGATTCATTACTTGCTTTAAGTTTAGTGAATTAGCATTTATAGTAGAAGCCCGTAATTTGTAGCAATTGTCCATAGTTCACTTGGGAAATAAATACCTGACCTTGGTAACACCTTTCATGGGTTGACAAGTACCTTCTAACCCTCTCAGTCCAACTTATCTGAAAAACTTCCAATATTAGATACCTCCTGTACGTAACCAAGTGGCCATTCAGTGTATGTTCATGGTCTTCTGCTGCTGAAGCCCATGACGTGCTGTGTATTCAGAAATGCTCTTCTGAAAACCACTATTATAATTTGTGGTTATTTGAGTTACTGTCACTTAAACCAGTCTGGCCATTCTCTTCTGACTTCTCTTATTAAGAAGACACCCACAGACTGCCACATACTGGATGTTTTTCTTTTTTTTTTGCATCATTCTCTCTAATCTCTAGAGTCTGCTCTATGCAAAAATCTCAGGAGATCAGCACTTTCTGAGATTACTCAAACCACCCCAGTTGGCATCAACAATCATTCCACAGTCAAAGTCACTTAGATCACATTTCTTCCCCATTCTGATGTTTGGTCTGAACCTCTTGACCATGTCTGCATGCTTTTATGCATTGAGTTACTGCCACATGATTGGCTGATTATTGCATTGATGAGCAGGTGTACAGGTGTACCTAATTAAGTGTAGGTGCAACACACATAAAAGAGCTGGGGAAACTCTACAGGACAGACAGCATCTACGGAGGGAAATGAACAGTCAACATTTCAGGCCGAGATCCAATGAATGCAGGATGAACCCAAAAGATTGGCTGTGCATTTCCCTCGATAGATGCTGCTTGACCTGCTGAGTTCCTCCAGCATCTTTGTGTGTTGCTCCAGATTTCCAACATCTCCTGTTCCTCATGTCTCTATACAATAAAGTACAATCTTCTTTTATTATTATCTGACATACACTATACAAAGCAAGGTCACTGATATTATCAGTTGGAGGGTGGCTTAATCCTACATTATGAAATCAAAGATTGAGGCCCGGAGGTCGAATGAAGGTCCAGATTGAAGCCTGAAGGATGAATAGTGGTCCAGAATTCGAAGCCCAATGGCAAATCTCTGCGAGTTTGTTGGGGGCGTTGGGCCCCAGTGTCTGCAAATCCACAAGCCCGCTAGCTAGAAGCTGAAGAAGATGGCTTATTCTGGTGTTAGAGGGCTGTGTCCCTGTATGGGTTGGTTGGTGGGTGGGGCATTTTTCAATCGTTGCTTTGTCACTTGTTATGTTTTGTTTTGTTGTGTTGTGTGTTATTCTGCCGAGCATTGTAGGCATGCTATCTTGGCGCCAGAATGTGTAGCGGCCACTTGTGAGCTACCCTCAGTACTTGGGTGCATTAGTTGTTTATCCATATGACACAATGCACTGTAATGTTTCAATGTACATGTGATAAATAAATCTAAATCTGTATCTCATTCATCGCTTTTGATTATTCAGCCTGACAGCTGGCTGTCAATCACCTGATATCACAGCTCAGTAATCATGGTTAGTCCCACATATAAAACGCTGGAGGAACTCAGCAAGCCAGGCAGCAATTAGGGAACGTCGACCGTACTCTTTTCTTAGATGCTGCCTGGCCAGCTGAGTTCCTTCAGCATTTTGTGTGTGTTGCTCAGATTTCCAGCATCTGCAGATTTTCTCCTGTTTATGGTCAGTCCCAATTCAGTTTAATAGACTGACCCTCGCCACTCAGCAATCATTGCTCTATAGAAGGGGTCACTTAATCAACCCTTGAGTTCACAAAAAATGTGAGCAACAAGCCATTTCTTCAAAGTCATAAATTCCTCCACCGGTAATCTCTTCTTTAAATAAAAATCAGTATGGAGACAAAACAGAAACGGGCCCTTCAGCTCATGAAATCCACACAGGTCATTGACCATCCATTTATGTCAATCCTACATTAATCATTTTTTTTATTTTTCCCACATTCCCATCAACATGAGTTCCATGCGGGCAGGAGGAATGAGGTCCGATGACCTCTTAGATTCACGAATTGGAGTTCGAGGCCCAGTGTTCAGGAACCCATCATCAACGAGTCTGGAGTTCGAGGCCTTGTGTTTGAGATCAGTAGGTCTTGTGGGTGATGCTGAGGATCGAATTGGAAGTCGACTAGAGGATGGAGATGGACTATCTTGGGGTTAGAGGACTATACAAATGCCCGAATTGGAGGGACGTGTTCGCCGGAATGTGCTGAAACACTTGCGGGCTGCCCCCATCATACACATGGGTGTGTCGCCTGTTATTGCAAACAATGCATTTCACTGCGTTTTGATGTATGCTCGATGAATAAACTTCTCCCATATTCTACCACTCACCTACAATTAACAGCAGCCATTTAATAGCTTCAAGGTCGGCAAAGGTGCGGCAAGTGCAGTGAATTAGTCAATTGATCATCCAATATAATCAAGGTTTGCTCCAGGGGAGCGGCCTTGTTGAGGGAAGTGCCTTGTGAGAGAAGTGTGAGTCTTTTGCTCGAGAGTCTTCGGCGAGGAGGCTGTGGGAGGAGACTACACCACATTTGGAGAGGGTGAGAGGTGGTGAAGAAATGACAGGTAAACTGATTCAGTGTGATGCTTGCATGATGTGGGAGGTCAGGGACTCAGATGGTGCCTCTGGCAGCTACAACTGTGAAAAGTGTGTCCAGGTTCAGCTCCCGAAAGACCGTGTTGGGGCACTGGAGAAGCAACTAGATGACCTCAGGTTCATCCAGGAAAACGAGAGTTTTCTGGACAGGACCTACAGTGAGATCATTACACCGAAGACACCGGAAGAGAGAAGGGGGGCGACGATGAGTAAGGGATGGATGCTTGGAGTACAGGAGACCCTGGGGGATGTGCCTCTTGAAAACAGGTTCACCCTCTTGAGACAGAAGACAGTGCCAGTCTGAGAGGCGGACAGGTCTGCAAGTCAAACATTGGTGCTGAGGCAAAGCCGAGGAGAAATGTCAGGCAGAGCCGTGGTAGTAGGGGTAGTAGTAGTGAGAGGTACAGATAGGGGTTTCTGCGGCAACAGGCGGGATTTAAGGATGGTGTGTTGCCTCCCTGGTGCCCGGATCCAGGATGTCACGGACCGATTGCAGGGCATCCTCAAGGGTGAAGGTGAACAGCCAAAAGTGGTGGTGCATGTCAGCACAAATGACGTCGGGAAAAGGAGGAAAGACATTCTACAGCGTGACTTCAGAGAACTCAGAAGAAGGCTGAAGAGCAGGGCCTCCAGGATGGTTATCTCCGGTTTGCTTCCAGTTCCTCATGCTGGTGAGGGCAGGAACAGGGAGATAGGGGATCTGAATGTGTGGCTGAGGAGCTGGTACGTGAGGCAGGGATTTAGATTCTTGGACCACTGGGATCTGTTTTGGGGTAAGGATGAATTGTACAAAAGGGACGGGTTGCATCTTAACAGACAGGGGACCAGCGTTCTGGCAGGCAGGTTTGAACTAAGTAGTGGCGGGGGCGGGGGGAGGAGAGGAAATATAAGGATGGAGTTAAAGGGAAAGAGAGAATAAGGAAAGTTAAGAAAGATAATAGAATTAACGGGGCAGAAAGCTCAGGAAGGAATTGGAGAGTATGGCCAAGTGCAATAGGAATCGATGTGAAAGATAAGAGGAGTAATGGATTAAAAGTATTATATATGAATGCACGAAACATAAGAAATAAAGTGGATGAGCTTGAGGCTCAGTTGGAAATTGGCAAGTATGATGTTATAGGAATAACAGAGACATGGCTGCAAGAGGACTAGGGCTGGCAAATGAATGTTCAAGGGTATACGTCCTATTGAAAGGACAGACAGGTGGGCAGAGGGGGTGGGGTGGCTCTGTTGGTGAGGAATGAAATTCAGTCCCTTGCGAGGGGCGACAGAGAATCAGGAGATGTAGAGTCAGTATGGATAGAACTGAGAAATTGTAAGGGCAAAAAGACCCTAATGGAAGTTATCTACATGCTCCCAAACAGTAGCCTGGATATAGGGTGCAAGTTGAATCGAGTTAAAATTGGCATGTCGCAAAGGTAATGCTACGGTTGTTATGGGGGATTTTAACATGCAGGCTGGGAAAATCAGATTAGTACTGGACCCCAAGAAAGGGAGTTTGTGGAGTGCCTCCAAGATGGATTCTTAGAGCAGCTTGGACTGGAACCTACCAAGAAGAAGACAATTCTGGATTTAGTGTTGTGTAATGAACTGGATTTGATAAGGGAACTTGAGGTAAAGGAGCCGTTAGGAGGTAGTGACCATAATATGATAAGTTTTAAACTACAATTTGAGAGGGAGAAGGGAAAATCGGAAGTGTCAGTATTACAGTTGAACAAAGGGGACTATGGACCTATGAGGGAGGAGCTGGCCAAGGTTAACTGGAAAGATACCGAAGCAGGGATGACAGTGGAACAACAATGGCAGGTATTTCTGAGAATAATACAGAAGGTGCAGGATCAGTTCATTCCAAACAGGAAGAAAGATTCTAAGGGGAGTAAAGGGAGACCGTGGCTGACAAGGGAAGTAATGGACAGTATAAAAGTAAAAGAGAAGAAGTATAACATAGCAAAGATGAGCAGGAAGCCAGAGAATTGGGAAACTTTTAAAGAGCAACAGAGGATAACTAAAAAGGCAATCCGGGGAGAAAAGATGAGATAAGAAGGCAAGCTAGCCAAGAATATAAAGGAGAATAGTAAAAGCTTCTTTTGGTATGTGAAGAGGAAAAAATTAGTTAAGACCAAAGTTGGGCCCTTGAAGACAGAAATGGGTGAATTTGTTATGGGGAACAAGGAAATGGCAGACAAGTTGAACAGGTACTTTGGATCTGTCTTCGCTAGGGAAGACACAAACAATCTCCCGGATGTAATAGTGGCCAAAGGACCTAGGGTAATGGAGGAACTGAAGGAGATTTACATTAGGCAGAAAATGGTGTTGGATAGACTGATGAGACTGAAGGCTGATAAATCCCCAGGGCCTGATGGTCTGCACCCCAGGGTACTTAAGGAGGTGGCTCTAGAAATTGTGGACGCATTGGTAATTATTTTCCAATGTTCTATAGATTCAGGATCAGTTCCTGAGGACTGGAGGGTAGCTAATGTTATCCCACTTTTTAAGAAAGGAGGGAGAGAGAAAACAGGGAATTATAGACCAGTTAGCCTGACATCAGTGGTGGGGAAGATGCTGGGGTCAATTATAAAGGATGAAATAGTGGCACATTTGGATAGCAGTAACAGGATTAGTCCAAAAGAGCATGGATTTATGAAGGGAAAATCATGCTTGACTAATCTTCTGGAATTTTTTGAGGATGTAACAATGAAAATGGACAAGGGAGAGCCAGTGGATGTAGTGTACCTGGACTTTCAGAAAGCCTTTGATAAGGTCCCTCATAGGAGATTAGTAGGCAAAATTAGAACACATGGTATTGGGGGTAGGGTACTGACATGGATTGCAAATTGGTTGGCAGACAGGAAACAAAGAGTAGGGATTAACGGGTCCTTTTCAGAATAGCAGGCGGTGACTAGTGGGGTACCGCAAGGCTCGGTGCTGGGACCGCAGATATTTACAATATACATTAATGATTTAGATGAATGGATTAAAAGTAACATTAGCAAATTTGCAGATAACACAAAGCTGGGTGGCAGTGTGAAATGTGCAGAGGATGTTGAGATAATGGAGGATGATTTGGACAGGTTGGTGAGTGGGCAGATGCATGGCAGATGCAATTTGATGTGGATAAATGTGAGGATATCCACTTTGGTGGCAAGAACAGGAAGGCAAATTACTATTTGAATGGTGTCAATTTAGGAAAAGGGGAAGTACAACGAGATCTTGGTTTCCTTGTTCATCAGTCACTGAAAGTAAGCATGCAGGTACAGCAGGCAGTGAAGAAAGCTAATGGCATGTTGGCCTTCATGACAAGGGGAGTTGAGTATAGGAGCAAAGAGGTCCTTCTGCAGTTGTACAGGGCCCTGGTGAGACCACACCTGGAGTATTGTGTACGGCTTTGGTCTCCAAATTTGAGGAAGGACATTCTTGCTATTGAGGGAGTACAGCGGAAGATAACGAGGTTAATTCTCGGGATGGCGGGACTGTCATATGTTGAAAGATTGGAGTGACTAGGCTTGTACACACTGGAATTTAGAAGCATGAGAGGGGATCTGATTGAAACATATAAGATTATTAAGGGATTGGATATGCTAGAGGCAGGAAACATGTTCCCAATGTTGGGGGAGTCCAGAACCAGAGGCCACAATTTGAGAATAAGGGGTAGGCCATTTAGAACGGAGATGAGGAAAAACTTTTTCACCCAGAGAGTTGTGGATCTGTGGAATGCTCTGCCTTAGAAGGCAGTGGAGGCCAATTCTCTGGATGCTTTCAGGAAAGAGTTAGATCAAGCTCTTAATGATAGCGGAGGCAAAGGATTTGGGGAGAAGGCAGGAAGGGGATACTGATTGTGGATGATCAGCCATGATCATAGTGAATGGCAGTGCTAGCTCGAAGGGCCGAATGGCCTACTCTTGCACCCATTGTCTATTGTCTATTTAACCTACCAATCTTTTGGAATGTGGGAAAGGAACAAAGCACCTGGAGGAGGCGCACACAATCACAGGGGGATTGTGAAAACTCCACAAAGACAGCATCGGCGGTCAGGACTGAGCCTAGGCCTCCACTGCTGTCAGGAAGCAGCGCTTCTAGATGTGCGGTAGTGACTCTGCTATCCGTATCACTGTACTGCCCTGCAGTTGAGTCTGGGTGACTGCAGGAAGTGTTCGAGCCCAGTTCGACCCTGAATGGAAATCCTCACAGCATCAATGAGCTCTGTACAGGATCCCCCCAGTAGTTGAAAGTCAAAAGTCTATTGTCATATCCACAAGTACTTTTATGTACAGGTGCAGTGAAAAAAATTCTTGCAGCAGCATCGTAGGTATATCAAAGTTCAAGGATCAAGGATTAACTTTATTCACCACATAAATTTACATGTATTAGGAATTTGCCGTCGTGTGTTGGTCAGAACACAAATGCAACAAAAATAATAACATTCAACAATTATAAAGAATAAAGCATCATATAAAAATAATGTTAAGGATAAAGGATGGATATGGAGTAAAATGTGCATAATTACATAAACCTAGCATGTATTTACAATGAAAGCAGCATTATAAAAAGTGCTTTAGGTGTCTCCAGTCTTGTGCAGTTAATGAGGTAATAGACAGATTGGATTGGTGGATTGGTGGGTCGGTGGGGGCTAGGGAGCTAACTAGAGTGCTTGACTAGATTGGTTACCTGGGTAAAGAAACCTTTAAAATGGCATGAGGTTTTGGTTTTAATAGCCCTACAGTGTGCTCCAGAAGAGAGTTTCGGTAAAAGGCATTTTGCAGGGTGGGTAGTGTCCGTAATGATTTTTCCTACCCATTTCTTTGTCCTAGACATATAAAAGTCCTGCAGTGATGGTAGACTGCAGCTAATGACCGCTCTTTGCTGGCCTGACAGTTCACAGTTTTTGTATAACATTCACAAGAAAACCATAAAATAAACATACATTATCCATTTTTTTACAAGAAAGAACACAATTAGAACAAAAAGAAACCAAAATCTATTGTAGCAAAGTGTTCAAAGTAGTCAGTGTTACTATATTGAGGTAGTGATTAGGGTTGTGCAAGTTAGTTCAAGAGCTTAGAGGGAAGTAGCTGGACTTGAACCAGGTGATGTGTGTCTTCAGGCTTCTGCACCTTCTGCACCAGCTGACAGGAAATGGAATGATCTAACATCAAAGGTGGTGTTGGTGCTTGCGTGGTTCAGGCAGATGTGAAGTGGACATTGGTTCTTTCATTGATCATTTAAAGTCTTTAAAATCACATTGAGCTGTGTGGTGCAAGCAGATCATGAGAGTGGCTGTGACAGATGGCTTTGACAGCGCGCAAGTCCCAACCTCTTGATTCAGTGGGTGCTAGAGCCATTACTGAATGTTGGCAGGTAGACTGCCCAGGGTGGTGGTAGAGGCAGATATATTAGATTTCTCAGGGATGTTTAGATGGGCATATGAATGTGAGGGAAATTGAAGGATATGGACATTGTGTAGGCAGAGGGGATTCGCTTAGTTGGCTATTTTACTACCAGTTGGTTCAGCTGAACATCATGGTCCAGTGAACCTGTTCCTGTGCTGTATTGCTCTATGTTCTAAATGAGTCTAACACTCACAAATGTTCAAAAGGACTCATAATCAGTAACCACATAAAATTGACATGTAGAAGCATATAAATGTATTAAGGGATATAAAATAAGTTAAAAATTAAAACATCTATTCAAGGAAGGAAATTGAAATAATCCTGATAATTTGCATGCTGGTGAATCTCACTTCAGTGGAAGGGAAGGTACTGAAGAGGATTCTTAGGGATAGAATATATAAGCATTTGGAAAACCATGGCTTAATTAGGGACAGTCAGCATGCCTTTGTGTGGGGAAAGCCATATCTTACTAACTTGATTTAATTTCTCAAGGAGGTGATGAAGGTGATTGATTAAGGTAGAGCTGTGGATGTTGTCTACATAGACTTTAGTAAGGGATTTGACAAGGATCCTCTTGGGATGCTCATCCAGAAGATTAAAATGCATGGGATCCATCATGAATTCACCATTTGGATCCAGAACTGACCCACCAAGGGTCAGACAAAGGGCACTGGTCTAGAGGACTTATTCTGGCCAGAGCTTCACAGTGTTCTACAGAGATCTATACTAGAACTTCTGTGGTCTGTGATACGGGCAAATGACCTGGATAAAAATGTGGATGGGTGCTTCGTATGTTTACAGATGATACAAACGTGGGTGGTGTTGTGGATATCATAGAAGACTGCCAAAGGATACTGCAAGATATAGATCAGTTACAGATATAGGCAGAGAAATAGCAGATGGAGTTTAACCTGGACGAATGTGAGGTGTGCACAGGGAGATTAAATGTAAGAAGATAGATCCCT
Source organism: Mobula hypostoma (assembly GCF_963921235.1). NCBI lineage: Eukaryota > Metazoa > Chordata > Chondrichthyes > Myliobatiformes > Myliobatidae > Mobula > Mobula hypostoma. The sequence continues at coordinate 122,927,700 of NC_086097.1, forward strand.
TAACAGAGGGATCATAGTCAGGAAGTTATGTTTCAGCTTTATATAGTTAGACCGCATCTGGTGTATTGTATTCATTTCTGGTCATCGCTTAGGCCTCAGCAACATCTTATAAAACTTCAACATAACATCCTGACTCCCTTATACACCACTTTGATTTATGACGGCCAATATACTAAAAGCTCTCTTTACAACTCTATCTGTGACACTATTTTCAATGAATTATGGATCTGTATTCCCAGAACCCCTGCTCTGCTATTAGTTTTCTTGGCTGTCACTTCTTCCCACTAAGGGCAAGTGCTCTTGTGTCATATGTCGCCTGGCACAGACTCCGCAAGCAGCTCTCCCAAACCGAGAGCTGAGGCATCTCTGGAAATCTGTGCCACCCGACTGGACTCCTCAAGAAGTCCACCAGAGCAACGCATGTGTCTTGGAGCCCAAATTGTAACAAGAGACCTTAGCGAGGATTGTTAGGACCAAAGTGTGGGGGTATCCAAGACTAGAAGTGAGACTGAAACAAGGACAGGGTTCTAAATTAGACGTTAGATGAGAATCCAAAGTAGAACTGATGATTGGGTTCGATTGTTAGGGATGAGATTGTGGCATACCTGGAGGCAGATGACAAGATAGGCCAAAGCCAGCATGGTTTCCTGGAAGGAAAATCCTCCCTGACAAACCTACTGCAATTCTTTGAGGAAATTAAAAGCAGGGTAGACAAAGAAGATGCAGTAGATGTGGTGTACAGGTGTCCCCCGCTTTTCGAACATTCGCTTTACGAAACCTCACTGTTACGAAAGACCTACATTAGTTCCCTGTTTTCGCTAACAGAAGGTGTTTTCACTGTTACGAAAAAAGGCAGTGTGTGAAAAAAAGTACCACGCGCCTCGAGCAGCCGTTTTCCCCTGGATTCGGAATGGCATTCTAGCCGGCATTGCTTAAACATGTGCCTCTGAGCATCTGTGCTTTATGTCGATTTATTTTGAGCATCCGTTTGCAAGATGAGTTCTAAGGTATCGGAAAAGCCTAAAAGAGCTCATAAAGCTGTTACACTTAGCGTAAAACTAGATATAATTAAGCGTTTCGATTGTGGTGAACGAAGTAAGGACGAAGTGAGTTTGGCTTGTGGAAGCTGACGAAGATGATGTTGAAGAGGTTTTGGCATCCCATGACCAAGAACTGATAGATGAACAGCTGATGCAATTGGAAGAGGAAAGGACAACAATTGAAACCGAATGCAGTAGCAAATGGACTGAAAGTGAAGTCATCCAGGAACTGAACGTGAAGCAACTGCGTGAGATTTTTGCTGCAATGATAGAGTACGACTTTAATTTTGAAAGGGTATGTCAGTTTAGGGCATATTTGCAAGATGGTTTACAAAGAACTGTATGATAGAAAAATGAGCGAGGCTAAGCAGTCAAGCATACTGTCATTATTCAAGCCTTCCATGTCAGCCACAGCAGATGACGAACCTCGACCTTCGACATTGAGGCAGGCAGACATGGGAGAAGATGACCTGCCTGCCCTGATCGACGATGAGATGACACCCCAGTGGTCCCAAGCCCCAGGACACGGACAGATACCAATTCACGGAGAATGCAGCGGTAGCCGGGAGGCACCCAGCACGTCTTTAAGAAAAAAGCCAAAATAAACAAGCTAATTAATTAGGTGCCGACATTTACATGCCGGGCGGCTCCTAATTAATTAGCATGTTTATTTTGACTGTTTTCTTAAAGGTGTGCTAGGTGCGTCCAGGCTACCGCTGGACACCTGCATGCTTCGCAGATCGGTATCGGTTCACTGCCCAGGGAGTGGGCACCACTGCACCACCCCAACCGCCGACGACTCAGCCTAACACACCATCATCAGTGTGCTCGATGTCCTCCCAATTCCGGTAAGTGAAACTACACTGTACATACATTATACTTTATATAGGCTGTGTATTTTTATGCGTTATTTGGTATGATTTGGCAGCTTCATAGCTTAAAGGTTACTGGAGAGAGTGTTTTTGCTGAGAGCGCTTGCGTGAGATTTTCACTACAGAGAGTGCTTGCGCCGTGTTTTTGCCAAGAGCACTTGCGTGAGATTTTCGCTATGGAGAACAGTGCAGGCAATGATTGTAGAGAAGTATTTCTACTTTATATCGGCTGTGTATTTATCATATCATTCCTGCTTTTACTATATGTTACTGTTATTTTAGGCTTTATGTGTTATTTGACATGATTTGGTAGGTTTTTTTGGGGTCTGCGAATGCTCACAAATTTTCCCCATATAAATAAATGGTAATTGCTTCTTCACTTTACGACATTCTGGCTTATGAACCATTTTATAGGAATGCTCTACTTTTGGATGGCGGGGGAAACCTGTACTTGGATATTCAGAAGGCCTTTGACAAGGTACCGCACATGAGGCTGCTTAGCAAGATAAGAGCCCATGGAATTACAGGGACGTTACCAGCATGGGTGGAGCATTGGCTGGTCGACAGAAAACAGAGAGTGGGAATAAAAGGATCCTATTCTGGTTGGATGCAGTTACCAGTGGAGTTCCGCAGGGGATGGTGTTGGGACCGCTGCTTTTTACGATGTATGTCAATGAATTGGACTACGGTATTAATGGATTTGTGGCTAAATTTGCCGAAGATACAAAGATAGGAGGAGGAGTGGGTAGTATTGAAGAAACAGAGAGCCTGCAGAGAGACTTAGAAACATAGAAACATAGAAAATAGGTGCAGGAGTAGCCCATTCAGCCCTTCGAGCCTGCACCATCATTCAGCATGATCATGGCTGATCATCCAACTCAGAACCCTATACCTGCCTTCCCTCCATACCCACTGATCCCTTTAGCCACAAGGGCCTTATCTAACTCCTTCTTAAATATAGCTAATGAACTGGCCTCAACTGTTTCCTGTGGCAGAGAATTCCACAGATTCACCACTCTCTGTGTGAAGAAGATTTTCCTAATTTCGGTCCTAAAAGGCTTCCCCTTTATCCTTAAACTGTGACCCCTTGTTCTGGACTTCCCCAACATTGGGAACAATCTTCTTGCATCTAGCCTGTCCAATCCCTTTAGGATTTTATACGTTTCAATAAGATCCCCCCTCAATCTTCTAAATTCCAGCGAGTATAAGCCTAGTCGATCCAGTCTTTCATCATATGAAAGTCCTGCCATCCCAGGAATCAATCCGGTGAACCTTCTTTGTACTCCCTCTATGGCAAGAATGTCTTTCCTCAGATTAGGGGACCAAAACTGCACACAATACTCCAGGTGTGGTCTCACCAAGGCCTTGTACAACTGCAGTAGTACCTCCCTGCTCCTGTACTCGAATCGTCTTGCTATGAATGCCAGCATACCATTCGCCTTTTTCACCACCTGCTGTACCTGCATGCCCACTTTCAATGACTGGTGTATAATGACACCCAGGTCTCATTGCACCTCCACTTTTCATAATCGGCCACCATTCAGATAATAATCTGTTTTCCTGTTTTTGCCACCAAAGTGGATAACCACACATTTATCCACATTAAATTGCACCTGCCATGAATTTGCCCACTCACCTAACCTATCCAAGTCACCCTGCATCCCCTTAGCAACCTCCTCACAGCTAACACTGCCGCCCAGCTTTGTGTCATCCGCAAACTTGGAGATGCTGCATTTAATTCTCTCGTCTAAGTCATTAATATATATTGTAAACAACTGGGGTCCCAGCACTGAGCCTTGCGGTACCCCACTAGTCACTGCCTGCCATTCTGAAAAGGTCCCGTTTATCCCCACTCCTTGCTTCCTGTCTGCCAACCAATTTTCTATCCACATTAAAACCATACCCCCAATACCATGTGCTTTAAGTTTGCATACTAATCTCCTGTGTGGGACCTTGTCAAAAGCCTTTTGAAAATCCAAATATACCACATCCACTGGTTCTCCCCTATCCACTCTACTAGTTACATCCTCAAAAAATTCTGTGAGATTCGTCAGACATGATTTTCCTTTCACAAATCCATGCTGACTTTGTCCGATGACTTCACCGCTTTCCAAATGTGCTGTTATCACATCTTTGATAACTGACTCTAGCATTTCCCCACCACCGATGTCAAGCTAACTGGTCTCTAATTTCCTGGTTTCTCTCTCTCTCCTTTTTTAAAAGGTGGGGTTACATTAGCCACCCTCCAATCCTCAGGAACTAGTCCAGAATCTAAAGAGTTTTGAAAAATTATTACTAATGCATCCTCTATTTCTTGGGCTACCTCCTTAAGCACTCTAGGATGCAGACCATCTGGCCCTGGGGATTTATCTGCCTTTAATCCCTTCAATTTACCTAACACCACTTCCCTACTAACTTGTATTTCCTCAGTTCCTCCATCTCACTAGACCCATGGTCCCCTACTATTTCCGGAAGATTATTTATGTCCTCCTTAGTGAAGACAGAACCAAAGTAGTTATTCAATTGGCCTACCATGTCCTTGTTCCCCATGATCAATTCACCTGTTTTTGACTGTAAGGAACTTACATTTGTCTTAACCAATCTTTTTCTTTTCACATGTCTATAGAAGCTTATACAGTCAGTTTTTATGTTCCCTGCCGGTTTTCCCTCCTAATCTTTTTTCCCTTTCCTGATTAATCCCTTTGTCCTCCTCTGCTGGACTCTGAATTTCTCCCTGTCCTCAGGTGTGTCGCTTTTTCTGGCTAATTTGTATGTTTCTTCTTTGGAATTGACACTATCCCTAATTTCCCTTGTCAGCCACGGGTGCACTACCTTCCCTAGTTTATTCTTTTGCCAAACTGGGATGAACAATTGTTGTAGTTCATCCATGCGATCTTTAAATGTTTGCCATTGCATATCCACCGTCAATCCTTTAAGTATCATTTGCCAGTCTATCTTAGCTAATTCACGTCTCATACCTTCAAAGTTACCCTTCTTTAAGTTCAGAACCTTTGTTTCTGAATTAACTATGTCACTTTCCATTTAATGAAAAATTCCACCAAATTATGGTCACTCTTACCCAAGGGGCCTCTCACGACAAGATTGCTAATTAACCCTTCCTCATTGCTCAAAACCCAGTCTAGAATGGCCTGCTCTCTAGATGGTTCCTTGACATGTTGGTTCAGAAAACCATCCTGCATACATTCCAAAAAACCCGTTTCCTCAGCACCCTTACCAATTTGATTCACCCAATCTATATGTAGATTGAAGTCACCCTTTATAACTGCTGTTCCTTTATTGCACGCATTTCTAATTTTCTGTTTAATGCCATCCCCAACCTCACTTCTACTGTTAGGTGGCCTGTCCACAACTCCCACCAGCGTTTTCTGCCCCTTAGTGTTATGCAGCTCTACCCATATTGATTCCACATCCTCCCGGCTAATGTCCTTCCTTTCTATTGCGTTAAACTCCTCTCTAACCAGCAATGCTACCTCACCTCCTTTTCTTTCATGTGTATCCCTCCTGAATACTGAATATTGAATATCCCTGAAAGTTGAGCTCCCATCCTTGGTCACCCTGGAGCCATGTCTCTGTGATCCCAACTATACTATATTCATTAATAACTATCTGTACTTTCAATTAATCTACCTTGTTACGAATGCTCCTTGCATTGACAAACAAAGCCTTCAGGCTTGCTTTTACAACACTGTTAGCCCTTATACAATTATGTTGAAAAGTAGCCCTTTTTGATTTTTGCCCTGGATTTGCCTGCCTGCCACTTATACTTTTCACCTTACTACATTTTGCTTCTACCCTCATTTTACACCCCTCTGTCTCATAGAACATAGAACATAGAATAGTACAGCACAGTACAGGCCCTTCGGCCCACAACGTTGTGCCGACCCTCAAACCCTGCCTCCCATATAAGCCCCCACCTTAGATTCCTCCATATACCTGTCTAGTAGTCTCTTAAACTTCACTAGTGTATCTGCCTCCACCACTGACTCAGGCAGTGCATTTCACGCACCAACCACTCTCTGAGTAAAAAACATTCCTCTCATATCCCTCCTTGAACTTCCCACCCCTTACCTTAAAGCCATGTCCTCTTGTATTGAGCAGTGGTGCCCTGGGGAAGAGGCGCTGGCTATCCACTCTATCTATTCCTCTTATTATCTTGTACACCTCTATCATGTCTCCTCTCATCCTCTTTCTCTCCAAAGAGTAAAGCCCTAGCTCCCTTAATCTCTGATCATAATGCATACTTTCTAAACCAAGCAGCATGCTGGTAAATCTCCTCTGTACCCTTTCCAATGCTTCCACATCCTTCCTTTAGTGAGGTGACCAGAACTGGACACAATACTCCAAGTGTGGCCTAACCAGAGTTTTATAGAGCTGTATCATTACATCGCAACTCTTAAACTCTATCCCTCGACTTATGAAAGCTAACACCCCATAAGCTTTCTTAACTACCCTATCCACCTGTGAGGCAACTTTCAGGGATCTGTAGATATGCACCCCGAGATCCCTCTGCTCCTCCACACTACCAAGTATCCTGGCATTTACTTTGTACTCTGCCTTGGAGTTTGTCCTTCCAAAGTGTACCACCTCACACTTCTCTGGGTTGAACTCCATCTGCCACTTCTCAGCCCACTTCTGCATCCTATCAATGTCTCTCTGCAACCTTTGACAATCTTCTGCACTATCTACAACACCACCAACCTTTGTGTTGTCTGCAAACTTGCCAACCCACCCTTCTACCCCCACATCCAGGTCGTTAATAAAAATCACGAAAAGTAGAGGTCCCAGAACAGATCCTTGTGGGACACCACTAGTCACAATCCTCCAATCTGAATGTACTCCCTCCACCACGACCCTCTGCCTTCTGCAGGCAAGCCAATTCTGAATCCACCTGGCCAAACTTCCCTGGATCCCATGCCTTCTAACTTTCTGAATAAGCCTACCGTGTGGAACCTTGTCAAATGCCTTTCTAAAATCCATATAGATCACATCCACTGCACTACCCTCATCTATATGCCTGGTCACCTCCTCAAAGAACTCTATCAGGCTTGTTAGACACGATCTGCCCTTCACAAAGCCATGCTGACTGTCCCTGCCTATTTCCCTGCACTTGTTCCCATCCCCCTGCCACATTAGTTTAAATCCTCCTGAACAACAGAAGCAAATGCACCCCCTAGGAAATTGGTTCCAGTCCAGCCCAGGTGCAGACCATTCTGTTTGTACCAGTCCCACCTCCTCCAGAACTGGTTCCAATGCCCCAGAAATCTGAATCCTTCCCCCTCGCACCATTTTTCAAGCCACTTATTCATTTGATATATCCTCCTATTTCTACTCTGACTAGCACGTGGCACTGGTAGTAATCCACAGATTATTACTTTTGTGGTCCTACTTTTTAGTTTATCTCCTAACTCTCTAAATTCACCTTGTAAGACCTTATCCCATTTTTTACCTATATCATTGGTACCTATGTCCACCACGACCATTGGCTGTTCACCCTCCCACTCCAGAATGTCCTGCAGCCACTCAGAGACATCCTTGACCCTTGCACTAGGGAGGCAACATACCCTCCTGGAGTCTCATTTGCGGCCACAGAAACACCTATCTATTCCCTGTACAATCGAATCCCCTATCACTATAGCTCTCCCACTCCTTTTCCTTCCCTCCTGTGCTGCAGACCCACCCATGGTGCCATGAACTTGGCTGCTACTGCCTTCCCCTGATGAGACATCTCCCCCAACAGTATCCAAAACAGTATATCTGTTTAGGAGGGAGATGACCTCAGGGGACTCCTGCACTACCTGCCTACAGCTACGCTGTCTAGTGGCCACCCATTCCCTTTCTGCCTGTGTAGCCTTTACCTGCAGTGTGGCCAACTCACTGAACGTGCTATTCACGGCCTTTTCAGCATCGCGGATGCTCCAGTATGAATCCAGTCGCAGCTCTAGCGACTCAATGCGGTCTGCCAGAAGCTGCAGCTGGACACATTTCCTGCACACATAGTCGTCAGGGACACTGGAAGTATCCCTGATTTCCCACATGCTGCAGGAAGAATAAACCACGGGCCGATCTCAGCTGTCATGACCTCCCCAATACGCTACAGCCTCGCTGCCTTCCTTGCTTCAAATAAAATACCGCTGCAGACCGTTCTCCTTTTAAAGGAACTTACCCGGCCTTACCTCACTTGGAGTGGAGCTCATCCTCAGCCTCTGCTTGCCAAAGCCTCTCGAGACAAAGCCTTCCTACTCTGTCGCCCGCTCCGTCAAACTGCTCTCTTTTAAATACTCCCGCTGCCTCACGGGCCGACTTACACGTGCTTGCGCAGTCCTGCCCCGATCAACCGCCGAAAAAAATGGCCGACTTCCACAAACTGCTCTCTTTTAAATACTCCCGCTGCCTCACGGGCCGACTTACACGTGCTTGCGCAGTCCTGCCCCGATCAACCGCCGAGAAAAATGGCCGACTTCCACAAACTGCTCTCTTTTAAATACTCCCGCTGCCTCACGGGCCGACTTACACGTGCTTGCGCAGTCCTGCCCCGATCAACCGCCGAGAAAAATGGCCGACTTCCACAAACTGCTCTCTTTTAAATACTCCCGCTGCCTCACGGGCCGACTTGCACGTGCTTGCGCAGTCCTGCCCCGATCAACTGCCGAGAAAAATGACACAGTTTAGGGGAATGGGCAAAGAAGTGGCAAATGAAATGCAATGTTGGAAAGTGTATGGTCATGCACTTTGGTGAAAGAAATAAACAGGTAGACTATTATTTAGATGGGGAGAGAATTCAAAATGCAGAGATACAAAGAGACTTGGAAGTCCTTGTGCAAAATACCCTAAAGATTAACCTCCAGGTTGAGTCGGTTGTGAAGAAGGCAAATGCAATGTTGGCATTCATTTCTAGAGGTATAGAATATAAGGGCTGGGATGTGATGTTGAGGCTCTATAAGGCGCTCGTGAGACCACACTTGGAGTATTATGTTTTGGGCTCCTTATTTTAGAAAAGATATACTGACATTGGAGAGGGTTCAGAGAAGATTCATGAGAATGATTCCAGGAGTGAAAGGGTTACTGTATGAGGAACGTCTGGCAGCTCTTGGGCTGTATTCCCTGGAGTTCAGAAGAATGAGGGGGGATCTCATAGAAACATTCTGAATGTTAAAAGGCCTCTGCACACATCAGATGATCACACCACTCCTCTGTTTTTTTCTGAGGTCAGGCATCTCAGGGTTTGTTTTATATCCTGGTTCCTCCACTCTGTCCAGCCATTGGACTGTGAGTGAAACCCAGAAGAAAGACTTGCTGTAGCCACAATTAGTGTACAGAATGCCCTCCAAAAACGTGAAGCAAATTGTTGACCCCAATCTGACACTATATCCACCAGAATTCCATGGATCCTGAAGACTTGATGCAGAACAACCTTAGCTATCTCTGCTGCTGATAGAAGTTTGTCCAATTCAATGAATTATCAGACTTTCGAAAAACAATCTACAATTGCCATGATGGCGGTCTTCCCCTTGGAAGGCAGAAGACCCGTGACAAAGTCCAAAGAGATGTGCGCCCATGGTCTATCTGGAATAGACAGGGAGTGAAAGAGCCCTTGAGGTTGGATGCAGGACTCCTTGTTCCAGATGCACACCTCACATCCCTGCACATATTGTCAGACCTCTTTAGCCGTTCCCGGCCAGCTGTGTCTTCTCTTAATGAACCAGAGGGTTCTGGCGACCCCTGGGTGAGTGCTCATTCTAGACGTGTGTCCTCATTGAAGTGCTTTAGACTTGACAGAACTTGGGAAAAACAGACAACCCAGAGGACCGTTCTTGGGAATCTCCCCTTGCACCTGGGCCTCGCGACCGTGTGCGTCAATTCACCAACAAATGGGCGCCATCACTTTAGCTTGGGCAAAACGGTGGTAGGCTGCTCTTCCCTTTCAGGTTTGTTGAACTGGTGAGACAAGGCATTCAGTCTTTATTTCTTTGACCCCAGTCGATAGATGAGAACAAACTTGAACTGGTTAAAGAAAGGAGACCACTTGGCCTGCCTGTAATTCAATCTTTTGGCCTCCTGAACATAAGCCAGGCTTTACATAGAAACATAGAAACTTAGAAAATAGGTGCAGGAGTAGGCCATTCGGCCCTCCAAGCCTGCACCGCCATTTATTATGATCATGGCTGATCATCCAACTCAGAACCCTGCACCAGCCTTCCCTCCACACCTCCTGATCCCCGTAGCCACAAGGGCCATGTCTAACTCCCTCTTATATATAGCCAATGAACTGGCCTCAACTGTTTCCTGTAGCAGAGAATTCCACAGATTCACCACTCTCTGTGCGAAGAAGGTTTTCCTAATCTCAGTCCTAAAAGGCTTCCCCTTTATCCTCAAACTGTGACCCCTCTTTCTGGACTTCCCCAACATCGGGAACAATCTTCCTGCATCTAGCCTGTCCAATCCCTTTAGGATTTTATACGTTTCAATCAGATCCCCCCTCAATCTTCTAAATTCCAATGAGTACAAGCCTAGTTCATCCAGTCTTTCTTCATATGAAATTCCTGCCATCCCAGGAATCAATCTGGTGATCTTTGTGGTCTGTCTGTATAATAAAAGGGTTCTTGGTCCCCTCAAGCCAGTGACACCATTCTTCCAATGCCAATCTGACCATGAGTAGCTCTCTATTTCCAGTGTTATAGTTCTCCTCTGCTAGAGATAGCCACCTGGAGAAGAATGCACCCAGGTGCAGTTAATTGTCCAAAGGTGTCCATTGAGACAACACTGTATCCACTCTGATGTCCAACGCATCCACCAACTCGATGAACGGAAGGTCTGGGTTAGATGAAACCAAAATGGGAGCAGTCATGAACTGCTGTTTGAATTCTGCAAAAGCAGCTTTGGTAGTGCAAACAAGTCAGCCTATGGATCTCTCATTGGAGCTGTCACTGATCTGAAGATTCTGATGAATTTTCTGTAAAAGTTGTCAAATCTCAGGAATCGCTGGACTTGGTTCACATTGGATAGTTGTGGCCAATCTCTGACTGCCTGTGTCTTAGTAGGGTCCATCTTGAGATTGCTATTAGAAATGATAAAAGCCAAAAATGAAACAGTAGTTGCATGAAATTCAGATTTCTCCAGCTTGATATAAATTCCATGATCTAGAAGTCTCTTTAGGATATCTCTGATGGGAGTGACATGCTCCTCCATGGGCTTCGAGAAAATTAGGATGTTGTCCAAGTAGACAAAGGTACACTTACAAAGAGCATCCCTGAACACATCATTCATGAAGACCTGGAAAACTGTTGGCGCATTAGTAAGGCTGAAAAGCATGACCAGGTACTCATAATGCCTTGTCAACATGTTGAATGCAGTCTTCCACTCATCACCCTCCTCCATGCGGACCAGGTTGTACGCACTCCACAAGTCGAGCTTCAAGAATATTGCCCCTTGGAGAACAGCTGCTGCTATCACAGTCCTCCCGACACTGGGCAGTCTTTGCAGTTCTCTTGACGGCCACTGTTCTTGAACATTCAGACCACAGGTGACCTGCTGCCCTGCAGTAGTAGCAGTAACCTTGACTCCGACCCCGGCACCTCTCATCGGTGAAGAGTCTTGTGCAGCCGATTTGCATTGGTTTGACAGGACCTGGTGCAGGAGACGGGCTGATCATTGTCTGATGTTGGAAAGTGGAACTGTGACGCGATGAGGCCAAGGCTGGGCTAGCCCTCTTTGACCTCTTCCCAATTTTGCTCTGCCAGATGATTATCGAAGCGGATGCAATAATCACTCACAGTCTCTAAGTCCTCTACTGGCTCTCCCAAGGCAAGGACGTCCTTTAACTTGCCTCGGAGTCTGTGGCAGCACGGAGTGGTCAAGGCCTCCTTATTCCAGCCACACTCCTAGGCCGGTCTGAAGCTCAGTACCGTAGTTGGCTGCTGACCCTATTCCCCGACACATCTTTATTAGACGGTTTGAGGCTCTGCTAACTTCAGCAGGGTGATGGACCATTCTATTCATAGTGTTCATGATTTTTTCGGAATAAGAGCAGATCTCCAACCTCCATTCCCAATGCACGGTGGTCCAGACCAGGTCTCTCCAGGTCAGGAAGGCCAATTTTCCATGCTCCGTAAGGAACTGGGATAACTGGAATGCAAACATCAACAAACACCGAGTGAGGAAGCCGCGGCAAGATCCTGGGGTCGGATGATAGACTGATTCCAAAAAGCGACTGACCGAGCAAATCTGGCCTCCTCCTAGCGACAGTTGGCGCACGGAAACCTGGAGGTCATGTATCTCCCGGCTCTGTTTTGAAATTTTCTCGCTGAGGCTGGCCTCCACTGACAAGAGTCTCTGATACTCCACCTGCTTTATGTTAGGCTCAATCGTACTGTGACTAGAGAGCTTGGTGAAGCGGGTAGGACCCGAGCACTGGAGTATCTGAGACTAGAATCGAGACATGATACTGAAACAAGAACAGGGTTCTAAACTGGACATCAGACACGAATCAAAAGTAGGGCTGATGATTGAGCACCGAACCTTAGTTCAGGTGCTCTTTAAATATTAAAATCCCGCTGCCAAAACTTGGCTGACAATTAGCGCGGAGGTGGCGGGGGCTGCCTGAGTCTTTAAAGGGGCCACGCCAGCTCCAGAGCGCATCTAAACCCCAGGAACTGGTGCGGTTGGGTGCGTATAATAACACAGGTGACTACTGCTGGTGATCTCATTTTCATCTAAGCCTGCATGCTCTGAGCTTCCACACTGTTCAATGCTTAAAAGCTGCGGCTCCCAGTGGAGTTAGTAGATTTTAAGTAGAATATCTGGGCCATTATATTAATTGAGGGTTAATCAAGGTTTAAGACCATAAGACATAGGAACAGAACATGGCCATTTGGTTTATCAAGTCTGCTCCGCCATTCCACCATGGCTGACTTATTATCCCTCTCAACTCCATTCTCCTACCTTCTCCCCATAACCCATGGTGTCCTTACTAACCAAGAGCCCATTGACCTCCACTTTAAATATGCTCAAAGACTTGGCATACACAGCCGTCTGTGGCAATGAATTCCATGAATTCCACAGATTCACCACCCTCTGGCTGTAGATATTTCTCCTCATCTCTTTTCTAAAGGAACATCCTTTTGTTCTGAGGCTGTGCCCTCTGGTCCTACACTATTAGAAGCATCCTCTCCATGACCACTCTATCTAGGCTTTCCAATAATCAATAGGTATTAATGACTTTCTCTCTCATTATTCTAACCTCCTGTGAGAACGAGCCCAGAGCTATCAAAAGCTCCTCATGCATTAACCCCTTCATTCCCCAGATCATAGAGCTGAAACCTCTCCTGATTGTCAAGTCAAAATAGAACACTTGCAATATAACAGGTTATTAATTCTACAGCCAGTGGATCCAACAACTCTCTCTGATTTTTATTAATTAATCCTAAATCCTGTTTTTGGCATATTTTCTTTTCCAATTAAATATTTAATCAGCTTAGGGTTGCCAATTCTAATTGAATGTAATCCTGGAAGTTTCAGTCAATGACATCCATCTCCAATATCTTTTCATTTCCCGATCAAGCAGCCTCTTGGCCTCCAATTCTTTGAAACTTAATTAAGCAGAAAGGGTTCAGAATCAGAATCAGGTTTATTATCACAGTCTTAAATGGCATGAAGTCTGTTATCTTGCAGCAGCAGTACAAAGACAAAAAAGTACTGTAAATTACGATATAAATTTATAGCACAGCAAGAAAGGAATAATGTGGTGGTGTTCATGTTCATGGACCATTTATAAATCCAATGATGGAGGGAAAAAGCTGTTCCTGAATTACTGAGTGTGGTTCTTCAGAGTCCTGTAGCTCGTCCCCAATGGCAGTTACGAAAAGAGGGTCTGTCTCAGATGGTAAGGGACCATCTGAAGGGACAAAATGATGGATGTTGCCTTCATGAAACACCACATCTTGAAGATGTCCTTGATGGTGGGGACGGTTGTGCCAATGATGGAACTGGCTGAGTCTATAACCTCCGAAGCCTCTTGCAATCATTTGCATTGGAGTCTCCAGTGATGCAAGCAGTCAGAATGTTTACCATCGTACATGTATAGAAATTTGCAAGAGTGTTTGGTGGCATACCAAACCTCCCCAAGTTCCTAATGAAGTAGAGCCACTGGTGTGCCTTCTTCATAAATGCATCAATGTGTTGATCCCAGGACAGATACTCAAAGATGTCAACGTCTATGAACTTGAAGCTGTTAATCCTTCTTGCCAACAGCCGAAAGGGTGATGAATGCAGGGCTGGAGGTGCTATATTTGAATGCACACAGTATATAGAATAAGGTAGATGAACTTGTAGTACAATAACAGATTGTCAATACAATGTTGTGGGCATCACTGAATCATGGCTGAAAGAAGATTATAGATGGGAGCTTAACATCCAAGGGTATATATTGTATCGAAAGGACACACAGGTAAGGCAGAGGGGATGGAGTGGGGTGGCTCTGTTGGTAAAAAATGAAATCAAATCAAATCAAGTCATTAGAAAGAGGTGACAGAAGGTGTAGAATCATGGTGGATAGAGCTCAGAAACTGCAAAGGTAGAAAGACCATAATGGGATTTTATACAGACCTTCAAACAGTAACAAAGATGTGATCTACAAACTACAATAAAATATAGAAAATGTGTGTTAAAAGATCAAGGTTACAAAAGTCATGGGGGATTTCAATACGCACATAGGTTGTGAAAATCGGGTTGCTATAGGATCCTAAGGGAGGGAATTTGTAGAATGCCCACGAAATGGGTTTTCAGAGCAACTCTTGATTGAGCCTTCTAGGGGATCAGCTACTCTGGATTGGGCAGCATGCAATGAACTAGAATTAATTAGAGACCTTAAGGTAAAGGAACCCTTAGGGGCCAGTGATCATAATATGATTGAATTCACCCTTCAATTTGAGAAGGAGAAGCTAAAGTCAGATGTATCACTATTACAGTGGGTAAAGGGAATTAATGAGGCCTGAGAGAAGAGCTGGCCAAAATTGATTGGAAGGGAACACCAGCAGGGTTGGTGACAGAGCAGCAATGGCTGGAGTTTCTACCAGAAATTCAGAATCTACAGGATAGATACATCCCGAAGAAAAAATATTGTAAAGACAATCGTGGCTGACAAGTGAAGTCAAAGCCAACATAAAAGCCAAAGAGAGGGCATATAATAGAACAAAAATTAACGAGAAGTTAGAGAATTGGGAAGCTTTTATAGACCAACAGAAGGCAATTAAAAAGTCATAAAGAAGCAAAAAAATGGAATACAGTCTAGCCAATTATATTGAATCGGATACAAAAGTTTCTTCAGATATATGAAGTGTAAAAGAGAGGCGAGAGTAGATATCGGACCGCTGGAAAAGTATTCTGGGGAGGTGGAAATGGGGGACAAGGAAATTGCAGATGAACTGAATAATAATTTTATATCAGTCTTCACTGTGGAAGATATTAGCAGTATGTCGGAAGCTCAAGAGTATCAGTGGGCAGAAGGAAGTGAAGTTGCCATTACTAGGGAGAAGGTGCTTGGGAAACTGAAAGGTCTGAAGATAGATAAGTGACCTACACCAGATGGTCTACACCCCTGGGTTCTGAAAGAGGTGGCTGAAGAGATGTGGAGGCATTAGTAATGATCTTTCAAGAATCAATGGATTCTGCTATGCTTCTGGAGGACTGGAAAATTGCAAATGTCAGTCCACTTTTCAAGAAGGGAGAGAGGAAATTTTAGGCCAGTTAGTCTGACCTCAGTGGTCGGAAAGATGTTGGAGTCGATTGTGGTTTTGGGGTACTTGGAGGTACATGATAAAATTGGAGGAATCCAGCAGGGTTTCCTCAAGGGAAAATTTGCCTGACAAATCTGTTGGAATTCTGAAGAAATAACAAGCAGGATAGATAAAGGAGAATCTATGGATGTTGTGTGGGTTCTCTGACGGATCAATGGACTTTTAGAAGGCCTTTGACAAGGTACCCCATATGAGGCGGCAAAACAAGATAAGAGCCCATGGCGTTACAAGAAATTTACTACCATAGATAGAAGATTGGCTTACTGGTGGGAGGCAAAGAGTGGGAATAAAGGCAGTCTTTTCGGGTTGGTTGTCAGTCGTTAGTAGTGTTCCACAATGGTCTGTGTTGGGACCGCTTCTTTTCACATTGTATGTCAAAGATTTGGATGATGGAATTGATGGCTTTCTGGCAAAGTTTGCAGATAATATGAAGATAGTCAGAGGTGCAGGTAGATTTGAGGAAGCAGAGGCTACAGAAGGACTTAGACCTATTAGAAGACTGGGCAAAGAGGTGGCAGATGGTATACAATGCCAGGAAGTATATAGTCAAGCACATTGGAAGAAGAAATAAAAGCATTGACTATTTAACTAAGTGGAGAGAAAATACAAAATTCTGAGATGCAAAGGGACTTGGATTCCTGAAAGGTTAATTTGCAGGTTGAGTCAGTGGTCAAGAAGAGAAATACAATGTTTGCATTTATTTCAGGAGGACCCCAATATAAGAGCAAGGATGGAATGTAATGTTGAGGCTTTGTAAGGCACTGCTGGGGCCTCACTTGGAGTATTATGTGCAGTTTTGGGCCCCTTATCTGACATCAAAGAGGGTTCAAAGGAGGTTCACAAAAATGATTCCAGAATTGAAAGACATCATATGAGGAGTTTTTGATGACTCTGGGCCTGTACTCACCGGAAATCACAAGAACCGGGGGGGATCTCATTGAAACCTATTGAAGTTTGAAAGGCCTTGATAGAGTGGATGTGGTTGGGATGTTTCCTACGGTGGGAGTGTCAAAAACTAGAGGACACTGCCGCAGAATAGAGGGACATTCATTCAGAATAGAGATGAGGAGAAATTTCTTTAGCCAGAAAGTAGTGAATCTGTGGAATTCATTGCCACAGGCAAGTGTGGAGGTCAAGTCATTAGGTATATTTAAGGCAGAGGTTGATAGATCCTTCATTAGTCTAGGCATGAAGGAATACTGGGAGAAGGCTGGAGGTTGGGGCTAAGAGAGAAATGGATCAGCCATGATGAAATGGTGGAGCAGACTTGATGGGCCAAATGGCCTACTTCTGCTCCTGTATCTTATGGTCTTACGTCCCCTCAATGAAGACTAGTGCAATTTCTCCCAACTTCCCCTTCCTGAAGTCCAGAACCAGTTCTTTGGTCTTGCTGACATTGTGCGTGATGTTGTTGTGACACCAATCAGCCAGATGATCTTTCTCACTCCTGTGCCCTCTATCGCCATGCATCAAATAAAATTGAAGCGAAACCATTTGTACCCTGATTCCCCTTATGACTTCTCTCATGAATTACTTATAGGAAAGTCTGAATAAGCACACAGAATGTTTTATTTTAATCCATCAATCTGAGCAGTAATTTCAACATCACATTTATTGGCCATTGTTTGTTGCACCTTGTTGATTTATTCCAGCCATTAATGAGGACAGATAGTGATACCTTGGGATGGTAGTCACATATACAGTAAACAAACTAGTTGTGATTGACAGGTCACCTTCAGATTTATTGTTTGGGTTACCAATTACCTTTTGGACTCAATCTCCTCATGGCAAACAAATCCTTCTCTTTAGTATTCTTGGAGATTTCAGTAAACTTAAATACTCAAATAAACTTGGCCAAGGTCAATTTCACAAAAAAAGGAGAAACCGACTTACACTCTCAACGCAATGTTGGATTAAATACTGAAGTGTGACACACAAATGCTATTTTTTTGGGGATGGTAGTATACATAATCTTAATAACTGCCTGGAATTACTTCAATATTAGGTGCACGGTTTAAGGTTTATTGAAATATTTGCACTGCTTTTCAGAATTAGAATCAGAATTATTATCACTGTCTTAGATCATGTGAGGTTTGTTTTGAGGCAGCAGAACAGTGTAAAGATATAAAAACACTGCAACTTACAAAAGTAAATGAATAGCGACAAAATAGTAATAACAAGATAGTGTTTATGGATTCAAAGACTATTCAGAAATGTGATGGTGGAGGAGAACAAGCTGTTTATGAACCATTATGTGTGAAACTTCAGGCTCCTGTACATCTTTCGCAGTGGTAGTAAGAAGAGGGTATGTCCCAGGTCTCACTAAGGTAGCATCCTTAGTGATGGATGCCACCATTTTGAAGCACTGCCTCTTGACGCTGACCTCAGTGCGGAGAAGGTTTGAGTCTGTGATGGACCTGGTTGGGTCTGCAATTCCCTGCAGCCTTATGCAATTCTATGCATAACCAGCTGTGAATAAACCAGACAGAATGCTCTCCGCCTTTCATCTACAGAAATTTCTAGGAGTCTTTGAACAATGTCTTTGAACAAGCCTTTGCCCGACGCCGGCCCCCTAGGCCTGAGTCAACGTAGTAGTATTAGTAGTAGTTTGAACAATCAGTTATGGTTTTTGAATTATGATTTGTAAGCTCGTGCCCATGGTAACACTATGTATGTATGCACCAAATTGTGCAACTCTGATCTGATCTCACAATCTACAGACTCATTTTCAGGGACCCTGCAACTCAGGTTCGCTGTTTTATTTATTTAAATTATTATTTATCTGTTTGATTATTTCTTTCTTTCTTTGTTCATTGTTTACTTACTTAATTATTTTCTTATTGATTTACATTAGCATAATTTGTCTTCATTTCCACATTGGTTGTTTGTCAATCCTTATTTATGTGTAGTTTTTTCATAAATTCTATTGCATTTCTTTATTTTCCTGTGAATGCTTGCAAGAACATCAATCACAAGGTGGTATATGGTGACAGATACATACTTCGATAATAAATTTACTTTTGACTTTGACAGGTTGAATTTAAAGGAGAATTTTCAGTGGATCTTGAGAGTGGGCACCATCAATGTAAACCTATGAGTGACTGATCTCTCTCTCAGGTTTTTGAACATCTTGTGAGCAAAGCCACTGTGATGACTTATTAACCATATGCATTCAGATGTCACTTTATTAGGTACACCTGTGCACCTGCTCCTTAATACAAATATCTAATCAGCCAATCGTACAGCTGTAACTTAATGCAGATAAACGTGCAGATATGGTCAAGAGGTTCAGTTGTTGTTCAGACCAAACATCAGAATTGGGGAAAAAATGTGATTTATGTGACTTTGACCCTGGAATGATTTTTGGTGCCAGACTGGGTGGTTGGAGTTGCTCAGAAACTGTTGACCTCCTAGGATTTTCATGCACAACTGTCAAAAGAGTTTACAGAGGATGAGCGACTGTTCGGTGGGTGAAAATGCCTTGTTAATGAGAGAGGTCAGAGGAGAATGGCCAGACTGGTTCAAGCTGACAGGAAGGTGACAGCAACTCAAATAACCTCACATTACAATAGTGGAGTGCAGAAGAGCTGGTTTTGCTGTAGTTTTGTTGCTTGATTCATTCTGTTTTCTTGCTGAGCCCTGTGGGCATGCGATGATAGTGCCAGATCCATCTGGCAAAAATTGCAGGCTGCCACCAGCATATTGTCAGGTGTGTCGGTTGTTAAAGCAAATGACATATTTCACTGTATGCTTCCATGTACATGTGATAAGTAAATCTGAATCTGAATCATAGCATTTTATTATTCAGCATGGTATCTACCTGTCACTCAACTGCTATTACCTCTCAGTAATCACAGTCAATCCTGCAAGAATCCCAGTTCAGTGCAGATTTTTGCCTCTTGCCACTCAGTTGTCATTGCTTTCAGGAGGAGATCATTTGACCAACCACTGAGTTCACCAAAAATGTCGGCAACAAGCCATACCCTCAAGATCATAACTCCCTACATCATAAATCTCTTTAAAAGAATTAGTCATAGGCTCACAGAAATAGGCCTTCAGCTCATAGTGTCTATACTGACCTTTGACCATTCCTACATTAATCCCATGTTTTATTCTCCACACATTCCCATCAATTTTTCTTGCTTACTTACAATTTACAGTACCCAACTAAGCAACCAACCTGTAAGTTTTTTGGAATGTGGGAAAGGAACAAAGCACCTGGAGGAGACACACACAGTCACAGGGGGATTGTGAAAACTCCACATAGACAGCATCGGAGCTCAGGATTAAGCTTAGGCCTCTATTACTGTGAGGAAGCTGCGCTTCTAGATGTGGGGTAGTGACTGCTAGCCGTATCACTGTATTGCCCTGCAATAGGGCTTGGGTGACTGCAGAAAGTGTTCTAGCCCAGTTCAACCCTGAATGGGAATCTTCCAGGCACCAGTGAGCTTCGTACAGAATCTCCCCAGTCGATGAAAGTTGAAAGTTAAAAGTTAAAGTTGAGTTTATTGTCGTATCCACAAGTACATGTATGTGCAGGTGCAGTGAAAATCTTACTTGCAGCAGCATTACAAGTATATCAAGATTAAAGGAACAAGATAACTTTAATCAGCATATACATTTACATGTAATAGGAATTTGCCACGGTGTGTTGGTCAGGATGCGACATTCAGCAAAAAACAATGACATTCAACATTTATTAAGCATAAAGAATTGCATAAAAGTAAAGTTAAATGTTAAAGTACAGATTTGGGATAGAATAGAATAGGCATCCATTAGTCTCGTGAGACCATGGATTTGCACCTTGGAAGGTTTCCATGGTGCAGGCCTGGGCAAGTTTGTATGGAAGACCGGCGGTTGCCCATGCTGCAAGTCTCCCCTCTCCATACCACCGATGTTGTCCAAGGGAAGGGCACTAGGGCCGATACAGCTTGGCACCGGTGTCGTCGCAGAGCAATGGGTGGTTAAGTGCCTTGCTCAAGGACACAACACGCTGCCTCAGCTGAGGCTCGAACTAGCGACCTTCAGATCACTAGACTGACGCCTTAACCACTTGGCCACGCGCCTACACAGATTTGGAATAATACATGCATAAATGTACAACAAAAACCATATTTAACAATCATAAAGAATAAATAATTATATCTAAATAATAAAAAGCTAATGAACTCAGAGGTTAAAGGATGGATATGGAATAAAATGCATAAATACACAAATAACAACATGCACACTCGTACATATAAGATGTCACTGATGCCTAATTTGGTGTATTGGATGCAGTTCTGGTTTCCCACCTACAGGAAAGATATGAATAAGATTGAATGAGTGTAGAGAAAATTTGCAAGAGTGCTTCTGGGACTTGAAGACCTGAGTTATATGGAAAGGTTGAATAGGTTAGGATTTTATTCAAAGTTCAAAGTACAAAGTACATTAATTATCAAAGTATATGTTCTGTATACAACCTTGAGATTCACCTCCTTACAGGCAGCCAGAAATCAAAGAAACCCAATCAAAGAAATCAAAGGAACCCATTAATAAAGAAAACTATCAAACACTCAATGTGCAAAAAAAAACAAATCGTACGAAGAATAAAAAGTAAGCAAATAATATTCAGAACTAAAGAACACAAAAGTGAGTCCACAGCCACGAGGCCAATCAACACTTCAGTCAGGTCAGGAGCCCATCAGACGCAGGCTGCAGCCTGATTTCAGCACAGAGATGAGTAATCCTTACTGTGCGGCAAGCTGAACGCTGGCCGATTCCTTGCCTCTAGCCCCGACACCGTTACCTTTTCAGTCTCGCCCAGCACTTACATTGGCCGGACCTCAGCTTGTTCTTTGCTCTCAGGCATGGGCCCTGCTGCTTCGATACACTCTCGGGCCCAGCTCCTCCACCTTGATTCTGCCCGTACCTGACCTTTCTAATCTGGCCTGGCACTTAAATCAGTCAAACATTGGCCTGCTCCTCATGCTTAGGGCCAAGGCTTGGAATGAGGAGGTAGAAAAATGAGGGACAACTAGAGGAAATAATGTCCTCTACACTCCAGAGATTCAACCTTTCCCTGTAACTCAAGTCCTCCAGTAACAACAACATCATTCTAAATTTTATCTGTACACACTCAATCTTATTGATCTTGAAGTTCTTCGGAAAATTTATTGATTACAGTCATTTGATTAAGTGTCACAAGAACAGAGAATGAACAACCAATAAGATGTTGTAGTAATCTCAATCTTAGAGCAGAAATAAACAGCATTCCAGTGATAGCAATTAACCTGTAAAATAGACAGATTTAAGTGGCATGACTCCTGCTGCAGAAAAACTGAGAAGCTTTGAGAAAATTGATATCATTGATATCTTTTCTGTAGGTAGGTGACCAGAACTGCACATAGTACTCTAAATTAGGCTTCACCAATGTTCTAGCTTCAACATAACATCCCAGCTCCAATGTGCCTAAAGCTCTCTTTACAACCCTATTTAACCATGATGCCACTTTCAAAGAATTATGGATCTGTATTCCCAGATCCCTTTGTTCTACCGCTGGTTTTCCTGGCCGTCACTTCTTCCCATTTAGTTCGAAGGGTAAGTGCACTTGTGCCACATGTAGCCTGATGCAGACTCTGCATCTCTGCTTGCAGCTCTCTCAACTCTGGAGATCTCCGCTACTCTATTGGACTTTTGAAGTCCACCAAAGCAGTGCATTGGCCTTAGGGCAGAGATAACCACTGCTGGTAATTTCGCTTTCATTTAAGCCTACATGCCTTGAGTTTCCACATATTAAGGGCTTAAATGCTACAAATCCCAGTGGATTTGTTGGCTTTTAAGAGGAAAGTCTGGGCCATTATTTTAATTGAGGGCTAATCAACATTTACCACAAATACAAACAAGAATACCTACAATATAACAGATTATTAATTCTGCATCTGGTGGATCCAACAGCTCTCTATAAGATTTACTAATTAGTCCTAAATACTGTTCTTGGCATATTTTCTTTACCAATTAAGTATTTGATTATTTTAGGGTTGCCATTTCCAATTGGATGCATTGCCAAAAGTTTCAGCCAAAAGAAATCCATCTCCAATATCTCTTCATTACCCGATCAAGCAGCATCTTTGTCTCCAATTCTTTGAAATCTAATGAAGCAGAGACGGTTCAGGATCAGAATCAGAATCAGGTCTATTATCACTGTTTTCAATGGCATGAAATTTGTTATCTTGCAGCAACAGCACAGGGTAAAGTCATAAATTACAAGTAAATAAACAGTGCCACAAGAAACGGAATAATGATGTGGTGTGCATGGACTATGAAGAAATCTAACGGCAGAGGGAAAGACGCTCTATCTGAATTGCTAAATGTGTGCCTTCAGGGTGCTGTACCTCCAACCCAATAGTAGTAATGAGAAGAGGGTATGTCCCGGATGGCGAGGGCGCTTAATGAGAGATACCGCCTGCTTGAGGCACCACCTCTTGAAGATGTCCTCAGTGGTGGGGACGGTTCTGGCAATGATGGAACTACAAGTTTCTGCAGCCTCTTGCAATTCTGTGCATTGGATCCTCCAGGCTAGACTGTGATGCCACCAGATAGACGGCTCTCCATAGGACATCCGTAAAAATTTGCAAGAGTTATGGGTGAATGCCATAGCTCCTCAAATTCCTTATGGCATAGAGATAATGGGTGCCTTTTTTATGAGTACATCAGTATGATGGCTCTTGGACAGATCCTCCAAAATGCTAACACCCAGGAACTTGAAGCTGCTCACTCCTTCTGCCACTGACCTCTCACTAAGGACTGATGCAAGTTCTCCCAATTTCCACTTCCTGAAGTTCATATCAATTCTTTGGTCTTGCTGATGTTGAGTGTGAGATTATTGGTGCGACACCACACGGCTAGTTGATCTACCTCATTCCTGTACCCTCTTCCAGAGAATCCTACTTTTGGGCAGCACAGTAGTGTAGCGGTTAACGTAACTCAATTACAATGCCAGTGACCTGAGTTCAATTCCCGCTGCTGGCTGTAAGGAGTTTCTACGTTCTCCCCATGAGCACATAGGTTTCCTCTGGGTGCTCTGGTTTCCTCCCACATTCCAAAGATGTACAGTTCTGTCACAGGGGTGTAACTGGGTGGTGCAGGCTCATTGGGCTGGGAGGACCTGTTACCATGCTGTAGGTCTCTAAATCTATCTTGTCACAATGAAGAAAACTGAGGCTACACCATTTTTATTTTGATTCCTCATAGCGTCTTTCTCATGAATTACAGGAAAATCTGAATAAACACACAGAGCGATTTTTTTTATCCATCAGTCTGAGGAGTATTGGCAAGATCAGTGCTTATTGCCACTCATTGTTACTCTGAATGTAGTTGGATGCCTCTTGTTGATTTAATCCAGCCACTGATAAGGACAGAGAGTGGCAACTTGGAATTGCAGTCACAGGCACTCAATGGCTACTTTAATACCTGCTGTACCTAATAAAGTGGCCACAGGGTGTACATTCATGGTCTTCCACTGCTGTAGACTATCCAACATATTGTGCAATCAAAATGCCCACCACTGTTGTAGCGCATGGTTATTTGAGTTACTGTTGCCTTCCTGTCAGCTTGAACTATTGCAGCCATTCTCCTCTGACCTCTCTCATTAACAAGGTATTTTTGCCCACAGAATGGCTGCTCACTTGATTTTTTTTGCACAATCCCCTGTAACTCGAGGCAGGAATTTCTAAACTGGGGTCCACAGATCCCTCAGTTAATAGTAAGGATCCATGGCATAAAATTGATTGGGAACCCCTGTTATAGGAATTGTTCTGCATGAAAATCCCAGAAGATCAACAGTTTCTGAGATACTCAAACCACTCCATCCAGCACCTACAATCATTCCACAGTCAAAATCATTTAGATCACATTTCTTCCCCACCCTGATGTTTGGTCTGAACAATAACTGAACCTCTTGACCATGTCTGCATGCTTTTATGCAGTAGGTTGCTGCCACATGATTGGCTGATTAGATGTTTGCATTAACACGCAGATAAGCAGGTGTACCTAATAAAGACATTGGTATGACATTCCCATTGCTCATCAATAACCAAACGCTGGATTGTTCCACGTGGCAACCGGGGAAACTAACAACAGAAATTAACAATATCACATAAAGAATGGTTTGAAGAGCAACACACACAAACTGCTGGAGGAACTCAGCAGTCTCTATAGAGAGGAATAAACAATCAATGTTTCCAATCAATTCATCAGGACTGGAAAGGAATGCGGAAGAAGGCAGAATAGGAAGGTGGGGAGAGGCGTAGGAGTACAAGATAGCAGGTGATAGGTAAATCCAGGTGAGGGGAAAGGTAGGTGGGTGGGGGAAGGGCGATGAAATGAGTAGCTGGAAGGTAATAGATGGAGAGGTCAAAAGAGGAATCTGATAAGTGAGAAGAGTGGGCCATGCGAGAAAGGGAAGGAGAAGGTGCACTAGTGGAAGGTGATAAGAGGGAGATAGAGTTTGGAGAAGAGAAGGGGGTAAGAGGAGAGCCAGAACGTGGAATTGAAAAGGAGAGAAGGGGGAGAGGGGAGAAATACTAGAAGATGAAGAAATCGGCGTTCATGCCATCAGGTTGGAGGTTAGCAAGCTGGAATATCAGGTGTTACTCGTCCAGCCTGAGAGTGGCCCCTTCGTGGCAGTAGAGGAAGTATGGTATTAATGATTTTGTCTGCGTGGCAAGGGTTTTGTTTGACACAGTGTAGGAAGTATCAGAAGGAGATCAACCTGGAAAAGTGTGACGGAGGGAAGGGTTAGATTGAACTTATAGTGGGTTGAAAGGTCGACACAACATCATGGGCCAAGGACCTTACTGTGCTGAAATGTTCTACATTCTGTGATACCAGCTAAGCCCAATCATTTGAGTACCCCGACCAAACTCAAAAGAAAATGGAAGATGCGGCAAGGGTCATTAAGGATACAGGAGGGGAGATCGTTTGCAGAGCTTACACATAGAACAAAAATAGGCTGAGATTGAGGCCAAAAGGGAAGAAGAATGGAAAAGATAGGGAGTGGAAATCACTTTCAGAAAAGAGATTAACATAAATGAAGGGCAACGTGAAAGAAGTCAGTTAACCGAATTATTATCAGCCGCAAAAGGTGGAAGCATGCTGACATTGCAAGCATGGATTAATCCTCATTTATTGTACAGAAGAAATAAGGAGAGCCTGAAATTACAAAGAATAAGTTATTATGGGAACAAGTATTGATTACTTAGGTGCTTAAAAGTTAAGAAACAACGGGATAAGTTGCTTCAAGTATATTACTTTCAAAACCATTTCACTTTGAGCTGTTTCCTCATCTAACCACTTTCATATTTCTTCAAACAAAATAAAACAGCACATTACCATTTTCCTTTGACAGATCAATAATTATAAAATCATTTAATATTAATCCATGATAAGTATTTAATGTACTGATTATAACATAAAAGATTGGGTCATTGCAAATTCAACTACAATGCAAATTATAATTTTAATCACAGGTATATTTAAGTATTGAAAAGTATACGATCAGAAGCTTCTCTAAATATTAAAAGATAATATGAATTTACTGGCATGAAGCCATTGGGATTAATTATCTAATTGCTCATAGAAGCCTGAGATTGAAAAGCAACATTCTGCAGATGCTGAAAATCTGAAATAAGTTCAGAAAATGCTGGACATACTCAACGGATCAAGAAGCATCCGTGGAAAGAGAGACATGGCGAGTATTCCAGGCTGGTGGAAGTGGATTATGGTGAGGAAACATGAAGGTTGTAAGATGATGGATGATGAAGCAAACATCAGTTCCATTCCCTATGTTATGATCTTAATGAATTCTGAGGCCAACAACTTCCATATGGACCATTATCTTGAACATCCTAGCTCTTAATCGGAAATACACTGAGTAACCACTTTATTAGGTATACCTGTTCACCTGATCATTAATGAGAATATATCTAATCAGCCAAACATGTAGCAGCAACTCAAAGTAGAAAAGCATGCAGACATGGTCAAGAGGTGCAGTTATTCAAACCAATGGGGAAAGAAATGTGATCTAAGTGACTTTGATTGTGGAATGTTTGTTGTTGCCGGACAGAGTGATTTTTGTATCTCAGAAACTGTTGATCTCCTGGGTTGTTCACACACAACTGTCTTTAGAGTTTATAGAAAATGGTATGAAAAACAAAAAGCATGCAGTGAAAACATCTTATTATTGAGAGAGGTCAGAGGAGAATTTCCAGACTGGTTCAAGTTGATACAAAGCAATAGTTTTTCAAGTAATCGTGCATTTAATTTGCTTCAATATTGTGCATAATTTGTGTTTTTTTTTACCTTTCTCTTGGGCTTTTATTTTTATGTTTATCCGTTTTTTCTTTAACTGGTTTCTTTTGGGTTTCTCATTTTATGGCTACCTGTGAGCAAACAAATTTCAAGGTCGTATAATTTGTATATTCTTTGATAATAAATGTGCTTGAACCTTGAATCATTACAACAGTGGTGTGCAAAAGTATCTCTGAATATACCTTGAAGTGGATGGGCTACAGCAGCAGAAGACCATGAAAGTACATTCAATAGGCAAAGGAAGTACCTAATAAAGTGGCGACTCACTGTATGTTTTACAATTCCGCTTTTGCATGTAGCAGGAGCTCTGCAAATAAATTCTTCACTGACTCAATTGCCCTTCTTCGAAGACCTTGATGAAGATGCATATTTAAACTAAAGACCATCTTATCTCCTCCCACTAAAGTTTTCTTTATAGTTATTGTGACTCTATTCAAATCAGTCATTCCACTGGGTAAATAATGGCTCATCCAGATGCTTTTTCAGTCACTTATTGAATATCCAAGGTTCTGTTTCCTCTCCCCATCTGTTCTTTCTCACTTATCAGTGACCTTCCTACACAGCATCCAGGTCTATTGCTGATGAGTCACCCTTCCATGCATCAAATTTATTTTAAATGACATGCAAATCTCCTTCAAATACAGTACACTTGGACATAGGTACTGACAGGACTATTCAGATAGCGCAGTTTAATTATAGTACGGTGGGACTGTACCTTAACTCCAGTTATCAGAATCAGAATCAGGTTTATTATCACTGACATATGACAACAAATTTGTTGTTTTGTAGCAGCTGTAGAGCACAATTTATCGAAAATTACTTTAAGTTACGAAAACTAAATACATAGTGTAAAAGCAGAATAGTGAGGTAGTGTTCATCGGGAGGAATTATTTTACAACATTTAGTGTGCATCTTCAGGCTTCTCTCAAAGCCTGTTAACTTTCAACACTCACCATTCACTTTCAAGGACTTTTCATCTCAAGTTCTCAATTTTTATTGCCTATTTGTTTATTTATTTTTCTTTTATATTTATACCATTTGTTGTCTTTTGCACATTGATTGTTTGTCCTTTTTGTTGAGTGTGATCTTTCATAGATTCCATTATGTTTCTTGGATTTCTGAGTATGCCCACAATAAAAAAAATAAATCTCAGGGTTGTATCTGGTGACATATATGTACTTTGGTAATAAATTTACTTTGGACTTTGAAATCATGATTGGTTTGGGAATACAAGAAGAAGAGAGACTGCTCTCATTTGCCATTGATTCAAGAACCAGGGAGCACAGACATTTAGGCAGAAAGTACCTTGGAGACTTGGTAATTAATCTGATCTGGAACTTGCTATCTGCTGAGATGCTGGACAAAAAAAATCAGTGAGTGCCTTCAAAGCACAATTGGGGAAGCACATGAGAGAGAGTAATATGGAAGGCCATGAGGAAAGTATTAGGGGCAGGAGGAGGGATTAGGATTGATAGGGTTATTCTACTGAGACCCAATATAAACCTGATGGTCTGAATGTTCCTACCATCTTGGGCCCAACATATAGATGCAATTACGAAGGAGGGATACCAGTGGCTATACTTCTAAAGAAGTTTGAGGATAGTTGGTTCGTCACCAAAGACTCTAGCAAAATTCTACAGAGGTACCGTGGAGGTACAGGCAGTGCTTGGAGTGATATGGGTCAAATGCAGGAAATTAGCACTAGGTTGGTGGGTGCATTGGTCTGCATAGATTGGTTGGGCTGTGCTGTATTGCTCTATGACTCTATGACTCCGTAACAAAGTTCCAGAGAAATGCAAAGTGAACATTTGTCTAGTTTTGGATAGTAGTTCTCGTCGTGGCTATCCCTCGAGGTCGAGAATGATGGTCTTCGTTCTGTCAATCTACTTATGGGCTCTCAAGTGGCTTATGAGTCTAATCTTAGCTTGGAAAGTTCTTCCGCATTCAGGACAGGTAGTTCCAGATGGCAGATCAGGCTTTGGTTGTTGCTGCCTCTCTTTCCATTTTCTTCTCTTTCCTTCTAATTCTGCACATCTGTTGGCTTCGAAAGTTGCTGTTCCTTCTCGGATGATAGCTTGCCAGAGTTTCCTGTCCTTGGCATTGGTTTCCTAATTGTTGATGTCACAGTAGTTCTACCAGTGCAGTGAATTCCCACTCCAGCTCTTCAGTGGTAGTCCCCAGCTGTGCTGATAAACATAACTAAATGATCTATACCAAGGGTTCCAAACCTGGGGTCCACAGATCTCTTGCTTAATGGTATTGGTCCATGGCATAACTAAAGGTTGGGAACCCTTGATCTATACCCTTTAGACAAAGGTCACTACTTTTGCGGTAGAATGGTTGAACTGGTCATGTTTGTAGTTGTAATGGTGTCTGGGGTGATACAGATCTGAAGTGCAGGCAAACTACAAATGGGTATTGTTTCTCTCAACTCTGTCAATATTTATCCAAGACACAAAACTCATTCATATTGAGGCCTTCAATCTGTTCAGCAGGATGTCATCTACAAACTTTTACCTTCAAACATTTGGAATGACTACCCAAATGTGGCATGGTGGCATAGCAGTTAGCTTAATGCTTTATAGTGCCAATGACTCAGGGTTAAGTTCTGCCGCTATTGGTAAGGAGTTTGTTTGTTCTTCCCATGACCAAGTGGGTTTCCTCCAGATGCTCTTGTTTCCTCCCTCATTCCAAAGACATACAGGTCAGTAAGGGTTAGTAAGTTGTGGGCGTGCTATGCTGCCACCAGAAGCATAGTGATACTGTGTTGGTCATTGACACAAATGACACATTTATTTCACTGTATGTTTCAATGTACATGTGGCAAATGAAGCTAAACTTTAAATTTTTCAAACTCCAATGCCTCTATTTGAAATCACTAAGTTAACAATTAAAACCTGTTGTTTTAGAATATCTGTTAAACTTCCTTGAGGCAACTGTCTAGGTCTGTCCATCTTTTCAAGCTGATTTCCTTGCCTTGGTTTAATAATGCTTCTGGCTAAGTCACCTAAGCAATCTCACTTTTGTGATATTGAAAAATTATCCTTTCTAAGTTGGCATGAAAAAATTGAATTGCCACTAACTGTGTGTGATGATTCATGCAATAATCCAGACAGACTATCATTTAGAGCAGAAAACACTTGCTTAACCAATTTCCACACTGGTGAAAGAAGGTTCGCCTATTGTCGCTAGCTTCCCTGTGCATTTGGCAATAGCCATGGAAGAACATTATAAGGATGTTGCCAGGACTTGAGGGACCTGAGTTATAGGGAAAAGTTGAATTGGTTGGGATATTACTTACTGAAGCATAGGAGAATGAGCGGAGATTTAATAGAGGTTTGCAAAATTATGAGGAGCATATATAGGGTAAATGCAAAATGGCTTTATCCACTGAGGCTGGGCGAGACTGGAACGAGAGGTCATGGGTTAAGGGTGAAAGCTGAAATGAGGGGGGACTTCTATACTCAAAGGGTGGTGCAAGTGTGCAACGAGCTGCCAGTGGAAGTGGTAGATGTGAGTCCAATTTAAATATTTCAGAGAAGTTTGGATAAGTACATGGATGGGAGGGTTATGGAAGGTGCAGGTCAATGGGAACAGGCAGAATATATTCAGCATGAACTAGAAGGGTCAAAGGGCCTGTTTCTGAGTGATAGTGCTCTATGAATCAACGGCTCTGGGTACTCGTCATCGCACCAGACCACACAGTGTATCGATCCAAAAACCTTCTTTAGAATGACTACAGGTGAATGAAAAAGCTGCTTTTCAGAATAGCGTCTGTTATCATTTTTTTCTCTTTGAAGGTTCTTAAAACCTCTTTTCATTGATTTGGACAGAAATACAATCACTTCTGCAGTTCAAATGGTGCATTTCACTGTATGCTTTGCTATACATATGGCAAATATATTAATGTGAATCAATAGATTTGAATCGGGAATTGATGGTCCTTCTGTTCCTTCACCATACCACTTAGTGTATTGTGCTTGATTATTTTCTGAGCAAAGTCAAAATCAAAGTCAAATTTATTATCAAACTATGCATATTGTATCATATGCCACCCTGAAGGCATTTTAAAGGAAAATATAGAAATTCAATAGAAGTTATGAAAAACTACATAAATGAAGACCGAGAAACAACCATTGTGCAAAAGAAGACAAATGATGCAAATAAAAAACATCATAAGATATGGAATAGTAGGTTACCCTGATTGTTTCAGATAATGCATGCTATAAGGGTGACATAGTAACATAGCAGTCAGCATAACATTATTACAGTGTCAATGACCCAGGTTCATTTCCCACTGCTACCTGTAAGGAGTCTGTACTTTCTCCCCCGTTAGCACACGAGTTTCCTCCAGTGTTCGGGTGTCCTCCCACATTCCAAAGATTTATAGATTAGTAGGTTAATTGGTCACATAGGTGTAATTGGGCAGCCTGTCACCATTGGGCCAAAAGGGCCACTTTACCATTCTGTAAGTCTCTAAATCTAACTCTTCAAAACTTCTTTGGACCAAAAAGAAACATTCAAGTTCAGGAGAGCTGCTTTCCCATTGAAGAATTTTGCCCTGTAAGTTTGGACATTCAAATGCATAAAGGTGTAAATAATCTACAAGAAAAAAACTTCAATTACACTGAGTGAATGAGTGAAGTAAATGTAACAGAGATATGACAGTAGATTTTTGTTTTATTTGAACTCAAAGATGCTACTTGCAAGGACAGCAGTTATTACTCATCCAGCATTCACCTTTGAACCCTGTTCTTCTCTCAGTCATTCCAAGGTCAGCTAAAAGTCAACCATCTTGAACTCTGCTCTTGGCTAGACTGGTGAAAAAAGGCAGATATTGATCCTGGATAGAAGTTAGTTATGTTCATTACTGGCAGTAGCTTTCTTACTTCCCGGTTGATTTGGGTTTTCCAGCTGAAAAGTGGGATCTGAACTTGAATCTCTCTCCCCTTAATGGATGGCCTGTAGTTTGTTTCTTAATGCTCTCTAAATATAAGAGATTTACTTAAATAAATACATCACATGTTGTTGATTAGAATGGGTGGAGGGACCTCATTGAAATCTATCAAATATTGAAAGGCCTAGATGGAGTGGATGTGGAGAAGATATTTCTATAGTGGGGGAGTCTAGGACCAGAGGGCACAGCCTCAGAATAGAAAGACATCCCTTTAGAACAGGGATAAGGAGAATTTTCTTTCAACAGAGGGTGGTGAATCTGTGGAATTCATTGCCCTAGGTGGAGGCCAAGTTACTGGGTATATATAAGGTGAATTTTGATAGGTTCTCAATTAACAAGGGTGTCAAATTTTGTGGGGAGAAGGCAAATTTTGTGGGAAGAAGGAAGAAGAAGAAGAGGGATAATAAATTGGGAGGATGGAATGGTGGACAGACTCAATATCAAATGGCCTAATTCTGCTCCTATGTCTTATGGTCTTATGTTTTCTGTGAGTTGATAAATTAACAGTAAAAAATGTCATTAATTTATGTTTTTTCATTTGCAAATGTTGTCTGAACTCTGCTTTCACTCAAGATATCTCTACCTCTATTGGGAGAATACATCAATTCTTTTGTTAAGATTCAGGTCAGTCCATTTGCACCATATCTGAATCAGAATTTGTTTTTATTTTTTTAATAATTCACTTTAAGTCAAAATCGTGCTCCAAGTTGACTTTTCAGAATGTTTGTACGTTCGTGAACAATAAATCATTTGAATTTCCTATCCACCTATACAAGTTCATGTAGTGAATAATAAAGGAAAAGTTTGCAGTGTGCAGTAGATCAATCAGCACCTGTAAAGATAAAAAGGAGGTTCTGGCTTTTTTGATTGGCATCATCCATCAAAGATATGATGAAGGACACACAGTGTATAAATAGCGTATCTCTTCACAGCTGTCACCTTTTGATGCATGTTCCATTTTATTTTCAATTGCACTGAAAAGTCTGCTAAAAAGTCATGGATACAGTCCAGTCCATCACAGGCAAAGGTCTCCCCACCACTGTACATCCATGTACAAGGAACAGAGTCACAAGAAAGCAGCATCCGTCATCAAGGACAGCCACCCTCCAGGCCATGCTCTCCACTCACTCCCACCATCAGGAAAGGGATACAGGAGCCTTGGGTCCCACGCCACTGGTTCAGGAACAGTCATTACCCTGCAACAATCAGGCTCCTGAAACAGCCACAACTCTGAACTGATTCCATAACCTACCGGCCCACTTGCAAGAACACAACAAGCCATGTTCTCAGTATTATCATTTATTTCATATTAATTTGCATTTGCAGTTTGTCTTCTTCGTCTCTCTTCATGGGTCATTTTTTCATTGGCTCGATAGCACTGTGAATGACTGTGAGAAATTGAAACTCTAGGTAGTATATGGTTACATGGACAGTATGTACTTTGATGGTGTATTTACTGTGAACTTTTGCACTTTGAGCTTTAAAACGCTGGACGTGATTTAGAATTATAGAATCTATTATCAGTTCTTTACATCCTTTCATACCCTTACGGCATCCTTTCTGCTCTACTGTAAGTATATTGTGCTTACCTAAGTGACTGGTGATTAGTTGTGAGATGCATGAGGTTATAATTTTATACATAGATTGTTACAAGTAATAGGATGATATTTTGATGAGTCATTTGTGATTTCTCCTTAAAGTAAGAGATATGTTTTACCTTCTGTCAAAAGCGTGGGCATTTTTTCAGAATTTTTAAGAAAATTGATATATGCATTAATAGGTACAGATGAAGGTAAGTAATTTTTTTCCAATAATTATGAACATTATCACTAGCAGTTCTTTTCCACGTGAGTATTTTCCATAACTGCTTTTAGCATATCCATTATAACTTCAGGTGTTTTCATGTTTTCAATTGTGTCTGTGCATTCTTTTTCTTTCCTAATCCAGCTTGCTTCTTGATTGTGTATCGCCCTGTTTGACCAGGTATTAGACCAAAAGTTCATTATCTCTGTGTTTGTTGGTAATTTCATGCTAGGGTTGGAGGTGTTTTGATGCATTGAATTTAGTTTCAATGTCCTATATATAAATCTTTTTCATTGATCCTGAACAGGTAATTATGGTTTTTTTCATCTGGTACATTTCTGGTACTTTTATCCACCAAGCTTTTGTTATAGTGTATCTTTAAATTCTACAGTGCTTTTGTTAGGTTGATTATATCTTGTATGGACCTTATATTTCTTCAGCTTTTCTGTTCACTTTCTTGCTTGGGTTATCCACTTTATACTCCATTAGACAAACAATTTTTGTTCTTAAAGTTTCAATTTTGTTTCTTAATCTCTTCTGCCATTTCAATGTTCTCATTTTATTACTCAGTTTTCAGTTTCCATTAATGAGTGCCTCTATTCCAGAGCCAGCCATTGCACTGCACTGCTGGTGATGCTGAGCGGTCTGTTACTGTGTGTAGTTCTTCAAATGTGTCAGGTTTTCCTAAATATTGTTGTAGTATAATGTTGTTGACACATAAACTCTTCTCAGGCTTTCAGCCAAGCCCAGGCGTCATTTGAACTGATGTTTCAATGGCAAACTCTGCCAGCTTCATCAGTGATGATCTCTAATCTGGTGTCTAATCTGGTGGTATATAAACTCAACTGAATTGCGACCGCCAGTCTTCCCTATGGCTTTTGGGACTGCCTGGTGAAGGAAGCCATTGAAATAAGACTAGAGGATAAGAATTTCAACAAAGATAAAGGTCTCACTTTAAGTAAACTCTGGAATATGATTTTAAACAAGGTGGGACAGCGGAAACCTGATTGGTTGAGGACTAACCTATCAGGAAGAACAGACAACAGGTGTTGAGTATATTTACTACTGGACTAGACATGCCTAAGCATCATTCCTGATGAAGATAGCAGAGATTG
Organism: Mobula hypostoma; assembly: GCF_963921235.1. NCBI lineage: Eukaryota > Metazoa > Chordata > Chondrichthyes > Myliobatiformes > Myliobatidae > Mobula > Mobula hypostoma. The sequence goes on from NC_086097.1 coordinate 122,962,647, forward strand.
TGATTGAAAAGTCAGTTAAAATTGACATCTGGACCTTGATAGAATCCCAAGAAGCGTTTAGGTGTCATATACATCGGGAAAGCTCTAGATCACCTTTTCACAATTTTGTTGAGATTGTTAACAATATTTGCAAATTTTGATGACATGTCTTCTTTTGATATAGGGTCTTTTTGTTGAGTGTGTACTCAGTGTCAGAGGGCTGATCGGAGGCTCAGAGTTTTTGGACGACACAGAGTCGGACCGTAGTCGGGATGGCAGGGAGAGTTTTCTTCCTTCTCCTGTCTGTGTGATATGTGGGACTTTCAAGAGACATTGAACTCTTTTATTGTGCCATGGACTGTTCTTCATCAAGTTATAGTATTGTTGCACTGTTGTAACTATATGTTATAATTATGTGATTTTGTAGTTTTTTCAGTCTTGGTCTGTCCTGTGCTTTGTGATATCACACCGGAGGAATATTGTATCATTTCTTAATGCATGCATTACTAAATGACAATAAAAGAGGACTGTGTGTCCTAATAATCTAATCTAATGTACTGTGTTAGTATCATGTTAAATATTAGGTTAATTTTGTCTGTAAGCTCAGCTTTGTCCTCAGCATTCTGCGGAGGCTCCGCACCTGTGTTGTTGCTATTAGCGTCAGGTTGTGGAGCAGTTGTTGAACTAATTCCGTTTTCATCCATGCTTCGGGCGGGTGGGGGAGGGTGGAATTTTCATTATTTCCTTACATAGCATTGATTTGGCTGGTTTCTTTGTAGCTCTTGTGCTACTTCTAGTTTTGTTTAGTTTAACCTGTCTATAGGGATTAAGTTTCTTTTATTATCACAATACGTTGATCTGCTATTTGTTGTGCAATTACTTGCATGAAGGGATTTTATGCTATAAACTGTTGATAAAGTTTGTCCCTGTGTGCTGTCATGTCAGTCTCAGGTTCTGTTACTCAGTAACATACACGCATTATGAATGTGTTTACTTCTAATGACTATTTCATGCGCGTCTTTCTTCTCTTAATTGCTTGAGTGGTCTCCATTGTAAGTGGATGCTCCCCTGAGAAACAGCCTGTGGTGTTGGTGGGTTACTTTGAAAGCTGGCTGTATCTTTTTTTCGAGTTTCTTCAGCAGTGTACCACGAGCAGTTCGTTTACCGTCATGCCCAGCGCCAGCTTCAGGTGTGACCTGGCGATCCCCAGGCAGCAGCCGTGTCACTTTATTCCATAGACATCTCTCCAGTTATAAAGTGAAAGGTTGTAGCTTTTTGTATCTACAGCCAAGTTGTGGTTTCAACTACTTCCAGTATGAGGAACAGATGCTGCCTCAGTCTGGGTACAGACATGTTCTTATTTTGGTCCACGAATGCTGTTTCAATTCCCATCCGCCCTACACATCCATAGAGCTTTCCCCAATCTGCCACCTGGGAGCAGAGTAAACCCCTCATGGGCTATTTTTATTATTATTATTATTATTTTTGTATTTGCACAGTTTGTCTTCTTTTGCAGATTTTTTTTGCTTGTCAGCCTTTGTGTGTCGATATTCATTGATTTTATTTTATTTCTTTGTTCTATTGTGGACGTTTGCAAGAAAATTAATCTCAGGGTAGTATATGTTGATCTTGAATTTTGAACTTGAAATGTGGTCTTAAACACTGATGTTAATGTTACACAGTGTGTAAGTGATGCACAGAAGGAATGTGTAACTTATGGGCTTGGCATGACATTGATGTTGAGACTTTAGAATGGATTTAAGGAAGTTGAAGGAGCAGGGGGTGGACTTCACACAATGTAAGTGAAAATTATTGATTAAAATTTCGGCTGGCAGACATAGCTACTACATTGAGGAGAAAAAAAAAGCAGTTTGCTATATAACAAAAGAAAATTATATTCAAAAAAGGTTTTGCAGTTCTCCGATGAAATGGCAGCAGTATCTTTGGAGATTGAGTAAGTAGAGTCCATTGAACCATTTTAGCTTCTCACCTACAAGGGTCATAAACTTAGCATGAAATCAACCAAGTGCAAGATTGGTCACAAGCTGTGTGAGAGAGAGGAAGCCAAAGTTGATTAGCTTGCTGTTGAGATTTGCTGTTGGAATTGCTGAAGGGCACGGAGGGCAATAATGTGATTAAATACAGAGGGAGAGAAACACAGTTGCTAAAATGCCCTAGAGATGACAGGCATTTTCTTGTAATATTGAAAGCCTATTGGACAACAGGGATGAAATCAGCAGCACTGGGTGCCAGCCTGAAGAAATATTAGGGCAGGCTCCATGTGAAGGGAAATGTCTACCAACAACAGTAGGAAAGATATTACCTACAACAGTAAGATAATAACATGCTACAGTAACCTCTCCACACAACCTAATAGGCAGAGCAGGGATGTTTATATAGAGAGATAGTCAGTCACCTACAGCTCAGTTTAAACTATGTGATGCCAGCTCATCCTTGCTGGAAGATAGGACATAGAACATAAAACATTGTAGGTAGAACATAGTATAACAACAGAGTACAATACTTCAGCCCAAAATGCTGTGCTGACCCTTTAACATACTCTAAGATCACTGTAATACTTCCCTCCTATGTAGTCCTCCATTTGTCATTCATCCATGTACCTTCCTCACCTTCTGTGCTGCTTAAACTAACTTGTTTTCCCTCTTTCTCTGTTCTGAGTAAAAGCCCTCAACTTTTCTCTTTCCACAGACGCTGCACGGCCTGCTAAGATTTTCCAGCACTTTCTGTTTCTGTCACCGTACCCAAAGCTGGGGCTGGAAGACAGAAGTTGAGTGACATGGCAGTGTAGCGGGTAGTGTAATGCTTTTCAATGCCTGCTGTAAGATCAGGGACATGGAGGCCAGTGCAGAAGGCAGCGAGAGTTCGGCACCAACTGTCTGCCTTTTGATCGCTGCTGAGAAGTATTCTGTGAGTGGCCTATCACTGTGTAGCTCGGTGTGGCAGGTATGACCTGTACAAAAAGGACTGGTTACACCTGAACCCAAGGGGGAAGAATATCCTTGTGGGCAGGTTTGCTAGAGCACCTGGGGAGTGATAGGGCCGAGGATGGGGCAGTTAGTACACAACTAGATACAGTGGATAGTGAGGCTGTGAAGAAGGAGAGGCAGATGATAAGCTGTGGCCTAACTGTTGTTTGTATATGGTTCTGGCAAATTCCCACCATCAGCGACACTTACAAACGCAGATGCTGGAATCTGGAGCAACAAAAAAAATGAAGGTTCTCAACCCAAAATGTCAAATGTACATTTCCCTCCACAGATGCTGTCTGACTCAACTGAGTTCCTCTCGTATCTTGTCTGTAAACCTTCCTGTTGTTCGGTTCTGTGCCTTGACTGATAAAGTATCCTGTTTACCTTTGTCCTGCTTCTTTTAAGTATCTGGAGATAAATAATCCAATTTTTGTTCATTATCCTCACATTTATAGACCATAGCCTTTTGACGATCTCCAAAGTCTTCCTCTGTGGTCTTGCTTTTGGCTGCCAAGCCCCTCACTTCAACCTTTCCCTAAACAGAAGGAAAGAAAGAAAAAATAATCTAGGACTTTATTGTAAGAGAATGAAAGGAGATTTGATAGAGGTATACAAGACTTTGAAGGGTATAGCAGTCTTCTTTCACTGAAGTTGGGTGGGACTAGAATTAAGAGGTCATGGGTTAAGGGTGAAAGGTGAAGTGTTTAAGTCAAACATAAGTGGAACTTCTTCATTCAGATGGTAGTTGAGAGTGTGGAATGAGCTGCCAGTGGAAGTGATGGGGGCAAGTTCGATTTCAACATTTGAGAGAAATTGGGATATATACATGGATGGGAAGGGTATGGAAGTCAATGGTCTGGGTGCAGTTCAATGTGATAGGCATCATATTAGATTGGCATAGACTAGATGGGCTGAATAGCCTGCTTCTGTGCTGTTGTGCTCTATGACTCTCTATCCTATGTCTCTTCTTCTATAAAACCAACCTCTTTCAAGCATCTTTCTCACATCTCCTTATGGGGCTTGGCATCATTTTTGTTTTACACTGGTCCTTGGAGCATTTTGTTGTGTAACAGAAATTATATAAATAGAACTTTCATTGCTGCTATCCCATGAGTTAACTAGTGCCCAACTTGAAGGTTGGTACCTTCAAGAACATTGGAGAGGTTGTACTGTGCACTTTGTATAGCAAAGTCATGATTGTGTCCTTCATGTATTTTTTACTGAGTCCACATTTTCAGTACCTTAATTGGATCTGTATTGTGGGAATAGAAAAACAAATGCAAAAATGTCAACTATATTAAATAACTCAAAGGCAGTGGAGAAAATACAAATTAATTTATTCTTCAACACCTACATTGCAACGTATTAAATCTGCAGTGGCTCCTGGCTAGGGAACAATTGCCATAAAATATGACTATTTCAAGCAGGACAAGTAGTTTTTTTTTGGAACAGACTGAATTAGCTGGTTTGAATTTATGAACAAGTTCTTGAGGTGGGGGAGGAATGGTATAAAATTACCTGGAACTCTATTTTTATTGTAATGATATCAGTACTTCACCTGAAAGACTGTGGTAGTTAAGAAGACAGCCTGCCTCCACCTTCATGAGAATACTTGTTATGTAGAGGCCATGTCTCTGGGTATATTTAAGGAGGAGGTTGATAGATTCTTAATTAGTAAGGGCATCAAAGGTTACAGAAGACAGAAAAATGTGGTTGAAAAGGAAAATAAATCAGCCATGATTGAATGGTGGACCAGACTTAATGGACCAATTGGCCTAATTCTGCTCCTATGTCTTATGATCTTATCACATGCCTATCAACAAATTGGGGTAGAGTTTGGTTTGTATAGAACCCGAACAGTAGGGACATCAAACCAAACCTCTATCAAGGACAAAGGTAGGAACAGACAATGTGGAAAAGTATTTTAAGAGGGGGAGGGCCAATTATGATGATATTAGGCAGGTTCTTGTTTGCATAAATTGAAAACCAATATTCTTAAGGAAATGTACAAACAGAAATGTGGAGGTTGTTTAGGGAGCACTTACATTGGGTTCTGGATAGGTTTGTCTCACTGAGACAGGGAAAAGATGGTAGGGTGAAAGAATCATGTTTGACAAAGGAGGTGGAACAATTAGTTGAGAGGAAGAAGAAGGTATACTTAAGGCTGAAGTATCACAATTGAGAGAGTCTTTGACAAATGCGAGAACACTGTAGAACAGGCTAATATGCTAGAGCAAGTTGAGGCTGAGAAAGGAGTATTGTTGGAGCTGCTGAAAAACATTAGGGTAGTTAAGCAACACACACAAAAATTGCTGGTGAACGCAGCAGGCCAGGCAGCATCTCTAGGAAGAGGTACAGTCGACGTTTCGGGCTGAGACCCTTCGTCAGTACTAATTGAAAGAAGAGATAGTAAGAGATTTGAAAGTGGGAGGATAGTTAAGTCCCCAGGGCCAGATGGGATGTACTCCAGGTCACTACCCAGATGGGATGTACTCCAGGTCACTACTTGAAAAGAGGAAAGATATTGTTGGAGTGTTGACAATGATCTTTGTGTCCTCCCTGGTCACAGGAATGGTACCAGAGGATGCTTTTCCATTGTTCAAGAAAGATAATAGGGAAATCCTGGGAATTATATACCACTGAGTTTTATTTCAGTGGCAGGCAAACTATCAGACAGGATAGTTAGGGAGAGGAATTACGAGTATTTGAGAAACTTATCTTATTGGGGTGGTTAGCAAGGCTTTGTGAGGGGCAGATCATGCCTCACGAGCCTGACTGAATTTGTCAAGTAGATGACAAAACAAACTGATGAAGCTAGACCAGAGGCTGTGGTGTACATGCATTTTAGTAAGGTATTGGATAAAGTTTCCCTTGGTAAACTCAGGAGGCATGGAATCCGGGGAAATTTGGTTGTGTGGATTCGTAATTGGCTTACCCACGGAAAGCAGAGGGTAGTTGTAGAAGGAGTATATTCCGTCTGGAGGTGAGTGACCAGAGGTGTCCTGTAGAGATCTGCTCTGGAACCCTAACTCTTTGTGATACTTATAAATGACTTGGATGAGGAAGTGGAAGGGTGGGTTAGTAAGTTTGTAGATGACACAAAGCTACATGGTTTTGTGGATAGTATAGAAGGTTTGTTGCCTTCCGGGTGCCAGGGTCTGGGGTGTTTCTGACCAGGTGCATAACATCCTGGGACAAGAGGGAAAGCAACCAGAAGTTGTGATACATGTTGGTACCAACAACATAGGCAGGAAGAGGGATCAGGTCCTGAAGTGTGAGTTTCGGGAACTAGGCAGAAGGCTGAAGAACAGGACCTCAAGAGTGGCGTTCTCAGGATTGCTGCCAGTGTTATGTGACAGTGATGGTAAGAATTGGAGGAGATGGCAATTGAATGCGTGGCTGAGGAGTTGGTGCAGGGAGCAGGGTTTTAGATTTTTGGATCATTGGGATCTCTTCTGGGGAAGGTGGGACCTGTACAGATTGGATGGGTTGCACCTGAACTCGAGGGGGAGCAATATCTTTGCAGGTAGGTTTGCTAGCATGGTTCGGGAGGGTTTAAACTAATTTGCAAGGGGGATGGGACCCGGAGCGATAGAGCAGTGAAAGAAGTGCATGGAGTAAAGCCAGATCTAACATATAGAGAGACTTTGAGGAAAGAGAAGCAGAATAAACAGCATAAAGGTAGTAAGGTACAAGGGCTGAAGTGTGTGTACCTCAATGCAAGAAGCATCAGGAACAAAGGTGATGAACTCAGAGCTTGGATACATACATGGAATTATGATATAGTGGCCATTACATAGGCTTGGCTTGCACCAGGGCAGGAATGGATTCTCAATATTCCTGGATTTCAGTGCTTTAAAAGGGATAGAGAGGGGGGAAAAGGGGAGGAGGGGTGGCATTACTGGTCAGGGTTACTATTACAGCTACAGAAAGGGTGGGTAATGCATCAGGATCCTCTTTTGAATCAGTATGGGTGGAAGTCAGAAACAGGAAGGGAGCAGATACTCTATTGGGGATATTCTATAGACCCCCTGGTAGCAGCAGAGATACAGAGGAGCAGATTGGGAGGGAGATTTTGGAAAGGTGCAAAAATAACAGGGTTGTTATCATGGGTGACTTTAATTTCCCTAATATTGATTGGCACCTGATTAGTTCCAAGGGTTTAGATGGGGTTTGTTAAGCGTATCCAGGATGGATTCCTGTCACAGTATGCGGACAGGCCGACTAGGGGGAATGCCATACTAGATCTAGTACTAGGTAATGAACCGGGTCAGGTCACAGATCTCTCAGTGGGTGAGCATCTGGGGGACAGTGACCACCGCTCCCTGGCCTTTAGCATTATCATGGAAAAGGATAGAATCAGAGAGGACAGGAAAATTGTTAATTGGGGAAGGGCAAATTATGAGGCTATAAGGCTAGAACTTGCGGGTGTGAATTGGGATGATGTTTTTGCAAGGAAATATACTATGGAAATATGGTCGATGTTTAGAGATCTCTTGCAGGATGTTAGGGATAAATTTGTCCCGGTGAGGAAGATAAAGAATGGTAGGAGGTGGAAAATCTAGTCAGGTGGAAGAAGGCAGCATACATGAGGTTTAGGAAGCAAGGATCAGATGGGTCTATTGAGGTATATAGGGAAGCAAGAAAGGAGCGTAAGAAGGTGCTGAGAAGAGCAAGAAGTGGGCATGAGAAGGCCTTGGCAAATAGGGTAAAGGAAAACCCCAAGGCATTCTTCAATTATATGAAGAACAAAAGGATGACAGGAATAAAGGTAGGACCGATTAGAGATAAAGGTGGGAAGATGTGCCTGGGGGCTGTGGAAGTGAGTGAGGTCCTCAATAATTACTTCTCTTCGGTACTCACCAATGAGAGGGAACTTGATGATGGTGAGGACAATATGAGTGAGGTTGATGTTCTGGAGCATGTTAATATTAAGGGAGAGGAGGTGTTGGAGTTGTTAAAATACATTAGGACGGATAAGTCCCTGGGGCCTGACGCAATATTCCCCAGGCTACTCCACAAGGCGAGGGAAGGAATTGCTGAGCCCCTGGCTCGGACCTTTATGTCCTCGTTGTCCACGGGAATGGTACCGGAGGATTGGAGGGAGGCGAATGTGGTCCTTTAGTTCAAAAAAGGTAGTAGGGATAGTCCGGGTAATTACAGACCAGTGAGCCTTACGTGTGTGGTGGGAAAGCTGTTGGAAAAGATTCTTAGAGATAGGATCTATGGGCATTTAGAGAATCATGGTCTGATCAGGGACAGTCAGAATGGCTTTGTGAAGGGCAGATCGTGTCTAGTAAGCCTGATAGAGCTCTTTGAGGAGGTGACCAGGCATATAGATGAGGGTAGTGCAGTGGATGTGATCTACATGGATTTTAGTAAGGCATTTGATAAGGTTCCACACGGTAGGCTTATTCAGAAAGTCAAAAAGCATGGGATCCAGGGAAGTTTGGGCAGGTGGATTCAGAATTGGCTTGCCTACAGAAGGCAGAGGGTCGTGGGGGTGAGAATACATTCAGATTGGAGGATCGTGACTAGTGGTGTCCCACAAGAATCTGTTCTGGGACCTCTACTTGTCGTGATTTTTAATTAACAACCTGGATGTGGGGGTAGAAGGGTGGGTTGGCAAGTTTGCAGACGACACAAAGGTTGGTGGTGTTGTAGACAGTGTAGAGGATTGTCGAAGATTGCAGAGAGACATTGATAGGATGCAGAAGTGGGCTGAGAAGTGGCAGATGGAGTTCAACCCAGAGAAGTGTGAGGTGGTACACTTTGGGAGGACAAACTCCAAGGCAGAGTACAAAGTAAATGGCAGGATACTTGGTAGTGTGGAGGAGCAGAGGGATCTCGGGGTACATGTCCACAGATCCATGAAAGTTGCCTCACAGGTAGACAGGGTAGTTAAGAAAGCTTATAGGGTGTTAGCTTTCATAAATCGAGGGATAGAGTTTAAGAGTCGCGATGTAATGATGCAGCTCTATAAAACTCTGGTTAGGCCACACTTGGAGTATTGTGTCCAGTTCTGGTCACCTCACTATAGGAAGGATGTGGAAGCATTGAAAGGGTACAGAGGAGATTTACCAGAATGCTGCCTGGTTTAGAGAGTATGCATTATGATCAGAGATTAAGGGGGCTGAGGCTTTACTCTTTGGAGAGAAGGAGGATGAGAGGAGACATGATAGAGGTGTACAAGATAATAAGAGGAATAGATAGAGTGGATAGCCAGCGCCTCTTCCCCAGGGCACCACTACTCAATACAAGTGGACATGGCTTTAAGGTAAGGGGTGGGAAGTTCAAGGGGAATATTAGAGGAAGTTTTTTTACTCAGAGAGTGGTTGGTGCGTGGAATGCACTGCCTGAGTCAGTGGTGGAGGCAAATACACTCGTGAAGTTTAAGAGACAACTAGACAGGTATATGGAGGAATTTAAGGTGGGGGGTTATATGGAAGGCAGGGTTTGAGGGTTGGCACAACATTGTGGGCTGAAGGGCCTGTACTGTGCTGTACTATTCTATGTTCTGTGTTCTATTTTTAAGGTTGTCACAGTCCACAGAGGGATATTAACAGGATGCAGGGCTCAGTGGAGAAAGGCAAATGAAGTTCAATCCAGGGGTAAAGTGATACACTTTGGAAGGTTGTTTTTGAAGGCAGAGTTCTTAGCAGTGTGGAGACACAGAGGGATCTTGGTGTCTAGGCCCATAGATCAGTTAAAGTTTCCATGCAAGTTGATAGTCTATTTAAAATGTGTGTTGACATTAAAAAGGCAGAGGCTGTGTTGACATTTATTAGTTGGGGCATCGAGTTCAAGTTATGTTGCAGCTCTTTAAACTGCTGGTCAGACCAGACTTGGAGTATTATGTTCAGTTCTGGTTGCTTCATTATTGGAAGGATGTGGAAGCTTTACAGAAGGTTTATCAGGATGTTGTTTGGATTAGAGAACAATGCCACATGAGGGAACGTTTAGCGAGCTACAGCTTTTCTCTTTGGAGCAAAGGAGGGTGAGAGGCATCTTAATGGAGTTGTATACAGTAAGATTATGAAAAGCATAGATAGAGTGGATAGCCAGCAGCTTTTTCCCATGCCGGCACTGGCCAATATCAGCAGACATACAGCCATAGAGTCAGAGAAAAGTACAGCACAGAAACAGGACCTTCAGCCCATCTAGCCCATGCCAAATATCTGTTTTAGATGAGTGGCGGAAAGTTTTGAGGAAACATAGGTTTTTCTTCAGAGAGTATTATGTGCTATAAATGCACTGTTAGGAGTGATGGTAGAGGCTGATACAATCGGGATGTTTGAGGACTCTTACTTAGGCACATGGATGTAAGAAAATGCAGGATTGTGGATGGTGTTGGAATGAAAGGTTAGATTGATACTGGAGTAGGTTTCTATAGATCTGCACAACATCGTGGGCCAAACGGCTCATACTGTGATATACTGCTCTATCTTCTTCTGTGTTTTGAAGCTTGATTAGACCTCACTTCCTGCATATGATTCTGGCCATCATGTCATAAAGGATAAATTTTAAGGCAGTGGAAAGTGCAAGGAAGATACAAAATGGTGATACCAGTAATGTACGGGTAGACATGCCAGGAAAAGATAATCAGATTGTGTCTTTTCTCTTGGGGAAAAAGACGGCTGAGGGGTGAGCTAACAGAATTTTAAATTTGGAAATGCTTTGATAGAGCGGATAAAGTTGGAATATTTCCATTTGTGGAAATATGTAACTAGAGGCTATCATTACAGGATAGTCACCAAAAAATCCAATAGTGAGTTGAGAAGAGAGCAGTGAAAACATGGAACTTACCAGAACAGGAACAGCACACTAGTGACCATTTTATTAGGTACATCAGTACACCTGCTTGTTAATGCAAATATCTAATCAGCCAGTCATATGGTAGCAACTCATTGCATAAAAGCATACAGACATGGTCAAGACATTTAGTTGTTGTTCAGACCAAATATCAGAACAGGGAAGAAATGTGATCTAAGTGACCTTGACCGACCGTGGAATGATTGTTGGTGCCAGAGTATCTCAGGAAACTGCTGATCTCCTGGGATTTTCAGGCACAACAGTCTCTAGAGTTTACAGAGAATAGTGTGAAAAACAAAAAAAAACACCCAGTGAGAGGCAGTTCTGTGAGCAAAAAATGCCTTGTTAATGAGAGATGACAGAGGAGAATATTCAGACTGGTTCAAGCTGACAGTAATTCAAATAACCATGCATTACAACGGTGGTGCGCAGAAGAGCATCTCAGAACACACAACAGGTTGAACCTGCATATGGATGGGCTACATCAGCGGAGACCACAAACATACACTCAGTAGACATTTTATTAGATATAGAGGGTACCTAATAAAGTGGCCATTGAGTGCGTTCAACACCATCTGCCCTGCCCCACTGGGGGAGAAGCTGACAGCGATGCAGGTGGATGCTTTCCTGGTATCATGGATTCTTGATTACCCGACTGGCAGACCACAGTACATGTGCTTGCAACACTGTGTGTCCGACAGAGTGATCAGCAGCACTGGGGCTCCACAGGGAACTGTCTTGTCTCCCTTTCTCTTCACCATTTACACCTCGGACTTCAACTACTGCACAGAGTCTTGTCATCTTCAGAAGTTTTCTGATGACTCTGCCATAGTTGGATGCATCAGCAAAGGAGGTGAGGCTGAGTACAGGGCTACGGTAGGAAACTTTGTCACATGGTGTGAGCAGAATTATCTGCAGCTTAATGTGAAAAACACTAAGGAGCTGGTGGTAGACCCGAGGAGAGCTAAGGTACCGGTGACCCCTGTTTCCATCCAGAGTGTCAGTGTGGACATGGTGGAGGATTACAAATACCTAGGGATACGAATTGACAAACTGGACTGGTCAACGAACACTGAGGCTGTCTACAAGAAGGGTCAGAGCCGTCTCTATTTCCTGAGGAGACTGAGGTCCTTTAACATCTACCGGACGATGCTGAGGATGTTCTACGAGTCTGTGGTGGCCAGTGCTATCATGTTTGTTGTTATGTGCTGGGGCAGCAGACTGAGGGTTGCAGACACCAGCAGAATCAACAGACTCATTTGTAAGGCCAGTGATGTTGTGGGGATGGAACTGGACTCTCTGACGGTGGTGTCTGAAAAGAGGATGCTGTCCAAGTTGCATGCCATCTTGGACAATGTCTCCCATCCACTACATAATGTACTGGTTGGGCACAGGAGTACATTCAGCCAGAGACTCATTCCACCGAGATGCAACACTGAGCGTCATAGGAAGTCATTCCTGCCTGTGGCCATCAAACTTTACAACTCCTCCCTTGGAGGGTCAGACACCCTGAGCCAATAGGCTGGTCCTGGACTTATTTCCTGGCATAATTTACATATTATTATTTAACAATTTATGATTTTATTACTATTTAATTATTTATAGTGCAACTGTAACAAAAACCAATTTCTCCCGGGATCAATAAAGTATGACTATGACTATGACTATGACTACGTAAACACATTTAAGGGAAGCTGATAGCATTAGATGAGAAAAGACAGATAAGAGAAAGCAGGGAGGAGTTTGAGCGGGAGGGGAGGAAGGAAAAAGTGGGCTGTGGTTACCTGAAGTTAAGAGAAATCAATGTTCATGCTGTCAGGTTATAGTCTACAGGGGAAATATGTGGTATTGATCGTCTAATCTGTATCTGCTTTCGTTGTGGCAGTGGAGGGGCTGTGGGCAGACATGTCAGTGTGGGGATGGGAAATGGAATTGAAATGGTTGGCCAACAGGAGATTGCTTTGTTACATCAATAGGTTTTCAAAAGCAGCTCAGAAGGACAGAAAGACACAAATTCACAAATTATCTACTTAGAACAACAAAAGTATGTTTATTAGGGCAGAACAGACCAAGCATTAAAATACTTATCTAGCTATGCACGGGCCCCTCTCACTGCAGCACACCTCCCACCTGATCCACAGCACTGTTCACGACCAGCCCATTAGTGAGGCCTCGACGAACTGTCCCAGGCCCCCTGAACACTTTATTTTATACCTTCTTCACTGATATGAAATGCCGCAGTAAGTGGGCCAATGCATAGCACCATCTGAAACCACTGAATCAGAACCAGTTATCACTCTTCACAAGTGCCATCCCATCCCTGAGCTCACCTGACTCTCATGTTCCCGTGGCCGTTCCCACAGTAGTATTACATTCCAGTGGTTGCATTCCCACTGTAGTAATCAAAGTCTGTCACATTCAAGGCCATAGTGGTGGTAAGACATTCAACAAGCACAAAGATCAACCCTTTACAATACCATCCACTCCTCGAATGTTGCAACCCCATTACATCTGGCCCACAGGCTTTAGTTCAACCCCCATGGACCACCCACCATATTACAAAATGGCTAAAGTAACACCCCAGTGGACTACAGTAGCCCACCAGTCTCCTGGTGCTCCAAAGACTCTCCAACTCCCTCCTGGGGTATAATAGTTATGGAACTGATACCCCATTATTATATATCTTATCTACCGACCGTTGGATATGGTCAGCCAAATCTGTTATATTCTCTGACTCATCAAGGATATATGTACCTGGTCTTTTATGGTAAAGGCATCTCCTTTCTTTGCCAGGATATAATGCAAAGCCATTCTCTTCTGGCTGACACCATCAGGATGACCTCCCTTGATAACTGGTCAGTACCATTTGGGAAAAGCAATCATCCGGAACCAGTAGGCCTCTGTGACACCCCTATTCTGATGTTTTGACTTGTGGGGTGGGTATCGGCCAGATTATCAATGTTACGCACATACAGCACAACATACCCCAGGTAGCAGCAGGCAGACCAGCCTGAAGGGAGCCAAGGGTAGGCCGGAGAGCCGCACGCTCGGTACGTGCCTTTCAACATGGAAAACAAACCTATATAGTGCCATTAAGGTGCATAGAGGTGTATGAGTTATTTCCCATGGGAACCCGCCCATCATAACGGCAATGGTAAGTATTCCTGGATCACGGTATTACATTCAACGTTGATACTTTGGTCTTTCTCTGATCACAGGCCAGCACATACCATCCCTTAAATGGAACCCGTTTTACAGTTCCATCAACAGTCATGGGTGACAAGTTCATAGCAGGTTCATTCCATGACCAGTACTCGGTGTTATTCAGAGGGGTGGGGGGCAGTGCTCCCTTGCCTGAGTACACTGGAATCCAGGAACACACCCAACACTTCGAGATGTACAGGTGATCATGAAGCAGTCTCCCAATCTGTGTCAGAGCTGGAGCTTTACTGTCAGGACCCTGGGAGGCAACACCTCCCTCTTCAAATGGACCCTTACTTTCTTGACATAATCAGTAGGGATAGGCAGCAACACCTCCACCATGATTGTTTTCAGCACTGGTGCTTGACAAGGCTGCACCCTCAGCCTCCTATTGCCTACGTACTGATCACTGCATAGTCAAATTCTGCTCGGACTCCATTGAAAAGTTTGCAGGTACCCCATCGTGGGGGGTATCTCAAATAACAACGGGTCAGAGTACAGGAAATAGATAGAGAGCTTAGTGACATGGTGCCATGACAACAATCTCTTCCTCAATGTTAATAGAACAAAAGAGCTGGTCATTGGCTTCAGGAGGTTGAAGGATGGGTGAGGGCATAATACTCACACCGCTCTCTACGTTAGTGGTGTTGTGAGCTTCAAGTTCTAAAGCCCATCCTGGTCCAACAGCATTAATGCCACGGGCAAGAAAGCTCACCAGCATGTCTACTTCCTCTGGAGGCTAGCAAAATTTGGCATGTCCCCTTGGAACCTCACCACTTTTTATTGATGCACCATACAAAGCATCTTATCCAGATGCACCACAGCTTGGTACATCAACTGCTCTGTCCACGAACGCATGAAACTGCAGAGAGTTGTGGACAGAGCTCAGCACACCACAGGAACCAGCCTCCCCTTTATGGACTCTGTCACAGTGAAGCAACCAGCACAGTCAAAGACCCCACCCACCCTGGACATTCCTTCTTCACCCCTCTTCCATTGGGCAGAAGCTGATAAGGTTCATCCATTGTCATCGATGAGGACCTCCACACCATTAGTACTTTTTACGAAGTCGAGTTGCTAGCTCGACACTCAACCTTGGCACGGATGGAAAGCGTGCCCGGAGGCGGCTTGACTAGATTCGACTCGGGAAACTTCACTGCCGGAGCCGGCTGATGGTGTTGAGAATAGCGCGTGATTTGGATTTAAGTGAGGGAGAGTTGCACAGCGTCAGCCTCACTCTCTCTTCCCAATTCCTGTCTGGATCCAGTGGCACGACAGAGTCGAGACGGCTGGAGATGGAACTAGGCGAAGTGGATGACCAGGACATCTTCGGTGTCTTGTCCTGCTCTACACGTTCCACGACGCTTGCAGAGACCGCCTTCTTGACCGTTGGACCTTCCATTGGTCTCATCCGCTCAATCCGCTGGAGTCTGTCTTCACATGCTGGGATAGACAACTCCCTATCTCACCGAGGGTTTGAGACCCGTCGGCTACCCTCATCTGGTTCAGCTGGCTTGTCGAAGCCGTTGCCCAGGGTGTGGCCGCTGTCGCATGCAAACAGCTACGGGGAGCCACAGGTGAGAGCTGAGTGCCAGGTGGGGAACAAAGGTGGACTAACCGCCCTGAAAAGGACACGACATGTTCCCCCACCAGAGGTGCTACCCCTCCCTGACACCCCATACACCCCAAACAAGATTTTGCTGCCCAGCCTGAAAGCATATACTACTAGCTCACGGATAGTTTCTACCCTACTGTTATAAGACTATTGAATGGCTTCCTAGTACAATAAGACAAGCTCTTCACTTCACATTTAACTCATTAGCATCTTACACCTTATTGTTTACCAGCTCTGCACTTTCTGTTACACATGATTTTGGGCAGTAGCCTGGTGGTTAACACAATCGCTTTACAGTATCAGCAGCCACTAATCAGAGTTCGATTCCCACCACTGCCTGCAAGGAGTATGCACATTCTCTTCGTCAATTGTGTTAAATTATTGCCGCAAACATTGAAGGGACAAGCGATGGAGAGGCGATTTCGGGGGATGAGCCGAGATGCTGTGTTGCAGAATCGTAGCAGATGGAGTTCCGATGCCTATACAACAGCCACGGGTGTGAGGTTGGATCGCTCTGGGTGCTGAGCCCATTTGAAGAGCTTGAGAGAGGCTTCAGGCTGGGCAGCAAAATCTGAGCCTGGAGTTAGTCACTGGGTGGCATAATCTAGGCCTAGAGCCTTTTGCTGCAGTGGTGCCCTGGCCCTAGTGCAAGGTACAATATGCTGTTCAGACAATTTAAACGCCAGTCCAGGTCGGAGCCAATTTTCGCTTGTTTTCCGTGATACTCTCTTCTCTCTATGGTGCTGGAGCCTTTCACTGTTCCGTTGTTTGGTCAATTTAAATGCTGGCCCAGAAAGACTGAAAAGACAGGGTGTCAGGATCTGGGGCGAGAGCTGATTTCGCTCATTCTCCACCATGGTCACTCCTCTCTCTCTATGGCACTGAGGCTATGAAGACTGCCCAGGCTGTTGTGCTCTATGCCCGCTAGTAACTGATAAACCAGGCTTTGGGCCTACTCCGGGCTGCCCCGGGGTTTGGCTCTGAGGACTCAATTTTGGTTTGGATTGTTGTTCGCTTCAATTGTTTGCACGATTTTGTTCTTTTTGTTCTATCTGAATACATTGCGTAATTAATTGATCTGTATGGACAGTATGCAAGACAAGCTGTTCACTGTATCTCAGTACATGTGACAATAATAAACCATAGAGGCCACACCAAGAGCACGGAATACAATAAATGAAACTTATGGATTTGCATCTGAATTGATACCTCATATGGAAGGACTGTTTAGGTTCCTGAATGTTGGTAAGGAAGGAGATACAGCATATAGAACATAGAACATAAAACATTACAGCACCGTACAGGCCCTTCAGCCCACAATGTTGTGCTGAACTTATAAGCTACTCAAAGATCAATCTAATTTTTCCCTACGACATAACCCTCCATTTTTCTATCATCCATGTGCCTATCTAAGGGTTTCTTAAATTCCCCTGATGTATCTGTCTCTACCACCACAATGGACAGGTATTCCACCAATCTTGTGCACCTCTACCAAGTCACCTCTCATCCTCCTTTGTTCCAAAACAGAAAACCTCTAGCTCGCTCAACAAGTCCTCATAAGACATTCTGTAATCCAGATAGCATTCTGGTAAATCTCCTCTGTACTCAATCCAAAGAGTCCACATACTTCTGACAATGAGGCAATCAGGCGGAACACAATATTGCAAGTCTAACCAGCGTTTCATAGCGCTGTAAGACGCAGGCATAACACTTAGCCCGGTGGCAAGGCTAAGTGCCTGGAGAGCGATCGATGTGGAGAGGCAAGCAGACAAAGTAATCATGGAGAGAGTGCTCTCATCCCAAAATAACAAATACTAATTTTCCTCCATTGATGCTGTCTGTCCCATTGAGTTCCTGCAGCGTTTTGTGCACATTGATCCAGATATCGAGCATCTGCAGTGTCTCTTGTGTGCCGCATTGAATAAAGTTATTTTGTGCTGTTGATCTGTTCTTGTATTCCTTGGTTGGTCCTCCACTTCCCCTCCATATGTTTTCCCCACAGGCAAGCAGATCACGCGACAGTGAAACTGCTGAGCCTACAATACAGTACACAACTCCCACAACCATTCCCAAACAGTGATCGCAAAAATCTGACATTGCCACACATCATAACAATAACACACCCGCCTTAAAGCATTTAAATCAGTTTCAGAAATTACCTATTTCTGGAAAATGGGCAGAGGTAAAGGTACAGGGCACACTTTTCTTTTCAGTCAGGGATATTCAATTTGTGTGCATTTATCAAGCAAACCTGATCATAAAGATCAGATAAGATCAGACAGACCAAGGAACTGATTGTTGACTTCAGGAAGGGGAAATCAGGGGAGTACACACCAGTCCTCACTGAGGGATCAGAGGTGGATAGGGTGAGCAGTTTCAAGTTCCTGGGTGTCAACCTCTCTGAAGATCTATCCTGAGCCCAACATTTTGATCCAATTATGAAACAGACACACCAGTGCCTATACTTCATTAGGAGTTTGAGGAGATTTGGCTTGTCACCAAAGACTCCAGCAAGTTTCTACATATGTACCATGAAGAGCATTCTGACTGGTTGCATTGGCATCTGGTATAAAGGGGGCACTGTACAGATTCGAAAAAAGCTGCAAAAGCTAGTAAACCCAGTCATCTCCATCGTGGGCACAGCCTCCCCACCATCCAGGACATTTTCAAAAGGTGATGCCTCAAAAAGGTAGCATCCACCATTAAGGATCACTGCCACCCAGAACATGGCCGCTTCTCATTACTACCATCACAGGGGAGGTGCAGCAGCACGAAGACACACTCCCAATGATTTTGAAACAGCTTCTTCCCCTCTGCCATCAGATTTCTGAAGAGTCCATGAACCCTGAACACGACCTCACTATTGTGCTCCCTGTTTGTATTATTTATTTTTTATATTTCTTATCATAACTTATAGATTTTATGTGTTATACTGTACTGCTGCAGCAAAACAACAAATTTCACAATATACGTCACTGATCATAAACCGGATTCTGATTCATAAGTTATGCCAGTGATAAGGAATAAAGTATTAGAGAATCTCAAGGTGGAAAAATCCCGGAGTCTGCAACCACGGCTTTTAAAGGAAGAGGCTGTGGTGACAGTGGGCTCATTTGTCAAAAAAATTCAAAACTCACTAAATTCTGGGAGGGTACCAATAGATTGGAAAACAGCCAAGGAAGACAGAAGGCAGTGAACTCCCTGCCAATTAGTTTAAAATCTATCTTGGCAAGATGCTGTCAATAATCAAAGAGGAAATACCTAATCTATTAGGAAACGCACAGATAATCAAACTTGCTCAGCATGACCTTATGAAAGGTAAATCACACTTAACAAATTGGCTTGAACTCTTCAAAGATGTGTCAGGGAGGGTTGATAGAGGGGAACCTGGAGATGTGGGGTATTTAGAATTCTAAAAGGCATTTGATGAGCAGCCATATACGAGGTTGGTCCATAAAATTTGGAGGAACACACACCAAATGCTGTAGGATCTCAGCAGGCCAGGCAGCATCTATGAAGAAGTATAGTCGATATTTCAGGACAAGACCCTTCATCAGGATATCCTGATGAAGAATCTCGGTCCGAAACATCGACTGTTCTCTTTTCCATAGGTGTTCCCTGGTCTGCTGAGTTCTTCCACCATTGTGTAGGCTTTGCTTGGATTTCCAGCATCTGCAGATTTTCTCTTGTTTAAGTTTTGGAGGAAGTGTGTTAGCAGAACTTGAAAATTGGCAGCTGCATAGAAAACAGAGTTGTGATAAATGGAAACAACAGGAATTCTGCAGATGCTGGAAATTCAAGCAACATACATCAAAGTTGCTGGTGAACGCAGCAGGCCAGGCAGCATCTATAGGAAGAGGCGCAGTCGACGTTTCAGGCCGAGACCCTTCGTCAGGACTAACTGAAGGAAGAGTGAGTAAGGGATTTGAAAGCTGGAGGGGGAGGGGGAGATGCAAAATGATAGGAGAAGACAGGAGGGGGAGGGATGGAGCCGAGAGCTGGACAGGTGATAGGCAGAAGGGGATACGAGAGGATCATGGGACAGGAGGTCCAGGAAGAAAGACGGGGGGGGGGGTGACCCAGAGGATGGGCAAGAGGTATATTCAGAGGGACAGAGGGAGAAAAAGGAGAGTGAGAGAAAGAATGTGTGCATGAGTAACAGATGGGGTACGAGGGGGAGGTGGGGCCTAGCGGAAGTTAGAGAAGTCAATGTTCATGCCATCAGGTTGGAGGCTACCCAGACGGAATATAAGGTGTTGTTCCTCCAACCTGAGTGTGGCTTCATCTTTACAGTAGAGGAGGCCGTGGATAGACATGTCAGAATGGGAATGGGATGTGGAATTAAAATGTGTGGCCACTGGGAGATCCTGCTTTCTCTGGCGGACAGAGCGTAGATGTTCAGCAAAGCGGTCTCCCAGTCTGCGTCGGGTCTCACCAATATATAAAAGGCCACATCGGGAGCACCGGACGCAGTATATCACCCCAGTCGACTCACAGGTGAAGTGATGCCTCACCTGGAAGGACTGTTTGGGGCCCTGAATGGTGGTAAGGGAGGAAGTGTAAGGGCATGTGTAGCACTTGTTCCGCTTACACGGATAAGTGCCAGGAGGGAGATCAGTGGGGAGGGATGGGGGGGACGAATGGACAAGGGAGTTGTGTAGGGAGCGATCCCTGCGGAATGCAGAGAGAGGCGGGGAGGGAAAGATATGCTTAGTGGTGGGATCCCGTTGGAGGTGGCGGAAGTTACGGAGAATAATATGTTGGACCCGGAGGCTGGTGGGGTGGTAGGTGAGGACCAGGGGAACCCTATTCCTAGTGGGGTGGTGGGAGGATGGAGTGAGAGCAGATGTACGTGAAATGGGGGAGATGCGTTTAAGAGCAGAGTTGATAGTGGAGGAAGGGAAGCCCCTTTCTTTAAAAAATGAAGACATCTCCCTCGTCCTAGAATGAAAAGCCTCATCCTGAGAGCAGATGCGGCGGAGACGGAGGAATTGCGAGAAGGGGATGGCGTTTTTGCAAGAGACAGGGTGAGAAGAGGAATAGTCCAGATAGTTGTGAGAGTCAGTAGGCTTATAGTAGACATCAGTGGATAAGCTGTCTCCAGAGACAGAGACAGAAAGATCTAGAAAGGGGAGGGAGGTGTCAGAAATGGACCAGGTAAACTTGAGGGCAGGGTGAAAGTTGGAGGCAAAGTTAATAAAGTTAACGAGTTCTGCATGCGTGCAGGAAGCAGCGCCAATGCAGTCGTCGATGTAGCGAAGGAAAAGTGGGGGACAGATACCAGAATAGGCACGGAACATAGATTGTTCCACAAACCCAACAAAAAGGCAGGCATAGCTAGGACCCATACGGGTGCCCATAGCTACACCTTTAGTTTGGAGGAAATGGGCTTTATCCGCTCAGGGGATCTCCCATCCACTGCTACCAACCTTATAGTTCCCACATCCCGCACTTCCCGTTTCTACCTCCTACCCAAGATCCACAAACCTGCCTGTCCTGGCCGACCTATTGTCTCAGCTTGCTCCTGCCCCACCGAACTCGTTTCTGCATACCTCGACACTGTTTTATCACCCCTTGTTCAATCCCTTCCGACCTATGTTCGTGACACTTCTCACGCTCTTAAACTTTTCGATGATTTTAAGTTCCCTGGCCCCCACCGCTTTATTTTCACCTTGGATGTCCAGTCCCTATATACTTCCATCCCCCATCAGGAAGGTCTCAAAGCTCTACGCTTCTTTTTGGATTCCAGACCTAATCAGTTCCCCTCTACCACCACTCTGCTCCGTCTAGCAGAATTAGTCCTTACTCTTAATAATTTCTCCTTTTGCTCCTCCCATTTCCTCCAAACTAAAGGTGTAGCTATGGGCACCCGTATGGGTCCTAGCTATGCCTGCCTTTTTGTTGGGTTTGTGGAACAATCTATGTTCCGTGCCTATTCTGGTATCTGTCCCCCACTTTTCCTTCGCTACATCGACGACTGCATTGGCGCTGCTTCCTGCACGCATGCAGAACTCGTTAACTTTATTAACTTTGCCTCCAACTTTCACCCTGCCCTCAAGTTTACCTGGTCCATTTCTGACACCTCCCTCCCCTTTCTAGATCTTTCTGTCTCTGTCTCTGGAGACAGCTTATCCACTGATGTCTACTATAAGCCTACTGACTCTCACAACTATCTGGACTATTCCTCTTCTCACCCTGTCTCTTGCAAAAACGCCATCCCCTTCTCGCAATTCCTCCGTCTCCGCCGCATCTGCTCTCAGGATGAGGCTTTTCATTCTAGGACGAGGGAGATGTCTTCATTTTTTAAAGAAAGGGGCTTCCCTTCCTCCACTATCAACTCTGCTCTTAAACGCATCTCCCCCATTTCACGTACATCTGCTCTCACTCCATCCTCCCACCACCCCACTAGGAATAGGGTTCCCCTGGTCCTCACCTACCACCCCACCAGCCTCCGGGTCCAACATATTATTCTCCGTAACTTCCGCCACCTCCAACGGGATCCCACCACTAAGCATATCTTTCCCTCCCCGCCTCTCTCTGCATTCCGCAGGGATCGCTCCCTACACAACTCCCTTGTCCATTCGTCCCCCCCATCCCTCCCCACTGATCTCCCTCCTGGCACTTATCCGTGTAAGCGGAACAAGTGCTACACATGCCCTTACACTTCCTCCCTTACCACCATTCAGGGCCCCAAACAGTCCTTCCAGGTGAGGCATCACTTCACCTGTGAGTCGACTGGGGTGATATACTGCGTCCGGTGCTCCCGATGTGGCCTTTTATATATTGGTGAGACCCGACGCAGACTGGGAGACCGCTTTGCTGAACATCTACGCTCTGTCCGCCAGAGAAAGCAGGATCTCCCAGTGGCCACACATTTTAATTCCACATCCCATTCCCATTCTGACATGTCTATCCACGGCCTCCTCTACTGTAAAGATGAAGCCACACTCAGGTTGGAGGAACAACACCTTATATTCCGTCTGGGTAGCCTCCAACCTGATGGCATGAACATTGACTTCTCTAACTTCCGCTAGGCCCCACCTCCCCCTCGTACCCCATCTGTTACTCTTTTTAATGCACACATTCTTTCTCTCACTCTCCTTTTTCTCCCTCTGTCCCTCTGAATATACCTCTTGCCCATCCTCTGGGTCACCCGCCCCCCCCGTCTTTCTTCCCGGACCTCCTGTCCCATGATCCTCTCGTATCCCCTTCTGCCTATCACCTGTCCAGCTCTCGGCTCCATCCCTTCCCCTCCTGTCTTCTCCTATCATTTTGCATCTCCCCCTCCCCCTCCAGCTTTCAAATCCCTTACTCACTCTTCCTTCAGTTAGTCCTGACGAAGGGTCTCGGCCTGAAACGTCGACTGCGCCTCTTCCTATAGATGCTGCCTGGCCTGCTGCGTTCACCAGCAACTTTGATGTATGTTGTGATAAATGGGCCCTTTTTAGGCTGGAGAGATGTAACTAACCATGTGTCCCTGGGATCAGTTCTAGGTCTTCAATTGTTTACTGACTTCCTTAATGACATGGAAGAGGGAAGGAATTGGAAGACTTCCAAGGTTGTTGAGAGAAAAAAAATGGTGAAAGGGTATGTTACAATGAGAACATTGTGATTCACCAGGATATACTTTGACAAGCCTCCGTAGATGCACAGTGGAGAGTATCCTAATTGGTTGCATCACAACCTGGTATAGAAGCACCAAGGTCCTGGAATGGAAAAGTTTACAGAAAATGATGGATTCAGCCTAGTCCATCACAAACAAAAACTTTCCTACCTTACTTATTTTCTGCCCATTATGCCACTGGCGTTTAGGGCAGCAATAAAGGTCCACCTCCACCTCTGACGGCATTCAGGGCTTCCTTCATCATGTCAGTAGCTTCCTCTCAGTCATGCAAGTCCCAGCTGGAGACACAAGAATACTGTCACACTCAGATACAGAAGGATTCTTCATTGTTGTTTCAGTAACAATTTTGTTTTCCTAATCAGAGGTAGTAGCCCTGAGTGGAACACCTGAACCTGGAGGACCAGTGGACCACTCTTAGTCTGGCCTCTACCCTGTGACCTGTTTGATATGGGTCACTCTACCAAAAGCCAAAGCATAAAGCCCTGACTCCAGCCAACATAGGTCTCCGGGTCATTGCAGCACACAGGTCTCCCAACCCTACGACAAGGTTGTGGTCCCGTTGAAGGGCCCTTCCAATCATGGAGTGCATTTACATGGAATGCTGTCACAAGAAAGCAGCATCCACCATCAAAGATCCCCACCGTCCAGGTCATGCTCTCTTTTCACTACTAACATAAAGCAGGAGGTTCAGGAGCCTCGAGTCCCACACTCTTCAGGAACAGTTATTACCTCCTCAATCACCATGGATAACTTCATTCACCAAGACTCTGAACTGAATCTATGACATACAAATTCACTTTCAAAAACTCTTTTGCAGTTCATGTACTCAGTACTATTCAGTTTATCGTCCTTTGCACAATAGTTGTTCGTTGGCCTTCGTCTGTTTATGTACTGTATTTCATAAAATTCTATTTGAACACAGAAAAGTAAAGCGAGTACCAGTTATGCTGACCTTTCAATCTACTCTTAAGATCAATCTAACCTTTCCCTGCTACATAACCTTCTATTTTTCTATTGTTTTTTTCCTGAAATGCCTGAAAGATAGTGAATCTCAAGGTAGTATATGGTAATAAAAATGTATTCTGATATTAAATTTTCATTGAACTTTGAATAGATTGAGTAATTGGCAAAAAAAAATCAAACCATTAGAAGGAGATGACATAGGGTCTGAAGGTGTTGAAGACCCTGGTGAGAGTTGTATACAAACACCCCCCCACCCCCGCCACCCAAACAGTAGTAAGGATGTGGCCTACGAATTGCAGTGGGAGATAGGAAATGTATGCCAAAAGGGCAATGTTACAATAGTCAAGGGGAACTTCAATATGCAGACCGATAGAGAAAATCAGGTTGGATCTGGATTGCAGGAGGGGGATTTTCTAGAGTGACTATGAGATGGCTTTTTAGAGCAGCTCACGGTTGAGCCCACTAGAGGATCAGCTATTCTGGATTGGGTGTTGTGCAATGAACCAGAATTGATTAGAGACCTTAAGGTAAAAGAACTCTTAGGGGCAGGTGGTCATAATATGATCAAATTCACCCTGAAATTTGAGAAACAGAAGCTAAAGTCTGATGCATCAGTATTACAGTGGATTAAAGGGAATTACAGAGGCATGAGAGAGGAGTTGTCCAGAGCTGATTGGAAAAGAAGACTGGCAGAGATGATGGCAGAGCAGCAATAGCTGGAATTTCTGGAAGCAATTCAGAAGGCACAGAATATAAACATCTCAAAGAGGAAGAAGTATTCTAAAGGAAAGATGACACAGCTGTGGCTATCTAGAGAAGTCAAAGCCAACAAAAAAGCCAAAGAGAGGGCATATAATAGACCAAAAAATAGTGGGAAGTTAGAGGACTGGGAAGCTTTTAAAATCCAATAGAAGGCAATTAAAAAGGCCATTAAGAAGGAAAAGATGGAATACAAAAGTAAGCTAATCAATATTATTAAAGAGGATACCAAACATTTCTTCAGATACATAAAGTGTAAAAGAGAGGTGAGAGTGGATATCGGACAGCTGGAAAACAATGCTGGAGAGGTAGTAATGGAGACAACAAAATGACGGACAGACTGAATAAGTATTTTGCATCAGTCATCACTGTGGAAGACACTAGCAGTATTGTGGAAATTCCAGGAGTCGGGTTTATGAAGTGTGTGAAGTTACCATTACTAAAGAGAAGGTTCTTGGGAATCTGAAAGGTCCGAAGATAGGTAAGTCACCTGGACCACGTGGTGTACACCCCATAGTTCTGAAAGAGGTGGCTGAGAGATAGTGGAGGCATTAGTAATGATCTTTCAAAAATCACTAGATTCTGGAATGGTCTAGAAGACTGGAAAATTGCAAATGTCACTCCACTCTTCAAGAAGGGAGAGAGGCAGAAGAAATGAAACTATAGGCCAGTTAGTCTGACCTCAGTGTTGGAGTTGATTATTAAGGATGAGGTCTCAGGGCACTTGGAGGCACACGATAAAATAGACAATTGTCAGTATAGTTTCCTCAAGGAAAAATCTTGCCTGACAAATCTGTTGGAATTTTTTGAAGTAACAAGCAGAATAGACAAAGGAGAATTGGTTGATGTTGTGTATTTGGATTTTCAGAAGGCCTTTGACAAACGCCACACATGAGGCTGTTTAACAAACTTCAAGCCCATGGTTTTACAGGAAAGATTCTGGCATGGATAAAGCAGTGGCTGATTGGCAGGGAGCCTTTTCTGGCTGGCTGCCGGTGACCACTGGTGTTTCACAGGGGTCTGTGTTGGGACCAATTCTTTTTACGTTATATGACAATGATTTGAATGATGGAATTAATAGCTTTGTTGCAAAGTTTGCACATGATATGAAGATAGGTGGAGGGGCAGGTGGTTTTGAGGAAGAAGAACTTAGACAGACTAGGAGAAAGGGCAAAATAATGGCAGATGGAATATAGTGTTGTGAAGTGTATGGTCATGTACTTTGGTAGAAGAAATGAAAGGGTTGGCTATTTTCTAAATGAAAAGAAAATACAAAATTCTGAGGCGCAAAGGGATTTGGGAGTCCTTGTGCAGGATTCTGTAAAGGTTAATTTGCAGGTTGAGTCTGTAGTGAGGAAGGCAAATGTGATGTTAGCATTTATTTCAAGAGGACTAGAATATAAAGACAATATAAAGACAAGAATGTTGAGACTTCATAAAGCACTGGTGAGGCCTCACCTGGAGTATTGTGTGTAATTTTGGGCCCCTTATCTTAGAAAGGATATCCTGAAACGGGAGAGGGTTCAAAGGAGGTTCACAAAAATGATTCCAGAATTGAATGGTTTGTCATATGAAGAACGTTTGATGCCTTTGGGCCTGAATTTGCAGGAATTCAGAAGAATGAGGGGTGACCTCATTGAAATCTATCGAATGGTGAAAGGCCTTGATAGAGTAGATGTGGAGAGGATGCTTCCTATGGTGGGAAAATCTAAGACCAGAGGACACAGCATCAGAGTAGAGGGGTATCCTTTCAGAACGGAGATAAGGAGTAATTTCTTTAGCCAGAGAGTGGTGAATCTGTGGAATTCTTTGCCATTAGCAGCTGTGGAGGCCAAATCTTTATGTATATGTAAGGCAGAGGTTGATAGATTCTTGACTGGCCAGGGCACGAAGGGTTTTTGGGGAAAAGGCAAGAGATTGGGGGTGAGAGGAAAATTGGATCAGCCATGGTGGGCCAAATGGCCTAATTCTGCTCCTATATCTATGGACTTATGGTCTAAAAATTGGCGAATTGCATTTAATGTGAGGAAGTGTAAAATCATGCATTTTGGTAAGAGGAATCTAAAAGGAGATTATTATCTAACTGGAAATGACTGAAATTCAGAGTGGTGTTCTAGTATGGAGATCACAAAAAGTTAGCGGGCAGGTCCAACAAATAGTTAAAAAGGCAGACTGCATTTTGGCCTCAATTATGAAGAGATTGGAGTTTAAGAGCATTACAACCATATGGGTTGTATTTTTGAGGTCATACAGGGAATACTGTGCATGGTTGTGGATCCATGCCTAAAAAGGATATACTAGAAATGGAGGCAGTCAAAACAAAAATTGTCTGGCTAATTCTTGGGATGATAGGGTTGTCCTATCAAGGCAGTCTTGATTGTTTGACTAGAAGGCCATAACACATAGGAGCAGAATTAGGTCATTGGGCCTATTGCTCGGGATTGTACTTTAGAAGTTTAGAAAAAAGAAGGATGAACAGGTTCTAAATATAAACTGCTGAGAAGTACAGATATTGAAAGGTTTTAACAAGTGGGTGATTCATCAACAAACAAATACAGATGCAAAATAAGGGTTTGGTCATTTAAATATTCTTCTCTCAAGGTGGTGAATCTTTGGTATTTTCTGTTCTAAGGTTGGTGAGTCCAGGTCATCAGATATATGTAAGGTGGAGATAATTGAAACATTGAAATATTGAATAATTGATGGTTATTAGGAAGAGCACACTAGAAGAATCGGCCAGCATAGAGATCTGTCACATTCACACTGAATGGCAGGGCAGGTATGAGGGGCCTGGTGACATGGCTCGCTCCAGACTGGCCGGATACTTCGGTAAGAACCAAGGGCTTCATGAGATACAGGATAAAGCAGACTGCTGATTCAGAGAAGGTAAAAGGTGGGATCTGTATTACATAATAAGCTCTTTGTGGTGCTTGGATGCAGTGGTCTTGTCACACTCGTGTTCCCCTGACCGGGATCATCTAACGATTAAGTGCTGATCATTCGACCTACCAAGAGAGTTCTCCTCTGTGATCCTGACTGCCGTTTACATACCGCCAAAGGCAGGTATTAACCAGCCACTCGAGGTACTGAGTGTCACCATCAGCAAACAAGAAACAGCCTACCCCAACACTTTCCAAATCAGTGTCAGGGACTTCAGTTAGGCTTGTTTGAAGAAATCTTTGCTCAATTATCATCAACCTATAAACTGCAGCACCGGGGGATCCAATACACTTGACCAATGCTTTATTACAATTCAGGATGCCTACCGTTCTCTGCCGAGACTGCATTTCAGAAAATCTGTTTGCTTGGCTGTCCTCCTCCGACTTGCATAGAGGTAGAGGTTGAAGAGCGTGGCTCCAGAGATAAGGGCAACAACGAGTGGTCGCGGGAGGCGGAGAGGCAGCTATTGGATTGCTTCTAGTTGGTGGTCTGGGCTGTGTTCACGAGCTATTCAGAGGATCTGATGAATACACCACAGTTGTCACGGACTTTATAAAAACGGTCATAGACGAGTGTTTCCCCACAAAATCATCCAATGTCTTCCCCGAACAGAAACCCTGGATGAACCATGAGATCCACATTCTGCTGAGGGCCAGATCAATTGGATTCAGGCCTGGTGACCAAGTAAAATACAAGAAGTCCAGGTGCAATCTCCGGAAAAGCCACCTCATGTGCCAAGAGGCATTTCTTGACCAAACTTGAATCACTGAAGGATGCTGGACAACTGTGGCAGGGTTTTGCATTACATCATACAAATAAAAACCAAGCAACATAGGTGACAAAAAGGCTTTGCTTCCAGATGAGCTCAGTGCCTTTTACACTCACTTTGACGGTCAAAATATGGAGGCACCTTCGTGAACTCGCGCAGTCCCCAATTACCCTGGATTTCAGTCTCTGAAGCCGATGTGAGAGCATCCCTCAGGAGAGTGAGCCTGTGGAAAGCGTCCAGATGGGGTACCCAGCCAAGTTCTAAAGTCCTGTGCTGAACAACTGACTGGAGCGTTCACTGGCATCTTCAACACCTTGCTTCA